>NC_139037.1:0-659620 GCF_964662115.1 Mustela nivalis
GGTATCCATCCTGGCGCTGGCGAATCAGACCTACCATGCCCCTAGCCCTGGCCCTGATGCTCATTGTGTTTTCAGTCTTCCTTCCCCAAGAACCTGTCCCTTGAGGCCTCAGTTGAGGAATCCTGACACACTCCCAATGACTCCGCCTGCCACCCAGGAGGAAACCGTGCCCTTCGGAGATAAGGAAAACCCTCAGAGGTGGAGACATAGGCATGCCCCTCCGAGGTCACCCTCCACCATCCACGCCAAAACAGGCCTAAAATTCGGATGCTGATGCCCAGCCAGAACCCCTCCCTCAAGTCTGCCAATGGAAAGTTCCCCTTTGCGGGAGACCTAGGGGGAGCCGCAGGGGACCAGCCCGTACTCCGGATGGCCATGACACACACCAAGCAAGAAAGCGCTCTAGACCATGGTCACCGGTGTGGCCTGAATAGTCGCCCAACGCCAGCCCATTTTGACAAACTTTCTGTGCAAATGGATATCGATTTGGGCAGAAAGCTCATGACATTTGGCCAGAAAACCCCCACTTCCTGGGGCACTTGTCCACAGGGCCTTCACCTGGGCCTGGCCTGGGGTCCTAGGAGGTAGTGACCTTACAGGAATGCATTCTATGATTCAGGCACACGTGAGTCACAACCCAAACCTCGGGAGAAATCTCTCTGTGAATCAGGCACACACGAGGCCAAACCCTCCTGCTATGCAGCCCCCTGGAGTGCCCACACTGGCGATGGCGGATCAGGCTTACCATGACCCTAGGCCCTGGCAAAAACCCTCATTTGGGTTTTCATCTTCCTTTCCCAAGGGCCTGTCCCTTGAGACCTCAAATTGGGGAACCCTGTCCCTTGAGACCTCAAATTGGGAAGCACACCCCATGAGTCTGCCTGCCCCCCAGGAGGAAACCATGCTGTTCAGAGCTGAGGAAAGACCTCGGAGCAGGAGAAACATGAATGCCTCCGGGAGGCCATCCCTCACTCCCAGGCTGACGCCCAGCCAGAACGCCTGCCTCAACTCTGCCCCTGGAAAGCTCCCCTGTGTGGGGTCCCTGGGGAAGCCACATGGTCCTGCCCCGTATTCTCAGATGGCCGAGACACGCACCGAGCAAGAAAATGCTCTAGACCAGACTGCCAACATAGCCAGAATCACCGCCCAACACCGGCCAATTCTCATGAGGTTTCTTCCCAAATTGATACCGATTGGAGCAGTAAGCTCATGAGAATTGGCCAGAAAGAACCCCGCCAAAACTGCTTCCTGCAACTCATGTCTCCAAGGCCTCCACCTCGCCATGGCTCAGGATCCGGAGTTTTCACAGCCCGAACCCTGCAAGGAAGCCCTCTATGAGTCAGGCACATGGGAGTCCAAAGCATTCTGCTACTCAGCCCCTGGGGTGCCCACCCCCTCGCTGGGGGATCGGGCCTGCCATGCCCCTAGGCCCTGACCCTAAGCCTCTGTTGTGTTTCCAGTCTTCCTTCCTCAGTTTCCTGTCCCTCGAGCACTCAAATTAGAGAACCCTGAAACACACCATGTGAGTCTGCCTGCCACACAGGAGGAAACCATGCCATTGGGAGCTGCGGAAAAATCTCATAGTGGGAGAAACCTGTATACCCCCCTGAGGCGATCACCCACCTTTGGCACCACACCAGGACAAAATTGAAGAATGATGCCCAGCCAGAACCCCTCCCTCAAATCTGCCCTCAAAAAGCTCCTTTGCAGGCGCCTGGGTGGCTCAGTGGGTTGAGCCGCTGCCTTCGGCTCAGGTCATGATCTCAGGGTCCTGGGATCGAGTCCCGCATCGGGCTCTCTGCTCAGCAGGGAGCCTGCTTCCCTTCCTCTCTCTCTGCCTGCCTCTCTGCCTACTTGTGATCTCACTCTGTCAAATAAATAAATAAAATCTTTAAAAAAAAAAAAAAAGCTCCTTTGCACATGGGCCCTAGGGGAAGCTGTGTGGGCCCAGTTTGTGTTCCCGGGTGGCCACGACACGCACCGAGAGAGAGAGTGCTCTAAAAACCAGGTGCCAGCGAGGCCTGAATCATCACCCAATACCAGCCAATTCTCATGAGCTTTCTTCCCAAATGAAAGCTCATGAGAATTGTCCAGAAAAACCCCAGTAAGATGGCTTCCTGCAGCACATGTCTGCAGGACCTCTGCCTGGGCCAGCTTTGGGGTCCCGATTGTTCGGGGAGCAAACCCTATGAGAAAGCCCTCTACAGGTCAGGCACACGTGAAGCCAATGCGGGAGGACCAGGCCTGCCATTCCCCTAGGCCATGGCCCTAACCCTCGGTTGGGTTTACAGTCTTCCTTCTCCAGGGCCTGTCCCTCAAGACCTAAAATTGGGAATCCCTGAAACACACCACAGGAGTCTGCCTGCCACTCAGGAGGAAACCATGCCCTTCAGAGCTGCAGAAAACCCTCATAGCGAGAGAAACCCACATGTCCCACCTGCGGCCATAACCCACATTTGCGCAAACTCGGGCTGAAAACCCCCAGGCTGAAACCCAGCCAGAACCTCTCCCTCAACACTGCCCCCGGAAAGCTCCCCTATGTGGGGGCCCTCGGGGGATCCATGTGGGCCCAGCTTGTGTTCCTGGATGGCCACCATATGCATGGAGCGAGAAAGCACTTTAGATCACAAGCACCAGCACATCCTGATTTGCCGCCCAACGCAAGCTAATTCTCACGAGCTTTCTGCCCAAATCAATATTGATTTGGGCAGAAAGCTCTTGAGAATTGGCTAGAAAACCCCCAGTGACCTCACTTCTTGCAACACATGTCTTCAGGGCTGCCTCCTGGGCTTGTCCCAGGGTCCCAAGTGGACGTGACAAGTACCCTGCGAGAATGCCCTCTATGAGCCAAGCACATGGGAGGCCACACCTCCTGCTACTCAGCCCCCTGATATGCCTCCCCGGGTGCTGGCGGATCGGGCCTGCCATGACCCTAGGCCCTGGGCCCAAACCTTTGGTTGGGTTTTCAGGCTTCCATTCCCCAGGACTCTCCCTTGAATCCTCCAGATTGGGGACCCCTAAGACACATCATATGACTTGCATGCCACCCAGGAGGAAAGTTTTCTGCTCTGAGCTCCACAAAACCCTCAGAGTGGGATTAACCTGCATGCCCCCCCTGAGGCCACCCCACACTGGGCGACCCACTAGGCCGCAAACACAGAGTCTGACGCCCAGCCGAAACCCCTCCCTCAACTCTGCCTTCCGGAAAGCTTCCTTGTGTCGGCGCCCTCAGGGGAGCTGCATGGGCCCAGCCCCTGTTCCCAGATGGCCACGACGCACACCTAGCAAGAAAGTGCTAAATACGGTGTGCACCAGCATGGCCCAAATCGCGCCCCAATGCTGGCCGATTCTCACCAGTTTTCTGCCCAAATGGATATTGATTTGGGCAGAAAGCTCATGAGAATTGGCCAGAAAACCCCTGGGAAACTCCCTCCCTGTGACACATGTATGCAGGGCCGCTGCCTTTACCTAAACTAAGGTCCCGAGTGGTCGCGGTCCAAACCCTGCGAGAGAGTCCTCTATGAGGCAGGTGCACACAAGTTCAACACCTCTCGCTACTCAGCCCCCTGGTGTAACTGCCTCATTGCCAGCAGATCTGTCCTGCCATGCCCCTAGGCCCTAACAGAAACCCTAGTTTCGGTTATGAGGCTTCCATTCCAAGGGTCCTGTCCCCAAGCCCCCTAGATAAAGGACCTCTGAGTAACACCCCAGGACTCCACACACAACGTGGTAGGAATTTGTATCTATTGGAGCTTTGCCAAACTCTCGGTGGGGGGGGGGGGGGGGACTGCATGCTCGCATAAAGCTACCCTGACCATTGGTGAACCCCTGGCCATAAAGTCAGATATTTGTGCCACCAGAAGTATGCCTCCAATTCATCCCTGAGGGCAGCACACCTCAGAGCTGGCAGATATGGTCTGCAATGACCCAAGGCCCTAACCCTAACTCTAGTTTGGTTTTGCAGGCTTCCGTTCCGAGGAGCCTGGCCCCTAAGCCCCCCCAAATTAAGGACCCATGAGTGACACCCCAGAAATCTACCCTCCACATGGATGGAAACCATGCTCCTTGGAGCTATGCTGAACCCTCAGAGGGGAGAAACCTCCATGTTCTCCTAAAGCCACCCCTATCATAGGCGCCACCCGCCCCGGTGACAAACCCTGATTCTACCAGAATGAATGTCCAGATGAATGTCACCAGATGAATGTCTTAAACTCACCCCTGAGTGGAGCCTGCCTCAGCGTTCTCCTATCAGGGCTGCCATGTCCCTAAGCCCTAACCCTAACCCTAGGTGGGATATGCAGGCCTCCATACCCAGAGGCCTGGCCCCCAAACCCGCCAGATTGGGGATGCCTGAGTCACACCGGCACGCCCTCAGCCTCCTAGGGTGAAATGGTGCCATTTGGAGCTGCACAGAACCCTCAGAGCAAAGAAACATGCATGCCCCGCGAGGTGACCCCCAGAATCGGTGCCCCCCAGACTCAAACCCAGAATCCAAACTGCTACCTGACGACCACCCTCAACTCAGCACACTGGGGAGCCCACCTCAGCACCAGTGGATTGGGCCAGACATGTCCCTAGGCCCTTACCATAACATTAGTTTGGGTTTTTAGGCTTCCATCCAAAGAGGTCTGGCCCCCACGTCCCCCAGGTTAAGGACTACTGAGTGACACCACAGGACCCCACACATGATGGGGGAGGAAACCTTGTGGTTTGGAGCTGCACCCTCAGATGCGGAGAAAGCTGCAAGCCCCACTAACGCCGCCCCCACCATGAGAGGACCCCATGGCCATAAAACCAGATTCGGCTGTGCTGCCAGATGCGTGTCCTCATTCAGCCTGAGGGGAGCCCGCATCAGCACCAGCACACTGGGCCCACCGTGCCCTTAGGCCCTAGCGCTAACCCTAGGTGGGGTATACAGGCTTTGATGCCCAGAGGCCTGTCCCCCAAGGTTGTCAGATTGGGCACCTCTGAGACTCACGCTGGTATAGATGAAGGATGCCTCAGTGACACTCCAGGACTGCGCCCACCACACAGGAGGAAACCATGCCATTTGGAGCTCTGCAGAACCCTCAGGGTGGGAGAAACCTGCATGCAACCCTGAGGTCACCCCCAACTTCTGTGGCACCCCAGGACAAAAACTCAGAGTCTGACGTGCCACCTGATACCCACCCTGAAGTCAGCCTACCGGGGAGCCCACCTCAGCACCAGAAGATTGAGCATACCATGCCCCTAGGCCCTTACCATAACTCTAGCTTGTTTACAGGCTTCCATCCCAAGAGGCCTGGCCCCCAAACTCCCCAGATTAAGGACCTTCTGTGAAAACCCAAGTATTTCCGCCATGTGGGGGAAAACTGTGCCCTTTGAAGCTCTGCAGTGTACTCAGAGAGGAAGAAACCAACACACCCTTCTAAAGCGACCCCCACCATCAGCGGACCCCTGGCCATCAACCCTGATTCCGCTGCACTGCAGGTCGCATTCCTGCAACTCAACCCCAAGGGGAGCCCACATCAGATCCGGCGGATCGGTCCTGCCGTTCCCCAAGGCCATAACTCTAACCCTAAGTTGCATGTTCAGGCTTCCTTACACAGAGGCCTGTCCCGCAAGCCCTCCGGGTTGGGAACCCTGGAATCACAGCGTAGGAGTCCCCCTGCCCAAGCAGGAAACCAGTCCATTCGGAGCTGCGCAGAACCCTGAGAGCCAGAGAAACCCATGTGTCTCCATGAGGAACCCCCCATGTTCTACAACCCCCTGGAGCCCCGATGCACTGCCTGGCCCCCATCTTCAACGCGGCTCCTCAGGGAACCCACCTCCAGAACAGTAGTTGCGGCCTGCCACGCTGCGAGCTCACCTCTCCTCAGGGACCCCGTCACCTCACCTCTAGGCAGACCTGGAACTCCCCTGCCTGCAGCAAAGCTCTGGGATCCCCTCTCCTTCTCGATGAACACCGGCCCAAGGCGCTCATGAGAAAGGCGGAAGGCGACCTCCTGACTGCTGCACACCTCCTCGCCTCTTCTGCCCGAGTTCTCTCCACTCAGCATTGTACCTGGGCAAACTGGAAGGAACATATGCATGGAACGTGACATGCTCTGAGACCTAAATCTTTCCTGGCCGCTTTCTGGGGGCTCCTTATGTAAACAGAACCAAATGTATCCTACCACAGTGTATTTGAAAATGATCGACAGAACAAGAGAGCGAAAATCACTCCATGTTTACCTCACTCTTCATGAAGTAGAACATGGTCTTCTTTCCTTGTCTTCCGTTCCAATTTCTTTCCAAGCAGTGTTCATTCCTGGGCTTCAGGGGTAAGATTTCATGATTTCTCACCTGCATAGAACACCCAGTGCTCATCACTGCCATTGGAGACTATGCAGAACCCTAGGAATGGAACAACCCGCATGCCTCCCTGAGGACACCCGCAACCTCAACGCCACCCTCCCCAGTCACAAACTCACAGCCTGGCATGCTTCCTGACCCCTGTGTTTGACTCAGCCCCCAGGATTCTCGCCTCAGCACTAGCAGATTGGTCCTGGATACTCCTAAGCCCTAAACCAAGAACTGGCCAATGAGCCCTCCGGATTGGGAACCCCTGAGCCACACCTAAGGACTCCGCCAGCCTTCCGGGAGGAAACCCTTCCATGTGGAGCTATCCAGAACCCTCGGACTATGAGAGACCCACGTGCATTCCTGAGGCCACCCTCACCACAGACGGCCCACATGACAACAAATCCCAGAGCCTGACGTGCCGCTTGAACCCATTCTTGACTCAGCCGGACAGGGAACCTGCCTCAGCAGCGACAGGTTGGGTCTGCCATGCCCCTAGGCCATAACCCTATGTTGGCTTTTCTGGCTTCCATCCACAGAGAACTGGCCCCCAAGCCCTCCAGATTGGGGACACCTGAGCCACACCCCAGGACTCTGGCTGCCACCCAGGAGGAAACCATATATCACAGCTCAGAACCGTCTATCAAAACCCTCAGAACAGGAGAAACCTGCGTGCCCCCATAATGCCACCCCAACCATCAGTGGCCCCCGACCATAAAGCCGGATTCTGCTGCTGTGCTGGACAGACGCCCTCCACTCAGCCCTGAGGGGAGCCCGCCTCAGTGCTGGCAGATCTGGCCCATAATGCCCCTAGGCCCTAACTCTAACCCTAGTTTGGGTTTTCAGGCCTCCATTCGGAGGAGCCTGACTCCCAAGTCCCCTAGATACAGGACCCCCGAGGGACACTGCAGGACTTTGCCAGCTACGCGGTAGGAAACCATACTGTTTGGGGCTGTGCTGAACCCTCAGATGGGGAGAAAACCGCTTTCCCCTAAAGCCACCCCAACCATCAGCGGCCCGCTGACCATAAAGCCAGACTCTGCTGCGGTGCCGGACAGATGCGCTCCACTCAGCCCTGAGGGGAGCCTGCCTCAGTGCCAGGAGATCGGGCCTGTAACGCCCTAGACCCTAACCCTACCCCTAGTTGGTGTTTTCAGGCTTCCATTCCGAGGGGCCTCTCTCATAGGCCCACGGATAAAGGACCCCTGAGTGACACTCCAAGACTCTGCCAGCCACGGGGTAGGAAACCATGCTCTTTGCACCTGCGCTGAACCCAGAGGGGGAGAATCCTGCAGGCCCCCCCTAAGCCAAACCCATCGTCGGCGGTCCCCACCCACTGAGGCAGACTCTGCTGTGGCGCCAGACACGTGCCCTCACTTCAGCCCTGAGGGGGGCCCACCTCAGCGCCAGCAGATCAGGCCTGCCGTGCCCCTAGGCCCTAATCCTAACCTACCTTGGGTTTTCTGGCATCCATACCCAGAGCCATGCTCTAGAATCTCTCCATAGGGGGGACCCCTGAGACATTAAACAGGACGACTCCTGTCCCCCAAAAGGAAACCTTGCTATTTGGAACTGCACAAAACCCCCAGGGGGGGAAAAGCATCCACGGCCCCATGAGGCCTCCCTCATATCCTGTGGCCTGATGGACACAAACTCAAACCTGACCAACCTCCTGACACTCGTCCTAACTGCAGATCCAGGGGACTCACCTCAGCATCTGCACATCAGGCTTGCCATGCCTAGGCCCTAACGTTCAACCTTGGTGAGGGTTTCAGACTTCTGCCCCCGAGTCCTGGCCCACCAGCCCTCCAGACCGGGGACTCTTGAGCCACATCACAAAACCTGACCAGCCCTTCAGAAGGAAACTGTGAGCTAGAGAGCTGCCCCAACGCCCAGATTAGGAGAAACCCACACGACTCCGAAGGACGCCCCCGTTTCCTGAGGCCATCCCTGGACGGTGATCCACATTCTGACACTCAGCTTGAGCCCTCGACTCCACTCACCCTTCCAGGTAGCTGGCCCCGGAGCCAGCAGATCAGACATGCCATAACCCTAGGCCCTGATCCTAACCCTAGCACTGATTTTCAGACATCTATCCATAGAGGCCTGATCTCGAATCCCTCCATAGGGTAGACCCCTGAGCCACAAAACAGAATTCCTCCTGCCCCTCAAGAAGAAGACCTTGCTATGTAGAGCTCTGAAAAACCTCAGAATAGGAGAACCTTCATGACCTCTGAGGACTCCCCCACTTTCAGAGGTCACCCTGCACACAACTCCCATTGTGACCCTCAGCCTAAACCTGTTTTCAACTCAGCCTCCTGGGAAGCTCGCCCCAGAGTCAGAAGATCGGCCTTTGGTGCCCCTGGACCCTATTCCTTACCCTAGGTAGGGTTTTCTGGCATCCATACCCAAAGCCCTGCTCTCGAATCCCTCCATAGGGAGGACCCCTGAACCATAAAGTAGGACTCCTCCCAACCCCCAGAATGAAATCTTGCTATGTGGAGCTGCACAAATCCCCCAGAGTGGGAGGCCTCCCCCATGAGGCCTGCCCCACATTCGGCAAACCTAATGGACAAGAATTATAGCCTGAGCGACCGCCTGACACTCGCCCTAACTTCAGATCCTGGGGAGCTCATCTCAGAGTCTTCAGAATAAGTCTGTCAGCCCCTAGGCCCTCAACCTAACCCTAGCTTGGGTTTCAGACGTCTGTCTCCACAGTCCTGGCCCACAAGCCCTCCAGATTGGGGCTCTGAAGCCACACCACAGAACTATGCCTGCCCTCCAGAAAGAAACCATGCCCTTTGGAGCTGTACAAAACATCCAGATTACGGGAAACCTGGAAACTTCCGATGCCACCCCCATTTAAGGAGGCCATCCCTGGACAGGGATACACATTCTGGTGCTCAGCTTGAGCCCTGATCTCCAGCAGGCCCCAGAGCGAGCAGATCTGACCTACCAGGCCACTGGGCCCTAAACCTAACACTTATTTGGGATCTCAGGCATCCAAATCCAGAGCCCTGCTCTCAAATCCCTCCACATAGGGGACCCCTGAGCCATAAAACAAGACCCCTCCTGTCCCCCAGAAGGAGCACTTGCTATTTGCAGCTGTGCAAAACCCTCAGAGTGGGAGAAACCTCCATGGCCAAGGAGGCCACCCTCACATTCTGCAGCCCTCATAGAAACAGATTTCAGCCTGAGTGACTGCTTGACACTTGCCCTGTTTGAGCTCCTGGGAACTGACCTCCGCTTCTGCAGATCGAGCCCGCAATGCCCTAGGCCCTAACCCTGACGCTAGCTTGGGTTCTCAGCCTTCCATCCCCAAAAGCCCTCTAGATTGGGATCTCTGGAGCCACACCACAGGACTCTGCATGGCCTCCAGAAGGAAACTGTGCCCTATGGAACTGCACAAAATCCCCAGTTTAGGAAAAACCTGCATGGCTCCCGGTCCCACCCCCATTGAAGGAGGCCATCCCTGGACAGGGATACACATTCTGACACTCACCTTGAACCCCAACCTCCAGTCAACCACCCAGGTAGCTGGCCCCAGAGCCAGCAGATCGGACCTGCCATGACCCTAGGTCCTAATCCTAACTGTAGCTTGGGTTTTCAAGCAACTGTCCCTGGAGGCTTGGTCTCGAATCCCTCCATATGGGTGATGTCTGAGTGACACAAAGAATGACTCCACCTCCAGAAGAAACTGTTGCTATTTGGAACTGTGTCAAACCCTCAAAGTAGGAGAAACCTGCATGGTCCCTGAGGCCACCCCCATTTTCAAGGGCTGCCTTGGACACAAACCCATCTTGTAACCCTCAGCATAAAATCCCTTTTCAACTCAGCCCCCAGGGTAACTCACCCCAGAGACAGCAGATTGGGACTGCCATGCACCTAGGCCCTGATCTTTACCCTAGGTTGTATTTTCCAGCATCCATACCTAGACACCTCCTCTCAAATCCCTCCGTATGGGTGACCCCAGAGCCATAAAACAGGACTCCTCGTGTCTCCCAGAAGGAAAGCTTGCTATTTGGAGCTGAGCAAAACCCCCAGAGCGGGAGAAATACCCATGGCCCCATAAGGCCAGCAACATATTCAGCGGCCCTCATGGACACAAACTCTGGTCTGAGTGACCAACTGACCCTTGCCATAAGTAGAAGTCTCATGGAGCTTGTTCAGCATCTGCAGATCAGGCTTGCCATCTCCTAGGCCATAACCCTAACCCTAGCTTGGGTTTTCAGACTTCCATCCCCAGAGTCCTAGACTACAAGATCTCCAGGTTGGGACTCCGTTGCCACACCACAGGACTCTTCCTGCCCTCCAGAAGGAAAGTGTGCCCTACAGAGCTGAATAAACCCTTAATTTAGGAGAAACTGCACTGTCCTTGATGCCACCATGCTTTTGTAGGCCACCCTTAACTTACTGAAGTCTGTCACACAGCCTGAGCTCTGACCTCCAGCCAGCCATCCACGTAGCTAGCCCCAGAGCCAGCAGATAGGACCTGCAATGCCCCTAGGCCTTAATCCTGAACCTAGGTTGGGTATTCAGGCATCCATACCCAGAGCCCTCCTCTTGAATCCCTCCATATGGGGGACACCTGAAGCGTAAAACAGGACTCCTCCTGTACACCACAAGGAATCCTTCCTTTTTGCAGCTGAGCATAAACATGAGAGCAGAAAAAACCTCCATGGCCCCATGAGGTCACCCCCACATTCGGCAGACCTCATAGACACAAACTCCAGCCTGAGCGACCACCTGACACTTGCCCTACATCAGATTCCGGGGAGCTCGCCTCGGCATCTGCATATCAGGCCAGCCATGCCCTAGGCCCTAAGTCAAACCCTAGCTTGGGTTTTCAGACTTCCAAAGTCCTGGCCCACAAGCCCTTAAGAATGGAGATTCTGGAGCCACACCACAAGACTCTGCCTTCCCTCCAGAAGGAAACTGTGTGCTATGGAGCTGCAAAAAAAAAAAAAAAAAAAAAAAAAAAAAACCCAGATTAGGAGAAACCTGCATGGCCCCTGAGGTAGCCCCCAAGTTCGGAGGTCACATGGACACAAACCCGTATTGTGACCCTGAGCCTGAGCCCCATTTTCAACTCAGCTCCCTGGGTAGCTTGCCGCAGAGCCATCAGATCGGGCCTGCCATACCTCCAGGCCCTAATCCTCACCCTAAATTGGCTTTCAGGCATCCATACCCATAGGCCTGGTCTCCAGTCTTTCCATATGGGGAACCCCTGAGCCATAAAATGAGACTTCTCCTGCCCCACAGAAGGATACCTTGTTATTTGTCCCTGCACAAAATCCCTAGAGTGGGAGAAACATCTATGGCCCCATGAGCCCAGCCCCACATTCAACGACCCTCATGGATACTAACTCCAGCCTGATCGACCACCTGACATGCGCTCTGTCTTCAGATCCCAGGGAGCTCGCCTCCGAGTCTGCAGATCAGACCTGCCATGTCCTAGGCCCTAACCCTAACCCTACCTTGCATTTTCCAACTTCCGTCCCCAGAGTCCTGGACCACAGATCCTCCAGATTGGAGACTCCAGAGCCACAACACAGAACTCTGCCTGCCCTCCCGAGGAAACTGTGCCCTATGGAGCTGCACAGGTGCACAGATTAGGAGAAACCTGCATGGCTTCCGAGGCCACCCCAATTTATGGAACCCAGCATTGGACCTAATACTCATTCTGGCACAGCCCCAACCGACAGTCATCCACCCAGGTAGCTGGCCCCAGAGCCAGCAGATTGGACCTGGCATGTCCCTTGGCCCTAATCCTAATCCTAGTTTGGGTGTTCAGATGTCTGTCCCCAGAGGCCTGGTCTAGAATCCCTCCATGTGGGGGACCTCTGAGCCACAAAACACAACTCGTCCTGCCCCCCAGAATGAAACCTTGCTATTTGGAGCTGTATAAAACACCCAGAGTAGGAAAAATCTGTATGACCCCTGAGGGCACACCCACTTCAGAGTCTGACCTGGACACAAACCTGTATTGTTACCCTCTGCCTGAGCCCCCTTTTCAACTCAGTCCCCTGGGGAGTTCCCCCAGAGCTTGCAGATCAGGTTTGCATGCCCCTAGGCCCTAATCTTAACCCAAGTTTTGGTTTTCAGGCATCCATACCCAGAGCCCTACTCTTGAATCCCTCCATATGGAGGACCCGTGAGCCATAAAATAGGAGTCCTCCTGACCCCCAGAATGAAACCTTGCTATTTCGACCTGTGCAAAAGCCCTACAGTGGGGGGAAAAACAACTCTGCATCCCCATGAGGCTACCCCAACATTCAGCGACCCCCATGGACATAAACTACAGCCTGAGTGACCGCGTGACACTCCCTCCTAACTTGAGGTACTCGGGAGATCGCCTCAAAATCTATAGGTTGGGCCTGCCATGCCCTAGGTCCTAACCCTAACCCTAGCTTGGGTTTTCAGACTTTCATCCCCAGTGTCCTGTCCCACAAGCCCTCCAGATTGGGGACTCCCGTGCCACACCACAAGACTCTGCCTGCCCTCCGGAAGGAAACCATGCCCTAAGGATCTTTACAGGACCCCCAGATTAGGAGAAAACTGCACAGCCTCTGAGAGCACCCTCACTTCTATGGACCCACTCTGGAAACTAATAAATATACTGAAACTCAGCCTGAGCTGTGACCTCAATCAGCCACCCATGTAGCAGCCCCAGAACTGGAAGATTGGGCCTGCCATGCCCCTAGGCCCTAACCCTAACCCTACCTTGGGTTTTCAGGCATCTGTCCCCAGAGGACTAGTCTCGAATTCCTTCATAGATGGGAGCCCTGAGCCAGAAAACAGAAAACTCTTCTTGCCCCCCAGTAAGAAACCTTGCTATGTGGAGCTAAATAAAACCATCAGAGTAAGAGAAACATGTATGGACCCTGAGGCCACCCCCACATTCAGAGTCTACCGTGGACACAAACCCACATTGTGACTCTCAGCGTGAGCCCTATTTTCAACTCAGCCCACTGGGTAGCTTGCCCCAGGGACTATAGATTGGGCCTGCCATGCCCCTAGGCCCTAATCCTAAACCTAGGAGAGGTTTTCAGGCATCCATACCCAGAGGCCTGGTCTTGAATCCTTTCATATAGGAGATCCCTGAGCCATAAAATGGGACTCTTCCTGTCCCCAGAATGAAACCTTGTTATTTGGAGCTGCACAAAGCCACCAGAGCTAGAGAAACCTTCATGGCCCCAGGAGACCACTCGCATATTCAGTGGCCCTAATAGACACAAGCTCCTGTCTGAGTGACCGCTTGACACTCGCCCCAACTTCTGATCGCAGGGAGCTCATCTCAGCATCTGCGGATCAGGCCTGCCTTTCTCTAGACCCTAACCCTAACCCAACCTCGGGTTTTCTGAATTCTATCCCTGGTGTCCTGGCCCACAAGCCCTCCAGACTGGGGACTCTGGAGTCACACTTCCTGCCCTCCACAAGGAAACCGTGCCCTATAGAGCTGCACAAAACCCTCTGATTAGGAGAAACCTGCACAGAACCTGCACAAAACCCGCAGACTAGGAGAAACCTGCGGTCTCCCAAGGCCAACCCAATTTCAGAGGCTTGTCCGGGACACTAATATGCATTCTGACCCTCGGATTGAGCTCAGCTCTAAACTCAGCCCACTGGGTACCTCGTCCCAGAGCCACCAAAGTGGGACTGTCATGCCCTACACCCTAATTATAGGCCTAACTTGGGTTTTCAGACTTCAATGCACAGAATCCTGGCCCAAAAGCCCTCCAGACTGGGGACTCGAGCCACACCACAGGACTCTGCCACCCCTTCAGAAGGAAACCGTGCCCTATGAAGCACACAAAAGCCCTGGAATAGAAGAAATCTGCATGGCCCCCAATGCCACCCGTTTCAGAGTTCCACCCTGGACACTAATGCCCATCAGACACTTGGCCTGAGACCCGCCCTCCACTCAGCAAACCCTGGTACCATTCCCCACAGCCACCAGATACGGCCTGCAAACTAGGCCCCAATTCTGAACCTAGCTTGGGTTTTCAGACATCTATCCCCAGAGACCTGGGCTCATCTCCCTCCAAAAGAAGGACCCCTGAGCCACAAAACAGAACTGCTCCAACTCCCCAAGAAGGAAACCGTGCCATTTGGGGCTGTGTAAAACCTTCAGTGTAGGAGAAACCTGAATGGTCCATGCTGTGTGAGGCCATCCTGCACACAAACCCGCGTTGTGACCCTCAGCTGACCCTGTTCTCAATGCAGCCCCAAGGGTACCTTGCCCCAGAGCCATCAGGTCAGGCCTGCCATACCCCTAGGCCCTAATCCTAGCCCTAAACTGGGTTTTAAGGCATTCATACCCAGAGGCCTGGTCTTAAATCCCTCTTGAATCACTCCTATGGGGGACTCCTGAGGCACAAACAGAACTCCTGTCCCCCAGAATGAAACCTTGCCATGTGGAGCTGTGCATAACCACCAGAGTGAGAGAAACCTTCACAGAACCTGGAGGCCACTGCCACATTTGGTGATTCCCATGGACACAATCTCCAGCCTGAACCATAGCCTGACACCTATCCTAACTTCAGATCCCAGGGAACTCGCATCATCGTCTGCAAGTTGGGCCTGCTATGCCCTAGGCTTCTGTCCCCAGAGTCCTGGCCCACAAGCCCTGGAGATTGGGAACTGTGGAGCAACACCACAGGACTCTGCCTGCCTTCCAGAAGGCAGCGCTATAAGGAGCTGCACAAAAACCCCAAATTAGGAGAAACCTGCATGGCCCCCGAGACCACCACCACTTTCAGAGGCCCGCCCTGGACACTAATGAGCATTCTGACCCTCAGCATGAACCCAGCCCTCAACTCAGCCTCCCCAGGTAGCTCATCAGGGGGCCAGCAGATTTCGCCAGCCATACACCAAGGCTCTAATCCTAACCCTAGCTTGGGTTTTCAGACTTCTGTCCCATGATTCCTGGCCCACAAGCCCTCCGTATTGGGGACTCCAGAACCACACCACAGAACTCTGCCTGCCCTCCAGAAGGCAACCGTGTCCTATGGAGTTGCATAAAACCCCAGAGTAGGTGACACCTGCATGGCCCCCAAAGCCATTCCCACTTTCAGAGGCCCGCCCTGGACCTGCATATTCTGACACTCAGCCTGAGCACCACCCTCCACTCAGCCACTGTGGTACCTTGTCCCACAACCGGCAGAGCCGGCCTGCCATGCCCCTAGGCCCTAATTCTAACTCTAGCTTGGGTTCTCAGGCATCCGTGATCAGAGGCCTGGTCTCAAATCCCTCCATATGGGAACCCCTGAGCTACAAAACAAGATTTTTCCTGTCTCCCAGAATGAAATCTTGCTATTTTGGCTTACACAAAACCTCTAGACCGGAGAAACTTCCATGGCCCCCTGAGGCCACCCCACATTCGGCGACCCTCATGGACACAAACTCCAGCCTGAGGTACAGCCTGACACCTGACCTAACTTCAGATCCAAGGGAGCTCATCTCAGTGTCTGCAAATCAGGCCTACCATACCCTAGTCCTATCCCTGTCCCTAGCTTGACTTTTCACACTTCCATCCCAGGATTCCCAACCCACAAGCTCTCCTGATGGGGGACTTCAGAGCTACACCACAGGACTCTGCCTGCCCTCCAGAAGGAAAACGTATCCTATGAAACTGCACACCCCCCATCTTAGGAGAAACCTGCAAGGCCCCCAAAGCCACCTCATTGTTATAGGCTACCCTGGACACTGATGCACAGTCTGACGCTCATCCTGAGCCCCGCCCATCAAATCATCCCCTTGGGTAGCTCGCCCAAGAGCCACCAACTCAGGCCTGCCATGCCCCTAGGACGTATTCCTAATTCTACCTTAGGTTTTCCGGCATCTGTCCCCAGAGACCTGGTCTCAAATTCCTCCATATGGGGGACCTCTGAGCCACAAAACAGAAATCATGCCGACCCCCAGAAGGTAACCTTGTTATTTAGAGCTCTGTAAAACCCTCAGAGTAGGAGAAACCTGCAGGGTCCCAGAGTGGCTTCCCCACTTTCGGAGGTCCTCCATGGATACAAACTCGAGCCTGAGACACAGCCTAACAGCCGCCATAAACTCAGACCCCAGGGAGCTCGAATCAGCATCTGCAGATCTGGCCTGCCATGCTGTAGGCCCAAACCACAGACCTCTGTTCCCAGAGTTTTGGATCCAAAGTTCTCCATATTGGGGACCCCAGGGCCACACAGTTTACACGGGGCACCGCATTCTTCCAATACTCCATCCTCAGAACAAAACCGGGGACTGTCCTTGTCAGTCCTGTGTGCAGCTCACAGTGAGTCCTGCGAAAGCTGCACACCTTCTTGAGAAAACTCAGCCTCCCAACCGTCTCCTAGCAGATGGAGGCCGCACTCTCCCTGACCGCTGCACCAGCTAGAGAAGACTTGGAACAAGTCTTGCCATACTCCATGCAAATGCATGTTCTTCATCTACAAAATGACAGAGGGTGAAACACCACGGATTCCCCACACCTTCTTGAACCTCGGTAAGTCGAAGATACAGTCTGGCCAGAGCTATTATCCCCAACCCCCTACACACACATACCCTTCCCTTGTGCACTCCAGACCCATTTCCAACTGCTTTGCTCATTCTTGGCCATAGTCTCTGCAGAGAAGTACAGTAGCACCGAGGTGCTGGGACTGAGGTTCTGGGTGCTAAGCCACCACCTTGGACCCAGTTACTATCAGAAATTAATATTTGTTTTATTAACAGTTGCATCCCAGAAGTTCTTGCCATCATGGCCAGTACAAAAGTCATTACAACAGAGGTCTTACCAACGTGTGTCAATCTCCATGGCTCCACCCCCGGTCCTGGGGATTGGCTCATCCATGGGCATGGGACCTGGTTCCATCCAAAGGGCCAAGCATGGTCTGGACAAACCAGGCCAGGGGCTTTTCCATTGTGACTGCAGAAGTGGTCTAAGCCAGGCCCGTGCCAGTGCCAGAGAGGCCCAGAAAGGCATGTGTTCCATAACATTGCTGAGGGCTGGATCAGACTCATTCTGAGGCCAACATATGCTGGATCCTCTACTAAGTCAGGAGAACCCTAAATGTGCTCATGGTCTTGGCCTGAATAAGATGACCATATGTGTGGTATATAACCTGCAAGATATATCCACCCAGCAATGGGAACTTACTCAAAGAATACCTACGTGGAATTCAACCACAGACAAACGTGTTGAGGGAAGCCCAAAGCCCAAAAAAGTGGGGAGTGGAGATTCGTAAAAGCTTAATTGTTGGCCAATCGCACTATCATCTTTTGTTTTTCCTTTCAAGTGGAGGGGCCGGGGTCAGGCAGGATAGATCCCAGTGCACTCCCACCCAACCACTGGAAAAGTGCACTCCCACCCAGGCACTGGAAAAGTGTACTCCCACTCTGCCACGGGAAAAGAAGAGTCCTCTCCCCCATCATCCATCATAGTGCAAATCTGGGGTATGAGAAATGACCACCCATGGGCCAAAGGAACCTCCCCCTGTATTCTCTCAATCAAGTGTGGCTGGAACATGAGTTATCAATGGTCTGTGGTTGCTTTCAAGCCACAGTGCAAGAGTGGAGTCATTGTGAGAGACACCACATGGACTGCAACACCTAACAGAACATTTTTACAGAAGACTTTATACAAAAGTTTGTGCCTATCCCTGGTCCCTAAATATCCTAGGATCGTGTCCTTCTTTGAGTAGAACGTAGCGCCTTCTGGGTCAAATCTAATTGCTTTACCCCCAAAGGTAAGGACTACCATCCCTTTAGCCAGAACAGCACCTCCATCCTCCTCTTTTTACACCTGGAATGTCATGTCTACAGGTCTCCAGCCCAACAGGAATTCACTGTTGTTTCCATGGCAGTGATGTTCAGAAACGCAAGTATAAGTGTGAACTTGTGTGGATGAGCATGTGTTTCCTCTCTGGTAGCCACAATGTGCAAGAAGAATACAATACAGCAGCATGCTTTCTGTCCCCCGGAATGGCCTTCCATGTGGTTCCATATTGATCTTGGAAGGAAGCCACCTTCACAGAACAAACTTCATCTCAGAGGATTCCCAAATCCCTTGTCCTGGACACTAGATCCCTCCGAGGCTGGGGGCACACAGAGGAACAGTGACTCCCCCTGCCCATCCAGATTTTGAAGGACACCTGCTGTTCCAGGACAAAAGATCCTGAAGCCATTCATGGGCCTGCCATCCAGCCAGGCATCTGGGAGACAGATCTATTCCAAGCAGGAAGGACAGATCGAGAGACAAAAACTGACAACCTTGTGTGACACGTGCCATGACAGAGGACACTCAGGACTGGGGGTGTGCAGGGTTGGCCAGAACGGGGGGCAGGGGGACCGGGAGTGCTCCGGGAGGATGTGGTAGCTGTGCCCTTGTGTGGCTACACGTGTCAGTGTGACTAGGCATTGGCCAGACCGGAAATGAGAGCACAGGTGAGGGGCAGTATCCCTAAACTGTCTTCTGCAAGGCAAAATTTCGGGAATTAGATTTCTTTCAGTACAACTTCATGTCACATGCATCTGGGAGACCCTAAAGCTGGTTGCGTAGAACGTGAAGTATGTACTTGGCTGTGGCTTTCAAGCCTGACGTGTGGGGGGCAGAGCACACTGGCTATTTCATACTCTGCTTTCAGAATAGGATGACTTTTCCCACCTTCATCTCTGACACGAGCACAGGGAACAAAGGCAACACAGATCTATACTTCAAAATGTTAACAGAAATCTGAAAACCCAAGTTCTCCCAGGAGCTAAAGCTTCAGGACCAGCATGATGGACAGGGGAGGCAGAGAGCAAGGAGCCAAAAGAATACACATCTTGTGCATGTGAACTGGCCCACTTCCCTACCTGTCGGAAGCAAGCCGTGCCTGCCCAGAGGGAGTCCCACCTGCACCCGGTCCATCTGTTTGCTGCCCTTGTGCAGAGCAGAGGATGGGCTGAGCTGGGTGTGGGTGTTGTGGGTAGATGATCAGCTGGTCAAGATGCTACCTGCTGAGGACCTGTATAGCACCAGCTCCTGGTCCTCAGCTAAGATGAAACAATATTTATGTTTAGTGACCTATTTCCGGGGACAAGGAATGTGCTCAGTACTTTGGTGACTCTATCCTCTCCCACTGTATTTTTTAAAAACCTCTTAGGCAGCTAAGATTGACCCACAGAAATCTGTCCACACTTAATGTATGCAACTTGACCCTGATCCTAACCCTCATCTCTAGTGAAGATATACTCACTTTCAAATATTGCTCCCAAATTAGAGGATGGTTCTTAGGAGCGAAGGAATTCAGGGACCAACCCTCTTCTGTCTTCTCCCTGGAAGCTGGTACATTCGGCCGCGTGCTATCTGGAGAGTGGCCACACGGGGGCAACAGGGAGTCAACAGTGCCCCAAACCCCACTGCAAAGCCCATGCTGCCTTCATCCTGTCAAACCTTGTTCATTCAATGTTTACAGATCATGGCAGAGATTAAGAAAAGTGTGACTAGGCTGAAGTTTTTAAAACCAAACGAATTCTTTCAACCTGTTCAGAATAGAAGATGTTTTCTAACATCTCAAGAGTTGGTGAGCAGAGGACGGCCCAGGGACCTGGGAAAAGGCTATTACTGTTGAATCTCTTCAGGTCTACCTAGAAAACAAGCATGACTTCTATTCCACTTGGTTGAAGGAAAAATGGGCGTCCGCTCACAGCACTGAATCCACACAAAAGAGTGCAGTTCAGAGAAAAATAAGGGACAATCAACAGCCTCCAAAAGCGGTGAAAGAGCCACATCCAGGAACCAAGAAGACAGACCAGGAAGGCTCTACGCAGGCCAATTTGCATTTCTGTAGATCCTCTGGAGCTAGACCGCCCCCAGTGCCCCTGGGGGTTGTGGGGCAGGCCCAGTGCACACCCTGATGCTGCGCTGTTGGAACCTGTGACAAGCCTCCTGATACCTTCCTCCACAAGACACCCCCTACCCCAGGACGACCCCAGTCTGCTTCTTGGAACTCCCATTCCCCTTTCTGACCCCATCGTTCATTTTTCCCATCATGGCCATAATACAGAGTATGTTGAATTACTTTCTATTCTGTCATTTAAATCTTTCTTTGTCACGGTTGCTCTAAAACTAACCCTAGCATCATCTACTCTGATGCAGAATCACTTGTTACTTTGCATGACTGAAATGTGGACTCCCAGCGCCCTCACAGTGTCATGGGGCTAGTGTCCAGGGCGAGGTCCTCACTAAGCCGACACAGGCACTGCTGTTTTGGGGCAAGTAAGGCAGCACAGCCAAAACCTGGGTTTGGGATCAGAATGTCTCATGGCCTATCAGCCACTTTGGATGGCATGGGGGCATGCCCTGAAGACATTTGTTAGTCCAGTGTCACCCTGAGGAATTTCCATGGAGTAGCCATTGTGTCAAAAGGGGGAACATGGGCACCTGGGTGGCTCAGTGGGTTAAGCCTCTGCCTTCAGCTCAGGTCATGATCCCAGGGTCCTGGGATCAAGCCCCGCATCAGGCTCTTTGCTCAGCGGGGAGCCTGCTTTCCCCTCTCTCTCTGCCTGCCTTTCTGCCTACTTGTGATTTCTGTCTGTCAAATAAATAAATAAAAAGGGGGAACTCAATAGAAGCAGAGATGATGGGAGTCGGAACTCTTGAGATAGAATCCACCTTGGAGACTGCCCATAACTTCCTAGGAATTCATTCCATCATTTTGCATGAATCAATTCATCTAAAAACATTTCCTCATTTTAGAAATGATAATCCTCAGATGCCTAGGTGGCTCAGTTGGTTAAATGGCTGCCTTCGGCTTAGGTCATGATCCCAGCACCAGGCATCAAGTCCCACATTGGGCTCCTTGTCCGGCAGGGAGTCTGCTCCTCCCTCTGCCTCTGCCTGCCTTTCTGTCGGCCTGCGCTTTCTCTGTCTTGTTCTCTGTAAATTAAATCTTAAAAAAAAAAAAAATGATGATCCTCAAACTCCAATAAAATGACTCTCCTAGGTCGTATTGGAAATCAGCGTAAGAGCCTGACTGAGCCTAGAGATGGCCTCCAGCAGAGCCCCAGAGCGGCTTCAGCTAGAGCTGCAATCAGCCATTGATCTTTTCTGGACTCCCTGACTCTCATGGGACTCTTCACAAGGCCTATTCTGGGAACAAGGGTCATGTCAGGGCCACAGAAATCTCTGACACTGATGTCAATGGAGTCCCAAGCCATAGGCCATCTCTGAGTTTGTCTGCAAAGATACGGTTGGTGGGAAATCCACATGCTGACAGAGGGTGGAGGAAAATGGAAAAGCTAGGGAAAGAAGGGCTGCTCACATCGCATCTGGCCCCACATGATATGTGGTGTTCAGCAGTCTAAGCCCCCCAGATGCCCCCCAGCGGCTTCACAGAACTCACCCCTACGTTTTGAAGCTGAGCTTCATACATGGGTCATGAGCATCCCGGCCAGCTCGGGGAAGCATGACACAGGACATAATGAAGCCACCGCCTGCACAGATGTACAGTCATGGAGCAGTAGCTTTCGCCAAATACATTCTGATATGGTAAAAAAAAAAAAAAAAAATTCATTGATTAAACATGGATATTTTTGATTTAAAAGAAAACCATACTTGTTGAATAATAAGTATTTATGGAGTATCTACTTAGTGCAAATGTATAGCTCTAGTCCCACCTGGGAGCTTGCAACGAGTGTAGGATATAATCAATAAGTCAACAATAGGAAGGAATGCAGGCTAAGGGCTAAGAGAACCATTCCATTCAGAGATGCCCATTAAGGAAGCCCACTGAGAAGATGCTTTTAGCCAAGACCGGAAAGACAGGGCCAGTAAATTCATCTGTGAGAAGAGTCCCAGAACAATTCAATTTTTAATGATTTTGAAGATAAAACATAAATGTCAAGAAATATTGTCTTTAGTGTTGCTTTGAAACATTTTGTTCTTCTCCATAACTATTTGGGTTCCATGCTAAACTTTATGCACTGTAAAATATTCTCAGAAAATATCTTATTTAAGCGTGGACATCTTGTGTTAAAGGCAAATAAATTAACTCTAGAAAACCCCTAAACCCTAACCCTAACCCATGACCCTAAATCCTGACCGCAACCCTGACCCTCAGCTGGCCTCCAAGGGGTATTTTCCCAGAGACCTGGCTGGCGCCTCAGTCCCAGGGACTGGGGACACCTGAACAATTTCAGAGGACTCCACCTGCCACCCAGAAGGAAACCGTGGCATTAGGAACTCTGGAAATGACTCAGAGCAGGAGAAGTCTGCATGACCACCTGAGGCCACCCCCCCCATTCCCTGGCCCATGGGACACAATCCACACCCTCAACTCAGCCCTCAGGTAGTCTTGCCACACAGTTGGAAGGTTGAACCTGCCATGATCCTAGGCCCCAATCCTAACCCTAGGTTGACTTCTTAAAGGACCACACCCAGAGGCCTGGCTCCAAATTCCCAGGGAATGGGGACACCTGAGTGAAGCACATTCTCATCCTACAACAAAGGCAGAAATCATGCCCTTTAGAACTGCAGAAAAGATTTAGAGCAGGAGAAATCTGAATGACATATTGAACCAATCCCTGCTTATTTATAGTTTCATACCAGACTGAACACAGAGCCTGAGCCTGATACTCTCCTTAACTCTAGCCCTCAATTCAGATATCTCTGAAGGTCTCCACACCTAAGCAGATCACACCTTCCTTGATCCTGGGACTACCCCTAATCTAGCTGAAAACATAGGTGAAAACATGTACATACCTTTCTACCAAGAGGACATAAAAGTAACCAAGAGACTCATGAA
This sequence comes from Mustela nivalis, assembly GCF_964662115.1. Lineage (NCBI taxonomy): Eukaryota > Metazoa > Chordata > Mammalia > Carnivora > Mustelidae > Mustela > Mustela nivalis. The sequence goes on from NC_139037.1 coordinate 23,094, forward strand.
AAAGTGCTCCACAGCAAGAGCCATCAGGAAAATACAAATCAAAACCACAGTGAGATACCACCTTGCAACACCTGGCATGGCTAAAATTGTCAACACAGGGAAAACAAATGCTAGCGAGGACATGGTGAAAGGGGAACACTCTTACACTACCAGTGGGAGTGCACGCTTGTACAACCACTCTGCCACATGTTACCCAGTTTCTTCCAGAACTTAAAAATATAGCTACCCTACAACCCAGTAATTGACTACTAGGTATTTAACCCAAAGATACAGATTTTGGAGCATCTAGGTGGCTCAGTGGGTCAAGCCTCTGCCTTTGGCTCAGGTCATGATCTCAGGGTCCTGGGATCAAGCCCTGCATCAGGCTGTCTGCTCAGCAGGGAGCCTGCTTCCCCCACCACCCACCTGCCTCTCCGCCTGCTTATGATCTCTCTCTCTCTCTGTCAAATAAATAAATAAAATCTTAAAGAAAATACAAATTGAGTGAAAAATAGTGGCATCCACCACCCCCCACCCCCCAAGTGTTCATTACAGCATTATCCACTCTGGCCAAACTATGGAAAGAGCCCAGATGTCCATGGACAGATGAATGGATAAAGAAGATGTGGTTCATATCTAACAATGGAATATTATTCAGCCATCAGAGAGGATGAAGACTAACCATCACATCCATAGATGGAACTGGTGGGTATTACGCTGAGCGAAATAAGGCTATCAGAGAAAGACAATCGGCACATGGGTTCACCCATGTGTGAAATAGAAGAAATGCCTCAGAGGATCAGAGGGGAAGGGAGGGAAAACTGAATGAGAAGTCATCCAAGAGGGAGAAAAACCATGAGAGACTCTTCATTACAGAAACGAACTGAGGGTTGCTGGAGGGGAGGTGGATGGGGGATGGGGTAACTGGGTGGTGGGCATTAAAGAGGGCACATGATGCAATGAGTACTGGGCGATATACACATCTGATCTATTATTGAACACTACATCTGAAACTAATGATGTACTGTAAGTTGGCTCATTGAATTAAGTTAAACAAAAAGAACTCAAGCAAAGACTCCTAAAAATTTGTATGGAACCACCAAAGATACTGAACAGCCAATGCAATGTTGAGAAGACAAACAAGGCTGGAGGAGTCACAATTCCAGATTTCAAGTTATACTTGAAAGTTATACTTTCAAGTTATTCTAACAGTATGGCACTGGCACAAAAATACACACAGCGACCTAGGGAACAGGATAGAAGCCCAGATATAAACCCGCAATTGTGTAGCCTATTAGTCTTCCACAAAGCAGGCAAAAATATTGAATGGAAAAGAAAAGTATCTAGTGTTGGGAAAACAGGACAGCTATCACAGAAGAATGCAATTACTCTGCTTCCTTATGCCATACAGACACAGAAGCTCAAAACAGTTTCAAGACCTCAATGGGAGACCCAAAACCATAAAAATCCTACAAGAGGGCACAGACCATAACTTCTTGACATGGACCAAAGCAACATTTTTCGAGACTGTCTCCCGAGGCAAAGGAAATACAAGCAAAAATAAACAATTGGGACTGTATCACAATAAATTTCCACACAACAGAAGAACTAGGGAGAACTAATAATAATAAGACAACCTACTGAAAGGGAGAAAATATTTGCAAATGTCCTATGCAGCAAAGGAATAGTGTCCAAAATATGTGGAGTGGATACAACTTAACACCAATAATAATAATAATAATAATCCAGTTAAAAAATAGTCCAAAAGGGGCGCCTAGGTGGCTCAGTGGGTTAAAGCCTCTGCCTTCGGCTCAGGTCATGATCCCGGTCCTGGGATCGAGCCCCACATGAGCCTGCTTCCTCCTCTCTCTCTCTCTCTGCCTGCCTCTCTGCCTACTTGTGATCTCTGTCTGTCAAATAAATAAATAAAATCTTTAAAAAAAAATAGTCCAAAGACATCAACAGACATTTCTCCAAAGAAGAAATACAGATGGCCAACGGTCCCATGAAAAGAATTTCACCATCACCCAAACTCAGGAAAATGAAAATCAGAAATATAATGAGATATTACCACATACTGTCAGAATGGCTCCCATAAGCAGCACAAAGAACAACAGGTGCTGGGAGGATGTGGGGAAAGGGGACCCTCAAGCACTGTTGGTGGAAAAGCAAACTCCTGGGAGTCAAGATGGCAGAGAAGTAGCAGGCTGAGACTACATCGGTATCAGGAGATCAGCTAGATAGCTTATCAAACCATTGCAAACACCTACAAATCCAACAGGAGATCGAAGAGAAGAAGAACAGCAATTCTAGAAACAGAAAATCAACCAATTTCTGAAAGGTAGGACTGGTGGAGAAGAGAATCGAAAGCAACAGGAAGACAGACCACGGGGGGAGGGCCCGGCTCCCGGCAAGCAGCAAAACAACGAAGCTCTAAATCAGGACTTTTAAAAGTCTGCTCCACAGAGGGACATCTCTCCAGAGGCTAAACCGGGGTGAAGTCTATGCGGGGTCAGCATGGCCCCAGGTCCCGCAGGGTCACAGAAGGATCGGGGGTGTCTGAGTGTCACAGAGCTCGCAGGTATTAGAGCGGGGAAGCCGGCTACAGAGACAGAGCTGAGGAGTGAGCTCTCAACTCGGGGTTACCTTGAACCGGGCACAGGCTGGGTGAGCTCGGAGCGCGGCCGGAGGCCAGGGAGACGGGAGTGATTGCGCGCTTTTCTCTGAGGGCGCACTGAGGAATGGGGCCCCGGGCTCTCGGCTCCTCCAAGCTGGAGACCGGGAGGCCGCCATCTCTGTCCCCGTCCTCCGGAACTCTACGGGAAGCGGTCAGGGAACAAAAGCTGCCGAAAGCGAATCCGAGCGAATGACTAGCCTGGCCCCGGCTAAGGGCGGTGCAATTCCGCCTCGGGCAAAGACTCTTGAGAATCACTACACCAGGCCCCCACCCCAGAAGATGAACAAGAAATCCAGCTGAGACCAAGTTCACTTACCAAGGAGAACAGCGGAATTTCAGAGGAGGAGAAAGCAGAGCAAGGAATTCATGGCTTTCTCCCCATGATTCTTTAGTCTTGCAGTTAATTTAATTTATTTTAATCTTTTTTTCTTCTGCTAAATTTTTTTAACTTTTACCCTTTCCTTTTTTTAACGTTTTTTAACTAGTTTATCTTAACAATACCTTTAATTTAAAAAATAATAATGATAATCTTTTTTGAACCTTCATTATTATAGTCATATTATATCCTTCATTGTATCTGACTTTATTTTTTGTATACACATAAGGTTTTTTTCTTCTAAAAAAATTTGGGATACAACTTCTTCTAATAGATGAAAATATACCCTAAATCTAGCTTCGGGCTTGTCCTAGTCTCCAGCCCAAGCAAATTCTCTCCACTTTCTTTTTCTTTATTCTCCCAAGTTACTTTATCAATTCCTTTTTTAGAAATTAGAAAAAAGGGGCACCTGGGTGGCTCAGTGGGTTAAGCCGCTGCTCAGGTCATGATCTCAAGATCCTGGGATTGAGTCCCGTATCGGGCTCTCTGCTCAGCAGGGAGCCTGCTTCCCTCTCTCTCTCTGCCTGCCTCTCTGCCTACTGTGATCTCGCTCTGTCAAATAAATAAATAAAATCTTTAAAAAAAAAGAAATTAGAAAAAAATTTTTTTTCATCTTTATAGACATATTCCATCCCTTCACTGTGTTTACCCTTATATATGTTTTTCATTCTTTAAAATTTGGAGAGTTCGTTTCTTCTAAGAGACCAAAATACTCCCAAAATTAAGTGGGTGACCCTGTTCTAGTCACCAGTCTAATATACATATTTTTTTCTTTTTTATATTTTTTCTTTGTTTTCTTTTTTTTATTTTTTTTTCTGAACTTCTTTTTGTCCCCTTTCTCCCCCCAGTGATTTGGGGTCTCTTCTGATTTGGTTAAAGCGCATTTTCCTGGGGTCTTTGCCACCCTTTTAGTATTTTATTTGCTCCTTCATATATTCTTATCTGGACAAAATGACAAAGCAGAAAAACTCACCACAAGAAAAAGAACACGAGGCAGTACCAAAGGCTAGGGACCTAATCAATACGGACATTGGTAATATGTCAGATCTAGAGTTCAGAATGACGATTCTCAAAGTACTAGCCAGGCTCGAAAAAGGCATGGAAGAACTTAGAGAAACCCTCTCTGGAGATTTAAAAAAAAAAAAAAAAAAGCCCATTCTAGAGAAATAAAGGAACTAAAATCTAACCAAGTTAAAATTTAAAAAGCTATTAATGAGGTGTAATCAAAAATGGAGGCCCTTGCTGCTAGGATAAATGAGGCAGAAGAAAAAATTACTGATTTAGAAGACCAAATGACAGAGAATAAAGAAGATGAGCAAAAGAAAGAAAAACAGCTACTGGACCACGAGGGGAGAATGTGAGAGATAAGTGACACCATAAGATAAAAAAACATTAAAATATTTGTGATTCCAGAAGAAGAAGAAAGAGAGAGGGGAGCAGAAAGTATATTGGAGAGAATTATTGTAGAGGATTTCCCTAATATGGCAAAGAGAACAAGCATCAAGAGATCCCCCCTCAAAATCAGTAAGAATAGGTCCACACCCCGTCACCTAATAGTAAAATTTACAAGTCTTAGCAACAAAGAGAAAATCCTGAAAGCAACCCAGAAAAAGAAGTCTGTAACATACAATGGTAAAAATATTAGATTGGCAGTGGACTTATCCACAGAGACCTGGCAGGCCAGAAAGAACTTCAGAGCACTAAACAAGAAAAACATGCAGCCAAGAATTCTATATCCAGCTAGGCTATCATTGAAAAGACAAGGAGAGATAAAAATCTTCCAGGACAAACAAAAACTAAAAGAATTTGCAAACACCTAACCAGCTCTACAGGAAATATTGAAAGGGGTCCTCTAAGCAAAGAGAGACCCTAAAAGTACTAGATCAGAAAGGAACATAGACAATACACAGTAACAGTCACCTTACAGGCAATACAATGGCACAAAATTTGTATCTCTCAATAGATACCCTGAATCTAAATGGGCTAAATGCCCTAATCAAAAGACACAGGATATCAGAATGGATTTATAAAAAAAAAAAAATCAATATGCTGCCTACAAGAAACTCATTTTAGCCCCAAAGACATCTCCATATTTAAAGTGAGGGGGTGGAAAACAAATTACCATGCTAATGAACATCAGAAGAAAGCTGGGGTGGCAATCCTTATATCAGATCAATTAGATTTTAAGCTAAAGACCATAATAAGAGATGAGGGAGGACACTATATCATACTCAAAGGGTCTGTCCAACAAGAAGATCTAACAATTTTCAAGATCTATGCCCCTAACATGGGAGCAGCCAACTATATAAACCAATTAATAACAAAATCAAAGAAACACATTGACAACAATACAATAATAGTAGGGGACTTTAACACTCCCCTCACTGAATTGGACAGACCAATCCAAGCAAAAGATCAAAAAGGAAATAAAGGCCTTAAATGACACACTGGACCAGATGGATATCACAAATCTATTCAGAACATTCCATCCCAAAGCAACAGAATACCCATTCTTCTCTAGCGCACATGGAATATTCTCCAGAATGGATCACATCCTGGGTCATAAATCAGGTCTCAACTGGTATCAAAAGATTGGGATCATTCCCTGCATATTTTCAGACCACAATGCTCTGAAGCTAGAACTCAATCACAATTTGGAAAGCACCCAATACATGGAGACTAAACAGCACCCTCCTAAAGAATGAATGGGCCAACCAGGAAAATAAAGAAAAATTGAAAAAAATCAAGTAAACAAATGATAATGAAAATGGAATGGTTCAAATTCTGTGGGACAGAGCAAAGGCAGTCCTGAGAGGAAAATATATAACAGTACAAGCCTTTCTCAAGAAACAATAAAGGTCTCAAATACACAACCTAACCCTACATCTAAAGGAGTTGGAGAAAGAAAAAAAAAAAAGAAAGCCTAAACCCAGCAGGAGAAGAGAAATCATAAAGATCAGAGCAGAAATCAATGAAATACAAACCCAAAAAAATAAAATAAAACAATAGAACAAATCAATGAAACTGGTTTGTTATAAGGACCTGGTTCGTTATAAGAATTAGTAAGATTGATAAACCCCTGGCCAGACGTATCAAAAATAAAAGAGAAAGGACCCAAATAAATAAAATCATGAATGAAAGAGGAGAGATCACAACCAACACCAAAGAAATACAAACAATTATAAGAACATACTATGAGCAACTCTACGCCAACAAATTTGAAAATCTGGAAGAAATGGATGCATTTCTAGAGCCATATAAACTACCACAACTGAACCAGGAAGAGATATAAAACCTGTACAGACCCATAACCAGTAAGGAGATTGAAACAGTCATCAAAAATCTCCAAACAGGGGCGCCTGGGTGGCTCAGTGGGTTAAAGCCTCTGCCTTCGGCTCAGGTCATGATCTCAGGGTCCTGGGATCGAGCCCCGCATGGTGCTCCCTGCTCAGCAGGGAGATTGCTTCCCTTCCTCTCTGCCTGCCTCTCTGCCTACTTGTGATATCTCTCTCTCTCTCTCTCTCTCTCTCTGTCAAATAAATAAATAAAATCTTAAAAGAAAAAAATCTCCAAACAAACAAAAGCCCAGGGCCAGGTGGCTTCCCGGGGGAATTCTACCAAACATTTAAAGAAGAATTAATTCCTATTCTCCTGAAACTGTTCCAAAAAATAGAAATAGAAGGGAAACTTCCAAACTCATTTTATGAGGCCAGCATCACCTTGATCCCAAAACCAGACAAGGATCCCATCAAAAAAGAGAATTGCAGACCAATATCCTTGATGAACACAGATGCTAAAATTCTCACCAAAGTACTAGCCAATAGGATCCAACAGTACATCAAAAGGATTATTCACCATCACCAAGTGGGATTTCTTCCAGGGCTGCAAGTTTGGTTCAACATCCACAAATCAATCAATGTGTTACAATACATTAATAAAAGAAAGAATAAGAACCATATGATACTCTCAATAGATGCTGAAAAAGCATTTGACAAAGTACAGCATCCCTTCCTGATCAAAATTCTTCAAAGTGTAGGGATAGAGGGCACATACCTCAATATTTTCAAAGCCATCTATGAAAAACCTACAACAAATATCAGTCTCAATGGAGAAAAACTGAAAGCTTTCTGCTAAGATCAGGAACATGGCAGGGATGTCTATTATCACCACTACTATTCAACATAGTACTAGAAGTCCTAGCCTCAGCCATCAGACAACAGAAAGAAATTAAAGGCATCCAAATCAGCAAAGAAGAAGTCAAACTACCACTCTTTGCAGATGATATGATACTATATGTGGAAAACCCAAAATACTCCACTCCAAAACTGCTAGAACTTGTACAGGAATTCAGTAAAGTGTCAGGGTATAAAATCAATGCACAGAAATCAGTTGCATTTCTCTACTGCAACAACAAGGCAGAAGAAAGAAAAATTAAGGAGTCAATCCCATTTACGATTACACCCAAAATCATAAGATACCTAGGAATAAATCTAACCAAAGGGGCAAAGAATCTATACTCAGAAAACTATGAAGTACTCATGAAAGAAATTGAGGAAGACACAAAGAAATGGAAAAATGTTCCATGCTCCTGGATTTGAAGAATAAATATTGTGAAAATGTCTATGCTACCTAAAGCAATCTACATATTTAATGCAACTCCTATCAAAGTACCACCCATCTTTTTCAAAGAAATGGAACAAATAATTTTAAAATTTATATGGAACTAGAAAAGACTTCGAATAGCCAAAGGGATATTGAAAAAGAAAGCCAAAGTTGGTGGCATCACAATTCCGGACTTCAAGCTCTATTACAAAGCTATCATCATCAAGACAGCATGGTACTGGCACAAAAACAGACACATAGATCAATGGAACAGAATAGAGAGCCCAGAAATAGACCCTCAACTCTATGGTCAACTAATCTTTGACAAAGCAGAAAAGAATGTCCAATGGAAAAAAGACAGCCTCTTCAATAAATGGTGTTGGGAAAATTGGGCAGCCACGTGCAGAAAAATGAAATTGGACCATTTTCTTACACCACACATGAAAATAAACTCAAAATGGATGAAGGACCTCAATGTGACAAAGGAACCCATCAAAATCCTTGAGGAGAACACAGGCAGCAACCTCTTTGACCTCAGCCACAGCAACATCTTCCTAGGAACATCGCCAAAGGCAATGGAAGCAAGGGCAAAAATGAACTATTGGGATTTCATCAAGATCAAAAGCTTTTGGGGTTTTTTTGTTTTTTTTTAAATATTTTATTCATTTATTTTGACAAAGAGAAAGATCACAAGTAGACAGAGAGGCAGGCAGATAGAGAGGGGAAGCAGGCTTCCTGCTGAGCAGAAAGCCTGATGCGGGGCTCAGTCCCAGGACCCCGAGATCACGACCTGAGCTGAAGGCAGAGGCTTTAACCCACTGAGCCACCCAGGCACCCCAAGATCAAAAGCTTTTGCACAGCAAAGGAAACAGTTAACAAAACCAAAAGACAACTGACAGAATGGGAGAAGATATTTGCAAATGACATATCAGATAAAGGGCTAGTGTCCAAAATCTATAAAGAACTTAGCAAACTCAACACCCAAAGAACAAATAATCCAATAAAGAAATGGGCAGAGAAAAAAAAAAGAAAAGAAATGGGCAGAGGACATAAACAGACATTTCTGCAAAGAAGACATCCAAATGGCCAACAGACACATGAAGATATGCTCCACAGCACTCGGCATCAGGGAAATACAAATCAAAACCACAATGAGATACCACCTCACGCCAGTCAGAATGGCTAAAATTAACGTCAGGAAATGACAGATGCTGGCGAGGATGCGGAGAAAGAGGAACCCTCCTACACTGTTGGTGGGAATGCAAGCTGGTGCAATCACTGTAGAAAACAGCATGGAGGCTCCTCAAAAAGTTGAAAATAGAGCTACCCTATGACCCAGCAATTGCACTACTGGGTATTTACCCTAAAGATACAAACATAGTGATCCAGAAGGGCACGTGCACCCGATAGTTATAGCAGCAACATCCACAATAGCCAAACAATGGAAAGAACATAGATGTCCATCAACAGATGAATGGATAAAGAAGATGTGGTATATATACAATGGAATACTATGCAGCCATCAAAAGAAATGAAATCTTGCCATTTGCAATGACGTAGATGGAACTAGAGGGTATTATGCTTAGCGAAATAAGTCAATTGGAGAAAGACAACTATCATCTGATCTCCCTGATATGAGGAAGTGGAGATGCAACATGGGGGGTTTCAGGGGTAGGAAAAGAATAAATGAAACAAGATGGGATTGAGAGGGAGACAAACCATAAGTGACTCTTAATCTCACAAAACAAACTGAGGGTTTCTGGGGGTAGGGGGGTCAGGAGAGGGGGGTGGGGTTATGGACATTGGGGAGGGTATGTGCTATGGTGAGTGCTGTGAAGTGTGTAAAACTGGCGATTCACAGACCTGTACCTCTGGGGATAAAAATACATTATATGTTTATTAAAAAAGGAAAAAAAAACTTAAAACAAAAAAGACAAGCAACCTGCTGCAGCCACTCTGGGAAACAGTATGGAAGGTCTCAAGGTGTTAAACGTAGAGCTGTCTTGGGATCCAGCAACCACACTACTGGGTGTTAGTCCAAAGCATATGAAAACAGTAACTCAAAACATACACACACCCCTATGTTGCTTGCAGCATTATTTACAAGATCACAATATGGAAGCAACCCAAGTGTCTGAGGATAAAGTGCTAAATGAGATGACAGATGTGTACATGCACACACACACAAACACACACAGTGGAATATTATTCAGCCATAAAAAGAGTGAAATCTTGCCATTTGCAGCCACGTGGATGGATGTAGAGAGGATTATCCTAAGTGAAATCAGTCAGTCAGAGAAAGACAATACCATAGGATGTCACTCTTGTGTATAAATAAAGGAGTGTCCATGCTGCCCAGAACCATCTACACATTCAAGACAATCCCTATCAAAATCCCATCAACATTTTTCACAGAGCTGGAACAAACAATCCTAAAATTTTTATGGAACCAGAAAAGGCCTCAAAACACCAGGGGAATGTTGGAAAAGAAAACCAAAGATAGGGCATCACAATGACTGACTTCAAGCTATATTAGAAAGCTGTGATCATCAAGACAGCATGGTATTGGCACAAAAAACAGACATATAGATCAATGGAACAGAATAGAGAGCCCAGAAATGGACCCTCAACTCTATGGTCAACTAATCTTCGACAAAGCAGGAAAGAATGTCCAATGCAAAACAGACAGTCTCTTCAAAAAATGGTGTTGGGAAAATTGGACAGCCATATGCAGAAGGATGAAACTGAATGAACCATTTCTTTACACCACACACAAAAATGGACTCAAAATGGATGAAAGATCTAAATGTGAGACAGGAATCCATCAAAATCCTAGAGGAAAACACATGCAGCAACGTCTTCCACATTGGCCACAGAAACTTCTTCCAAGACACATCTCTAAAGGCAAGGGAAACAAAAATAAAAATGAACTATTGGGCCTTCATCAAGACAAAACTTCTGCAGAGCAAAGGAAACAGTCAACAAAACTAAAAGGTAATCTATGGAATGGGAGAAGACGTTTGCAAATGACACTAGAGATAAAGGGCTTGTATCCAAAATCTATAACGAACTTCTCAAACTCAACACCAAAAGAACAAATAATCCTGATATGGCCAGAAGACATGAACAGACACTTCTCCAAAGAAGACACACAAATGACCAACACACATGAACAAATCCTCCACATCACTTGCCATCAGGAATATACAAATCAAAGCCACAATGAGATACCACCTCACACCAGTTAGAATGGTCAAAATTAACAAGACAGGGAACAACAAGTGTGCGCAAGGATGTGAAGAAAGGGGAACCTTCTTACACGGTTGGTGGGAATGCAAGCTGGTGCAGCCACTTTGGAAAACAGTATGGAGATTCCTCAAAAAGTTAAAAATAGAGTCACCCTACAACCCAACAATTGCACCAATGAGTATTTACCTCAAAGATACAGATGTAGTGAAAAGAAATGACACATGCATCCCAATGTTCACAGGAGCAATGTCCACAAAAGGCAAACTGTGGAAGGAGTTGAGATGTCCTTCAGCAGATGATTGGATAAAGAAGATGTGGTTCATATATAAAAAGGAATATTACACAGCCATCAGAAAAGAAGAATACCTACCATTTGCATCAACATGGTTGGGTCTGGAGGGTATTATGCTAAGTGAAATAAGTTGAGCAGAGAAAGACAATTATCATATGGTTTCACTCATATGTGGAACTCAGGAATGGCACGGACGATCATAGGGGAAGGAAGGGAAAACTGAATGGGAGGAAATCAGAAAGGGAGACAAACAATGAGAGACTCTGGACTCCGGGAAATAAACCGAGGATTACATAAGGGAGGGGGTGGGGTGATGGGGTAACAGGGCGATGGGTAACCTCACAGTGGGGAAGCCTGACCAACACTGCTTCAGCCGGGTGACCAGCATTAACATAGACAGTGACAAGTGTTCCTTTGTTGTACAGTGATGACAGAGCACTTTACCTCTGTGACTGCTTCCCTGAAAACCACAACCCCAGTCTAACCGTAAGAAAAACAAGTAAATCTCAATGCAGGTCTATGAACAAAATGCCTCAACACAGTCATGGTCACTGAAACAAGACAAGTCTGAGGGACTGTCCCAGCCAAGGAAAGCCTAAAGAGACGTGTTGACCACATGTTGTGTGGTGTCCTATGTGGGATCCTGGAGCCAGGAAAGGTAGAACAGTGGGAACCTAAATAACGTATGGACTTGAGTGAATAATATATCAACATGTGTTCATTAATTGTGACAATTCTGAGGAAAAATAGAAAGAGAGTAGAAGTTAAAGGTCAAATAAGAGAAACCTATTTCAATGAACAGGAAGCCTAGAAGAAATGTGTAAATTTCCTAATAAAAGTGCACATTAAGAAAAATAGACCTTAAAATAAGGAGAAAACAAGCAGACCAATGAACTGTCCAGGGACCTCTCCCTCCTGCTGGTTCTCCCCTCACTGTTCTCCAGTTTTCCTCTCTGGGGACAGAGAAGGAACAGGGACAGAGCTGTTATGGAGCTCTCCTGAGACCTGACCCCACTGTCTTATCTCCCCCTGAGCCATGGCCCACCCAGTGAGGACACCATGCATGGGAAGTTTCAGGGACTATCAACCCTGATGTGTCCGCTAGCACTTGGGATGGCAAGGGACTGGACATACTTACTGAAGTAAAATAAACTAATATTTTTAACGGTTGAAATAAATTAATACTTGCAAGAAGCAAGAGTTGGTTTGGCCTTGGCAGGCCCAGGGGCTCACGCTTTCACAGTGTGACTTGGACCCTCTCTGACCCTCCATCCTGCTAAGTGTTCTGGGGAATTCCCATTCACAGGCAGAGTCTCTCTCACTGTATCTGCGGCCTCCAGCAACTCCAGGCTGACAACCACTTACCATCCATTCTACTGGGAAGTGTTTCTCTTTCCCTTGGGTTCCATGAAAAGTCTTGGCTTTTAAGTGTCTTTGGCCTGGCTTGGGTCACTCTCTCATCCTTGAAGCCATCAGAGCACCCAGAGGACAGAGCGTGGAGTTGGGTAGACTTGGATCATACGTCCATCTTCAAGGTGGGTGGAATGGGGGGTCTGCCCTCTGGAACTGTTTGGATGGGAGGCAGGTGAGATGTGGTTCCCAAAGAAAGCTGAGATGCTGAACTTGGACGTGAGAACAGATGCTGGGCTGGAAAAGCAGCATCACAGACTACACGGCTGTGGCATCGGAAGCCCAAGGAAGGAAGGGGTGCACTTAGGGTCAGGGGCTGCAGCTGCCCATCCAGTATTCTTCCTGTCCTCCCACAATGGCAAGACACTCTTCCAACTGCTGAAAAAGCAGCTTTGCTGTTGGTGGAAAACTCAAGGCTCCTGCCCAGGGCATAGGGTCCTCGCATCTCAGAGACTAGAAGGCACACAGGCCTGACTCATGTCCCTGGGAGGAGGGAGCACAGGAGTCACAGCTGCCCCCACCCCACATTAATCACCCACCCCAGAGAACACACTAGCTCATTTTCCAGTCTCTTCTCTCTCCTTTATAGAGTAGAGACCAGATGTGAGGATGGTAAGGAAATTATTGCTCAGTGAAACCATGGGAGACTCAAGATTATTCCACAGCTCAAAATCCATTCTTGGCAGGCCTTCTAGGGTCATGCATGTAGCTGTCCGAGACCATGCAGCCTCAGCCAGAAACTGCCCACTTGGAGACACAGATTCTCCTATATCCTTAATTCCTAACAATCACGCATGTCAAATATTTACATTATAACCAGAGGCCAAAGGACTGCAGGGCCAGTGTGCAGTGTGGCTGTTGTGGCCACCAGCCACATTCAAAGTCTGGAGGGTTATTACTCTCTTGGAATGCTGGGAGGCCACGAAGGAGGAGTTGCTTGTCTCAACCACACAGACATTGGGAATGGAAACATCCCCAGGGGCTTCCTACACTGCCCATGGACCTGTTAAGTTACCAGGAGCACAGTCAGCTCAGTAATGGGCTGGACATTGTCAAGACCCAGGCTGGCCTGAGCTTGAGGACCACAGATGCTTGTCTGGAAGGTTGGAAGCTAAGAATTGTCCTGTCTGAGACCCAACTGTCTACTGCTGATCACTCAGATAGGACCAAGGATCCAGCCAGTGCCAGGAGGGCCCCACCAGCCCAAAAGAAGGCTCCACATGGGGGCAGGTAAGCCACTGCACTCAGTCCTGCATAAACACACACATATCTACTAAGGTGGGTCAGGTCTGGGCTGGAACCTGGAGCTGCCCAGGCAAAGGGGGGCCAGCAGTGCTGTTCCCAGGGAGTATCTGCATGAACTCTGAGGCCCTCCACACCCTTGGCCGAGGTTGAGTTAGGTCTGAAACAGGCAGTGACCAGAGCAGACGTTGATTTCATTCTTTTTCCATTAGTGCCTAGGATGGGGAGACAGGGAGTAGAAAACCCGTGGTCCAGCTCAACCCCTGCTTCGTGTGTGACTCTGGGTAAGTCCTGTGCATCCTGCAGAGATGAAGAGGAGGGAGAGGGAAGAGGACCAGTTTGGCTTAAACCTAACCCTCATTTTCTGCCCTAGCTCCCTTACCGCTAGCCCTAGACCACAACCTGGACCTGCTGATCCTTACCTTCATCTCTTCGTCGTAAATATACTGCGGGAGTTTTATGTGCTTCACTGTGCTGTGACCACCATGCAAGACATGTAAAACAGAAATTGAATAGACAGGGGTAATAGTTGTTCTTGTGAGTGCTACTTACTTACAGATTTTGAAACTGTGGTATTTTAAGAAATGTGTGTTGTGATGGGAAATAAAATTTAATTTAAAATTTTATTTAAAAAAGAGAAATGTGGGTGGCTCAGTGGGTTAAGCCTCTGCCTTTGGCTCAGGTCATGATCTTGAAAGACCCTCGATCCGCACCCAAGAAGCAGACACCAAGCCTCCACTGGATGCAAGTTGCAAGAGGTTTATTGGTTACACAGGCGCCTGCAGACGCATCAGCCTTCCGGAGACTGAGCGCGCCGGGCTAGGTTGGGGAGCAGATTATATAGGGCGGGGTTTGGGTGGCAGGAAGTGAGCTTACAGAAACAGATGCATGGTTACAGGGGTCTGATTGGTAAATTTGAAATCATGCATTGTTGGGTTCAAGGCACGGACACAGCTGGTTGCTCTGGCAGCTCTCTCAACATAGCCTTGACAGCCTTGACTTATTATCACTCCTGAAGGTCCCTGTTCCTCCTTTGTCTTCCTTCTTGACAGACCGGGTGATCACAGGCATCCTGTTTGCACAGGATACGTGCTTGCCATTATCTAGTTATGGAGGTAACAAGTTACTTAATTTCGCCTTCAGCAAGGAGAAAGAGAAAGGGGGTCTTTCATTCCCCCCTTTTTCTTTATCATGGATAGAATCTTATATCCATTCGTGTTGTTCATGAAACAAGTCAGTTTGAGATCCGGTCTATTTAATTAGTTGATATTGCTGTGTCAGTACCATTGTCTGGATTACTGACAAGCGATCCTTCATAAACTGTACGAGTTTATTCAGGATACAGGGGCCGATGGAGAGGATTAGTAGAAGTATAATAAGGGGCCCTAAGATGGTGGATAGTAAGGTGGTGAGCCAAGGAGATCGATTAAACCAATTTTCAAACCAGCCCTGGTGGGATTCAAAATCCTTTTTTCTTTGGGCTAGTCTTTCCCTGAGTTTATCCATGGTTTCCCTAACAACCCCTGTATGGTCAGCATAAAAACAACATTCTTCCTTGAGGGATGCGCATAATCCCCCCTCTCTCAAGAACAATAGGTCCAGCCCTCTCCTGTTTTGTAGGACCACCTCGGAGAGGGAGGTTAGGGATTTTTCTAAGGCAGTGATTGATCGATAGTTTGAACAGGCATACTTGGCGTCAGTGGAGTGGATCAGGGGACCCGCGCGCGAAAGCAGACAAAGCAATCTTACAGAAGCAGAACTGGCCAGTTAGCCCACGCATGCGGAAAAAAAGCACTATCAGGATATTGAAGGCCTGGTTACTATCAAGCCGAGGCCACTTTCCCTCTAATGAGGCACTAACATAAAGACAATTGGGAGTCTCCTGGTGAAATGTTACATTCCTGCTATCAAACGTAAAGTAACTTCTTTGTTGTAAATCTCAAGGACATTTGCAAACCAAGGGAGACTCCTACCCTGCAGGACTGTGATTTCTGCAAGTTAACTATTTATCATTTTATGGCAGTCAGGGGTGCCTGAGGAATGCTACACATATGGAGGGGAGCGGGTGAAGGGGGGGTGCAAGGCGCCAGCTTTTGCTTTGTCCTCAGCCAGCCTCCTGCTCCTTCAATCTCAGGGGCCTGGGATCGAGCCCCGCATCGGGCTCTCTGTTCAGCGGGGAGCCTGCTTCCTCCTCCTCTCTCTCTCTGCCTGCCTCTCTGCCTACTTGTGATCTCTCTCTGTCAAATAAATAAATAAAATCTTTTAAATATATATATATATATATATATATATATATATATATATATATTTTTTTTTTTTTTTTTTTTTTTTTTTTTTTTACTATATACCACTGTCCTAACTCATTGGAACCTCACAATGACCCAGAGGTGGGAATTATTCCCACTTTACAGGTGAGGAAAATGAGGCATAAGGATTAAGCAGCCCAAACACCTTACAGAGTGTGTCCGACCTAAAATTTGAGCTCAGATTCTTAACCACCACTCTGGGCTTTCATTCTAAATCACACCCGTTTCATCCTCCACTGTCACCCTTCGCTGTTTCACCTTATCTCCACCTTGGTTCGCCCCAGGCATAGCACCTGTGTTTTGTTTTCTTTTGTTTTAAAGATTTTATGTATTTAAGAGAGAGAACTCTTGGCAGATGGAGCGCTCAGTAGGGAGCCTGATGTAGGGCTTGATCCCAGAACCCTGGGGTCATGACCTTCACAAAAGGCAGACTCTTAACCAGCTGAGCCAAGGCACCCCTGTGTTCTTTTGTATTGAACGCACTTTTCTCTTATTTCCAGCTGCCTCCCAGCCCCATCCTTGGATCCCTGGAAGACTGACCTTCCAGGCCAGGCAGAAGGCAACAGTGAACCACAGGCCAGAAACACCACAGCATGGAGATGACAGCCAAGCTGAGGTTGTCTGGTGATTATGGAGGTACTAATGTGGGAAACAAAAGCAAAAGAAATGCAGGTTAAATGAAATCTCCCTACAGCTTGCAGTCCACAGAGGGATACTTGAAAAATGCAAAGTGTGACCTTCCTCAAGGAACTCAGGGCTGCCTTGGTGCCTGCAGGGTTATGATTGACTGAAGACTAGGAGTTATGTTTTTTCAGCCCCGGCTAGCCCCTCAAGGTCCTGAGAGCCTTGCTTCTAGATTCCTTGGAGACTTGCACTATCCCTCACCCCTACTAATTAAAAAGTTTAACCAGTCATTCCTCATAATCCCAGTCTGGCTCATTCTGCCCACAGGTCCTGTTCCGGGAGCAAGGAAGGGGTGAAGGCAAAGGCAGGGAGACGCAGGAGGCCCCTAAGTCTCCCGTCTAGGCTCTGAGACTATTCCGGGAAGGGAGAGACACTGAGACAGAGCGGAACAAGAGGTAGGGGAACAAAACAAGTTGTCACAACAGTCTCAAGGTCACAAGCTTCCTGGTCAGTTCTCCGTAAAAGACTCCCACCAGAATCCCTCACAGGCAACCCACTCAGGACCCCTCTCATTCGGGAGAGCTTTCTCCCCCTTTCCATTCTCATCTCCATTTAACAAGTTTCACTTTACTTCACCCTTTTCTTTCAGTGAGATTCATTCTTGGACTCCATGGGACAAGACCCCCACACCGCTGTAATAGCAGGAGAGAGGAGAGAAGGCCGTCCCCATCCCAGTCTGAGCCGCTGTCACTGGATGACGTACCCTTAATTAAGGTCAGGAAACCCCTGAAACCTCCAAGCTAGGGCTCACAGAGGGAAGACATGTTGATAGGGACTGACAACCCCTGAGGGACTGTGCAAAGGCTATCTCTCAAAAGGGAGGCCCCAGCTCGGGTTCACCAGGCTTCTGGAGGCGGGCACCCAGCCCACAACCACCAGCAGAGGCTGTCAGAGCTCTGGAAGACTCAGGCTGTCTATGGCTGAGGAGGGGCTCCCAGAGGAGTTTCTGCCCATGACCACAGGTCATGGGCCCTGGGCCCCTGCACTGACCCTGAAATCCCAGAAGCCTTTGGTGATGGAACTCAGTGAGCTCTGCACTCCCCCAGACCCAGACCTGGGACTGGGAGTCTGCGCCATCCACACAGTTCCCCCAGTAAGACACATAAAATTAACCAACCCAGGGCCTACTTCTTGATTCCATATTGAATTATATTGATAAGACTATATACTCATTGCCAAAATGAACACTTTTAATACTTAAGTTTATAAGAAATGTTCATATCTGACAGGCTAGCCTACCCATTAGTCTTAATTATTTTCATTTCCTTGTTATTCGCTTTTATTTTTACACATTATCTTTTTAACCTGTTTGGGAAATTCCACAAAGTAAATTGTTATTTTTATAGGAATACATTAACATATGGAGACCTGATGTGTTTATAACACTGAGTATTTCTGCTGGAGAGCACATTATGCCTTTCCATTTGTTTCTTTTCTTTCTGTCATTATCCTTTTGAATTTTTCTTATTTGTGGCCAAGTCTTGGTTTGGAGAGTTTTTTTGAAGGGGTCTAAGTTTTGTTTCAGTTTTGCTATTTAAAGGGTTTTTTTTTTTTTTTAAGATTTTGTTTATTTATTTATTTGACAGACAGAGACCACAAGTAGGCAGAGAGGCAGGCAGAGAGAGAGGAGGAAGCAGGCTCTCTGCCGAGCAGAGAGCCCGATGTGGGGCTCGATCCCAGGACTCTGGGATCATGACCTGAGCCGAAGGCAGAGGCTTTAACCCACTGAGCCACCCAGGTGCCCCTATTTAAAGGGTTCTTAAACTGCACTGGATCTTATCCAACAGGAAGAGACCACCTTGCAAACATACCCCTACTTCACCTATAGTAGGTGAACTTCTCTCCGAACCCTGCAGGAGGAAGGATGTTTTCCTAGCAATAGCCTGGCCAACGAGAGACAGTCCTAACTCAGCCAAGGAGAAGTCTCGGTGCTTCAACTCCCTTTACTCCCGTGAACTTTTTGCCTATAATGGCCTTCCCAAACCCCCTTCTCCTCTCCTTTGTTCTGAGGGCCATCCTATGGTTTTGCCCTCATTTGCTAGTCCTGGATTGCAATTCTCTGCTATTCCAGGATAAAGCCCTTTCTGCTGCTAAAATAACTGGCAGCTTTATTTTTAAGGTTAACAGTGAGCACTTGAAAAGCAAGATTTTTTTTTTAATCTCACATTTCTTTGAACCATAAAGCTGACAGCAGGGACCACATAGATGCTCATGCACAAGACCGACCATCAACTCTGCACCCACCCAAATATCAACCATACACAGATGGTCTCACAATTTCCGGAAGCTCCCCGCTCTCTCACTGCTCCCTCCACTCCCAGCCCCCACCCAGCACTCGTCTCAGGGGAACCTGAGAGGTCTGTGGGCCCTTAGAGGTCTGATTGACCACTCCCTTCATGACGGCTGAGCTGGGCAAACTTTGCCTGGAATCTGGCGGTCCTTCCTTGGTAAGAATTCTGGGGTTTGGAGCCCTACTTCAGGGAAATTGTGTTATGTTTTTAAACATAACATATTTTTTCAAAATTTAGTAAAACCAGAAACACTATTCCCATTTTATCTTCTGAAAACCAGTAGGTCTTAAACTGACCTACCTCAGTGGACTGAGTGTCCTTAGAGCTGACGCTTCATTTTTATGCAAAATACTTGCATATTATTTTGAAATGCCAATAGAGTATTACCCCCACCTTAAAAGACCACCAGAGACGTGAGTCAAAGCCAATCAGCAAGGGTCGTTTATTGCAGGTTCGAACCTGGACCTCTGCGCCGCTCGTTGCCGATAACGCCGAGAGGTCCAGAGCTGGGTTGGTGCAGGGTTTTTATAGACAGGTACAAACAAGTTTCGGGTGGGGCTGAGCTGATTGATTGACAGTTTGAACAGGCATACTTGGCGTCAGTGAATTGGGTCAGGGGACCCCACGCGAAAGCAGACAAAGCAATCTTACAGAAGCAGAACTGGCAGGTTAGCCCACGCATGCGAAAAATGCACTATCAGGATATTGAAGGCCTGGTTACTATCAAGTAAAGACAATTGGGAGTCTCCTGGTGGAATGTTACATTCCTGCTATCAAGCATCCTTGTTAATGAGATTTAGGTTTAGACTCAACTTTATTTACTTTTCCTTCTACCTCCGCCTCCTTCGGTTTTTCATGGAGGGGAGGGTGACATTAGGGCTATTGATAAGGTAACTTCTTTGTTGTAAATCTCAAGGACATTTGCAAACCAAGGGAAACTCCTACCTTGCAGGACTGTGATCTCTTCAAGTTAACTATTTATCGTTTTATGGCAGTCAGGGGTACCTGAGGAATGCTACACATATGGAGGGGAGCGGGTGAAGGGGGGGGTGCAAGGCGCCAGCTTTTGCTTTGTCCTCAGCCTCCTGCTCCTTCAATTTCAGGGTTTTTTTTTTTTTCCTTTGATTTTATTTATGTCTCCTTCCTTCTGATGACTTTTCTTCTTTTTTTAGTATGGAGCACTTCACAGATGTGCATGTCATCCTTGAACAGGAAGCATGCTAATCTTTGCTGTATCATTCTACTAAGCCAACACTACTTCTGATGACTTTGAGACCTACATTATTTAAACACGGTTTTTACTCACAAATGCCACTTCCACTTTTAGCTTAAGAATTCTGAGTGGCAGCACCTGAGTGCTCAGTTAGTTAAGCATCCGTCTTTGGATTTCAGCTCAGGTCATGAACTAAGGGTCCTGAGATCGAGCCCTGGATGGAGTCCCACCTCGAGCCCCAATCCAGACTCCTCACTGGGCATGGAACCTGCCTGAGATTCTCTCTTTCATCTCTCTACTCTCTCTCCCTCCCTCTGCCCCTCACCACCGCCCCCCACCTCATGCTCTCTCTCAAAAAAAAAGAAGAAAAGAAAGAAAGAAAGAAAGAAAGAAAGAAAGAAAGAAAGAAAGAAAGAAAGAAAGAGAAAAAGAGAAAACATAAAGAATTCTCAGTGGTTTTCTAATATACCTGCTCTTCCGTTTGTCGGGTTTAAAGCTTTGAGCCGTGTAGACTTTATTTGATGTCCATACTTTGTTTCATCACACATTACTGAATTACACAGTTGTCCCCTGAATGTAATGCGATATTCATTGTACACTAAATGGTCACATCCAGCTATTGCTAAAGATGGATTCTTTTTTTTTTTATAATTTTTATTTATTTATTTATTTGACAGACAGAGATCACAAGTAGGCAGAGAGGCAGTCAGAGAGAGGAGGAAGCAGGCTCCCCGCTGAGCAGAGAGCCCGATGCGGGGCTCGATTCCAGGACCCTGAGATCATGACCTGAGCGGAAGGCAGAGGCTTTAACCCACTGAGCTACCCAGGCGCCCCTAAAGATGGATTCTATAAGGAAGGGCACAGATGGCCCAGGAGACCCTTCCAGGGCCTGAAAGTCTGGTCGAGCAAAGAATCTTTGTGCCAGGTCCACCCTAAAGACCTGCGGTCAGCTCAACGCGCTAGGCTCAGCCTGGGCTGCAGTGGACTCGGCTCGGTCTCCTGCCCTGCCCCGCCTTCACCAGCGTCTGCGTACCGAAGAGTCAAGGAAAACTGCCATACTGCGCCTGCGCGCTGCTGTTTCTTGACAGGCACGTACTGGACTCCGAGTAGCCAATCCCCGCGCGGTGGGGCGGGACCGTCCACGGCGGTGGGGTTCTGCCGGTGACTGACACACACGGCTGGCCCTACGCTCCGCCCCCTCAGGCCCCTCCTGCACGCCGATTGGAAAGGCTACTTTGCTTGCAACGCTGATTGGTGGCTTCTGCCTGACACGGCAGTACAAGCCGGTGTCGCGCCGACCGCCGCGTCTCACTTCTCGCCAGGCTGGAAGCGCGCGTGGGCTCTGCGAGGGCGCCAGACCCGGGTGGGCGGTGAGGGCCTCCAGGGAGACTGACGGGAACACGGACGCCCCTGCAGTGCCCTGTGAAACTGTTGTAAACCCTGACTCTGAAACCTTCAAACCCCACCCGGGAGACCCTGGGACCCCTCACCCTGTCTGGCTCCAATTCCCCTCAGCCGCAGGGACACCAAATCTCGCCGCCTCAAGGGAACGCAATTCCTCTGCCTTGGGGGGTCCTCACAGCTCGGTGGGAGACCCCTCCAACCCCTAAGCACCTCAGCTGCAGAAACCTCAAATCCCTCACCCAGAGAAACACTAAATCCCTAATACTTAGAGGCCCAAATCCCCCTGAGTAACACCAATCACCCTCGGCGGAGGCACCCCCAAAACCCTCACCCGAGACACCCGAAATGTACGCCCACAGAGAGCACATCCCCCCAGCCTCAGAGACCCTGAGGACCACCAGCCTGCGAGCTCGGAAATCCCTCCGGCTCCGCAGACCCCAAGGAACCTCCACGTCAGAAAACCTAAAGCCGGTTCACGAGAGACTTCGGATCTTAGAACGCGAGACCTCTAATCTCTTCAGTCTCCTAGATCCCAAATTCTCTCAGCCTGAGCATTCTCAATCTCTCCAGCCTGAAAGACCCCAGATCTTGTCCTGAGAGACTGCCAACACCGTCAGCCTGAGGAACCCCAGATGTCCTCTGCCGGACGCCCCAGATACCCTTGACATGAGAGCCCCCAACCCCTCCCACGAGTGAGACCACATCCCCTCGGCCCGGGATCTCTCTGTCCCTTGGAGAGCCAGACTGCTCACACCACATTTTTCCAGAATCCCCCGTGGGGCATCCCGAGAAACCCTCCTTTGGGAAGCACTCACCTCCTCTCCCTGGAGCAGAGCTGTGGGCGTCTGTCAGCAGCCCCAGCCGTCAGGGCCCCCCAGGCCTCCTCCGTGCTCCTCGGGCACCTCAGGACTCCCAGCCAACGCCTCAGGACGCCCGGCAGCCACATCCCTCCAGCCTCCCTCCCTCAGACGGCCGAGCTGCAAGGAATAAAAGAAACAAAACCTAGCTCTCCTTAGGGTGTCTGTCAAGGCCAGGAGAGACCCCCTGCCACCAAGACCCCAGACCTCGCCTGCATCTTCTAATCCTCTCTGGGGCCGCCACGTGTTCTCGTTCTGGACCCCCCCCCCCCCCCCGCCCAAATGGGGAAGACAGACACGTCTCTGGGCAGTGGTCTGGGCTGTCACCCACTCTCAGCACCTTCTTCTTCCACAGGCGCTTTGGCCTTGGGGCAGAGAGACTCATGCGACCACGGACGGCCTCAGAGTCCGAGCAGGGCCTGCCCGGAGGGCCCAGCACCAGGAGCCTCAGCCGGCCCCCAGAGGAGACCCCTGAGAGAGACGCGGGGAGAACAGGGTGGAAGCCCCCGGTGAGAGGTGTGGGAGGAGCTGGGCTCTGAGCACGGTCTGTAGGAAGGTCGAGGAGGGGCGGTGACAAGGAGCTGCTCCCTGGAGCACCACCGACTCCTGGCCGCCACCGGCGGGGGAGCCTCTCCACGCGTGGACACAGGGTGGAGGCGCTTGCTCCTTTACAGGATGGGCGAGGGGACGCAGGACAGAACCATCAGCGATGGCTCTTTGTCAGGAGACAGCTAGGGAACGCTCCGCGCTTGTTCGCTTCACCAGGACACCCTCCCGAGCGGGAGCAGCTCTTCACCGCGCTTCACAGGAGCGCTCCGAGGACTCGGGGAATGCCCTACATTTAAGGTGGGGGGAGGGCCAGCTCGAAGTCCACTGGGGTCAGTAAGCCACTGACGGAACCCTTTCCCAGGCCAAAGATGCTTTCAAAGACATTTCCGTGTACTTCTCCAAGGAAGAATGGACAGAGATGGGAGACTGGGAGAAAGTCCGATACAGGAATGTGAAAAGGAACTACGAAGCCCTGATCACTATAGGTAACCGGAAGTGCTGGGTGCTGAGGAGCCTGGGAAACAGCCGGGCCTGCGGCCCGCTCGTCGTTGGCCTCCGCAGTGGCTCCGTCTGCTCCTAGTTCCCTTCCGTGAGAAGACAAATCTGGAGCGAAATTGTGTTCTCCCCGACCAGTGTAGGGCTCGCGCTGGCGATGCAGAACTCACCCCCTGCCCTGCTCCCAACTCCACCAGCCCCTGCCCTGCTCCCAACTCCGCCAGCCCCTGCCCTGCTCCCAACTCCGCCAGCCCCTGCCCTGCTCCCAACTCCACCAGCCCCTGCCCTGCTCCCAACTCCACCAGTGGAGTCGCCCTGACTGGGTGGTACTGTCCACTGCCACTGCGCTTGGTTCCTCCTTCTGGCTCTTCCCTCTGAGGACCAGAAGTCTGCTTCTTTCCAGGTCTCAGAGCCCCTCGACCGGCTTTCATGTGTCACCGCAGGCAGGCCATCATACCGCAAGTAGATGACAGTGAGGATTCGGATGAAGAATGGACGCCAAGGCAGCAAGGTGAGGGGGCCAGGGAGATGTGGGGTTTCCTCCTGAAACCCAAGGTTCAGGGCTCAGCTGTATCTCCGGGGTCAAGAAAGGAAACTCTTTCCTTAAAAACATAGACCCAAGATGTAAAACAGCATATCATATAGTAAGAGGGTATTCATATAAAGTTTTTTTTTTTTAAGATTTTTATCTATTGAAAGACAGAGATCACAAGTAGGCAGAGAGGCAGAGAGAGCGGGGGAAGCAGGCTCCCCGCGGAGCAGAGAGCCCGATGCGGGGCTCGATCCCAGGACCCTGGGATCATGACCTGAGCCGAAGGCAGAGGCTTTAACCCACGGAGCCCCCCAGGCGCCCCCATATAAAGTTTTTAAATGTGGACAATAATTATATCATTTGTAAATACACTAATAGTGTATAATAGTTGGTAAACATATAAAAACAAAAGAAATGCCAAATTCAGAATAGTTATCAGAGAAAATGGAAAGGGTGGCAAGTGGTTCTGCTGTGTCTCGGCTAGTTATCTCTCTTTTTTTAAAGATTCCATTTATTTGATTGAGAGAGAGAGAGAGAGAGAGAGAGCACGTGCACAAGAGACCAGGTTGGGGGAGGAGCAGACAGAGAGGGAGAAACAGACTCCCCGGCAAGCCGGGAGCCTGAAGCAGGCCAAGGCCAGGGCCCTGTGTCATGACCTGAGCTGAAGGCAAACACTTAACCAATTGAGCCACCCAGGTGCCCTATTTTTCTATTTGTTTTTATTTTTGTTTTTGAATTTTAAAAAAGAAGTTAAAAGCTATAAAGATAAAAATAAAAAATAAAGATATATAATTGTGGCAGAATGTTGAGATAAGGCTGAATGGTGGTGGATATATAGGTTTTACATATGATTCTCCACACCTTTTTACATATTTAAAATTCATCATTCTTTTTAAAAAGGCTGTTTTTCCTAAACATTATTACCTAATGAAAGGGAAGTTAAAGAAACCTTAATTAGACTGCAAGTCCACCAAAGAGATAATCTCCGTGATTCCTGTTACTCAGTTATTGGATTAAATGTCTTAGAAGAGAATATGACGAACATATGTAAAGATACATCCTTGCTTATGTTTATTTAATCACACACATAATCGTGTTACCCCACAATGATCCAGAGTCTTAATTCTGGATGAGGGTTTGAGGTAATTATGGAAAGGTCCATCTTCACTTTTTTTAAGTTTTCATTTTAATTCCAGTTAGTTAACATACAGTGTTGTTACATTAGTTTCAGGTATGTAATCTAGCAATCAACACTTCCATGCAACCTGTGCTTATCATGATAAGTGCACTCCTTAATCCCCATAACCTATTTAACGCATCCCCTCACCCACGTCCCCCCTGGTAACCATCAGAGTGTTCTCCTCTGTAGTTTGGAATTTGTTTCTTGGTTTGCCTCTTTTTTTCCCCTTTGCTCATTTGTTTTGTTTCTTAAATTCCACACATCAGTGAAATCATGTGGTGATTATCCTTCTCTGAACGTCACATAGTATAATACTCTTGCTCCATCCATGTTGTTGCAAATGGCAAGATTTCATTCTTTTTTATAGCTAATATTCATATATATTATATAGAGATATAGATATATTTATATGTATATGTATATATAAACATCTTCTTTATCCATTTGTCAGTTGGACACTTGGACTGTTTCCGCAGTTTGGCTATTGTAGGTATTGATGGTATAAACACTGGGGTGCATGTATCCCTTTGAATCAGTACTTTTTATTCTTTGCGTAATGTCTAGTAGTGCAATTGCTGGATCATAGGGTAGTTCTGTTTTTAACTTTTTAGGAAACTCCATTCTGTTTTCTGGAATAGCTGCACTAGTTTGCATTCTCACCAACAGTGCAAGAAGGTTCCCCTTTCTCCACATCCTCACCCTGTGTTGTTGATTGTAGTCACTGTGACAGGTGTGAGATGACATCTTCTGTAGCTTTTATTTGTATTTCCCTGATGATCAGTGACAGCGAGCATCTTTTCATATCTGTTGGCCATCTGTATGTCTTTTTTTGAAAAAAAAGTCTATTCGTGTCTTCTGCCCATTTTTTAATTGGATTATTCATTTGGAGGTGTTGAGTTTTATAAATTCTTTATATATTTTGAATAGTAGCCCTTTATCAGGTATGTCATTTGTGGGGTGCCTGGATGGCTCAGTGGGCTAAGGCCTCTGCCTTTTGCTCAGGTCATGATCCCAGGTCCTCCCGCGTCAGGCTCTCTGCTCAGCGGGGAGCCTGCTTCCCCCTCTCTCTCTGCCTGCCTCTCTGCCTACTTGGGGTCTCTGACTGTCAAATAAATAAATAAAATGTTTAAAAAAAAGATATGTCATTTTCAAATATCTTCTCCCATTCTGTAGGCAGCCTTTTAATTTTGTTGGTTGCTTCCTTCACCATGCAGAAGGTTTTCATTTCAATGTAGTCCCAGTAATTTATTTCTGCTTGTTTCCCTTGACTCAGGAGACATATCTAGAAAGACGTATCTGTGACCAGTGGCAAAGAGGTCACTGCCTGTGCTCTCCTCCAGGATTCTTATGGTATTGGGTCTTGCATTTAGGTCTTCAATCCATTCTGAATTTATTTTTGTGTTCGGTGTAAGGAAGTTGCCCAGTTTCATTCTCTTGCTGTCCTGTTTTCCCAACACCATTTGTTGAAGAGATTTATCATTTTCTCATTGGATATTCTTTCTGGCTTTGTTGAAGATCAATTGATCTTATAGTTGTGGGTTCACTTTTGGGTTTTCTGTTCTGTTCCATTGATCTGTGTGTCTATGTTTATGCCAGTACCATACTGTTTTAATTACTAGAGTTTTGTAATAGGACTTGAAGTCCAGAATTGTGTTGCCTCCAGCTTTGCTCTTCTTCTTTTTTTTTTTTAAGATTTTTTTAAAATTTATTTATTTGACAGACAAGAGATCACAAGTAGGCAGAGAGGCAGGCAGAGAGAGAGAGGAGGAAGCAGGCTCCCCGCCAAGCAGAGAGCCCGATGCAGGACTCGATCCCAGGACCCTGAGATCATGAACTGAGCCGAAGGCAGCGGCTTTACCCACTGAGCCACCCAGGCGCCCCTGCTCTTCTTTTTTAAGGCATCTTTATTCTTTTGCATGTGACTATTCTATTCTCTCAGCATCATTTGTTGAAAAGATTTGTCCTTTCCCCATTCTATATTCTTGGCATCCTTTACAAAGTTTATTCAACTATATGGGCTTTCTATTCTGTCCCATAGATTATATGTCTGTTGTTATGCCAATAATATACTATTTTGATTACTGTAGCCGTGTAATATGTTTTGAATCCAGAAAGTGTGAGTTCTCCAACTTTGTTCTTCTTTCTCAAGATTGTTTTGGCCATTTGGGGTCCTCTGAAATTTCATATTAACTTTAAGATGACTTTTTCTATTTTTGCAAAAAAAAATACCATTTGGGTTTTGATAAGAATTGCATTGAATCTGTATATTGCTTTGTAGTGTAGACATCTTAATGATATTAAGACCCCTAATCCATGAACATGGGGTGTGTTTCCATTTACTTGTGTCTTCTTTAAATTCCTTCAGTAATGTTTTGTAGTTTTCAGTGCACAAATGTTATACCTCCTTGGTTAAGTTTGCTCCTAATTATTTCATTCCTTTTGGTGTTATTATAAATAAGACTGTTTTCTTAATTTCCTTTTTGGATTATTCATTGTTAGTACATACAAATGCAGATAACTTTTTTATTAAGTTCAATTAGCCAATATATAGTACATCATTAGTTTTTTATGTAGTGTTCAGTGATTCATTAGTTGTGTATAACACCCAATGCTCATCACATCACTTGCCCTCCTTAATACGCATCACCTAGTTACCCCATCTCCTCACACCCCCTACTAATTTTCTTTAACATTCTGTTTGTTGGGGCCCCTGGGTGGCTCAGTGGGTTTAAGCCTCTGCCTTCAGCTCAGGTCATGATCCCAGGGTCCTGGGATCAAGCCCCACATTGGGCTCTCTGCTCAGCGGGGAGCCTGCTTCTTCCTCTCACTCTGCCTGCCTCTCTGCCTACTTGTGATCTCTGCCTGTCAAATAAATAAATAAAATCTTTAAAAAAAAATTCTGTTTGTTTATTTATTTGAGAGAGAGAGAGCATGCATACACGATGGGGGGGAGTGGCAGATGGAGATGGAAAGGCAGAGGCTCTTTTTTTTAATTTTTAATTTTTTATTAGCATATAATATATTAGCCCCAGTGGTACAGGTCTGTGAATCGCCAGGTTTACACACTTCACAGCACTCACCATAGCATATACCTTCCCCAATGTCCATAACACAGCCACCCTATCCCTACCCCCTCCCCGCCAAGCCTCAGTTTGTTTTGTGAGATTAAGAGTCTCTTATGGTTTGTCTCCCTCCCGATCCCATCTTGTTTCATTTTTTCCTTCCCTGCCCCCCCAAACTCCTCACTTTGCCTCTCAATCTCCTCATATCAGGGAGATCATATGATAATTGTCTTTCTCTGATTGACTTATTTCACTCAGCGTAAGAAAGACAGAGACTGGGGCACCTGGGTGGCTCAGTGGGTTAAGTTGCTGCCTTCGGCTCAGGTCATGATCTCAGGGTCCTGGGATCAAGCCCCGCATCAGGCTCTCTGCTCATCAGGGAGCCTGCTTCCTCCTCTCTCTCTGCCTGTCTCTCTGCCTGCTTGTGATCTCTGTCAAATAAATAAATAAATAAAATCTTTTTAAAAAAGAAAGAGAGAGAGAGAGAGAGACTCCTAAGGAGACTCTGTACTAAGCACAGAGCCCAACATAGGGCTTGATCACAACTCCAAGATCACAACCAGAGCCAAAACCAAGAGTCAGACACTCAACTGACTGAGCCACGCAGGCAACCTAAATGCAACCAATTTTTTAGTGTTAATTTTATACCCTGAAGCTTTGCTGAATTCATTTGTTAGTTCTCACAGGTTTGTTGTGTGTGTATGTGTGTGTGTGTGTGTGTGTAATCTTTAGGATTTTCCACATTTAAGATCATGTCATCTGTGAACAAACAAAATTTTACCTCTTTCTTTCCAAAATGCATGTCCTTTTTTTTCTTCCTAATACCCTGGCTAGGACTTCCAGTACTATATTGAATAGAAGTAGTGAGAGTGGACATCCTTGCCTTGTTCTTGATATTAGAGGAAAAACGTTCCGTTTTTAACTGTTGAGTGTGATGTGGGAGATAGACTTTTTTATTATGGTGAAGTAATTTCATTCAATTCTCAGTTTGTTGAGTATTTTTGCCATAGAAGTTCATGGCATATGTTTTCATATGTGTAATAGATAACTTATGAACATAGTATGAAGCATAAATGAGGTTTTGTGTATTTTTTTAACATTTTAGGTAAATTAGTTCATGCCACCAGTAGCAGCATGGGCTGTGATGATACTTCAGAAACCATTTTCTAATCACCCCTTGATAATCCACGTACTCGACACTCCATGGTTAAGAATTCTGTGTCTCTAGTGAGAGCCTCTAGAGTTTGGAAACATTTGCCAACCAGAACACTGATTTCTGGGGCGCCTGGGTGGCTCAGTGGGTTAAAGCCTCTGCCTTCGGCTCAGGTCATGATCCCAGGGTCCTGGGATCGAGTCCCGCATCAGGCTCTCTGCTCAGCGGGGAGCCTGCTTCCTCCTCTCTCTCTGCCTGTCTCTCTGCCTACTTGTGATCTCTATCTGTCAAATAGGTAAATAAGTCTTAAAAAAAAAAAAAAAAACACTGATTTCTTATCATTTTATAGTCAGACCTTCTTGGGTGGCATTCAAAATGGAGCAGAGTAAACACCAGAAGGTGAGTATTTCCCAAAACCTGTGGACAAGAAAATCTTTCTCGTGGATTTAAGCACAGGTAAGAATAGTAGCTGATGCCTTCCTTTCCTGATCTCTTTAGCACAATATCCAATATCTTCATCATTTTAATAGCTAATACAAACAGCAATGATATTAGCAACCACTTGTTTTATTTTCACTGCACTTCAGACTTTAAACATTCACATGAATAAACTTACTTAAACCTTACAACAACCCTATGAGGTGGGTACTATAAATATCACCATTTATAGATGAACAAATTAAGACAAAGACATGTTTGATTATATACCTGAGATCACAGGACCAGTGATAGTGCAGTCTAATCCTAAGCTCCTTCTCTAAACCACTTATAAGCTCATTAAAACTTTCAGAGTTTTGGGGCACCTGGGTGGCTCAGTGGGCTAAAAGCCTCTGCCTTCGGCTCAGGTCATGATCCCAGGGTCCTGGGATCAAACCCCACATCAGGCTCTCTGCTCAGCAGGGAGCCTTCCTCCTCCTCTCTCTCTCTCTGCCTGCCTCTCTGTCTACTTGTCTGTCAAATAAATAAATAAAATCTTAAAAAAAAAAAAAAACTTTCAGAGTTTTGTAAAATTTGCAACATTCATTTGGTGATTTCAACCTCAGTTCTTTTCTATTATGCTAAAGTGAGAGATGAGCTAAGACCCTCTAAATAAGAGAAGCTTACAAATATACTAGCAATTCATGCACTGGATGATCCCAGATGCAGAAGCTAGGCTCCTCCTGCAGAAGATAGGCTCTGAGAGCCTCCCATTCTAGTAAGAGGAAGTATCTCCCAGCCCTGAGTAGTTTCAGGTTTGCTGATTGAGAAACAACCAATAAAATGACTTCAAGATTTCATATAGGTTGCATAATATTCATTAGAAACTCCAGATAGGTATCTGGAACTGATCTAAAATGCTCATACTTGTAGGAGAAAACAACAACTGCTTCCTCTGAGCTCTCATTAGACAACTCTCATTTTGTTCAGAATTATTTGTGTAGACTGCCTCCACACGGCAAGCTCTTTCTTCTCAGAAGTCCCAGGCCCAGCTTAAGGCACCAGAGGGCCCCTCAATGTTTTCTGCATGAGAAACTCTGCATTTACAGATTAAACAAAAAATAAAAAGTTCAAGGAATACTAAAAATAATATCTGTGATTTAGATTTTGAACATGGGCACAATTGAGAGGGTAAATTGTAACCTCTTATTCTGACTATATTAAATACCTCACCAAACGATTTGATGATCATTATAATATTTTCTGTCTTCTACAACATTAATAATTAGTATATATACCAATTTATAGATCAGGAAACTGAAGAGACTTAGCTGGTGCTACAACCTTATTCAAACAAAATTGACAGGAACCAGCTAATCTAATTACAAATAGTCTTTCTATTTGTAATGGAAATTACTTCACCATAATAAAAAAAGTCTATTGGCAAATGGAAACTTTAGCATCCTTTTTTTTTTTTCTTTCTTTCTTCCTTTTTTTTTTTTTTTTTTTAGTGTTTAGATCCATTTCTACCAACCCTTTGTTTTCTTCCCCATCTCTCTACTCATGTCACCTATTTTCCAGTTGTGTGCCGTCCCCTCCATTTGCCTCCATTTCCTCCTCCATCAAATATCCACTAGTTTACAGAAGATCTCCTCTTTTCCTCTACGAGCCCTCATCACCTTCTATCTCACTATCACAGAGGATAGTGATTCTCCAACTTGTCTTCCCAAGTAATCTCCCTCCCTCACTCTCACTTTTATGGAAAAATTTGAGAAATTTAAGGGGAAAGAGCCTTAAGCCATGGGTTCTATTCTCATATTTGATACCCACATATGCCCTTTCTTTTCCCTCTAGTATTCAGACTCTCTAAGTATTCCCAAGGGTTGTTGAAGTACTAACTAAAGTAATGCATGTGAAAACACACCATAAGCCTTAAAGGAATAAAGAAATGCATGTTGTCTTTTAATATGTGATTCTCACATTGAAGGGAGTACCCAGAGCGCCATTAAGTAATGAATCTAGTTTGAAGGAATTATCAGAAACAGCAAAGTTGCTGAACACAAGTGGCTCAGAGCAGGGCCAGAAACCAGTGTCCCATCCTGGAGAAGCAAGTACCTCTGGACATCACTCCCTACGAAAACTGGGTAAGAAAAAATAATATGGGGATTTTTAGTCCCTCTAAGTTCTCCAGAAAGGTTGATGAATACAATGTAGGTATGTGGGACAGACTTTGCCTAGGCCTGGGTTTAAGCTAGACTTACCTGAGACCCGTAGTTAACATTGAGGCCTTGGACAAATCTTATAAATTCTCTGAGCTCCTGAATTCAAATCTGTAGAATGAAGATAAAGATGTATAGCATTAATTTGAAAGCATTAATTTAACATAAAATAATTGACCCACGCAAGTTGTCCAATAAATCCCTTGGTGATAATAAAAACCATACTTTCTTGGTGTTGAATGCCCAGGCCCTTGCTCAATGCCTGACATATAATGTGCCCTCAACAAATATTTTCTGAATAAAGAAATATGTGAATGAACCATTTTCTAAGAGGAAAGATTACAAAGATTAATCTGATAATGGCGAAAAAAGTAAAATTGAATTAGCCATCTCTAGTCAGTATGGAATCTTACACTCTGAATAGTTTGGGGACAGCAGAGAACAGAGTATATAGAAGGACAGGTAATAATTTATCAAAGGAGATGGTATGTTTTCTGACAAAACAGGGACTAACACTCCAGACCCCACCAACCTCTCTCACATATTCTTTTCCAACTCAGAACTCAGGAGGAAGGATGTTGAAGTAAAGATGTATAGTCTACGAGAAAGGAAGAGCCTTGCATACCAGGAGGTCAGCGAGCCCCAGGATGATGATTACCTCTGTAAGTGGCCATCTTGGCCGACTCTCAAAGGAATTTGTTCTCTCCTGATACTGTAACTGGGTCTTGTCCTCGGGTCCCCAAATTATCCCCTCCCTCTAGTGACTGGGAGTACAAGGTAGAGGCCAAATGATGTGAGTGTTGAGCTGTTTCTGAAACTGCTCAAGTCCAGGAACATGCAAAATCCTTTCCTAATCCCTGTTGCTCTCGCCTCCAGATTGTGAGAAGTGTCAGAACTTCTTCATTGACAGCTGTGCTGTTCACGGGCCCCCTACATTTGTAAAGGACAGTGCAGTGGACAAGGGGCAACCCAACCGCTCAGCCCTCACTCTGCCCCCTGGGCTGAGAATCAGACCATCAGGCATCCCTCAGGCTGGGCTTGGAGTATGGAATGAGGCATCTGATCTGCCATTGGGGCTACACTTTGGCCCCTATGAGGGCCAAATCACAGAAGATGAAGAGGCAGCCAACAGTGGATACTCCTGGTTGGTGAGAACCATCATCTCTTCCCCTACCCTCTGGCTTCCCACAACCCTCCTATGGATTGGGAGGACATCACCTTCTATGTGGATGGGGGTTATAACATGGCTAGCTCTGTGTACTGAGTGGACTTTGCATGAACCTGGAGCTCCTACTTAAAAATCAGAGGGTAAGAGTAGACATAATCATATAGACACAAACAGGTTCCTTCCTTGTGAGACCCCTGCCCTGAATTGACAAAGTGACCCAGATGTGTAGGTGATGACTAAGGAGCACATCATGTGGTCACACTGGGGACTGATCCCATGCAGGCTGGAAGAGCACAGATCGCAGGAGAGTAAAATAATCCCTCTATTACCTCCCCACCAAAAAAAAAAAAAAAAGTCTTTAATTTCCCTTTCTCAAACTCAGATCACCAAAGGAAGAAACTGCTATGAGTACGTGGATGGAAAAGATAACTCTTGGGCCAACTGGATGAGGTAAGGCCAACAGGGTTCTGGCTTCCAGAGAAAACATTCACCGTCACAAACCCATGCTCCTTTCCTTCTTGTCATGCCCCCTCAATGGTCTCCCTCAATCCTCTGTTCCACATTTTTCTCCTTATAATGCTCTTTCACTTCGAGTGACAGTTTTGGTAAAAAGGAGCTAAGAACATAGTATATGTCCACAAAATATGCTAGATAAAATTTGAACCCTGGAAAAACCCCTGAGGAGCCCAGATTCATGAGGAACGCTGGATTCACACTTTAATTTATCAACTCAACATTCATGAGCAATTACTGTGTTCCACAGTGGAGTTCATTACTTACACATAGTATGCAACCCATGTCCTGTGGAAGACATATTGCATATAGACAGTAGAGAATTGACTTTAGGAATATTTAACTATAATCTCCCTACTTTTCAAGGGCACACAGTATAGGGATAACCTAGAACAAGGGACCTTTAATGCGTGAGGGCAGCAGCTCTTCCTAGCCTCAGTTCTAGTAGAACTGGTTCTGAAACCTGTGTAAAAATGGGTTGCAGAATGGCCACAGGCCTCTGCACTTCATGATCCAGCCCCTTTCCTTGAGGGGCTCACAGGTTAGCAGGGGATGCATTATGTGAATAAATATTGTTTTCCTTTGTTGTTGTGCAAGACAGAGAGAGCTCCAAGGTTCTGTGGGAACTTGGGGGATGCATGTTTCAGACAGGGTATGGGGAGATTGGAGAAAGGCCTCTAAAGGAAGATAAATTTGGGCTGAGTATGGAATGATGCGTAAGTGGTCTAGAAGCAGAGTCCATGACCAAACACCATGCTATAAAACAGAACTTAATTTAGTTTAGAGAAACTAGATGTCACTGGTCTTTGTGACCAATCAAAGTGATGGTGAGTCTGGAGTTGGGATTTGAAAAATGGTTAAGCAGGCAAGGGGGAGAGCCTTCTAGGCCGACTGAGGGCAGTGAGCAGAACTTAGAGATGGAAATTCATAGGCTGTTTTGATGGAGGCTTGAATATGAGCAGGGCATTCCCTGAGGAGCAGTGGGGGAGTGGGTGGCGTAACAGCATGGAGGCCTTCAGGTGGTGGGAACTGACCTCCTCTGGTCCTCTTTCCCAGGTATGTGAACTGTGCCAGGGATGATGAGGAGCAGAACCTGGTGGCCTTTCAGTATCGCAGGCAGATCTTCTACCGAACCTGCCGGGTCATCAGGCCAGGCTGCGAACTGCTGGTCTGGTATGGGGACGAGTATGGCCAGGAGCTGGGCATCAAGTGGGGAAGCAAGTGGAAGAGCGAGCTCACGGCAGAGAAAGGTGGGCACCACTGCTCTTCAAAACAGAAAGAGAAAGAAGAGATCTCCTGGGCAGTTTCCACAGTCCAACTCTTAAGTAGAGTAAACCCTGTCTAAAGTCAATGCAGTTGCAATTCCGATGCGTCAGATATAATTCAGAATTCACAGGCATGGGACTCTTAGGGACATTTTTTTTTAAATTTTTAATTTCTGTTCTGATTTCTTAAATACTTCATACACAAAATATATAATAGAATATACTGATTAAAAAATTGTAGAGGCAAGGGACGCCTGGGTGGCTCAGTTGGTTAAGCAGCTGCCTTCGGCTCAGGTCATGATCCCAGAATCCTGGGATCGAGTCCCACATCGGGCTCCTTGCTCCACAGGGAGCCTGCTTCTCCCTCTGACTCTGCCTTGCACTCTGTCTGCCTGTGCTTGCTCTCTCTCTCTCTCTCTCTGACAAATAAATAAATAAAATCTTTAAAAAAAAAAAATTGTGGAGGCAAAAACAAGTTTTCAAGCACCTACCGGCTCTCTTACCAAGGCAGTTTCTTCTGCCCTTTTAGCTCTTTCTTCTTAATTTGCTCCATATTTCTTTTTTTTTTTTTTGGCCCCATGTTTCTAAATGATATCTGTCTGTTGGTGTGTACTCACCCACAATTCAGGTAGCTGTCATAGGAGTCCCTACTCTGTGCCAGACAGGCTTCCAGGACTGAACAAGGTTTTCAGAGTCACTGCTATTCAGCAGCTGATGACTGAATGAACGAGGAAACACGTGCACATAGGTATGCGTGTGCATAACAGCACACAACAATTAGTGCTCTGAAAATCAAGCTAGTCCTCAGAAAGTGTCTGGGGACCAGTGTGAGGGAAGGGTGAGTGCAACAGAGCTTGGATAGGGAAGGGCTCTCCCAGGAGGTAATATTTGAGGTCTGCAAGCGCCTGTGAGCAAAGGATTCCAGGCAAAGGGTCCATCTGGACGGCTGCCCCGAGGCACAAGAGAGGTGGGTGTGTGTGGTGTGTGGCTGAGAACTCCCTCCCACCCCGGATAGAGGAAGCATAGGGGTCGGGAATGGAGAGAGAGTCAGAGAGATCCACAGACTTCCTAGAGCCTATGGTCCATGCTGACACACTGGGGGATTTCCTGATTGAGATGAAACAATGGTGCAGTTTCCAACTGGCAAGTGGTGTGTTCTGTTTTAAGATGATCCTATGGTTAATTTTGGGGAAAGACTGCAGTGGGGAATCCCCTCCAAGACTACATCATCTCTAAGTGAGAGAAGATGGTGGATTGGCAGGAGATGGATGGCGTCGGGGGTGATATATATCCCCATAACTGGTTGGGAAAATATTTTGAAACAGGACTTCCTATTGTATTTGAAATGGGCTAAGACTGAAGGAAATAAATACAGTATGAAGGGTATATTTTTATATTATGATTTGCAGAAAACTAAAAAAGAAGCAAATTATAACATAGTTGGGGCAGCAGGAGCCAGAGCCCTTTAGGCAATGAAACCTGCGCGAGTGTCTCGTCCAATCTACATCCCACTTTCTAGTAGAGATCCAGACGCACACTGGTCCTCAGTTAAAAATGTCCTTTTAAATGGGGAGACTCGGGTTTGTGTTTACTCACACATTCCATTGAAGTCACCCAGAGTCACTGCAAACGCTGTCACAGAATCATACAACTTAGAAGGTGCTTGTATGTGGGGAAAGGTCACTGTCTGTCCATCTATATAAGGAGGGAAGCTGCCTCTGACGCTACTTGAAGGTACCTAGTCTGTGTGATACGTAGAAAAGCCCCTCAGTATGGGCTTTAGGATTTCTGAGGAAGATGTAGTGAGTAAAAACGGAATGGAAGAGTGAAGGAACCCTTGGCAGGAGACAGAGCTTGCATTGTCCACACAATAAAAATGAGTACCAGGGTGGACTTACCAGGAGACAAAGCACACAACACAGCCAGTTGCATCAACATCTACCTGACCCAAAATTTCCTTTTTCAGCAGAACCAAAGCCAGAGATCCGTCCCTGTCCTTCTTGCACTCTGGCTTTCTCCAGTCAGAAATTCCTCAGTCAACATTTGGAACGCAATCACCCTTCTCAGATCCTCCCACGAATATCTGCAGGGGAACATTTCCAGCCAGAGGATCCCTGCCCAGGCGAACAAAATCACCAGCAGCAGCAACATTCTGATCCGCAGAACTGGAATGACAAAGCTAAAGGTCAAGAGGTCAAAGAAAGTTTCAAACCTTTGCTTGAAAGTATAAGGCAGAGGAGAAATTCAAGAGCCTTTCCCACCCCATGCGAAGGACAAACAGGGTATGAGGGAATGGTGGAGGAAGAGCCCAGCACAGGCCAGAAACTGAATCCAGAGGAGACAGGAAAATTATTCATGGGGGTAGGAATGTCAAGAATTATAAGAGTCAAATATAGAGGCAGTGGGCAAGGCTTCGATGATAGGTCACATCTCAGCAGACACCAGAG
Organism: Mustela nivalis; assembly: GCF_964662115.1. Taxonomy (NCBI): domain Eukaryota; kingdom Metazoa; phylum Chordata; class Mammalia; order Carnivora; family Mustelidae; genus Mustela; species Mustela nivalis. Next base: position 60,676 of record NC_139037.1, read on the forward strand.
AACACACAAAGAGGAGAAGCCGTCTGTTGGCAAGGAGCCGAGGAGGGAGTTCATTCATAAGTCAGTCCTTGTTACACACCAGAGGACCCACACAGGGGAGAAGCCCTACGTTTGCAGGGAGTGTGGGCGAGGCTTTACACGGAGGTCACATCTCATCAGACACCAGAGGACACACACAGGGGAGAAGCCATACGTTTGCAGGGAGTGTGGGCGAGGCTTTACACTGAGGTCACATCTCATCACACACCAGAGGACACACACAGGGGAGAAGCCCTATGTTTGCAGGGAGTGTGAGCGAGGCTTTACACAGAGGTCAGATCTCATCAGACACCAGAGGACACACACAGGGGAGAAGCCATACGTTTGCAGGGAGTGTGGGCGAGGCTTTACACTGAGGTCACATCTCATCACACACCAGAGGACACACACAGGGGAGAAGCCCTACATTTGCAGGGAGTGTGGGCGAGGCTTTACACAGAGGTCACATCTCATCACACACCAGAGGACACACACAGGGGAGAAGCCCTATGTTTGCAGGGAGTGTGAGCGAGGCTTTACACAGAGGTCACATCTCATCAGACACCAGAGGACACACACAGGGGAGAAGCCCTATGTTTGCAGGGAGTGTGGGCGAGGCTTTACACTGAGGTCACATCTCATCAGACACCAGAGGACACACACAGGGGAGAAGCCCTATGTTTGCAGGGAGTGTGAGCGAGGCTTTACACAGAGGTCAGATCTCATCAGACACCAGAGGACACACACAGGGGAGAAGCCATACGTTTGCAGGGAGTGTGGGCGAGGCTTTACACTGAGGTCACATCTCATCACACACCAGAGGACACACACAGGGGAGAAGCCCTACATTTGCAGGGAGTGTGGGCGAGGCTTTACACGGAGGTCACATCTCATCACACACCAGAGGACACACACAGAGGCTTTACCAATAAATTGCATCTCCATGACCAGAGGAAAAATGTAGCCCCCACACACTCCATACCCCAGCTCTGAGGGAGGTTCAGAGGAAGCCTACTGAGGCCTTACACCCTAAGAATATAATGAGAGCACATATAACTGATTAAAGAAATTCTCTACTTTCGGGACAACAGATGAGGTATACAAACAGGGGAAGGTTCCTTAAGTGCTCTGGAGATGTCGACACCAATCCCCTCCATGGTTTTTTGCCCTCCTGTTCTAATAAATTTCATGTTTATATGAATCTGAAGTCCACATCATACACCTCGTTCCCCTCTTATCACTGAAAGCAGAAGGCTCCAGGAGGGCGAGATGACTCCTATTTTTGGTCCACGTCTCCACAGGAAGATTCAACCCCTGGAAAGGAGTAACTCAGGAGTGAATCTAGTTAGAGCACTGAAGAACCAATTTCTGGGCCAGGGAGAGAAATCAAGGATTTGACACGGACTCATCAGGGAAGGGAATTCTCTGGTCCCTTGGGATGTGTGGATTTCTCCTCATAGACCCCTGCCCTCAGCAGAAGCCAGGTGAGGAGGGTGGCAGCAGACTCCTCTCCAGGTTTCCTCCCACCTTTGCAGCCTCAAAGGTGAACATGAAGGGGAGACATGGGCATATGTGTACATATGCGTACCTGGGCATGTGCACATCTGTGTGCCTGGCTCCGTCTGGGACCCCTCCTCTTTCTCACGCTCTCTTTGCGATTGGCATCGCCTGTGTACAGCATACAGAAACCATACCACACTGGGGTGGGTTCGAGTCTCAGCTCTGCCCTCACCAGCCGTGTGACTTAGGGCAAGATCCTCTACTTCTGTGTGCCCATTTCATCACCTAAAGAATGGGGATGGTAACTCCAGCCGTCAGGCTGGATGGTCCAAGCTGAGTAAGCACGGACACAGCCCAGCACAGAGATGCTGAGAATGCAAGTCCCTCCCGCTTTGTTGCTCTCACGCAACGTTCAATGGCCATGTGTTCAACGGCCTTAGTGCTGCACAGGGGAGGACAGAGAGAGCCCAGAGGCCAGGGAGGCAGAATCAGGGGCCGGTCAGGTACCACTGCTTTCTCTGCACAGACTCAGCTACCCTGAGAAGGAGGGGTGAGGTCAGGGATGCATTTCCCTCCAGGCCACTGCCCTCCCCACCCAGCCTGAGCAGCTCAGAACCCTGCAACACAGGCAGGCAGTACAGACAGTAACCTGTGAAACCACATCTCACTGACCCCTTACTGAGAACAGACTCTGGGCTCCGCATCTGTAGGAAATGGACACCCCGTGAGTCCCTGAGCCCCTCCCTGCCCTATCCACAAGCAGCGCCCACAAAGCCTGTGCTCAGTTTCTGCAGCACACCTCCCTCACACCTGGGCCCTTGCTGTCTTAATGCATTTGCGCATAAACACAAACTCTATGGTTTAAGGGAATCTTGAAATTCTCAATTACTTTATCTTTAAACTTACGAATGGGAAGCAAAGTCTGAAAGGACAACAGATATGCACAGCATTGGCCATTCCTGGCTGTTCCCACTCACACATACGGTCCACAGCGCCCCGGGATCATAGAATTCCCACAGGCACAACAGGTGGGAGGTAACGGGACAGGAAGTGAACACAAAGTATGTTGCATCCACTACTGGGCACTCGAGGGTGCTGACAGCTTTTCTTAGAACCAGAACTCACTTCCAATACAAAGAGGAGGCGATGCTGTTCTAGGAAGCACACAGATGAGGGCCACTGTCACATCGCTCCTGCCGGAGTGACCTCCCTGCTTCTGAGGAAGAAGAGCTCATTCCAGCTCCTGCTAGAATGGCTTCGTGGACGCTGAATTCCAAACCTCAACCCTCCCAGGAGATACCAAAAGGAGTGCGGGCCACGTGGGGGGCACCAAACCCCAGACCTGGAACAGGGACCCTTCTGTCCCTCTCCCCGTGCTGGGCTTTGCAAGAATCTCTACATAAACTGTTTGGATTTTGACAATAAATATTCATTACTATTTCCTCTAGTCCTGTATGCTTTTGTATAGAAGGTGCATATTGGGGTCTTTCATTCCCTGCGGGGGAAGTGGAAAGGGGAAGATTCCCTTCCCAACACAGCATATGCTCAGAAACCCCCCAACCCTCCATGTTCTGGGACTTTTGCATGAGCCCTTGCCAAGGGGGCAGAGTTCGCAGTAATGCCAACGGAGAAACTGCCCTGGAACCTAGTGAGAGGAGAACCCACCCAGTGCCAGGCGATTCCTGCCTCCATTTCCCCCGGAACTGACGTAGAATTCCCCCTGGGAGGCTGAGCAGTTCAAGGTGAGGAGAAGCCTGTCTGTTCCTTCTTCCTCCCCTTCAGCCACAAACCCCACTTCCAGGGTGGCCACCAGCCTCCAAGAAGGGCTCCCAAACCCACGTCCTGTCAGCCACACCTGGAACAGTTCCCCCTTCAGAGAACAGGGCCGAGCTGTGCTGAGAAAATGGCAGTGAACGATGCCAACAGTGACTTCAGCCTTGCCCTCATGACCTCACACGACCTCAGGTCACCTCGTGTGCGGACGCTAGACCTTGAGACCCCCGCCCAAGCATCATCGGCTTAGTAGCCATCATCCTCATTGTGAAGAGAAGACTCAGAGGAAGGGCTGCCACTGGCGGGAGTCCGAGTCTCCGTGCCCTGGTGGACAGCCAAGAAGCCCTTAGCTGAGGCCAAGGTCCTCCTCCTGTGAGAAGGGCTGGCCTCTGCACCTGCCAGCTTCCCAGCCCCTCCCCTGACACTGTGACTGCCAAGGACAGGCAGGTCGATAGTCCTTGGCCCACAGGACGTCAGCAGCTGAGACTACAGGGCAGTGTGGCAGTGGCCTCCACCACACACCGCTCCACCACAGCTATGGCCGGCACCACCTGCTTTCTGCTCTGCTTGTCTGCCACCCAGGTAAGGATGCTGCCGGCTTACTCAGGGACCAGAGATGGGCAGGTGAGGGCGTCACTCACCAGGATGGTGAGAACACCCTCAACGACAGGGGTGGGGACAAGCCGAACCAGGGCCTGAGCAGCACATGATGGCCAACTGGTTTGAAATGGAATAAATGTGTCTTTGCTCCCGGGACTCTGCCTTGTCCGGCCACAGGTCTGGCCCCGGTCCTGTGAGCCCTGCCAGAATCAGAACCAGCCTCTGAACCAAGGTAGAGAACTACCCTGAGGAAGGAGTGTCCCCCTCAGGGGCTGTCTTCAAAGACCAGACTGCCTGGAGCACCTGGCAGCTCAGTTAAGCATCCGACTCTTGATCTCAGCTCAGGTCTTGATCTCAGGGTTGGCAGTTCATGCCCGGCACCGCACTCTATAATGGGTGTGCAGCCCACTTACAAAAAAAGTAGTTCAAACTGCTCAGAGTTTGGAAGTACTAAAAGTAAAAAGTACTAAAAGTACTAAAGGCAGGGTTTTTTAAAATATTTTTTTAAAGATTTTATTTATTTGACAGAGAGATGACAAGCAGGCAGAGAGAGAGAGGGAAGCAGGCTCCCTGCTGAGCAGAGAGCGATGCGGGGGCTCAATCCCAGGATGCTGAGATCATAATCTGAACCGAAGGCAGAGGCTTAACCCACTGAGCCACCCAGGCACCCCAATTTTTTTTTAATGTAAGAGGCTGTTAATCTCCAAACCCAGAGAAAAAGCCTGTACGATTCTGGTACACGCACTTTAATACTTTACTTCGCAATCTCTCATACTTAACGGCAACTCTCCTGGGGTGTTTTTCTGATAATATCCAGTTGTTAAGTTTCTAACACTTAAAAAAATCCAGAAAATAAAAAGCACCCAGTATAAAAACTCTATCAGTCTGGGGGAACATCCATTAATACAGCCCACTAAAGCCTTCATCCATTGCACATAACCATGCACACTTCGGCACTGCACATTTTCCCTGGAAAGCAGCCGAGCCCCTTCCTCTCTCACGGGCCTCTTTCCTTTGACGAAGTGTCTTGAGCACCTTCCTTGCAGTCTTCACTGTTACATCATGAGCAGGACTGGGCTGTGGTTGAACCAACCCCCTGCTGCTGGACACAAAAGGTGTTTCCAGAAAGTGTTTGTAGACCAGTTTTGGGGCCTGGCTTTGGTATAGATTAAAACACACACTTCATTCAGGGCTCAAGAAAGTTCTCTGGCCTCTGGGATTTAGGGAGAACCTCACCCTTCCCATGATGTGACAGAGCACTCCCTCTCGGCCTCCCCCCAGAGAGGAAGGTGATGGGAAACCCTGGAGGCCATGCTAGAGGTGGAGGCCTTTGTTTTCTGGGGGCAGAGAAGAACAGGACAGTGCTGACATCTGAGCCGGACCACAGGCATTGTCCTAAAGCCTGTCTGTCCCCTGTGCTCTTAACCTACTTTCCATTGGTTTGACAGCTCTTTGCCCATGGGATACCTTCCAGTAAGGGGACTCCCAAGATACCTCAGAAGCTGGGGTTGGTGGTGGAAGGTCTGCACGCCAACAAGACCCTCCAGCAGGTCAGTGTGGTGCTTACAAGAGCCAGCTTCATTGTGTCCAAGCATTTTAGGGTCCCTCACCTCCTGTCCTTCTAGGGTACCCACTCTGGACACCACATGAAGGTGCTGACGTTCCCTCATGCCCACTTTGGTCCCAGGAGGCAAAAGAGAGACTGGGTTGTCCCTCCCATCTCCATCCCAGAGAATGACAGAGGCCCGTACCCCAAAACGGTGGCTCAGGTATTGCAAAGGGAAAGCTCTGGTTTTGTTCTGGGGTTCCCTATGGAGAGGGGTTGGCACTGGTCTGGGGTCCTTCTTGGCCCTTCTGCTTCTGTGTTGTCTTCAGGTCAAGTCGAACAAGAACAAGGAAATCCAGGTTTTCTATAGCATCACGGGCAGGGGCGCGGACGAGCCTCCATGTGGCATGTTCATCATGGACAGAGAAACAGGGTGGCTCAAGGTCACGGGGCCCCTGGACAGAGAGCAGGAATCCCACTATGTTGTGAGTGTCTTCTACGTGGCCTCAGGGGTGGGGAGCTGGCGGCAAGGCAGCCCTCTCATTCTCTGGTGTTTCAGACAGCCCGTGGATTTCTGAAGTTACACCTGAGACCATATTTGAGCCCCTGTTACATTCCAGGTGCAGGAGTGTGAAGAGTGGGGAGGCAGGCAGAGCAGGGGAAGGAATCAGGGACTTAAAGTGAAGAATGAGCTCTGCTGTAGCCTGGGTGTGGTCGTGACCCCCTCAGCCTCCCTGTGCTGTTGGGTTAGCATGCGTGAAGCCCTCTGAACGGTATCTAGTTCTGGGTGAATTCTCAGCACCTGTTAGCTGAGCACCCTTTAAGCACAGCTCTCTGGGGTGTTCGGTCCAGAAGACTCTCCACCACACCCCTCGGAGGGAAACCAAGGCCCAAACAAAGCCGCAGGGTGCTCTCCTCTAAAGGACACTGCCCTCTTTGGGGGTCTGAGTGAGTTCCCAGGCAGGCCCCCTTCTGCGCCGGGAAGGGAGGGTGGGCACAGGCCGCAGAAGTCAAATGCCGAGTCCTCGTGGCCCCACCTAGCTGCAGGGGAGGCCCCCCTGAGGCACCTTCAGTGGGAAAGGGCGAGGGCGGGCGGGATGACGGCACTGGGTCCTGAGCATCGCCAGGAGGAAATCCCGAGGAGACACAGACGCAGCCTTCTGGGGCATCCCCGGGGCTGCAGAGCGAGCTGCTTTCCCAGACTCGTGCACTGAAATGCAAGACGAAGGTAGAAAGGGGGCTGTCCCTGCAATGGGCCTTCTGCGGGACAGGTGCCCACTGGCCAGGGTGGCTCCCACGTGCCTCTGCTGCACCTCTATTGCTTTCCAGCTGTTCCTTCACGCTGTGTCTTCAACTGGGAATGCTGTGGAGGACCCGATGGAGACTGTGATCACAGTGAGAGACCAGAACGACAACAGGCCGGAATTCACCCAGGCGGTCTTTGAGGGGTCCGTGATGGAAGGAGCCTACCCAGGTTAATTGGAACAATGCAGGGGTTTGGTGACACACGGCAATAATAACAGGACAAATGTAAAGAACCTGGGAAATCGAAGTACCCAAAGACCAGGGCACCTTCCCAGCGACCCGCACCCCGGGGTCCCGTGCAGGAAGGACCCCACTTGGAGATTAGAACGGGCGGATCAAGGACTGCCCAGACTTTTTTGGGGGGGGGGGTAATGTTCGCACAACAGAGATGCTCTCAGGCTTCCTCATGAGAGCTGGACCTGGGGAGGGCTACAGGCGGAGAGCATCCTCAGAGGAGGGGCCCAGAAGTCCAAGAGACTCCAGCGGCCACCTCACTTCCGTCTCTATGTCCTGTCTGCCTTTGCTGGTTCTGCATCTCTCTAGCTGCTTCCCAGACAGAGCCCCCCTCACCGTGTGGCCGTTCTCACCTCACAGTTCCCTCTACATCCCTTTCTGGGTCAGTTTCCACTTCCCCCTGAGGACTGTCCCACATATTTCCCAACCCGTGGTCTTGCAAACAAGAACCTGACTTGATCCAGGGGACACTCTGGCTCCAGCTGGCTCTTACTGCCCACTGAAGAGTCAGACCTCCAGACATGACTGTAGGCGATGCCGACAGCCCCTGTGCCCACGGCTTTCAACCTGACATTGTGGGAATGTTGACGTCCTCAGTCTCTGGGACTATAGATAAACGAACCCAAGAGTCACAGGGATTTCACGTGAAAGGACATTGTGATCGATGCTTTCTTCTCCCCCCCAGCCCACCAGGAGCTGCCACTAAAGCGTCTTCCTCTTTCCCCCTTTCTTTTCTATCTTGGTGCTGCCTTGCCCTCCAACAAACCCCAGCTCCCCCGCCAGCACCAGTTGCCCCCAATCATCCACGTGAGGTACACATGTGTTTCAGGGGACCACAGTAGACCACACTCGAGCAACGGGGACACACCTTTGTCCACCCCTGATGCTTCTCTCCATCTGGCTCGTGTGCTTGGCTCCAGCTCCGGCCGTGAGGCCAGTGTCCAGACAGGAGGGACTCCCTGACCATGACTGGGGAGGAGGGAGGACAGGGAGGCAAGAGAAGAGCTGCAAAGATGAGACGAAACAGCCCCTCCTCCTCCCCTCAAGCACTGGACAGAATGGCAGCACCTGGGGGACAAGGGTCCCACGATGACATCCATGTCAGAAGACGCCCGAAAGAGGCAAACCAGGAAACAGACTCTTCACTCAAGAGAACAGCCAGAGGGTCACCGGAGGGGAGGGAGGCTGGGCACTGGGGAACCCAGTGATGGGGAGGGAGACGGGCGTGTGTCCTGATGAGCATCAGGTGAGGGTGGCAGTGAGGAATCACGACCTCGTAAACTTGAAACTAATATTACGCCATATGTTAACCAACTGGAATTTAAATAAAAGCTTAAATGAAATTTAAAAATTGTTCAAAAGACGCCCAGGAGTGCCTGGCTGCCTCAGCCCATGGAGCAAAGCAGCTGTCACCCTCGGGCCTCGGGGTTATGAGGTCAAGCCCCACATTGGGTGTAGACATTATGAAAAAAAATAAATAAATAAATGTTTAAAAACAAAAATAATAAATACAACAATTTTTAAAGATGCCCTAAGGACTTATGGAAAAAGTAAACAAACCACCTGGAATTTATTATAATAATTTGGTGAATTATTTGAACTAGAACTTATATCCCTTGATAAGGAGTTTTATCACCTGTTTAGTGAAGAGACTAAAAAAGGAACACATTTAATTTTGGGTTTCTATATGAACTTGTATTGCCGATACAACGGCCAATACAACACAGTTACCTGCTGAGGTTACCCACTCGCCTCCTCTCTGTCCTCACAGGAACATCCGTGATGCAGATCACAGCAACGGACGCGGACGACCATGAGAGCACACACAACGCAGACATTGCCTACACCATCCTCAGCCAGGACCCCTCCCTGCCTCACTCCAACATGTTCGCCATCAACCGGGACACGGGAGTCATCTCTCTGCTCACTACTGGGCTGGACCAACAGGTCAGGCGGCCTCGGGGGCCTTGGGGGCCTCTGGGGCAGCAGTTACATGTACAGGAGCCCCAGTCACTAAGCCATGGGCAGCAGCCCGTCAGAACCAACACCAGCGCACCAGCCAGAACACGTTCCCAGCCAGTCGGAACTGAGGGCTGGCCAATTAGAACATGAGCCAACCAATCAGAAGAGGCATTTATCAGGGGCACCTGGGGGGCTCCGTGGTGAAGCGTCTGCCTTCAGCTCAGGTCATGATCCAGGGGTCCTGGGATTGAGTCCCGCATCGGGCTCCCTGCTCAGCAGGGAACCTGCTTCTCCTTCTCTCTCTGCCACTTCCCCTGCTTGTGCTCACTCTCTGTCAAATAAATAAATAAAATCTTTTTTAAAAAGAGGAAAAGACGGGGCGCCTGGGTGGCTCAGGGGTTAAGCCTCTGCCTTCGGCTCAGGTCATGATCCCAGGGTCCTGGGATCGAGCCCCGCATCGGGCTCTCTGCTCAGCAGGGAGCCTGCTTCCTCCTCTCTCTCTGCCTGCCTCTCTGCCTGCTTGTGATCTCTCTGTCAAATAAATAAATAAAATATTAAAAAAAAAAAAAAGAGGAAAAGAAAAGAAAGAAGAAGAGGCGTCCATGGGCTGGTGCAGGCAGGCTGGCTTTGGGCCCTGGCGTAGTCACTGGGGCAAATTACAGATGTGATCGACAAGACACCTGCTGGAACCAGTGAAACGAAATGACTCTGTTTCCCACAAACCTAGACCACATTCTCTGGTGAAAATAAAAATGTACTGGCATCATGCCCCCATAAGCACTAGCCCCATAAATGCCTAGTGCTGGGGATTATATTGACAGATCCCAGTCCTGGAAACCTTCCTCCTGGGTCGGCTTTGGAAGGGAATGGTCTGACTCGCGCACAGTGAGCTTCTGTGCATGGGGAGCCAAGGAGAAGGCAGGGACTTTGGTCTCTCTCGAGTGACCTGGAAGCCGGTCACTTCCTAGAAGGGAGGGCCCTCCAGATTCGCTGCCTCTGCTGTCCCGTATTGACTCCCAAGGCGCCACCGGGTGGATCCAAACCTGACTTGAGAACCCTAGGACTGACTGCCGTGTCCCTGTCCACAGAGCGTGCCTGCGTACACCCTGACGGTCCAGGCTGCCGACCTCCAAGGGGAGGGCCTACACTCCACAACAACAGCCGTGATCATAGTCACCCAGAGCAACCCCAGCCCTCCCATCTTCAGCCCCACTCAGGTGAGTCCTGGCAGAGCCAGCGGATACCTCGTGACCTGTGTGTCACTGTGTGAGCAGCAGTGTCAGGATTCAGACCGTAGCCTGGCAGCAGCTTAGAACCCTCCCCATCTTCGGGTCACACTCTCCTGGGCCAAGGGCAGCCCGCTCGGCCGGCAGCGACCTGGAAGGCGGAGTCCATGACGCAGGCGGCATGGGACTGCCCTGCAGCCGGGGAAGGGGCCCTGTCTCTGGCTGGGAGCCCCCTGGATCTCATGGGGTAAGAATGCAGAGCCCCTAGGCCCAGAGGGCAGGAACCGACTCAAGGATTCTTCAGGAAAAGGGGGTACAGCACGTTTAGATGAGTCAAGGATAGAGGGGATTTGTCTTAAAGAAATAGGATGGGTGGGACGCCTGGGTGGCTCAGTGGATTAAGGCCTCTGCCTTAGGCTCAAGTCATGATCTCAGGGTCCTCAGATCGAGCCCCGCATGGGGCTCTCTGCTCAGCGGGGAGCCTGCTTCCTCCTCTCTCTCTGCCTGCCTCTCTGCCTACTTGTGATCTCTGTCAAATAAATAAATAAAATCTTAAAAAAAAAAAAAAAAGAAAGAAACAGGAGGGTTTGGGGGTGCAACTGAGCCATACGAGGGATGGGAAGCAGGGTCTGGAAACTGTTAGGAGTCAGGCCACCTTGTCTCTCTGTCCCACTTTCTGCCTGTCCTCAGTTCTCCCTCTGCAGCCAGACTCAGTCTCCCTGGGCTTACCTGCACACTCACCTTCCTCCACGGGACATTTCCTTATCAGCCACCTGTAGCCCTGTCCTGTGCCAGGTGGAGTCATGTGGCTGCCTCCCCTGCAGCTGAAACGAGAAGCGGCTGTAGGAATTCTGCCATCACCTGAACAGTCGTGATCAGTGAAGCCGGCCTTGCTCCTGAGGGACTGGGGTCAGAGGCTCGCTGGAGCCTGGCAGCTGTCTCAGTGGGAGCTCCCCTGGCAGTCACACAGGCCAGACGTAACTGTAGAGACACTTGCTCCTTCTGGAGACAGAGTCGGAAGGAACCTGACAGGGAGAGGCAGGGGACAGGCGGGAGGAGCCGCTCCAGGCTCCACTTCCTGCTAGGCCCCACGACTGTGGCTGCCCCTGGGAACAGAGTCCGGGGTGGCTGCCGTTGGCCCCGGGCACCCATGCCCCTCAGCTGATGCCCACCTGGGACCCGAGCTGCCGGAGCCTGGGCATTGTAGAGTCAGCTTTCCGGCCCCTTGACTCCAGGGTGAAGACAGACACCCAGCTGTCAGAGCCCCGTTGCCTACGTCTGGAGCCCGAAGCGGGGCCTTTGCTGGCACTTGGCTCTAGCCAACAGATGCCGCCTGAACAGGGGATCCTCCACTGTGGCCCCTCCTGCTGGAGAACCGTGGACTCGGCGAGGCCGGCCCAGGCTGTGGGTCTCCCGAGTCCCCACACGGGACACCAGGGACGAGGGCCTCTATCTTTCCCTTGCAGTACGTGGGCGAGGTGTTTGAGAACAAGGTGGGTGCCGGGATAGTGAGGCTAAAAGTGAAGGACGCAGACACCCCAGGCTCCCCCGCATGGAAGGTGGTGTTCTCCATCCTGAATGACAGAGCCGGCCTCTTCACTGTCACCACGGACCCCAAGACCAATGATGGCCTTTTGAAAACAGCCAAGGTGGGTGTGAGTTCCAAGGAGGGGGTTGCCGTGACCCCGTAGTTCTGGGACAGGCCTGGAGCACACACTACGCTCTTCACCCCGGAGAGCAGCTGCCCAGGGAGGGCTTCCTGCTGCACCAGGGGTCCTCTGTGGTCTTGTTGGTCCTTGTGTCCCCCTGGCTGCACCATCGCTCCGGACCAACCTCAGAAAGTGCTGCCTAAGTGATTATTTTCTCCCAGAAAAATACCAACCGGGGATGATTCCACAGAGCTTAACTGGGACATGTGTCTTCACTTGGGTTCCCCCCAAAGTGGGAGGGACCCTGGGGGTGCTGAGGAGGCACGGATGAGATGGGAAATGGGGAGAGAACAGGGGTCTCACAAGCAAAAGGCTCAGGCCCCCGGCTCCTTCTGAGCAATGCCCTGGCATCGTCTCATCTGAGACGCACGTCTGCCTTCGCTTGGCCTGGAAGCTGCTGGCTGACTCCTGGAGGCAGGAAGCCAGGTCCCTTCAGAGTGGGCGGGGGGCCTGGAACCATCTGCAGACCTAAGATGAACGATCAGAGAGAGAGAAACGAGAAGGCGGCTGGCAGGGAGGGAGTCATGGGGGAAGGGGAACCTTGAGGACCTTAGGAACCTCTGCTGGGCTGAGGGGTTTTTCTCAGGAGGCTGGGGGTGGGGAGCATAGGCACTTGGCTGCTATTTGTTCCAAATGGGCTTTTTTGGCCCCAGAATCCTGGGACACTTAGAATAAACATGGAGAAGGCCAAAGGCAGCATTTAGACTGGCCTGGGGGACAGAAAGACTAAAATTCAAGAATTCCACCATGGGCACATCCCAGGACATTTACATACCCATCTGCAACTTACCTGGTGCCGGGGAGTGAGAGGACCCCTGGGAGTCACCACATGCCTGGCTGGGGCCGGGGCCTCCATCAGATGGGCCCAGTTCCAGCTGACCCCTGGCCCAGCCATCTGGGGATGCTCTCGGAGAATTCTGCTCAGGGCCCACTAGCCCCTCGCAAGTCTGAGGATAAAAAACAGCAACCACAAGGTCTCAGTAAGTGCTGCAGGCCATTTATGTCCTCACGCTCAATTTTTACACCAGCTCCAGCAGGGAAGTTGCTGCAATCACAGACATTTGATGGTGGGTAAACTGAGGCATGGAGAAGCAAGGTCACCTGCTTGGGCTGCACTGCCAATGGCAGAGCTGAGATCTCAACCAGAGTCTGCCTCGCCATGGCTCTGCTAAGTGTGAAGTCCCTGTGAGCCGGCTCAGCGTGGAGGGCTCTTGACCATGCCAGGGGCACAGGCCAGGGCCTGTGCTCTCCTGCAGGCCAGCCAAGTCCCCAGAACCTGACCCCCCTCTGCTGTGTTCCTCAGGGCTTGGATTTTGAGGCCACGCAGCGATACATCCTCTACGTGACAGCGGCAAACACCGTACCCTGGGCACCATCTCTCCCTACAGCCACAGCAACTGTCACTGTGGACGTGCTGGACATGAACGAGGCCCCTGTCTTTGTGCCCCCGATAAAGATGGTGGAAGTGCCCAAGGATGTGGTTGTGGGCCAGGAAATCACATCATACAGGGCCCGGGACCCAGATAGCCTCCAGGGTCAGAGAATCAGGTAGGACCAGGGGTGCAACATGGCCTGCTGCCCTCGCTCAGGGCTGCTCAAGGCACCAGGGCTGAAATCCAGCCACATCTCTGGAGAATGAGCCAGAGGAAGACTTAAATTTCTCAGCACCTGATCGGAAGGGTGGTTGAGGGACACATGGCCCCAGCCCTCTAGGAATGGCGGTTTATGCATTTCAGGTACCAGATGTGGGACAGCCCAAGCCATTGGCTGGACATCAACTCAGAAACAGGTGTCATTTCCACTCAAGCCAGTCTGCACAACGATGACATGGAGAACCACACATTTTTGGCCATTGTCATAGCTGTGGACGATGGTAAGGGCCTGAAGGTTTCCCTCCACCACAACAACACTCTGATCGGTGCTAAGCTCCATGTTGGGGCTAAGCTGTGTGTACATCGTGTCAACTCATGTCCACCAGAAACTCAGGAGGAGCCACCATATTGTCTCACCTGTTTCATCCATGAAAACACAGACTTGAGGACATGAAATGATCCAACCAGCATCTCAGGGGGCGAGAAAGGACTTGAGCAAGGCTGTCTGCGCCTCAGAGCAGAATCACTCCAGGGGTCCAGCCTGGTCGCTCCATCACAGTGAAGGGCACCGGGGGCCACAGCACCATCAGCACGGGAAGGAGAGGAGCAAGTCTGCCCCCAGACACCCTAGAGGACAAAGTACACACATGTGGTGCTGTCTCACATGCTCGCCCCTCGGACAGATGTCCATTTCCATGCCCACAGGCGACGCTCCCATTCACACAGAGCACACAGGCTCACACATACACACACACTCAGTCATACACACTCACACGCATTGTCACACTCACATACGCACTCTCAGAACACCGTGCTCAGATGACCTTACCTGGGACCACCAGCTCCTGGCAGACGGTGCCAGACCCAGAGGACCTGAGGACCCGGGGAGGACTTGGGGTTCGGTGGAGAAGCTGTGTTTGTGGGTAGATTAGAGGTCAATGTAAGATAAGCGGACTCTCTCCCGGGTGGCTCAGCGAGCCAGTGAGAGGCCCATGGGGAGGGACACCAGAGGGACACTGACCTCATGAGACAGCATCTAAGCTGGAGGAAACACGGCAGCTCGCGCATCTGTGGTGTCTGACCTCTTCCATCTCGCTCCGTCCATAGGGCAGCCTCCTGCCACGGGCACCGGGACGCTTCTCCTCACTTTCTCGGACCCAGACGGCCCAACAGCAGACTCGCACTGCCTGTCCACCTGCCAGAGAGGACCAGAGCTCCCAGCTGTGAGTACAGGGCACCAAGACCTTCCACTGAAACATGGGGCACTGACTCGATGTGTTAACACTCACACTGCAAATGTTCTTATTATTTTTAAGTGTTTTCATATTTTACTGTAACTTCGTTTTGACCCCAAAGATGGGCTATTTAAATACTTCTTGTGATAACCTTCTGGTAGGTAAGGGTCTTGAAGAAGCTCCTCTTTATTCTAATTTGCCTATAGCTGCCAAAAGAAACCTTGTCATCTCATTAGAGAAGTGTCCAGAGTCTGCAAGGTCCTGGCGATCTTCCTGGTCCTCAGAGAGGGCTGATGGTCTCAAGTCTCCTGTGAAAGGGGCAGGGACCCGAAACACTGCCGTTCTGTCTGCGTGGGTACGGGATTGGGAGGTAGGCCCGAGAGAGGCCCTGGAAGAAACTGTGACAATTCCCTCTCCCACCCTCTCTCCCAACCGCTGAGTTCTCTCCTGGGCAAGAGACTGTCATGTCTCTAGAAAGGGAGTTACAGGGGCAAGAGCTAAGCCTGTTCACAAGTGCTCATCCCAGAGGTGGCCACTAGTGTAGTCTTCTGTGCATCATTCTAGAAAATACCCTAACACAGAGCTTCCCTGTGCCCCCTCTATAAAATGGGGATAATACCAGTGACGTCATGAAGCCGTCGTGAGGAATAAGGGAGCAAATCTTTGTAATGTAGTAGAAGCTGCGCACACACAGGGACACACTGCGGGCACCCAGGCCGCCACATTCGTCTCCGCCTCCTCACCACCCCAGGACACTGTTCGCTTTACACACAGATGGGCCTCAGTCTTTTTCATGGACTGCAGGACATGCTGGTCCTTGACAAGGGCTCATTGACTTAATTGTCCCCAGGGCAGACAGTCTGGTTTTCTTGTCTCCTGTACCCGTGGGTGTTTGCAAACACAGGGGTGAGCGTCTGTTCCCGGTTCTCTCCTATAAAGGTAATCCCACCCACACATCACATGCCTGTAAATCTCAAATAGGTGTTTCTTAATCACCTCCAGAGTAGGCGAGGCCTGCACACTTCCACCTTTGCTGCGAGGGTCCCCTTCCCTGCCTCGGAGGGGTCTGTGGCGTGACCTCCACGTGGTCCCTGCTCACTACCCAGGAGTCAGAAAATGCACTTGGACAGGAAGAAAACAGCTCCCAACCCCGGAGCAGCATCACCGGCCGACCAAGACCTTCCCAGATTTTAGGCGGAACAGCTGCCCTTCACCACTTACCTTACCTAAAAGGTCCCACCTGTACTCTGGGTGCTCGGCAGCCCCTGTCCTCCCGACGCCGTCGTCCAGGCCCGAACCCGGCGGCGCGCAGAGCCTCCCTGGGCTGGGGGCGAGCGCGGACCCGCATCTCAGCGGGGGAGGAGAGGTCACCGAGGCACCACGGCCTGGTCTCTCGGGGCAGCCAGACCGGCAAAGCCCACCCGGCCCTAGGCGGGGCTTCCGTGGAAACCCTAACTGCCCCGGGGAAGGGGAGGAGCAAACAAAACACAAAACGGAGCTCTGGGAGTCGCGGTGGGCAGTCGGACTCCCGCGCGCAGGCGACCTCCGGGCCCTGCGCCCGCGGCCCCGACCGACCCCGCCCCCCACGGACCGCCCAGCCCCGCCCCAAGCCCCACCCCCCACAGGTGCCCTCAACTCCACTTCCGGCCCTGGGAGGAGCCTCCGCGGCCCCCGCAGGTGTGCGCGCCCCTGTCGCCCCCAACCCCATCCTGCAGCGAAGCCCTTGAGACACCGCAGGAGGACCCCGAGGTGGAGCCGCCCTCCCCGCCAGAGGGACGCGCCCCCCAACCCGGTTCTGGTCGGACACGTGGCTCTTCGGCCCTGGGAGGGGCCAGGCGCCGGCCAAGGGCGGGCGCGGGGAGGTGTCTGCGCCCCGGGACCAGCTCCCGCTCGGGGTGGGGGGACAGATGCGGGCCGCTCCGAGACTGCGGGCGCTCCTGCGACACCTGGGCTCCTCGGAGGTACGGGGAGGTAGGGGGCAGGCCCGGACGCGGGGCTCCTGGCTCGTCAGCAGCGGCCGGGGGCTAAGGTCCCGGGTGGCCCTGGAGCTGGGGGGCGGTCAGAGAGCTGGCCCCCGGGAGAACGAGCACCCCGGGGCCGGCCACCCACTGCTGGGACCCGCTGGAAGGAGGCCCTCTGTGCGGAGACGCCCTTCATTGCCTGGGTGGAGGGGAGGGGCCCCGGTAGGAGTGTGGGGCGGTGAGGGGCTGGCCGGCCTTGTTTATCAGTTTTCCAGTGTGTCCGCCGTACAGCCTTCCGCCGCTGACTCAGCGGCTCCTGGGCACCGCCCCCCACCCCACCTCCAGGGTCCAGCAGCCGGCTGTTGACTCTAGGCCTGCTGTCTCCAGGCCACTGTGGACACAAGGCTGGACCCTACGTGCCTACTCCTGTCCCTCTCTTGTGGCACAGGGCAGAGGTATGGAGCCGAGCAGCAGCCCACTGACCACACACGTACTGGACACCACCTCAGGGCTTCCGGCCCAGGGCCTCTGCCTCTGTCTGTCCAGGCTTGAGGACCAGGGCCAGCACTGGACCGACCTGAGGAAAAGGTAGGCTTGAGGTCTGGGCAGGACCTGAGTCCAGCCAGGGGACAAGAAGAACGCAGCCAGCCAGTGAGTGTGGGCACTGAGGTCAGATGGTGTTGCTGACCACTGGGCTATGGTCCCCTCGGCCTCACACACCCAGCGCCTCTCCCTGAGGGCAGGCCTGGCTCAGGCCCAAGGTGTAACCCAAGGGCCTCCTTGTCACCGTGGTTAACAGATAACCTTGAGCCAGGCCACACGCTGGGCTCTTTACTTCTCTTCTTATTCTCACTCCTGCCCCAGGACAGGCCCTATAACTACCCCTTTTATAGATGGGGAAACTGAGGCAGCAAGAGGCAAGTAAACACCGGCATCCCATGCCTCGCCTGGCAGCCCTGGGCGACAGCCCCAGGCTCAGGTTCTGCGGGGGCGGCCTGGTCACGCTGGGACTGCCCCTGTGAGCCTCTGGTAGGAGGCAGGCTCCCACTGCTGGTGGGAGTGGGTGGCCCCAGAGGGTCAGAGCCTGAGGGCATACAGCCCATCCCCCGCCCTTCACCAACACTGGGCGTCCAGGTCCCATCTGAGAGGCCCGCTCAGGTCCTTAAAGAATCCTTGGAGTCCCCTGGAGAGTCCGAGAGACCCATCCCCAACCCCCAACAAACTGGCACAGGACGGAAACTCGAAGTCACAGCTGGTGGGAACGGTGCCAGAGCCCTCCAGAGGTGATGGGGGGGGCACAAATCAGTAAGCAGAGCAACGGGCCCTCAGAGCCCCCCACTGGACACTCTGTGCAGTACAAACAGGCCACCGTGCGGCTGGGGTCTGGCTGTAGTTACTGGTCCAGAAAAGCCATACACACTGTATTAAATGAAAAGTACAAGTTATCAAACAATATGTAAAATACAATCCATTTTAGGGTATTTTTGCAAGTTTACAAATAAGCATAGTTATGTGTAGAGAAATTCCAGAAAAAAAATACATGCCAATATAAAGGGATTGTTGCTTATAAAATAGGTTTGGTTTGGTTTTTTACTTTTCTGCTTCTCTGTATTGGAGCTCTGTCTAAAAAGACAGTGCAGTGTCCCTGAGCTGCTCCAGAGCCCCAGGCCCCGGACTGTGTCCTGCTCCGGGGGCGTCCGAGGCCACTGGCCATGCAGACCCCAGAGAGCCAGGCAGGGGCGACTCCTCCCCAATGCCTCCCTCCATCCTCCCCAGCTACACCGACTCGGACGGCCGCTGCCCGGGGCTCCTGCCGCCAGGCCCGATGAAAGCAGGCACCTACAAGCTGTCCTTTGACACCGAGGGCTACTGGAAGGAGAGGGGCCAGGAGAGCTTCTACCCGTACGTGGAGGTGAGCTGACCCCCGGCTTTCTGCGGGGGGAGGGGGCTGCTCCCACCCTCCCACCTCTCCCAGGGCAGGGACAGTGAGCTCACCTGCTTTGAGCTCCCAGAAGAAAGATGTCCAGGGCCTTGACCACAACACCCCCGTCCCTGCCCTGTCCCCGGGGAAGGCTGTGGGGCGCAGGGCCATAAGTGACTCAGCCCCTGAGGACAAAGGCGCTCAGCTGACGGTGTCCACCGTAGATCCTTTGGGTTCCTCAAGCCAATGGCTCTCCCTGGAGAGGATTCAGCCCCATCGCAGCCCTGGCCAGGTTTCCACTCTCCATGAGCTCCAGCTGGCTCCTGGGGCTCCAGCCCAAGGTCCGGGCTGCCAGTGTGCTGCATACAGGCCCCTCACTCTCTTCTGGTGCCTTCTCTGCTTCTCAGGTGGTTTTCAGCATCACCAACGAGACCCACAGATTCCACGTGCCCCTGCTGCTGAGCCCATGGTCCTACACCACGTATCGGGGGAGCTAGCAGCCAAGCCATCGCCTCTGGCCAGCTGCTGGCCTGTGAGCATCGATGCCACCCTGACAGCTCCCTGAGGGACCCCAAGAGAAGGCAGCAGTTCCCCTCCCTGAGGGGAATCTGACCCGCCCTCTCCAGTAGCAGCTGAGTCTCAGGCTCAATAAAGTCAGCACCAGCATGGCTAAGGCCACGGCAGCTCCTGGGCTCTGTGAGTCCTGCCCGGGCCCTAGGTGGGGAGGTGGGCAGGGTAAGCACAGACGGATGGACAGCAAGGAAGGGGGTGGTCAGGGTGCCATGGGCCCAGGAGGTGCCTCTCCTCCACACAGAAAGGCAGCGGGACACAGAGCAAATGTAGAAAACCTTCATTGGCAGACGATACAAATCTAAAAAACCAACAGCCCCTGTCCTTGGTGAAAGAGCAGGTCATCTGGGGAGCAGTCCCGGGCAAGTGCTAAGTTGGGGTGCTCACGAGTCCTGCAGGGCCCTGGCCCAGCGTCTGCCCAATCACAGCTGTCTCCAGAGGCTTGAAGCCCACATTGTCCAGAGGGATCCCAAAGGCCAGGAGCTTCGCCTCGTAGGTGCGCAGCAGGTCGTTGTGGGCCTGCAGGGTGAGAGCAGCGTTAGGAGGGAGAGGCCGACACCAAGGCAGACTCCAGCCCAGGCCCCCGCGGCTCTGGAGGCCACAGGAGGCTGGCAGTGGAAACCCGCACAGCGAGCCTTTACGGCAGCTCGCGGTAGGCCACACCTGGTCATGGGCGCTTTATGTACATGAACTCAAGTAATTCACACTGGGAAATGCTGTCGTCATTCCTCTTTCAAAGATGGGGAAACTGAGGCAGAAGACACAGACTCAGCAGACCTGTGCACACTCCTGAGCACGCTCCTGGTCCTCTATCAGGCATTTCCCGATCAAACTGGTCATCCTTGACTTCCCGGATATGACCTTCCACGTGCACGTGCTCGACCTCACGGAGCCTCCCTGCTTTGTCTGTCTCCTGCCCCCCATCCCAGGAAGGCTAAGGCCTGGGCAGAGAGTGCTGGTGGGGCCAACGTGAAGCCAGGTTCCTGTTCCCCTCTCTGGAAAATGGCTATTTTCTGGGGAGTGGATTGCATCGGATGGTCGTGAGGGTTTGAAGAGCTGATGCGTGTGAAACGCTTAGAGCCGGGCCTGACTCAGATTAAAACTCAGAAGGGCTCATTATCCTCACCATCATCAAGGGAACAGTGCTGGAGCTTGGAGCAGCGACTGCAAGGGTGAACTGTGGCCAAGCTCCAGAGAGAACCTGGGGGCTGGGCCCTGGCTCTCGCCCTTCTCTAGGGGCAGACATTCCCCCAGACCTGCACACAGTAAATGGCCCTAATTTTGTGTGTGTAAATACCACGGGATACCGCAGCAGCTAAAGGAAGGGCCCAGAGGGGCAGGGCCGAAGAGAGGCCCAGGGAGATCGGGTCACCATGGAGCCCAGCGCCAGTGGCAGGCCCTGCCTCCCTCCTGGGCTTCCACACCCCAAGGCACACAGACCCAGGAAGCCGGCCCCACCCTGCACATTTACAGGCTTATGTGAGTCACACTTATGGGGTGGCTTCTCAGGGGGAGTGTGTCCATGGGCAGCACTGTGTCTGCATTCCCTACAGGCAAAGCCCAGACAAGACTGTGGCCTCCGCCACAGAGGCAGGACCTCCAGGGAGAGGGCCCAGGCCTCTTGGGTTCTCAGGGCCCTCACTGCCCTCCCCAGCAGGAGGCCTCCATGCTCATGTGTGCATTTGGTGTGGATGGGGTGTGCAGCTTTCATCAGACTTACAAGGAGCGAGAAAAGTTTGGACTGACTCGTAGCTGTCCCCTCCGTGAAGGAAGCCCATCCAATCACCCCAGAGCCCAGGTCACCAAGAGCAAGGGTCACATGAGAGACAAGGACAGAGCGTGCTGGACAAACTGCCCTCACTTACCAGATAGCCACTGAGCAGACCCCGGAAGGGACACCAAAACAGTATCTAGAGTTGTGGGGATGCAGCCCAGGCCACACACTGAGTGACCTGAAAAGGCCCAGACAGCCTCAGGCCATGTGTACCTCCAAGGTGTAGACAAGGTGGGGCCCTGAGAGGGGGCAGGGGCTCCAGGTACCTTGCAGACCCGGGCCAGCTCATACTGCAAGTCCTTGATGGTACTGTTCTTTGATTCGAGAACGTCCTAGGGAGAGAAGGGTAGACCTGAGTTTGAGCCTATCTCTGGGCTGAGGCAGACAGGGGTTGGTGGGGGTTTCGGGGCCCCAGCAGGAGATCTCAAACATGCAGGGAATGGCGCCAGGGTCCACCAGTGTGTACATCCACACAGGCAGCAGCCGGCCAGTGTGGAAAGCTCTTGGAAGGAAAAAGGGAAAACAGGACCCGGCTCTCTCTAAGGAAACCGTCTAGATGGTGGGAAGTGAGAAACAAAGGCAGAGAAGCCAGGCCAACCAAGGTCCAGGGAGGGGCCCTTGAATCCCCCCCACCTGCCTCCTGGGAGGGTTCCTCTGGGCAAGCCAGGGGACAGACAAGAAAAGGCCCTGGCCCATGGTCACAGCTGCAGCGACCACTGTCGATGGGGTTGATTTGATCCCTCCATCAGGACTGCTGGCCGCAAAGCCTTACCCAGCCCCAGGACCAGCCGCCCTTCCCAACAGCAGAGGCAGGAAAGCTCTTCCGTTTCCAAAAGCGCCCTCGCTCTCTGCCTGACAGTGTTCACAAGTCAGGACAAGGAGTGAGACGGACCCCCGGTCTCCAGTGCCCGGTGCTGCCAGCCCGCACTATGCCCCCCCATGGGGCAGCACCACCCCAGGCCCCAAGACCCTGTTCCAAGTGGCTCCAGCCCCACAGACCCTGCTGCCCGCCGGGCCGGCACGCGCCACTGCCGGGAATGGTATCTGGTCTCAGCCAGAAAGGGACACCACGTCTCCGCAGCCTGCCCAGCTGTCCTCCGTCAGCCAACATGTCTGGGAACGACAAGTCCTTCGTCCCACCTGCCTTCCCAGGGGGCTCTGTCTGATGCAGCCCACCACACCCAGAACACAGCCATGGCTCCTCACCAGCCTCACACTCATGCACACCCAACACGCTTCGGAACTGCCCTGTCCAGCTGGCTCTGCCCTCCTCCCTCAGCTCTGCACTCCCCCCAACACCCAAGCAGCAAGGGGTTCACACGTATACAACAGCACCTGGTGGGAGCTAAGAGCCTCAGGTCAAGGCCAGGTGGGCAGGAAGCCAGCCTGCAGTGTTTGGGCTTTTTTTTTTTTTTAAAGATCGATTTATCTGAGAGAGAGAGAGAAAAGGGGTGCAGAGGGCGAGGGAGAGACAGAATCTCAAGCAGACTCCACGTGGAGCCTGACTCGGGGCTCAAACCCACCACCCATGGGATCAGGCCCTGAGTGGAACCAAGAATCAGACAGATACGTAATCAAGTGAGCAACCCAGGCCCCCATAAAGGGCTTTATGGAAAGATTAGGCGACCCAAAGGTCAACCCTCTGGGCCTGGGTGTCAAGAGAGCAGACGACATCACTGCACGTTGACTGACCACCTGACAAACGCTGCTGTGTGCTTCCCAGGATGAAACACCTGCGCAGTGAAGCCTCTGTGATCCCCAGACTCAGGTCTGTTTCTCCACAAAGGAAGAGCAGCCTGGAAGATGCTGTGTCTGGGACAAGCTGGCCGCCCCTCCCTGGGCCTCTCCATGGAGACGTGCAGACCCGCAGGGACACTGCACCTGGGGCTGCCTCGGGCCTGAGGGCTGCAGGTCACCCAGGTGACCAGGATCCCAGCACAACCACACTTCCCAGCAGCAAGAGACCCCCTTTCTGGCCTAGCTTGTTCTTTCTGTGACACATCCTGGTGAGGCCCAGGCTTCACCTGTCTTGTTGAATGCTCCCCCTGTGCCCAAGACAGCCCACGCAGAGGGGATCACCACAAAGAACTGCGAACTCAAGACCAAACACTCTAGGCTTTGCTCAGACCTTAAACTCCCTCTGGGAAGCCTGCCCCAGCCCCCACCACGCTGCCCTGTATGTCCCCGTCCCAACTGCCCACAGCCCACATCAAGCAGGCCATCTTTGCGTCCAGGGCAGACTGTGGCGGTGGCCTCGGCTAGGAGCTCATAGGTTCGGCTGTGCCCCGGGCCTGTCTCTAGGCTTGTCACCGATGCCTGAGAAGCACAAGGCCCGAATTTTGAGAGCAGCTTGAGGTGCTGTCCAGGCTGAGCTAACCCTATTGTGAGCATGGACGGCCGTGGGCCCAGGGCCAGAAGGGGCCCAGAGGTCAAGAAGGGACTGGTGAAGCACGAAGCAAGAGAGAGCCGGGGGGCCTGGGGACAGATGTCTGCAGGCCCTGTCGGTGCCCAAGCACAGGAAACCCATAATGGTCCCTCCCCAACGTCCACAGCAAGTCCCCACTGGAGAGACAGAGGCCAGACACACACACGCATCCAACACGCGACCCCAGCCTGAGCCCCGGATGCCAGCTGGGGGACCGGAACGGGGTGCTGCAGCCTGGGACCCACCTCCAGTTTGCGGGACACGAGGGTCAGCGCCGCGGGGTCCAGGTTGGAGGCTGCCAGCACCTCATTGAACTGTGCCTCCTTCTTCTCCACGGCAGCACTCAGCGCCTGCATCTTCCGCTCCAGAACCAGGTTCTTGAAGCCCACCTTCTGCTGCACCTCCAGGATGGCCGCCGTGAACTTCCTGTACAGCTCATCCCGCTCCTGCTGCACCTGAGGGGACAGGCAGTGACAGCCAGAGACGCCACCTGCCCTGGGGGAAGCTCGCTGGGGAGAAGCCGCCTCCCACCTGTGCCCCTGAACCCATCTGCAGAGTGAGCCCCTTCTACCTCTGAGTGTTGTCTACACTGCCTGCATACCCACTCTCTGTGATGGAATGGAAGGCGTGCCGCCGTTCACACCGTGGAAGGTAGGAGGAAGTGCTAATTGGACCCGCCGCTACTAAGCTGCTTCAGGAAGCAACAGGGTACCCCGGTGAGGGCTGGCGAGGCCCCACAGCGGGGCTGGGGCCCTGGGTCTGGGCAGAAGGCTCAGGTAAGACACGTTCCTGATCACACCTACATGAGATCAAAGGGTAAGGGTTAGCAGTGTTTGGGGGAGAGGGGCTCCTAGGGACCCACCCCCTCGGCAAGCCCCAGATCCCAGACCCCCACAGGTCGGCATGGCCCACTAACAGCAGATCTAGACAATAGCTCTGGGGCCAACCACCTGTCAAGAAATAAAGGTATTCTTTTTTACCTTCTAACTCTTGCTTTTCACTGTCACTGTAAAAAAGCAAGACTTTGTGTAAGTATAAAAAGTAAACACCCCTTGGGGCACCTGGGAGGCTCAGTGGGTTCAGCATCTGCCTTCAGCTCAAGTCCTGATCCCAGAGTCCCAGGGTTGAGCCCTGCTCTGTGGGGAGTCTGCTTCTCCCTCTGCCCCACACCCATGTTCTCTCGCTCTGTCTCAAATGAATAACTAAAATTAAAAAAAAAAAAAGTAAACACCCTTTAACCCAACTTCCCAGAGGCCACCACGTGAACATACAGCGTAACCCCTTCCAGAACGTTCTCTACAGGTGTAAAAGCACGTCTTACAGCTAGAGAGAGAATCCCCTGCTCAAAGCCACAGCACTGTATCCTCCTCTCGACTGTACAGCTTTCCCCAGACAGGCTTCAATCCAGTCCCTGTGCCTTTGGTCTACAGAACATGGACACATCAGCACCCGTGGTTTTCTCAGGGAACACTGGCTACGGCCCACGCCTCGAATGACATCCCAACAGAAGAGGAGGGGGCAGAGTACCCAGCTCCAGCATGGCCTCTGCACAGTCTGCATGTTCTCCCCCTGACACACACCCTCTTCACTCCTAAGGTGACCTGAGGGCCCTTCTCTTAGCCGGCTGGCAGCCGGCAGTGAACAGGACCCTCCGAGGCCTCTCTGTAGGTGGCTGCACATGTGATGGCCCTTCTGTAATCAGTCTGTGACCGTGAAGTTCCATTAGGTGAGAAAGGGCGGACATGCTCACAAGGACGGGGCTGATCTGCCCGCATCTCTGAGAAAAGCACACTCAGGGACACATTCTCAACCCGATCCCACAGGCAGTTCTGAGTTAGTGACAGTGGCACAGGCAGGACAGGCCCCCTGGGCACTTCAGGCAAGACCACACTCAGAACAGCCCTCTGGGCAGACTCTATCCAAATTCCCAATGCCAACCCCATGGCTAGGGACTGACTTCCCAGAAGGAGATGCTCACAGTTACACAGAGAGAAATTTAAGGGGTGCCTAGGGGGTTCAGGTAGTTCAGTATCTGCCTTCAGCTCAGGTCATGATCCAAGGGACCTGGGATCAAGCCCCACATCGGGATCCCTGCTCCGTGGGCAGCCTGCTTCCCCTCTGCCTCTGCCCTTCCCCCTACTGGTGCTGCTCGATCACTCTCTCTCCCTCAAATAAATAAACAAAATGTTTAAAACAAAGAAAAAATGAACTTAGAAGGATGACTGTGGCCGCACGTTTGCCGCAGCAAAGGACAGAAACAGAGCTCCGTGTGCGGGGAACTGGCTACACGCCCCGTGTCACCTGCAGGCTGGAGAGGGGAGATGACTCTAAGGAAGTGCGCTGTGGGGCAGGCGTGACGCCCCAGCTGCCCAGGGAGACGTCTGCGAGAATCCGGGGGCGGCCCCACGGGTGAGGACGCGCTGAGCAGGGGGCCTCGCGCTCGCTCACAGACAGCTTGCCCCGACCTCCTTACCAGGCGTGCCTAACGCCTCAGCACGGAGACACACGCATACAGAAGAGAAAGACCGACCCCAGGCACCAGGGGCCAGGTGCCTGCACAGGTCTCGCAGCTGAGCCTGTAGGAAGGAGAATGGGGAGCGAGCGTCTCCCCACAGGGCGGCTGCTCTTGGTGAGACCCCGGGGCTGTCCACAGGGCGGGCTGCAGCTTTCTGCCTCATCACCCCATCAAGCCTCACAGAACGAGCCGTGGGCACCAGGACTCCAGCCACTCTGGCTGCAGAGCCGGGTGACAGGAGAGGTCCTCCTGGCTCCGTCTCCCACTCCCGCTCCGGCTCCGGCTCCGTCTCCCACTCCAGGCTCCCGGCAGGGCCAGCCTGGCGTCTGCTCACCTTGACAAACCGCTGCTCGAGCACCTCATGTTCCCACTGCAGGTCCTTCAGCTCCTTCTCCGCGACCTTCAAACGTGCTTTTGTGCGCTGGAGAGAAAACAAGCAGCAGAAGAAAGGACTGAGGATCCGGCATCTACAGAACAGACTTCTGGAGGGCGGCAGCCCCAAAATAACCATCCGACAGAGCTGGCTCGGGGGCACCCGGTGACTCGGCACCCGGGTCCTGAGTTTGAGGGAGGGACACGAGGAGGGAGCCCACCAGCAGGATCTGCTTGTCTCTCTCGTAGCTGCCCAGCTTCTTCTGCATCTCATTCATGTCATCGCGAGCCTTCTGGAGGGGGTCTGCCAGGCGCCGGTTCTGCACAGACACCTCCATCATCTCCTTCTCCAAGTGGTCCTCCTTCTTGCGCATGTCTTCCATCTGCTCCTGTCAGAACCAGGACGGGGTGCGGGAGGTTCAGCAGGCAGAGCTGAGGGAACTGTGGTCTTCAGGGGTGAGGGCCGCGAGCCCTCCCGCCCAGGAAGGATGGTCCTTAAGTCCCAGACCACTTGCGTGTAACCACTCAGAGGGACTCTGCACTATGGGAACTTATTTGGAATTTTCTAGGAAGGCGGCCTCCATGCCAGTGATATCATGCTGCTCTCGGGACCCCGGGGACAGCCCCCAGGGGTAGGGGACAGTCCCCAGGGGTAGGGACAGTAGGGATGGTCACTACCCCCCACTAGGTGACAACACCAGCACCGGGCAGCCTCGCTACGCCTCCCACTGCAGCTCTGCACAGGCTTCTGCCCGGCCTGTGCACCCTGTTCCATCCACCGGTCTGCGCTGCGTACGGCGTGCTGCTTCCAGCCCGAGTCTGCAGCAGGCACGTCACTGATGCAGCTGCAGCCAGGACAGTGGGTATCTGTCTACGCAGGGGCATGGAGCCCGCCGCCCTCGCGCAGCACCTTGAGGGAGTTGATGAGCGCCAGGTTGTTGAGGGTGATGTCGTTGTAGTAGTTCTTGATGTCTGTAAAGGCCTCCTCGTGCCGCTGCATCAGCGCGTTGATCTGGCCGTTCTTCCTCTCCTCCACCTCGTGGATCTCGGTCTTTCTCCGCAGGTCGAGCTCATCCCTGAGCATCTTCATCTTTTTGTCATACTTGGCCTCAATTTCTGAAAGGCAGAAGCACACGGAGGAACAGGGGGCCTGACGGCTCCAAGCAGAGACGGAACCTACAGACAGCCCAAGAACACCCCGGGGATGAGCGCTATGCGGACAAGCTCATGGCTGACACATGTGGCACACACACACCACGGCCAGCCTTCCGTGGCCTGTACCAGGCATGGCTAGTCGATCCCAGGACCAGGGTTCCCACCGACTGAGAGTCGGCTGCTCCCACGGCAGTGTGGCTGGCGAGGGAGAGAGCTGCATCAGTAAACCACACAGATTTCTCAAACGGGAGCCCCTCAGGCCAGCAGCCACGGAAAAGACTATTCTAAGAATACTGCCCACGAGACTGGAAACGGGTATCTGCTTCAACTGCCAAGAGCAGGGAAGGAGACAGTGCTCACAGCCTCCCTGGCTCGTAAAGAAATAAGATCTTCTGGGATTTGGGGCCATCCATCAGCCTCGAAAACTATCCCATCTTTTCTGTGCATGTCTGGGCTGCTGTAGCCCGGTCTCTGTGCACTGGGCTAACAAGCCCTGAAGGTTAATGACCACCGGTGGGAGGGGTTCTGGCAGGGGCTCACAGTGGATCCACGAGACACTGACCTCGCACCTGCCTCTCAAAGTCATTCCGCATCTTGGTGATCTCCTCCGTGTGCTTCTGCAAGGGAGAGAAGCTGGCCGTTACCAGACACACACGGAAGCCTCTCCCTGGGGCTGGCCTGGCCCCTCAGGCGTATGGAAAATCCAGCCCAGAAAACCCGGAGCGGTCCTGCTGGGCACTGGCTTCCCCTCGTGTCCAAGCTCATGCCCCCTGCTCAGAGTGATGTGGTTGTGGTCACCTCCATGTTTCGTCATTCCACTTCCTCAGCTAAAGTCACCTCTGAGCTCGACACAAAGTGAACAGATGTTCCAAACACTACAACCATGCTTGGCCTTTGGCTTGGTCTGCCCACAGGCTATGGACCACTGGCCACATCTACACAGAGCTGCAGGCTCTTTCCGATGCCTGCTGACCTGCCTCAGCTGGGGCTTGAAAAGTATGTTGACAGTTACACGTAACCATTTTGAATAAAGAACTGACATTATTGTTCAGAGTCATGTTTTTGCACAAAGGGGAACTAACCACGTAACTACTCCAAACCCAGGCCTCAGGTGAGCAGGCAGTCTCACATGACCAGCTTCACTAGAAACCAGCCCAGGCTGTACTTGTATCAGCAAAGACCAGACAATTCCCGCGACCAAGACTTCAGCCTCCAGCTTCACTGCAAAGCCTGCACTGTTACTGAGTTTTTTCCTAGTTCCGAGGAGGCTGGCTTGCCTCCAGGCATGAGGCAAATGTGTTGCAGCCAGGAAGGAGCCTTAGAAAAATCAGTTGAACCACCTTCCCCCTGCCCAAATCCTCCAAACGTCCACCAACTCAGCCTGGGTCAAAGCCCCTAACTGGGGCTCCTGACGCCGACAAGCTCTGACCCATCTCCCTGGCCTCCTCGCCCCTCACTCCTCTGCGCCTTCACACTGGCCCATCCCTGCTCCTTCTTCAGACCTGGTCTCCCTACGCCGGGCTTAGCAGCCCCTCCTTCCAGCCTTTGCCCAAATGTCAGCTTCTCCATGAGCCATTCCCAGAACTCCTGGTAGAAAAATGCCTCTCCCGCCCCAATCTCCAGCACCTTCCTCCCTGCTCTGTTCTCCCCATAGCACTCCTGTCTGTGGATATGTAGACACGTCCACCCTCCATTCTGTCTCCTGGCTCCTTCCCGAGCCATCAGACATCCATGGGCGGTCCTTCTATCATTCCTGTTCCCCATATGTTCCCAGAAACCAGACCGGGGCCTGCGTCTTACAGATACTCAGCAAATGAATTTCAGCCTCCACCTGGAAGCCCCCAGCCTCCCCAAGAAAGGACCAAACAGTCAGCCGCGTGCTCATCAGCCCAGCTTGCACGAGACACTTCCCACCACCCGGGGGCTCGCACACTGGACACTCTAATGGTTGTGTGTGTTTCTAAATGTCCGAGAGTCCCCAGGGAGAGCAGCCAGGTGTCAGGGGTCAGCAGCACGTGGCGGAAGACACTGAGTGGGACTTCCCTCCTGGGGAGTCTGTTTGTGGTTCAGTCTAAGACACAAGACTGTACCTGGTTCCCAAACGGGATGTGTCTGGCTGCATGCTTTTCATTATTTTTATTTTTATTTCAAGTAATTGCCAAAATGCAGGGAACTGCTAAGGAAAATATGAATTCCCAGTTCTGCTGAATGATCAGGAGTTCGCGGTCCCCAGCGGCCCGTCAGACCCCAGTGCCCTCACACCTACCAGCCGCAGGTTCTTCACCACCACCTCGTTGGCCAGCTCCTGCTCCTTGAGCTCCACCTTCAGCGCCCGCATGTCCTTGCGCAGTGCTCCCTCCTGCGTGCGGTGCTCCTTCTGCGCCAGCTTCATGACCACAGTGCCCTCAGCCTTCATCTCCGTCAGGTTGTTCTGATGCTCATACAGCAGGTGTTTCACCTTCTGCTTGTACACCTGCACACAGCGGGAGCAGGTGATGGCCTGCACACCCGTACACACACACCCCTGCACGTGCAGGGTCCCTGCACACTCGCACCCACACCCCAGCACACACTCGCACACACACACTCCTGCACACTCACACACAGTCCTGCATCTGTGGGTGCCCCGCACACACACACTCTTCTGCAAGAAATACCTTCATTTCTCACGGTAAAGGGCTGCACCGGAGGAGAGAAAATGCTCCCCCGGGCCCCCGTCCAGCTCTGCTGTTCCATGAGGCATGTCCCGCAGGGATAGGCCAGTCAGCCCCACTAACCTTGATCTCAACCTGGTGCCTCTCTTCAGCCTCCTCCATCTCCCGGTCTTTGTTCCGCAGCTCGGCCTTCTTCTCTTCCAGCTGCCTCCGCGTGATCTCCCAGAAGGTGTGGATCTTGTCCCGCTCCAGCTGGAAGTAGTTGCGCTCCTCCCGCTCCCGGTCCAGCTCCTCGCGGATGCGGCTGACGTGCTCCTCCACCTGCCAGGCAGGGCAGAGCCGTGAGGGCCCAGCAGGGGCCCACCCAGTGCCAAGAAGAAAGGAGGGCCAGTCTCACCTAAGAACAAGAAAAACTAAAGGTAAGAAATGAAAATAGGATGCTAGGAAGGCCCAAAGACAGGACACATTCAGAAAATAGCAGAAAGATCTCGAATGTGGCTAATAAACATAAAATGATTATATCCTTTATTCCATTCCTGGGAATTCAGATGACAAGAGCTTTCTGCTCAAATATAGTAGTCACACCATTAGCTCGACATCAAAAGGGGCACCTGGGTGGCCTGAGAGTCCTACTCTCTCAGTAGGCTCAGGTCATGCTCTCATGGAGTGATGCGTTAGAGCCACTGCCCGGGTCCCCACTCTGCAGGGAGTCTGCCTAAAGGCTCTTTCCCTCTGCCCCTCCCCCAGCGCACATGCACACACACACACACACACACACACACACACTCTCTCTCTCTCTCTCCCTCCCTCCCTCTCATATAAATAAATAAATCTTTTTAAAAAATTTTTAAGGAGGCACCTTGGCAGTTGGTTAAATATCTGCCTTCGGCTCAGGTCATGATCCTGGGGTCCTGGGATAGAGCCCCATGTCGGGCTCCCTGCTTAGTAGGGAGTCTGCTTCTCCCTCCCCACTTCTGCTCTCTGTCACCATCTCTGTCTCTCTCTCTCAAATGAATAAATAAAATCTTTTTTAAAAATTCTTTTAAGGAAATAATCTAGGATAATTTTAAATAGGGAAATGATTGAGAAATTAGAGTAAATCTACTGGAAGATTATACGGCCCAAAGACACATGGATATGAAATAGTGTGGCACCATATACACATATTCACAGAATAATGCTAATTTTAAAACACTCACCTCTAAAGATACATGTTAAGCAAAAATATATATATAAAACCAGAAGACCAGCTAGCATCAAAAAGGCCTGGTCCAAAGCCAATGGCAGCCAAATCTGCAAATAGGTTAAATTTAAGAGAAAAGTGAGGCAGGCTCTTAGCTTCCTTGAGAATTTCCTTTCCATCAAGACTTGGTTCTCTACATCGCTAGTGGCAAGGGAAACAAAAGCAAAAATCAACTACTGGGACTTCATCAAGATAAAAAGCTGCAGAAACAACCTAAAGGTGGCCCAGAATGGGAAAATGCATTTGCAAACAATGTATTGGATAAAGGGTTAGTATCCAAAATCTAGAAAGAGCTTATCAAACTCAACACCCAAGAAACAACCCAATCGAGAGTCAGAGTCGGGCAGAAGACCTGAATAGACATTTCTGCAAAGACAACATCCAGATGGCCAACAGATACATGAAAAAGGGCTCCACATCACTCGGCATCAGGGAAATACAAACCAAAACCACAGTGAGACACCACCTCACACCAGTCAGAATGGCTAAAACTAACAAGTCGGGAAACAACAGATTTGGCGACTATGCAGAGAAAGGGGAACCCTCGTGCACTGTTGGTGGGAATGCAAGCTGGTGCGGCCACTCTGGGAAACTGCATGGAGGTTCCTCAAGATGTTAAAACTAGAACTACCCTAAGACCCAGCAATCGCACTACTGGGTATTTACCCAAAGGACACAAAAGTAAGGATCCAAAGGGTCACATGCACCCCAATTTTATACCAGCAACGTCCACAATAGCCAACCTCTGGAAAGAGTCCAGATGTTCATCAACCGATGCTATTAAAAGAAGATGGCACTGATATGCCCCCCAATAATGGGTTAGTGATTAAAGGAGCGAGACTGATATAAAGCAAAGGTCAAGCAAAGCTTTATTTTGCGCCAAGCGTCAAGAATCAAACCGAATGTTTGGGGCCACACCTCTTACAAGAGAGGGCAACCTTTCTCTGTTTCACAGACTAGCTTTCAAGGACAAAGGCCATGTGATTGCGCCGGACCACGCACAGGTGGCCGATGAGATTGTAACACACAGAGGAAACTCCACAGTTA
Source organism: Mustela nivalis (assembly GCF_964662115.1). Lineage (NCBI taxonomy): Eukaryota > Metazoa > Chordata > Mammalia > Carnivora > Mustelidae > Mustela > Mustela nivalis. The sequence goes on from NC_139037.1 coordinate 93,013, forward strand.
TGTTAGGTCACATATAAGTGACCAATTGAATTACAATTTACCCTATAGTAGACATTTGACCTAGCCTAACACCTTGGTTAGGATTGGCACCCAAAAGGCTCCCAAAGCGGGGGGGGGGGGGGGGGGGGGGGTTGCCATACTCCTTGGTAGCTAGGAGACAGTATGCAACCTCCCACTGATCAGAAGTCTCTACGGGACTTGTTTTTAAGTAAGTCCCCTGGGGGAAGGGGAGCAGGGGCAGTTTAACGGTTCAACAAGGTTATTGTTTAACCTGGATGGAAGCCTCTGGCTAAATAGGTCCTCATAGTACTAAAAGATAAAGATGTGGTTCATAAACGCAATGGAACACTACTTAGCCATCAAAAAGAATGAAATCTTGCCATTTGCAACAACATGAATGGACCAAGAGGGTATTATGCTAGTGAAATAAGTCAGAGAAAGACAAACACCATATGATTTCACTCACACTGTAGAATTTAAGAAAGAAAACAGATGAACATATGGCAAGGGGGCAGGGGGAGAGAAAGAGCGAGATAAACCATAAGAGACTCCTTTTTTTTCTTTGTTAAGATTTTATTTGTTTATTCAACAGAAAGAATGAGAGCACAAGTAGGCAGAGCAGCAGGCAGAGGGAGAGGGAGAAGCAGGCTCCCCGCTGAGCGGGGAGCCCCATGTGGAACTCAATCCTAGGAGCCCAGGATCATGACCCCAGCTGAATGCACTTAACAACTGAGCCACCCAGGCGCCCCAACCATAAGAGACTCTTAACAATGGAGACTAAGCTGAGAGTTGACAGAGGGGTGGTGGGTGGGAGATGGGATAGATAAGTGATAGGCACTGAGGATGAGCACTGGGTGTTATATGGAGGTGACGAATCACTGATTTCTCCTCCTGAAACCAATACACACTGAATATCAGTAAGTAAAATTTAAATTAAAGAAATAAATAATTGGGACATCCAGGCTACCTACTTTGACTGGCTCATGGTATCAGATTTCACTCAATATTCAGATTTCTTATAAATACACAGATCCTAGTTTCTCTTTAAAAATCAGAAAACAGGGACGCCTGGGTGGCTCAGTTGGTTAAGCAGCTGCCTTCGGCTCAGGTCATGATCCCAGCGTCCTGGGATCAAGTCCCACATCGGGCTCTTTGCTCCGCAGGGAACCTGCTTCTCCCTCTGACTCTGCCTTCCCCTCTGTCTGCCTATGCTCGCTCTCGCTCACTCTCTCTCTGACAAATAAATAAATAAAATCTTTAAAAAAAAAAAAAATCAGAAAACATGGGGCACCTGGGTGGCTCAGTGGGTTAAGCCGCTGCCTTCGGCTCAGGTCATGATCTCAGGGTCCTGGGATCGAGTCCCGCATCGGGCTCCCTGCTCAGCAGGGAGCCTGCTTCCCTCTCCGTCTCTCTGCCTGCCTCTCTGTCTACTGTGATCTCTCTCTGTCAAATAAATAAATAAAATCTTTAAAAAAAAAATCAGAAAACATACCACCCTGTAGCACAATGTCCATAGGGTAAGCATCCAAAGAACAGACTACAGTCCCCAACCCCTCAGCCCTGCCTGGACCCTGGATAGTTCTGAGGTTGTCAGTCCCGCACATGCTGAGCGATCACTGCTATGTCACATTCTGTATCCACAGAGACAAGAAACAGCTCGAGTGTTGGGGCGATGGGACGTGCTGTCCAGCCCCCACGCAGAAGCCCCAGTGATCCCTCCAACACAAACCTGAACCCATCACCATCTGCTTAAACTGCCTGTGGCTTCTCTGCATATAAAATAAAACAACTCAGGGTGCCTGGGGGGCTCAGTCGGTGAAGCATCTGCCTTTAGCTCAGGTCATGATCTGAGTGAGATCCTGATCTCAATCCTGGGATCGAGCAGCGCATCAGGCTCCCGGCTGGGCAGGGAGCCTGCTTCTTCGTCTTACTCCATCTCTGTGCTTTCTCTCTCCTTCTCTCAAACACATAAAATCTTAAAGAAAAAGAAAGAAACACTTCTACCTTTAAAAAAAGTCAAATCAAATCAAGCAACTCTTCACCCCTGTGCACTGGCCTCTGCCCAAATCTCTAACATACCTTTGTATTTACACCTAACCCTAAAACCACCCAAACAGAGGCACCTGAGTGGCTCAGTCGGTGAAGCCTCCAACTCCTGGTTTTGGATCAGGTAAAAAGCTCAGGAGTCTGGGATCGAGCCGTGTGGCAGGCCCTGAGCTCAGCAGGGAATCTGCTCTCTTTTTAAAAACTATCAAAAGGGGCGCCTGGGTGGCTCAGTGGGTTAAGCGTCTGCCTTCGGTTCAGGTCATGATCTCAGGGGCCTGGGATGGAGCCCCTCATTGGGCTCTCTCCTCCTCTCTCTCTCTGCCAGCCTCTCTGCCTACTTGTGATCTCTCTCACTCTGTCAAATAAACAAACAAAATCTAAAAAAAAAAAAAAAACTATCAAAAGAAAGATAGGTTTATTAACACAAACACACAAGCTGACATGGAATCCCCAATAGGTCCCTAGCACACACCTGCCAGTCACTCATCAACATGGCGGCTGGAAGAGGCACTAACATTGCACTCATGGCTCACCATATGTTGCAATTTTTAGGTGCCTTTTAATTGAAATTATAATTGTTTAATTATGTTCTCTGGCCCTTAATGTCATCAAAGTGGACAAGTGGTTTAAAATAATTCCTACTGGGACTCCTAGGGTCTCAGTTGGTTGAGCGTCTGCCTTCGGCTCAGGTCATGATCTCGGGGTCCTCGGGTTGCGCCCCGCACTGGGCTCCTAGCTCAGTGGGGACTCTGCTTCTCCCTTGCACCTCCCCTCACTTGTCCTCTCCCTCTCTCTTTCTCCCATATAAATGACTAAAATCTTTCTTTTAAAAAGGGGGAAAAATTAAAGCTTATTAAAAATACAAAAATAAAAATAGGGGTGCCTGGGTGGTTCAATGAGATAAGCCTCTGCCTTCGGCTCAGGTCATGATCTCGGGGTCCTGGGATCGAGCCCCATGTCGGGCTCTCTGCTCAGTGGGAAGCCTGCTTCCTACTCGCTCTCTGCTGCTTCTCTGCCTACTTGTGATTTCTGTCAAATAAATAAATATTTTTTTTAAATACAAAAATAAAAATAAATAATTCCTACCGTTTAATGGCAAATAAAATAAGTAAGAATACTATATACACATATACTATGTAACAGTTCAGCAAACATCAGGTGTATAGAAGGATAAAACTGAAAGGACATAGAATATTAAAAATAGGGGAACCGGGGCACCTGGGTGGCTCAGTGGGTTAAGCCGCTGCCTTCGGCTCAGGTCATGATCCCAGGGTCCTGGGATCGAGCCCCGCATTGGGCTCTCTGCTCAGCGGGGAGCCTGCTTCCTCCTCTCTCTCTCTGCCTGCCTCTCTGCCTACTTGTGAATTGTCAAATAAATAAATAAAGTCTTAAAAAAAAAAATAGGGGCACCTAGGTGGCTCAGTCAGTTAAGTGTCAGCCTTCAGCTCGGGTTGTGATCCCAAAGTCCTGCGATCGGGTCCAGCATTGTGCTCCTCTCGCTCGCCCTCTGCTGTTGCCCCTGCTTGTGCTCTCTCTCTCTCACTACCTCTGAAAAATAAATAAATAATTTTTTTTAAAAAAAGGAAGAAAGCTAAAAGTAGTTTTTATATCAGAAAATCATTTCCTTCCAAATTCTTACCACCCTATAAAAAAATTTCTTCGATATGGCTACTTTTTTTTTTTTTTTAACTATGTACTGTACTTGACAGCTTTGGAACCAATGATGGAAACGGACAGAAGTGCAGGAGCAGACCGAGGGGAGATGGATGAGGAAGCGGTGGGTGGTGGGCGGCAGCTGAAAGAGGTTCGTGAAGGCAGACCCCCAGAAACAACACTGAACAGCAGCAGTACCACCATCCCAACCCAGGACTAGGCCAAGGCCTTGCTCACCTGCTCCTTGCTCATGTCCTCTGGAGCAAGCCCGTCAACAATCGGGGCACCTTTGGTTTTCCCTTTCTTCCCTTTCTTCTTGGGTGCCTTTGATTAAAGAAGAGATGATTGGGTGAGGAAGGTAGGCTCTCTAAAGGCATCAGCTTCTGGCTGGCTCTGATTAACCCCCCGGGGCACATTGGGACAGGAGGACCTGTTCTGGTTTCTCTCCTGTTGCTCCAGATCTCACGTCCCACCTGGACCTCATCACTGTGCCTGCCCTAAGGTTTCCCACCCGTAATCACCCAGAGGGAAAAGCAAGGACAAATCTTCCTTTTCAGAAGAGAACACTTTTTCCCTCAGAAAGGAAGGTAGGAGAAACTCCTTCTAAATCCACTCCTTGGTATGTGGCAGAGACATCCTGGGCATGAATGCAAAATTTACTTGGCCAGGAAGAACCCCAACAGTAACTGTCAAACGTCACCATGTTGGCGATAATGCTTGGTGACCACCCTAGAGAAACCTGCAAGACACTGCTGGGTATGTGTACGGAGAAATGGTCCAGAGCAAGGATCACAGGTGGAAACATGAGGCTGCCTTGTCTTCCAAATACAAAAGGCCTTCGGAGAACCCTGGTCAGGAGCTGAAGCAGACAACACTCCCCATAGGTGCTCTGTCAAGGGGTGGCCACACAGGAGCAGCTCCTAGTGTACGGCCTGCTGCTAACTAGGGACCCGGTAGAAGAGCCTCCCACCTCCACTCAGTTCCCAAGAGCCCCTCAAGCAGGTGCTGAATTTCCAAATCCCTACCTTTTCTCCCAGCTCTGGGACCCATGCTTGTGCGCATCTACCTGTTTCTCTGACCTTTCTGTGTCTGCGTCTAAATGTCTCTATTAACATTTCTATGTATGTATAGGTATGTCGACATGTAACGTCTTTATGATTACAAAAAAAAAAACTTTTACATGGATACCTTAGAAAACAGAAACGCAAAAAGAAAATAGGAAAATCCCCCATTCCAACAAGCTAGTGACAAACCTAAAGATTCTGGTGGCCGTTTCCAGGTGATTTTAAAAACCCATGCACTGAGACCTTCACTCCTAACGTCCTGCTGTCCTTCCAAGCCCTCTGCTCTAAGAAGTCCATCCCATGGGAAGGTGGCCCAGTTTCATAACGACTTGGCAACTCACAGCCAAATGCAGGGGCTGGGCATAGCTCCTGGGGAGGCACCCCCCCCCCATCAGCTGATACCCACTCCTGCAGCATCTGCCTGGAAAACAAGCTCTTGTGAACCCTAAATCATGAGTGGAGGGGCAGGTGAGGGCCCTGAAGGTGAGACAGCCGGGGAGTCCCACCCTGCTCCTCTAGGTACGGGCCTGACTCCTCCAAGGCTCTCCAAGGAAACAGCAGCTCCTGAACCCTGAGGCTCCGTCCAGGAACCCTCGGTGTAGAGGGACCTCTAGCCACTCCGGTATGCCCCAGGCTCTCCACCTCAGAGACTGGCGGTCCTTGGGTATCCCCTGAACCCGACTGTGCTCCCGGGGACCCTGTGTGGCCCCGGGCCCCTCGCCCCAGGTCTCAAGGACGCGGAGGACTGAGAATTCCCTCCAGACAGGAAACCCTTCCGACCCAGGTTCTGTCCCGGACAGCCTGCAACCCCCAGCCCGGATCCGGGGCGGGGTGGGTGGGGGGGGACGTCCGTGAGCCCCGCCGTGAGCCCCGGATCCGGGAGAGCCCGGGTCTCTCAGCTCCAAGTGCGCGCGGGGCCCGGGATGCGCGAGCCCCGGATGCGGGAGCCCCGGCAGCCAGTGCTCTGCCCCCGAAGACGCCACAGGAGCTCCAAGGCCTCGGTTCCAGGCGCCCGGAGCTCCAGGCCCCCCGTGCTGGGGTCTCCGCGTACTCGAGTCCCGCGGACCCAGACCTCCCGTCCAGGCGTGTCTCTGCGCGGACCCCAGCCAGCTCCCGCCGCCCGCTCACCATGGCTGCGGAGCGCCCGACCCGTCGCCGCCCGCAGACCCGCGGCTCCCGCCCCGCCCAGGCCGCGCCGTCTCCCGGCAACCGAGGGGCGGCCCCGCGCGAAGTCTCGGCGAACCTCGCGAGACCCGGCCGGCCGCGCCCGCCCCTAGCGACGGCGGAGGCGAGCTCCCAGCCTCGCGCCGCGGCGGTCCGCGGGGCCGCGGAGTCGTCGGGCTCCTCGGGGCGGCCGGGGCGGGGCGGGGAGCCCCGCGCTTCGTCTCCCGGGAGTTCCTGAGGGCGGCTGGTTGCGGGCTTCGGCTTGTCCCCCCGCCCAGAGCCGAAGCTCCGTGCAGCGGGGGGAGCCGCCGGGTGCGCGGCTCGGACCACACGCAGGTGCTCGGGGAAGTGCCTCCCACCAAGGACCGAGGCAGGGAGGCCCGAAGGAGCTGCCCCGCAAGGCTCCCACGCGCCGTCCCAACTAGATGCAAATTCGGGCTGAGGTTATGCCCCTGGGCCACACCCCACGCGGGCCACCTGCTGTCCCGGTGAGCGGGGGTTGGGGACAGCTGGGGTTCTGCAGGCCGCCAGAACCAAACAGACATGGACCGAGCGTATTTTCCGTCTGGCTCTGGAGGGCTGAAATCCGCCAGTGGCTCCTTCTCAAAACTTAAGTGCTCTCCCTGAGGAGGCCCCCTCTGTGGCCCCTGCCCTCATGGTGAGGACAGACTAGAAGCCACAAGTTTCCAGACAGGCACTGCAGAAGAAAGGGGAATTTGGACGTTCCTTTCCTAACCTCTTGCTCTGAAAACCGCTATTCATCATGATTTCGAAAGGGAATTTCACCCTATTCCCTCCATGCGTCACTCTGTGTCACCCAGAAAGCTGGGAGTGGCCATCTTTACACAGTATTCGTCCTCTTTCTGTCCACACCCTCGACATTAGCATCTTCCTAAATAGTGGTTTGCAGCAGGTCATGTTTTCCCTTCTGTTTGGGGATAGAGAAAATCAGAATCTCCTCTCTCCAAAGAGTTGCATTGAGGAGAGAGTGCGAGTACTGAAGAAGGGCTTGGGTGGGCTTGGATCGGCCAGTCCTGTCCAAGGAGGAAGATGCCCCGTTAGCTGGGCTTGCTTCGGCCCCAGCACACACACAGGGGCTGGGATCTGAGAGCCTCCTTAGGGAGGACCCTCAGGGACTTCTGCTTGCCCAGCCAAGGTGGGGCTTGCCAGCCTGGAGGCCATAGTGAGGTCTGCTCATGTCACTCTGCCTGGGCAGCCAAGAGCCTTCGCCGCTGTGCCAGACACCACTGGCCTGATAGGGGCCTCCTCCCCCAGTGCCAGAGCCTCCCAGAGGAGGGTTGGCAGGCGAGACCGTGTAGCTGAGTAACACAGAAGGGTAATTATTGTTATTTAACACTTACTCTGGCCAACGCAATATGCTGGATGCCTCATGCTGATTGGCTTTTTTGCTTTAGAAGTCTGGGATCTCTGAATTAAGTAAATGCATTAACATTAACTCCTTTCAGCAAAAAGGGCAAGAATAAGAGGGTTAGCTAAGGATAACAAGACAGGGAATTCATTTGTCAAGACCAAGAGCGTTGCTTAGTGCGTCTGTATGGATTGCAAAGATGAATAGGTCCAGTGAGCCCTGCTGACAACTCCCTGGGCTCCTGACAGGACCCACAGTGACCTGTGCTTTTCATACTGGATTTGAGTTCAGATTCTTAGAAAAGAGCCTTTTTTCTTCACATGTGTGGCTCAAGATACTTTCATTCAGCATCAAGCCGTGCAGCTCTGAAGCCCAGATAAATGGCATCTGAGTTTCCTGCAAAATCACAGGGCAAATGTTGATCCACACAAACTGACCGTGTCTGACGTCTGGCTCTCCCTAATGCCTGCTTGCTTGGTGGTCAGGTAACCGGCCCCAGGCCACTACATCAACTCAACAGATGCTTGGATGGTAGGATAATAGAGTCCTTAAGAAGACTGGCCTCTCTCTCTCTCCCCCTCTCTATGTGCCAAATAAATAAATAGATAAATAAATCTTTTTTTTTTTAAAGATTTTATTTCTTTATTTGACAGACAAAGATCACAAGTAGGCTGAGAGGCAGGCAGAGGAAGGGAAGCAGGCTCCCCGCTGAGCAGACAGCCCGATGTGGGGTTCGATCCCAGGACCCTGGGATCATGACCCAAGCTGAAGGCAGAGGCTTTAACCCACTGAGCCACCCAGGCGCCCCGATAAATAAATCTTTAAAAAGAGAACAGAACAACCTAGCAGTGGAGGAGGCGACTGATAGTAGGGAGGAAACAACATCAGCCATGAGTTGGTAACTCTTGAATCCCGGTGACATGACGGTGACATGACGGGGTAATGGGCACATGGAGGTTAATCATGCTATTCTCTCTACTTTTGTTTGAAAATGTTCTTGATGAAAAGGTAAAAATAATCACTGGCCTCTGGAATCACCTGCTGCTTACCAGCTGAGATGCCTTTGACTAGACCGCCTGAAGCACCTATTCATCTCTCAAATGGGGGATAATTATCAAACAATTGCTTTTACCATTGCTTTGACTGCCTAAGAGGTCACCCCCCAAAAATAGTGTTGTTGTTTTTTTAAGATTTTATTTTTTTATTTGACAGAAATTACAAGTAGGCAGAGAGGCAGGCAGAGAAAGAGAGAGGAGGAAGCAGGCTCCCCGCTGAGCAGAGAGCCCGATGCGGGGCTCGAGTCCAGGACCCCGAGATCATGACCTGAGCCGAAGGCAGCGGCTTAACCCACTGAGCCACCCAGGTGCCCCCAAAATAGTAGTTTAATACAGTGACAACATCTCTTTTGCTCATGAATTTGTACCTCAGCCAGGACTCGGTGGGACAGCTCACCTCCGCTCCACAGAACACCCCCAGAGAGGTGGCTCAAAGGCAGGGTCTCACGTCTGCCCACTGGATAAGAGACTTAAGTCCAGCCTGACGGCTACTGCCAGCCAGAACACACCCAGGTGGCCTCTCAAGTGGCCTGGGCTTCCTCACACAGGTGGCCTTGTTCCAGGGTCCTCCTGAGGGAGCGCTGAATCGGCTTACGACCCAGCTTCAGAAGTCACATGGCATCATTTCTGCCAAACTCTATGGTCAGAGCCACCTCAAGCCTCACCCATGTTTTATAGATGGGGGAATGCCTTAATGGGAGTGGAAGGTTCTGGAAGTGGAATCGGAAATATGGATCCAGGGGCACCTGGGTGGCTCAGTGGCTTAAAGCCTCTGCCTTCGGCTCAGGTCATGATCTCAGGGTCCTGGGATCAAGCCCCACATCAGGGGCTCTGCTCAGCGGTTAGCCTGCTTCCCCCTCTCTCTTCCTGCCTCTCTGCCTACTTGTGATCTCTCTCTGTCAAATAAATAAAATCTTAAAAAAGAAAGAAATACGGATCTGACCGTTTGGAGAACTACAATCTGCCACCCCCAACTGACTCTGAACAGTCACTGCCCACCCACTGTCCCAACTCCCCAGGGCACTCCTTGGCTTGCTCATGTCCCCATCACTCACCCTGTAACTCAGGTTCTTCCTTGAGAGGCCATTCTCTGCAGCTTTGGGGTCGCAGGAAGGCTGTGGGTCATGACAAGGGCTAGTTCTTTCATGCTAGCAGGGCATGAAATCATTTAGAAAACTACAGACTGCGCCTTTCACTTATTTTGTAAGTTAAAAAAGAAAAGAAAAGGGGTCGGGGGAGACTATCAGTCTGACAGTCTCAAACGCTGTGGGCCGTGTGTGACTGGACTGGGGTGGGCACTGAGGGCCTTGGTTGGCTGAGGCTGTATGGACGCCTGCCTCTGAGAGGCTGCCTTCATGCAAACACCAAGTTCATACCCACCTTCCTCCTCTGGGGGCCTTTTTCACTCCCAGCCAGGAACAAACTCTTGCTCCCTGGTTTTCTTTGGTTTGGTTTGGTTTTATGAAAGTGCCGTCTTTGGGCTTGGATTCCGACCCTTGGGATTCCAGTGCCTGGCTGTGCAACCTCAGTCAGCTCCTCTAACCTCTCCGTACTCAATTTCTTCATCTGGAAAACAAGGATACGGTCTTCTTAGGATCTCTGGGGGAACAGCTGAGATACTGTGCGCAAAGAGCTTGGCACAGGGTCCCATTCCAGGGGCTCGTGCGTCGTTCTCAGCGCGCCCAGACCCCTGCCTTCCCTCCCGGGGCGCTCTCCCTGCCCGCTCCCATCTTCCACCTACGGCCCCTCCCGCCTCATCAGGAAGCTCTCGCCCAGCCCCGCCCGCAGTGTTCGTGCTGGTATTCACCACCATCTGCCATTCTTTGCTTAGCGGACAAGGGTGTGGGGCGCCGCCTTTGCTGCTCCTCGGTGCCTCCTCTCCACCGGCCGACGAGGCGCCGGCACGTAGCTAGCACCCCGCAGATATCTGGGGGTGAACAAATGGGCCGAAGCTGGCGCGGCTGCGGGAGGAGTGAACGCGCTGGGGGCGCGGAGAGCGCCAGGGCCGTGCCGGGGTTGGGAGGCCGCCGCCGTAAGCCGGGGGGCGGGGGGGCGGTGTGCGGTGCGCATCCCGGGAGGTCGGCGGGAGAGGTGGTCCGCGGGGCCGGGGCCGGCAGGGGGCGCGCGCGGGGCGGGGCGGGGCCGCACCTGTGCCGCGGGGCTCCGGGGGGAGGATGCTAGGGGGAACCCGGGCCCCGGAGCAGCTGCGCGCCCCGCCCCGCGGGCTCCTCCCTGCCGCCGCGGCCCCCCGGCTGCTGCCCCGATGCGCTGCGCCGGGAGCTGGGGCCGAGTCGCCGCCGCAGCTGCAGGGGCGCCCGGGCTGGGTGACGCCGCCGCCGCCCGCGCCCCTCCCAGACCCCGCCGGCCGCATGGAGCCCCCGGAGGGCGCCGGCCCGGGAGGTGAGTGCGGCCCCAAGTCCCCAGGAGTCCCCGAGCTGCGCCTTCCCCGCAGCCAGCCACAGCCGCTTCCCCCCCGCCGCCCGCCCCCGGCCCACTCACCGGGCCGCTCCCGGGGGCCGCACAAGATGCCCCGCTAGCTCCGAGCTGAGCCGGGCCGGAGCCGGAGGAAGCCTGGCGTGCCGCGGGGGGAGCCGGGCCGGGGGTACCTCCCGGGAACGGTCCCCGCTTTAGGCAGGGGGCGCACACATCGCGTCCCCGCCCCCTTGTCCTCTGCGCTCAGTCCCGACAGCCGCCAGGCGCGCTCCTGGGCGGTTGGTCCGGAGTTTCGTGCTGAACCCCAAACCAGCAGTGCCGGGGTTCCGGGTGGGGGGTCTGGGCATGGGGCGTGTCTGGGCCGTAGTTTGGGGTCCAGCTCCGCGAGGCCTGCGGGTGGACGCTGCCCTCCGGCGCCGCTCATCTGCTTTGTTCGCCCCAGCAGCTCTCCGCCTAGGGCTAGGGCAGGGACGCCGCCGCCGCCGCCGGGACCCTGCAGGGCACCGCGCCGGGACCGGGCCTGGGGAAAGGGGGGCGTCGCACCCGGCACGGCCTGCGGGGGAGCCTGCCCCACGCTTGCAGGGGTTGTCGGCCTGGGCGAGGCCCAGGGGCTCCCACAGCTGGGAGCGCAGGTGTGCACGGAGTGGGCCTCCTCGGGGCCCCTGTTGGCTCTCGGTGACTCTGACGCCTGGGATTCTACCTAGGTCTCCCTCTTTGGAGTCCGGCTCGGGCAGGGCAGCAGCTGGTAACGGCAGGAAAACTCTAGGAACCCGCACCTCAAGAGTCCTTTCCCGGAAGCGCGTTCCGGCGCCATCGGCGCGTCCACCGGCCTGGCTAGGCCCCAGATGCATCCTGGTTTCCTGGAGGTCCATCCCGGGGAGCCTCTCTTGACCACCAGGGACCTGCGGAGGGACCCCAGTCACACTGGCGCCCTCATCTGGAGCCCAAAGGGATGACCCCAGGGGGGTGTCCTCAAGCAGAGGGCCCACCCACTGCTGTCTGCAGTCTGAGCTGGGCAGGTGCAGTCCAGACAGCTGAGGGCCCCTGTCACCCACCCAGCAAACACCACCAGACACACCCGAGCTGGTGGGTGTGGGTTTTCTTTGTTTTGTCACTTGTTTAAGGGATCCAGCTTTTTCTGGCCATTGACAGTCCCAGGACCCCAGGACTTGCAGTGGCAGCTATGCGGGGTTGTGATGGGAAAGCTTTGTAGGGCAAAGGCTGGGGAGCACAGAGCTGAGCAGATCAGCCCCGCCCTCAGTTTCCGTATCCACTTCTGTCGGTGGGGACAGGCTCATTTTCCCGCAGCGCTGTGGGAGCCCTGAGTGAGAGAGGGAAGGGTTAGGGAAGGGGGTTAGGGAAGAGGGTTAGGGAAGAGGGGCTTCCTGATCCTCCAGTTTCTGACTCTCTCTCGTTCCACACACGGATCTGTATTCACAGGGGCCTATCCGTCCAGGAGTGGGGGTGGGGTGGGAACCGGGGGGGGGGGGGGGGGGCACACCCAGAGGCCTCATACTCTGTGCAGCCATTTCCTGCCTACACAGTGGCCTGGCAATCCCCATGCTAGGGGAGCTCACAAGATCTTGGGTGGACGGCTGTGACTGGCATTCTCTCAGGTCACACTTGTGACAACTTTGTTCTGAAGCATGTAGAACACGCGAAAAAGTAGAACAATGTGGCAAAGCTCCATGAGTCACCTGCCAGCCTGCTCAAGCAGACCACCCCCTGCCTCCCTTCCGTAGTGGTTTGTAGTCAGGCTTAACTATTATCTCATCTCTAAGTATTTCTGAAATATCGCCAAAAGATAAGGTTTACATAGAACATAATGAAAATCCCAATTCTGCACCTAAACGAAGTACCAATAATTTCTTACTATCAATGTGTGCAGACATGCAGATGAGGAGGGAGGCACTGTGCTTCTTGAAGGACCCCGTCTGGGGCCTGTGGTAAACCAAGGTTGTAGACCTACCCAACTCCACGTATGTCTGGACAGCCACAAGGAAAGCAAGGCCATGGCCCCCCACTCAGGAGGCTGCACCTTGGCAGGGCCCACCCAGCATCCTGGATGTCCATGGACGAGGGGCGAGGGAAATGGGGGACAGATACCGTGTCTGTGACCCTCTCTGCCTCCCCACTGCCATTTTGTTGTATATGCTAATCATTTATTCACTTCATTAATTTGTTCATCTGTTCATGCAGAGAACCTCCTCGATGCTTAGGGCAAGGCCCAGGGCACACAGCAGGGAACTTAAGATTTGGGCCAAGTTCTCACACAAATGTGCTGGAAAATAGGTCAGCGGCCTGCAAGGTAACCCTGCTATACCCACTCACATGAGCCATCGGTGCCGGGGCGGAACATGGTAACCCAGCTGCAGTCCCCATGGTGTGCTGCTTCACGGCCTGCACAGGTCGGGGCAGGAGTGGTCCCTGCAGGGGCTTTATAGGGGCTGTACTGAGCAGAGAATCTCGGTGTTGCTACTCCACACCCTGGCCTTGCCTGCCTCCGTGATCACTCCTGCTTCACACCCCAGGAAGAGCTGTGGGTCTCATCTATGGACAGGTGATTCCTAGCACAGCCATTAGAAACTATGGGGTGGGGTCTTGGCCTTGTTCATTCGACAAACATTTATGGTGCATCAGCTGTGTCAGGACCAAGCCTAGGTCCTAGAGGTCACACTTCATTTACCCATTCCCAGCCTCTGAGCCTGGTGCCTGTCACACAGTAGGTGCACAAGAAAAGTGAGTTGATGTCTCAGGTTCTCCTGGATTTGCCCTTCAATTCCATCCAAAACCAACTTTTGTTTCCACTGAGGATTTCTTTTGTCCTAAAATTCACTCTTTTACAGCATACACCTTTAGTGTATTTCCAAAACTGTGCAGCCACCACCACCATCACCTGTGAGAATACTTTCATCACCCGGAAAAGCGGCCCCGTAGCCGAGTCATCACCCCCATCCCACACACAGCCCAGCTCCTAGAGACTGCCATCTATCTACTGTCTATATCTTTTCTCTCTCTCTTTTTTTTTTAAGATTTTATTTATTCATTTGTCAGAGAGAGAGAGAGTGAACACAGGCAGACAGAGTGGCAGAGGGAGAAGCAGGCTCCCCGCGGAGCAAGGAGCCCGATGAGGGACTCGATCCCAGGATGCTGGGATCATGACCTGAGCCAAAGGCAGCCGCTCAACCAACTGAGCCCATCCAGGCGTCCCTACTGTCTATATCTTTTCTAATCGACTCCTCTACTCTGTGCTTTTTCTGTCCTGGACATTTCATGTTATCATAACACACGGCCTTTTGTGACCGGCTTCTTGCACTTACCATGATGTTTCCAAGATTCAGCCGTGTTGTAGCCTGTGTCTGTGCTTTCTTTTCTTTTTTACGGCTGAGTAACACCCCTTGTGTGGACGGGCCACATTTGATTTCTCCATCACCCATGATGCCGCTGACCGTAGGTACTTGGCTGGCTCAGGGATGTTGACATTTGTCAACATGTGCTTCTTACAGTTAGTACAGCAGGTGAGGCCCCCGAGACCCTGAAGCCCCCCATCCACAGTGGGGCTTGCCCCTTGCCCTGTCTCAGCACCTGCAGACATCACCCTTCCCACCTAGCCTGCAGCTCACAAAAATGGAGGTAGATGTCCTACTCAGTTCAGAACCCTTCAGCAGCTCCTCCCAGCACACGCAGAGCAGCAGAGTCCTGATGACTTCTGTGGATGTGTATCCCCTGCCCTTTCCCCCTGCCTCACCTGTCACCATGGCCCATGGGCTTGGAAGTGTCTCAGAATCAGGACAGCACAGGCCAGCGGGATGTGAACCCATCGTACACGCTCAGAGGGCCCAGGTACTGTATTCCCCACTCAAGGAAACAAAGCAGGTTCCCAAAGAGTAAAGACTCCCCAAGGACTCTCGACAGAAATGGCTGGTCAGAGGTTCAAGGCAGGGGCCCCTGCTTACCCCAGCTCAGAGCACAGTCTGACCTCTCGTGCCCTCTGGGTGTCAAGGTGTCCTTGCTGGGCTGGGCAGGCCAGGACACTGGTGGGTGTAACTCTACCCTCCCATGATACTGAGAAGTCACGTTCCAAATGCATCAGAGAAGTGGAAACCAGATCCCCTGAGCCGCGTCCAGCCTGGCCAGCCCCAAGCCCCTGTGATGTGGATAGCATGGGCGGGTCCCCAGCCTCATCTTCCCCCAGAGGCTGGTGCCCTCCAAGAGGCCAGCTGAAGCCCAGCCACCTCTGTGGCAGTGAACAATGGCTTATCTTCCTACTGAGCTGGAGACCCTCTCGACAAAGGACCTGGCCATCCTGGCTGCTGACTGCACTGCTGAGCTTTCGGAAGGCCCACCCCTGGCCAGCAGCTGTCGGCCCAGTTGGGCTCCCGTAGACAAGACTGCCATGGGCCCTGGTGCATCACAGAGCACTGGTTCACTCTTTATGGGGCCACAACGGGGAGGTGGGGGAGCCACGGGATCCAGCGGCCTCAGGGGACATGCCTGACAGGTTCTCTGGCTGAGTTCAGGGAGTGATAAGGTGAGGCAGCAGGAGAGGAGAGGGGGTTGGGCTCTGGAACATTCTGGAGGAACTGGCAGGAAATAAGGATGGAGGATGTGAGCTAAGAGGTCAAGGGGTTGGCCCAACTGACAGAAGGGTGAGGCTGGCGCTTCTAGGGGGTTAGAGTGCCGGTCTCTCTTCCAAGCAGATTGCCCACAGGGCCTACTCCTGTCAACTTAAAAAAAAAAAAAAAATCATCAAATATTTAAAAAACGAGCAATTAAGTCTTTCCCAAAAAATTACATAGAAAATACCTAGAGGAGGGGCACCTGGGTGGCTCAGTGGGTTAAGCCTCTGACTTCAGCTTGGGTCATGATCTTGAGGTACTGGGATCAAGCCCACATCGGGCTCTCTGCTCAGCCTGCTTCCTCCTCTTTCTCCGCCTGCCTCTCTGCCTGCTTGTGATCCCTGTCTGTCAAATAAATAAAATCTTAAAAAAAAAAAAAAAAAAAAGGAAAGAAAGAAAGAAAAAGAAAAAAACCTAGAGGAATATTCTCTAGTCTTTTACTATGAAAATAAGTCATTGTGCATTCAAACAGAACATGGGTTTTTACAAGAAGTCCATCCACAGAGGACAGAGAGGCAAGCAGGGTCCATTCTGGATCAGAGAGACCCAAAAGGCAAGGAAATGCCAAAGCGACCACTACAAGTAAAGACAGGACAGCACTGGGACACCCTCTTGCTCCTTCCACCCTTGGCCCTGGCCTGGGATCCCAGCCCAGACTACTCCCGGCAACCCTGGCCACTGCCCAGAGCCTCCAAGGAGGGTTCGGAGAGCCAAGGACTCGCATCTTCCCCTCCAGCCTCTGTCATCCCAGGTAACACAGTCTGTCTTTGTTGCAGAAATAGTTAAGGACGTGGAGGCACCACAGGCAGCCCAAGGCACCCTGGCCCATGGGACAGGGGACAGCTGCCACTCGCCCACAGCTGAGGAGGAGGTGGGCATCCCAATACCAGCCCCGGGGCTCCTGCAGGTCACAGAAAGGAGGCGTAAGTAGAGCAACCTGCCCAGCGTGTGCTCCGCAGGGACCATGAGCCCCCTGGGAAATGGGTGTCAGGGTCCACATCCTAAGCAGACACGCCCCCAGCTGTGTGGGTGGGGAGGGGGCTGCTGCGGCTGAGCTCGGGCCCTGTGGGCCTTGGCTACACTATCTGCAAAATGGGGGCCCCCCAGAAGGCATTTCGTCTAGAGTGGAGAGCAGACGGTGTCTGGGTCTGCCCATCTTAGCCCGACCCTGTGCAGCTTCACCCAGAGCTCTAGTTCTTCCCCAGGCTCCGTTGGCGGTGGGGGGAGGGCGCTGGTCCCCGGGTGGACTCTGCCTGTGACCAGCACCCCCTTCCCCTGCCCTGCAGAGCCCCTGAGCAGCGTCTCCTCCCTAGAGGTGCACTTTGACCTCCTCGACCTCACCGAGTTGACTGATATGTCTGACCAGGAGCTGGCCGAGGTCTTTGCTGACTCAGACGACGAAAGCCTGGCTGGGGAGTCGCCAGCAGGTGGGCTGGCATTGGGGCGTGGTGAGCAATGCGGGGCAGTCCTGGGGCCCAGGCCCATGGAACACGGCTCTCCACAACCCCTCTCTTTGGAAGTAATTTTCACACCTGGGTCAGAATTGGTGCTTGCCCCTGCACAATCTCATTCAGTATTTTTGCATCTTACATGTCTGTTTGCCGAACTTGAAGGGATTTTCCTCCTGCCGTCCTCAATCTTCCTTTCCGGATGCCCAAAGGCCCCAGTCATAGTCCCATCAAAAGCAGAATTTACTCCATGTGAACTGAATCACAAGTTAGACATAGCAAAGTGGGGTGGCCTTCATCACTTCTGGCCCCACAGCTCAGGCCTTAGTTTCCCCTTCGGTTCGCAAGGAAATGTTGCCCCTCGTCCCAGACCTCGAGGGCCCCGGAAATGGCAAGACTACCAGTGGGTGTGGGGACCCAGCAACCTTCTCTCCTTTCTCACACTCTGTTTGGGGGGGGTGGAAAGGGGGTGCTCAGATCCCACCCCTAGAGAGCCTGCACCCTGGGAGGGCGATGGGGCAGCTAGCTGCTAGAGCCAGGCTCACACCCAGGGTGGGGTCGCAGCTGCACAGGGACCTTCCTGGAGCATCAAAAAAGCCTTTGCTCAGGCTGCACCCAGACCCACAAGTCCACGCTGTTGGTGGCCTGGTACCTGTGTTTTCTGAACACTCAGGGGATCCCAGCGTGTGGCCAGGCGCATACAAGCCCAGCCCCGTCGCTGCAGGAGCAACCTGACCCCCGTGTTCCCAGCAGGCCTGCACCCGCTGCCCAGGGCCGGCTGTCTGCGCTCCCCCTCCTGGACACGAACCAGGGCCGAGCAGAACCGAGAGAAGCAGCCACTTGGTGACCCGGAGCGCCGGCCAGCGATTGCGGACACATTTCTTACCGTGGAGAGGCCCAAGGAGGACTAGGCCAGCTGGCCCTGGGGCCAAGGTAGTGCCCATCTGGACAGTTCTGACCCCTCGGACACTCTGCCCATCCCATGTGGCTCTGGGCCAGGTTCTTGGGGTGCTCCAGCACAAGCACAGCCCAGTGGCCTTATGTCCCGCTCCCTTCCAGTCCCTGGATCAGGGACTAGGGACATGAGGAGGTGGGAGTGGCCTAGGCCTCTTGGAAACTTCTGTCCACAGGACTGGTGCTCTCATCTGCCAGAAGATTCCCGAGTGGGTGCGGGGTGAGGGGGACCTACGCCAGAGAGAGCTTCTCTGCAAAACCCCCAGGGTCTCAGGATTCTGGTCCAGGAAGGGGCACACCATGCTCTGGCCCATGGGATACTCTGCTATCCAGCCAAGAATGTGGGTAGGGGAGTCCGTCCTGAACACCACCACAGTTCCTTTCACTCCCAACCTCTTCTTGCTGCCCACGGCGCATCGTTGGCCGTTGGCACCAGGGCCTCCTCCCCCGACCCTAAGACCCTGCTCGTCTTAGTTCCTGTGTGACAGCCAGGCCCATATCCTCGGCTCCGAACACCGAATGTGGCACAACCACCTCAGACTGTGGATGGGGGAGTAGGCACATGGGGTCTGTCCTTGGCAGGGACACATCCCCACAGCCTATCAAAAACGCACACAGAGGCATGCACAGCCCTAGATCTGTGCCCCTGGCTAGCATCCTGACCTCGGGTAGCACAGCCCAAGGGGGGGCTTGGAACATCGGGACCCCCAGCACGGCCCCCAACTTAGAGGGCACCAGGCTCAGCTGCTCCAACTGCCGCTTTCTATGACCTAAGGGATTGGAGAGGCTCTGGTCTGACAGCAAGTCCAAGAAGTTTTCAAATAAATGTGTGAGTTTGCTTTTGGTGCCCAGGCCAACCTGCCCTGACCCATTCCCCACTCACACATTTCTAGGGAAGGGAAACCTGTTCTGCTGTGGCCCTGGGCGTGCCCCAGGCCCGCTTGGCACAGTAAAGGCAAGTTCCCTGCTGAGAAAACAGGCCTCAGAAATGCTGAGGGACTTTGCCTGCACCCTCTACACCATAAGCACCAACTCAAGGGACTTTTACCGGGCATCACCCATAAGTCCACTTAAAATCAAATCCCGTTAAGGGCAGCTGCATGCCCCCCGCTCCAGGACAGTGCTCCCCAGCCCCCAGGCTTCCTGCTACGGCTTCCTTCCACAGAGCTTATTTACAAAATATCTGATTAAAATCTCACCTCTTCCTAAGGCCCAAGCACAGCCTCTTCTCTTTTCCAGGTGACCCCAGAGCTCAGGAGTGAGTTCTGGGGGGCGGGGGTGGGGCTGGCTGCTCAAGGAGCAGAACTTCTGCTCTGGTCTCCTCCAGCTGAAGCCACTGGGGGTTCCTCTGTGCTGCTTATTTGGGCCATGTCTCAGAGACAAGCGTCCTGGATTTCTAGGCTTTAGGAATTGAAGATCCTGCCCCTCACCCCCCACCCCAGGTCCAGGCCTGGAAAGGCCCAAGGTGCACTCCGGCAAATCTTCCCTCCCCAGGCAGGGTCCCAGGGAGCTCCAGATCCAGAGCCCAGAGATAAGGTCTTGAGGAGAGGGCCAAGAGTGAGGCCAAAACCCCAATCCTTTGGGTTACACGTGAAACAAGGGGCCCAGAGAACAGGCCCTGGGCCCCAGGCCAGGCAGTTCCTCCCACTGGGCTCTCCAGAGGAAAGCCTACGGCTCCCTCATCATGGAAGATTCCAGGCCAGGTGTCCATCCCTGGGCCTGCATCACGTGAGCCCTGGTGGCCCCAACGGGTGAAGGGAAGCACTAAGGAGACTCAGGAGAGGAGAGCATGAGGGCATCCAAGGCAGGAGACAGCAGGGGTTGGAGATGGGAAGCACCCAGGTGGGCTGAGAGCAGGCCCTCAACCCCAGAGAGGGGCTGTAGCAAGCCTCAAAATGAACAGGTCCCCAGGCTCTGGACAGCACAGAGCACCCTCCCCTCCATCAGAGGGCCCCAGACAGGACCCCGGCAGGTCCCCCAGCAGCTCAGCTAAGGAAGGCAGAGTTTACTGGACACTTCATTACAGAATGGGCTCTGGGGGTGTAAGAAATTCAACAGTGGCATGTTTTACAAACAACAAAACTTAGAAGTGCTTGTCCCGAGCTGGAAATGCTACTTTTTAGTCCGACCTAACAAACGATTTGGGAATTTTTAAGCAAATGCCAGCGTCTGGTCTTGGCCAAGCAGAGAGCAGAGGTCCTATGGGGCAGCAAGTAGGGACACCCCCCGTCTCCAGGAGGCCCTGCACACCAGGGGTCCCGGACACACACATACCCCCCACCTGAGGGCTGACCGCCCTCTACGGCCAAGCTTCTGATGCCTCTGGGAGGCAGGCTGCATGGAGAAAAGCAGGATGTTGTCCGAGCCCCAGGCCAGTCCTGACCCCCACCACCCGGGCTGGGCCCTGGCCAGGCTCCAAGATCAACCAGACGATCCACGGCAGCAGAGGGCAAGACCTCCCAACCCAGGACCTGCTTTCTTTTGTGGGGCAGCTGCACAACACTAGGAAGAGGTTACCAGGGGCAGTAACAACAGGGCTCTCCACATACAACCAAGGGGGTCCCAGCTCAGTCCAGAGCCCCTTCTGTGATTCTAACAAAAGGGGGTAGCAGGGAACACGGCTTGCTGAAGAAGGGAATTAAATCCAGACACACGCTTGTCGGTAAAGCCACCTACCCTGGCAACAGGGGCTGCTTTGCCTAAGAAGGTGCCTCCCTCGTGCTCAGAGCAGCATCCAGGTGCCGGGTGTGCGAGGGTTCGGGACCCCACGGCTCCATTACCCTTCCCCAACCACACACTTGGGCAAAGTGTGGAGTTTCCTCCAGAACCACTGACAGGCCTTCCACCAACCCAAACAGCTGTTCCAAAAACCTAACACTTTCTCTTGGGCACTGACTTAGATCTCCCTTCTCTTTTTTTTTTTTTTTTTTTTAAAGATTTTATTTATTTATTTGACAGACAGAGATCACAAGTAGGCAGAGAGGCAGGCAGAGAGAGAGAGAGAGAGAGAGGGAAGCAGGCTTCCTGCGGAGCAGAGAGCCCGATGCGGGGCTCGATCCCAGGACCCTGAGATCATGACCCAAGCCGAAGGCAGCAGCCCAAACCACTGAGCCACCCAGGCACCCCAGATCTCCCTTCTCTTTATTCCGCCACTTCACTGAACCTTCAGAATTTCTGAACTCAGCCAAAACCTCCTCTCCTTGGTGCAGTTAAAGAGACCAGCATTCACACTTGCCCGTGAGGCAGCCATCCCCACCAAACCCACCCACCAACCCCTCCCTTTGTGGGAGGCCCCTGAAGGCCTAAACTCAAAACCCCACCAGGAAGCCACACACCCTTGGCTCCCCAGGGGGCAGGGGACTTACAGCCGCACTGCTTGCCCCGCAGACTGGGGACCGGCATCTAAAACACCCATTTGCTGTTACCATGTTTTAATTTGTTTTCCAGAGATTTGGGCAGCTGCTTGCACAGCCAAGGTCACTAGGCTGGGCTCTCCTGAAGGCAGCACTCTGCACTGCCCTCCTCACGCCCCCGGCTCCAGCCCTTCAGCCCCTGGGGAAGGGAGACGTCCTCCTGCAGGCTGCCGCTGCCTTGGTGCCGTCCACAGACTGCTCACAGAGGCCGGTTCTCCGCAGAGGGCCGGGACCCAGCAGCACCACCGTATCCGCCTCGCCCAGCACCACCTCCTCCAGCAGCACCTGCCCACCTAGAAATCACAGTTGCCCGTCACAGAGCTGCTCCCAGAACAGCGGGTACTGCCAAGGCAAACCCCAAGCCCAACATCCCAGGAGGACGGGAGAGCCCGAGGCCAGGACCCCCCTCACTCACCCACTCCAGCTGCTCTCGGCACTGGGTCAGCAGGTCCAGGTCCCACTCACTGGCGTCACAGGTGCCCCACCTGCTCAGCAATGAGCTGGCCCGTGGCCTCGCCATACGGCTTCCCTACCAGCATCTCGCCTCGTCGGGAGAGGTCACAGTACACCTGTCCCAGCTCTTCGCTCCTCCGAAGCGCACAATCTGGAAACAAGGAGGTGGGGCTGAGCCTGGAGGGGCTCAGCCATGCAGAGCCCCCAACGAGGGCGGCTGACCTTTACCTGGGCAGAGGTGCTCTGGGTGACTTTCCTCAAGTCATCCTGGGCCCCTGGGTGAGCCAACCAAAACACATCTGCTCAGCCACCCTGCCCCCAGCATCATGCACATGAGGTCAAAGGGCTGCTCCCGTGTGGACAGATACTGCTCCCTGGGCAAGCACTGGGCACAGCTGAGCCCTCTGCGCCGGGGGATGATGGACGCCTAGAAGACACAGGCCTGTGGTCCCAGCCTCTACTCCCCATGCAGAGCTCCTGCCCCTTCCAGGTCCCACCTCTGAAGCTTCCCAGACCAATTTGCCCTACTATGACCACTGGCCACAAGGGCATGGGAGGAGGAGACAGACCCCTGGTCTCCGCCCAGGATTTGGTGGGTCTGGGTGGAGTCACCCCAAAGATTAGCATGGAAACCACCTCCATCCTATCAGTCCTAAGGAAGTTCTCGTAGAGCCCACCTTTTGGGTCCAAAGCTTAGAAGTGAGCCGAGTTTAACATCAGATCTCTGGGGTGTCAGGAGTCTGCCATCCAGATCCCACGGGGAGTCAACACCCTACTCCTTACTGCTGCACGTCCCTGAACAATCTTTTGAACCCAATTCTAAACCACTACATTCCTTGAAAAGTAAAAGGGCGGCCGCTGTGAACATACTGTGCCCTCATGACCAGAGGCCACACACAGTCACCTGGAGAAGGTAAACACCCACAATGACCTCCAGCACAGGGTCCACAGGATTCAGGAATCAGCAGAGTGCCAAGTGTCTGCCCTCAGGGGAGGCCACGGTCACCCTCTCACTGGGCCGCACACCTGCGTCTTCTTCTCGAGACCTAAATATCGGATTCCCAGGCCAGTGAGAGGCAGAGGAAAAGGGGACAGCCAGGATGTGGTGCCAAATCCCCAGCCTCCACTGATGGAGTGCTGGGAACTGGTCAGAGCCTCTGCTCAGCCAGTGCAGACTCCCAGGCCCCGCCAGACCCTGTGCGGCCCTCCACTCTGCAGAAACCCCCACCTCCCCCAGGGTGCAGACGGTGTCCCACCGCCCACACTCTGCACGTAGCACACAGCTTCAGGAGGCCTGTTCTCAGCCCATGTGATTAGCTCTCTTCTCTGGCTTGCTAAGTGACCCAGAAGCATGGAGACCAATGCCTCCTACACCCTAGCTTATAAGCAGTTATCAGTCCACAGAAAAGGCATAAACTCCCACTGGGCCCAGCTTCAGGACTGGTCAGCTCAGCAGCATGGTGGGGCCAAGCCTCCAGAAGCCGTGGAGACGTCCTGGGCTACCAGACACTCCACGCTTGTCTACACACGCTGCACTTCGCTAAGGAACTCAAGACACTGCAGCACCGCCAACCTGTCCGTGGTTCTCAGACCCATCAGGCTGACCGCAAAGGGCAGCCACTGGCCCCCAGGACAGCGCCCTGATCCTCATCCCCAGGAAGGCACTCCAAAGCCCTGAACCCACGGACTGCAGCTCCTGGAGCTGCTGAGTGGAAGCCAGGAGGCCAGGCACGTGTTGCTGGGAGGAACCACACACACCTGCACCCACCCACCTTCAGAGAACTGTCTCTGGAAGGAAGACCCTAGGGAACCCCCTCCTCCCATATGCAGTCAGCATCCAAACCAGGGCCGGACCCACTGCCCTGGAGCCCTCATCTCTCTGAGATTCCAAATGGAGCTCTAGACACAGCATGAAAGCTGCTGCCAGATTCCCAAGTCCCAAATTCTGGTTTGGAAAACTGTCCGCAGCTCGTGTGTGCTAAAGCAAAGCTGGGGCCCCAGCGTGAGCCAAAGACCAGAGCTCAAAGGCCCCCCAGCTCAAGACCAAAGACCCTCTCGGTGGCCCAGACAGAGCACTGCTCCAGGACACAAGGACCCAGGGGGTTATCCATACATCATTTTTATGGCTGAATAATATTCCGTGATACATACACACATTTTGGCTATCCATTCTTGTATCAATGGACATTTAGCCGTGAACATTCATGTACAAGTCTTCACGTGGCCACGTTTTCAGTTCTCTTGGGTAGACACCGATGACTAGAACTGCCGGGTCATACAGCAACTCTGTATTTTACTTTCTGAAGGACAAACAGATGTCTACAGCCTGTTTCACAGGCCCACCAGCAACGTATTAGGGGTCGTGTGTCTGCATGTCCCTGCCAACCCCTCTAACTTCTACAGCCATCCTGCTGGGTGTGAAGTCCTAGTTCATTGTGGTTTTGAGTTGCATTTTCCTAATAAATAACACTCAGCGTTTTTTCACATACTTTTTGGCCATCTGCATATCTTCTCCAGAAAAATGTATATTCTAACCTTTTGCCCATCTTTAAACTGGGTTCTATATTCTGGATTCTAGACCCTGACTTATCAGACACAGGATTTTCAAATATTTTCTTCCATTCTACACACTGCCTTTTTATTCACTGAACAGTGTCCTTTGATACACGAGAGATCTTAATTTGGCTGAGTCTCATTTATTTTTTCACCTGCTGCGTGTGCTTCTGGTGCCACACCGAAGGAACCACTGCCAAGACTAAGTCATTAAGATGTGGTCTCCCATCGTCTCTTGAAACCACATCATAATTCAAGCTCTTAAATTCAGGTCTTTCACCCATTCTGAGCTAACTCAAGAAGTGCAAGGGTCCATTTTCGTTCTTTTGTATGTGGACATCTCGCTGTCCCAGTACCTTCTGTTGAAGCCACTGTCCTTACCCCTACTGAATGGTCTCCATGCCCTTGACAAAAATCAACTCAATAAAGATGTACAAGCTTGTATCTGCAAACTGTGTTCTTGGATTTTATTCTACTAGTCTAGGTCTAACCTTACGTCATGTTTTTTTCATTGACCTTTCTGGCAAGTTCTGAAATAGGAACATGGGAGACCCCCCAGCTCAGTCTCCATTTATGGGACTGTTTTGGCTATTCAGGCCTCTTGCAGTTCTATGTGAACTGTAAGATCTGCTTTTCCATTTCTGGCTTTAGTTAACTACACAAATGCTCTGCTTCTGTGACAGTTTTCCTTGCCTCCACACCTCTATAGCATCACCATCAAAGATGACAACTTTCTGCTTTACAAACCTGTTAACAGAAAATGTATTACTGTTTTACACATTTGTCTTAAAAATTGCATAAAGAAAAACAGGAGTTACACACCAAAAATGCAGTGATGCTGGCCTTCGAATTCCCCTATATTCCTTTTGTATTTTACCTGCACCAACGTTACCTCTTTTTGCGGCCTCAAGTTCCGGGCTAGCGTCCTTTCATTTCAGCGGAAGATGGTCTTTAGCTCCCTACCTAAACATAAGGAACCACCTTATCTTTTCAGTATCTGGGAAGGTCTCCATCTCCCCTGCATTCCTCAAGGGCAGCTTTGCCAGATCCAGAACTCTGCTAACAGCGTTTTCTTTCAGGGACCTCAAACTCGTCACCCTACTGTGTTCTGGGCCTCGGAGTTTCTAACGAGCAATGGGTTGTTAGTCTCACTGAAGACCCTTTGTACACCGTGTCCTTTCTCTCTTCCTGGATTCAAGAGTCTCCCTTTCTTTGGCTTCAGCAGTGAGAACATACTGAGTCTCTGGGCAGATCTCGGAGTTAGTCCCTACCTGAAACTCACTGAACTTCTTGGAAATGTAGATTCATGTCTTTTATCCAATCTGGGATGTGCTGAACCACCACCTCTTCCTATCTTCTCTCTGCCCCTTCTCCTCGCTCTCCTCCCTCTGGGGCTGCTGTACTACGGATGCCCCATGTGGGCCTAGATTCAGCTCATTTTCTGCTCTCTTCTTTCTGCTCCTCAGACTGGGTAATGTCATTAGACCAACCTCCAAGTTCGCTGATTTTTTCTTCTCCTGCTCACATCTGCCACGGGCCCCTCGCGTGAACTTCATTTCCATCACAGTACCTTTCTGCTCCAGAACTTGTGTCTGGTTACTTTTGGTAATTTCTGTTTCTTTACTAACATTCTCTTTGTCGAGATAAACAGTTCTTCTGGTCCCCCTGGGCTCGGTGGGGATGCACATTTAAGACTCTGTCCTAGTAAGCCGAATGTCTGTGCTACCTCGGGGATGGTTTCTGTCCATTTTTCCCCATGAATGAACCACACTTACTGTTTCTTTGCATACTCTGTATTTTTTTTTTCATATTCTGTATTTTTTGATGATTCATTAGCCAAGTTTTAAAATGACCTTTTTTCTTTCACTTTACTATATTATGGCGCAAAGAATGAGCAGAGATGGCAGAAGGGAACTTTACCATCAGGTTCCCAAGGAACACCAGGTTTAAAATGCCTGGATTGGCCACACGAGGGCCTGCCGCACAGGCGGAGAGGCGGGCTCAACAGTACAAGGCCCATCAGAGCGCTGCAGTTACCACTTGGTTCTCTGGCTCCGGAGAAGGCGTCCAGAGTTGACTCCAAGAATCCCCCACGTCCCCTTCTGTGTGTGAGGACTACCTTGCGATGCCCACCTCTAAAAGGCTTCGACGGCCTCTCAGGGACAGCGGGGTCATGTGATCAGCGGAGAGAGGAGAGAGCTCCACGAGGCAGCCTCCTCAGGACCCTGTGAGGCAGTTCCCCACGAGGGCAGTTCCAGTCATCCCGCCAAGGCATCCCAGCCAATGGGCAGCCTCTAATGCTCATCTGGGAAGAACAGAGTCTGGAAGGCCGACTCCAGTTTCTTAACTTTGGTGTGCAAGTGGACGTGGGTGTCACACAGGAAGAGAGCAAAATGCACATTCTTGGCCGGAAACAGACCAGGTCCTTTGTGTACCAGCCAGATCGGGTGAGAATGCCTCACTCATCACCCACGTGTGACCTGACCTCGGCCCTCGCCCCGCAGTGGGCAGGACACTGGGGAAACAGCAGCATGGCGGCAGGAGACAAGGCTCCACAGCACAATGTCCCTGGGAGGCAGGAGCAGTGGCCAACAATGCATCACAGTCATCATGAGACTGGCAACAGGCTGCTGAGTAGGGAAAAACCGGGGAGGGAAGCCCCCTAGAAAAGCCCTCGAGTCCCAGTGCTTAAACCACCCTGGGAGGGAAAGGAGTTTCCTACCACAGGATCTTGGGTCTTAAGGACAAAGAGGAAAGAGCACAGCTCACTTCAGTGGGTCTGTCTTCAGATATCAGTTGGGCCTCTGCAGCAAAAAGTTACCAAGTCTGAAGAGAATCGAGCTAGAAATTCAAAAGGGCACAAATCTTAGCTTTGGGGCTCATCATCTCTAAGGACTCTGATTTGTCTCAACAGATTCAAAGTTCTACAGACAAAGATGGACACCTGCCAGGACCAAACTGCACAAGCACAAAGCACGCACCAATCCCATGGGCCGCCCGCACCACCCCTAACGCCCGCCCCACAGGCAAGAGCCCCAGCCTGGCCAGCACTTACCCGGGAAGCACCACACGAGCACCAGGAGCTTTCCCGCTAGCGTGTCCTTCTGGAGGCTCTTGTCTAGCTTCAGCGGGCACAGGTGAACTCTGAAGATGGAGGACCTGTCTCTGACGTCAGGGGTGCCTAGCGCGGAGAGAGACCCACAGACATGGCGGAGTCACCTGCAGCCACACTGCAAACTCTGCAGGACAGCCTGGGGCTCCAGGCAGCCTCCCTGCTGTGCCCATGCTTCACACTCAATCATTCAACTAGGCAGCAAGGACACAGATATCCCACAGCTCACATACACTAAGCTCTTGAATGCAGTAAAACACCCTCTGACCAACACCAAACCCGATCCCAGGGCCAGGACCCAACAGTGAACAAGACGAGGACTGCCCTGGGCAGCAGGGAGTCCACACAGGACGGACGCTTTCTCACAGATGGAAAGAGCCAACCGTCGGAGGAAGAGACGAGGGTGAGCCCTTCTCTTCTAACCATCCCTACCACACCACGCCAAGACAAGAGCTGAAGAATGTGAGTCTGCCGGACCACTCCCACCTGTATGGATGTGTCTGCAGGCCCCACCACATGTGTTACTCCCAAAAGTGGATCACCAGGACACAGGAACTGGCAGCAACCAAGGGCATCCGTGAGCCTCCACTATCTCCGAATGTTAACATTAATTGCCGCAGGAGCCTGATAAGGAAACTGCCTCCATGGGGCGCCTGGGTGGCTCAGTGGGTTAAAGCCGCTGCCTTCGGCTCAGATCATGATCCCAGGGTCTTGGGATCGAGCCCTGCATCAGGCTCTCTGCTCAGCAGGGAGCCTGCTTCCTCCTCTCTCTCTGCCTGCCTCTCCGCCTACTTCTGATCTCTGTGTGTCAAATAAATAAATCAATCTTCAAAAAAAAAACGAAACTGCCTCCAAACACAAAGGTAATGATCTAACCTGACTTTTAATCCAAGGACGTGAAGACCCAACCCTGAATAGCAAGTGACCGGCATACTCACTGACAAGCATCAGGTGGTCAGACAGGCCAGGCTACGTCAGGGCCGGGTGGAGGATGGCAGGGCAGCTGGGGCCAGCCAGCACCACAGTGCTCATGGAGAGGCGAACCCTAGACAGGAGAAGCAAGTGAGCCCAAGAAGAGAGCTCAGGCGGTGTCCACGAGGACAGCACTGTGTACCTAGCTCCCCTCCTCCCTCGGGTCCTGAGAGCAGGTGCTCTTCCACACAGATGCCTGTCCTGCCAGGTCCACTGGCCACCCTGAGTGGCCCTT
Source organism: Mustela nivalis (assembly GCF_964662115.1). Classification (NCBI taxonomy): domain Eukaryota; kingdom Metazoa; phylum Chordata; class Mammalia; order Carnivora; family Mustelidae; genus Mustela; species Mustela nivalis. The sequence continues at coordinate 121,556 of NC_139037.1, forward strand.
CGCTGGCTCTCCCTCTGCTTCCTCCACACTGCCAGCAGAGGCTGCTTACCAGGGCACGCACTCATGCCCGGGGCTGGCTCTGAGAGCCTCTCGCTCTGAGCCTTCACAGGCAGGCACCCAGCAGCACACCCGTGGCTCTGGTACTGGCAGACCCCACTGCTCTGGCTGAGACACAGCTGTCAAAGAGTAACCAGACCCTCCTCAGCTAACAGGGATCTCCATGTCCTGGTCTCAGGGTGTGGACCCCCACCGTGACTCATCACTGGTTCCTGACAGCCTGATGCCACCTGTTACCCCCCACCCAGGGAGTGAGGAGTCCCTCCGCTGTGTCAGTGCCCCAGCCACCTGCCGAGGCCTCCATCCGGCCCGCCCTGCTGGACTTACAAGGAGCTGGCCTACTCCGGGGCAGGTCAGGCTGCTGAGAACAGGTGCTGGTGCCCCAACCCACTCTCCCCCTGAATGGTCCCTCCCATCAGTCCTCTGAGATATCAGAACAGAATCATCATCAAATTAGAACCACTGCTGGACACTGAGTATAATGGAAGATTCTGGAAATGTTTTGGTCTGTGCAAAAAGAAAATAACACAGCAGGTCTAACAGTTCATCCTCTCAGGGTCAGCTTCCAAGGCAGCCCTCAGCACACTCTGGGACCTGAGGTTTGGGAGGGGCTGTCCACGCCTAGACGGCTGGTGCAGACAGTAGTGTGTGCTGTGCATCTGCGGGATGGTGGGACAAACTGGGTACAGAGTGAAAATCTCGGGCAACCGCAACACCCGTGTGTCGTCACAGCTCCACAAAGGGAGATCAGCACCTCCCGCCCCGTCCTCAGGGAGGCTGCGGCCGAGCTCCTTTCCACAGCCTTCCCTGCACAGATCTCGTTCTGGGTCTGTCATCAGTCACAGTCATGGATATGAGCACACCTGAGCTTCTGAGTGTCCTCCTAGTGAATCCCCAAACCCAGGGAACTCCCGGCAACCCCAAAGTGAAGATCAAAACTTGCCACCGGCCCCGAGAGCTTCTCCCAATTTGAAAAGTAGCATCGACACTCAGACGTTTCCAGTGAAGCTTCAGCACGCCTGGCAAGCTCCCAGACACACTTGGCTGGAACCACTCTGTGGAAAAGTCTTAACCAGGAGAGAGATTTTGGGACAAGGCAGGCCTGCCCACGCATGCGATTCTGAGTCCGGGAAGACAACAGGAGAGGCTGAGACAGGAAGCAACACATGCTCCAACCGCACCACCCTGTGGGCACCAAGGCCTAGGAGAGGAGGGGCAGGGGAGCCCCCATCTGGCCGGTCCACCTCCCCAACAGGACTTCTGCCACCGCACCCCTGCTAACCCCTCCTGCTGGTGGGCCACAGGCAGGGTACATGGGCCCCTCATCCTATCGCGGACTCCTGGGGCCAGTGTTGATCTAACACAGCTTTCTCCACTAACTCTGCTGGGAAGCAGCCTTCTAAAAACTGAACCATCAAGGATTCTGACCCAGGGAGTTTATAGGAACAAAAGGCTGGAGGAGGGCCTGGCAGTGCTGACGGCACAGACCTGGTCTCAGCGGCTGTCACTGGCATCCGCTCACTGTCCACCTCCACAAGCATCTGGTTCAGTGTGCTCTCCTGCTCACTTCGGGCGCCACGGTGCCCCTGGCCTTGCTTTCCGCCAATGGCATCAATCTCATCAATAAGTAAGATACAAGGAAGGAGCGTTTTTTTCGAGCCACTGCAAACATGTTACGAACCTGAAATAGGAATCCACATAGAGAACTGGTTTTGCTGCTTGTATGAAAACAAGTGCGGGTGTGTGCTAAGCCAAGTCCCTCGTCTGGACCCCGACCCTGATCCAGAATCTGTGGCAAGCTCTGTGCTCACTGCCAGGGCCACACAAAATGCATCCACCTACCCTCACTGACCCACGCCAACCAACATTTCCAGGAACTCTGACCCATTCACGGTGATGAAGGGCACACTGGCCTCCCCCGCAGTCACTCTGTCAAGAAGCGTTCTGCCAGTACCAAGAAGACTCACAAGCACTGCTCCCTGAAACAGAAAGGTGATGCCTGGTTCTTCAAGGGAACAGATGGAACCCAAAGAAAGTCTCATTTCTGCATACACATGCAACAGGTGACTTCTAGGCGTCACTACCAAGAATCCCACAAGATGATGCACCACTCAGAGTCTGGGATTTTCCTTTCAATATCTTCTGCTTAGAAAATTAACCCATGCTTACCATAAAAAGTTCAAACACTGCGGATACATGAAAGCCCATCCAGCTAAGCAGGTCATTTCTTCATGATAGCTCCTAGGCACAAGGCTTGCTGGATCAAAGCGTCTGAATGTGTATTTTAAGTTACTGTCCAAGTGCTCTACAAAAGAGTGACACTGTTTCTCACTCCCACCAGGAAGAACAAGAGCCCAGCCCCTCACATCGGAGGCCACAGCCTGTCTGCACAGCTTCACCACTGGCTGGTCTCAACCGCAGAAATGCTGACTCAGGCACTTCAGCCGCTGCCCAGCCCAACCGCGGACACAACACTGTGTCTTCCTGTCTGTGACCTGCCTTCTCCAGCGCTGACTTAAGGTACTATTTTTTTAAAAGATTTTATTTATTTGACAGAAAGAGAGACAGCAAGAGAGAGAGCAGAAGCAGGGGGAGCAGCTGGCAGAGGGAGAGGGAGAAGCAGACTCCCCAATGAGCAGGGAGCCCGATGCCGGGCTCGATCCCAGGACCCTGAGATCATGACCTGAGCCAAAGGCAGCCGCTTAACTGACTGAGCCCCCCAGGTGCCCCTGACTTAAGGTTTAAAATCATCAATTTGTACTCTGGTAACACACCTCAGTGTTCCCTTTACGGATTACCATCATGCCTGAAAATTGAAAAGAGATTTAAAGCAGGGAGCTTCTGCTGCTCCATTTCTAGTCAAGGGTGCAGGTTAGCATCTCATCACCTCAAAGGAGACCATAACCTTTAGTCTTTTAGAACCAAGACAAAATACTCATGAAAACGTAGGAGAAAGAGAGTCACAGAACTCAAACCCACAACACGGTGTTGGACCCCACGTCCGCACAAACAAGGATGAGGGATTCAGAGTCTGCATGGGTCCATCTCTGTCTGTCGTCTGACCACATGCATAGCCAATTCTTCTAGACAAGGAGGCACGTGTGCCCACATCTACTGTAGGTCACTTTAGGAAGCCATCCAACTTCACACCCAGGAGGAGCTGAAAAGCCATGTGGGCGCCAACACCCTCAGCCCCACACACCGGACAGAGCCCAGCTTGGGTTAGCGTGCTCTGGGTGACCTGCCTGCCCCACCCACTCTCCACAGTACACACAAGCGGCCAGACATCTTGAAAGGGAAAGCCAAGCCATCCCCTGCAGAGCCAAGGTGAACAGCAGCTGGGCTGGGTACAGGACCTACACCTTTGTTGCACACACGTGCTTGCCAGTGAACACGTCCCAGACTACAGACCAGAAATGCAACAGCCCACCCTCTAGTCCCCGGGCTCACCATGGTCCAGAATTTGTTGCTGTTCTTCAGAACAAACTGTCCGGAGGCAACCACCCTATGGGGAGGAGCTGAAGAAAGCCAGAGCTCCTGCAACGGGCTGTGTGCTAAGCGTCGCCGACTCCAGTAGCTCTTTGCTTGGTCCACAGCCCAGGCACAAGGGACAGATCTGTGGGTTGATTTCCTGTAAGATGAAAATCCTTCTGGGAAAAGGACTCCTAGTTTATCAGGGATCCCAAGGGTCCATGACACCAAAAGGCAGCAGGAGAAAGACCCACAGCCAGACTCACCATGGCCCCATCTCCTCTATGCAACAACCAGACCCACACCCATACCGCACCTCCAGGCACAGCACGGTCAAGAGCCATCCCAACCCTTTTTATGCACATTGTACTTGCTAATGTAACGATGTTACTTAACATTATGTAACCTAATAAAACAGAAGTAAAAAAAAGGTTGCTTCTTCAAAAACTAAGTAGTTGGCTTTGGATAATAAAGCAATAAAGGCAAATAGCTTTAAAAAAAAGTCAAACTGAGTGAGAAATTTCTAAAAGTAAAAAACAAAGTCATAAAAATACAGAAAATACACTCAGCTTGCTTTGCTTCTAAGTTCTCACTTCATTTAGAGGAACAAACCTGTAAATACACGTGTTTGGTTTTTTGTTTGTTTTGTTTTTGTTTTTGTAGAGAACACGTTTATGCAGGGCATTTAACAAAAGATTTCTGCCACTGGAACCAAACTGGGAGGAAGGGCCGGCCAGGAAAAGGCCAATAAAGGGACACACGCTTGTGCATTCAGTGAACCCAAACACAACTCTCACAAGGGTTTATACTGTTCGCAGGACACTGCAGTCTCATGGTTCAAAAACGTGAACTCCCTGTGGTTTCATTCAGACCATTCTGGCCTTGCAGATGCTACTTCCCATGACTGATAAAATACACACTCTCTACCAAAAGCTAAGTGGTCCCGCATCTGTGCACACCGAACCATATTGAGCTCCGGCTTTGACTTGGCACTCAGAGCACCAGCACATTTTTTGAAATCAGTTCCTCTGGAATTTTGGCTCCCAAGTCCTGATACTGCTTGGGATTCTCCAGGACATTCACCAACTCCAAAATCTCCAACTTGGCCTCTTCACAACCAACTACATCCAAAAATCGCACGTCCACACTGTTCCTCAAGGCCCTGGGCAGTTGTCTCCCCAGCACGGATGAGGCCCCCTCAGGACCTGCCACACCCAGCCCCCATTAGGACCTTCCTCACAACACAGAGGAGGATACTCACTAGGAGAAGGCGGGTGGCACCAGGCTTTGCACGAAAGAGCTTGAAGATCCAAGAAAACCATTCTCTAGTCTCCTTGGGAGAAAGGCGGTGAGGAGCAGAATGCTCGGACGTCTGGTTCTGCTGTACAAGGGAGCAGTTTCCTCTACAAAGGAGCAAAGCCTGGGGTCACCTGGGTGGCTCAGTAAAGCAGCTGACTTCAGCTAATGTTGTGATCTCAGGGTCCTGGGAGTAAGCCCCAAGTCAGCCCCGTTAGGCCAGCAGCCCCTGCAGTCAACAGGGAGTCAGCTTTCCCTTCCCCCTCTCCCTCTGCCTTTCCCCCAACTCGCGCCCTCCTCTCTCTCTCAAATAATCGTTTTCTAAGCTTTTTTTTTTTTTAATATTTTATTTATTTTGACAGAGAAAGAGGAGGGAGAGAGAGAGAGCACGCACAAGCAGGGGGAGCGGCGGGCGCAGGGAGCCCGATACAGTTCTAAGCCAGGACCCCAGATCATGACCTGGGACGAAGGCAGACACTTATCTGACCAAGCCACCCAGGCGCCCCTCAAATAAATAATCTTAAAAACAAAAACAAACAGGCCCGAGCCTAGACACAGCATGCAGCCCTCCCCCCGTCCTGAGGCTCTCAGCCCACACACGTCTGTGCGCCCAGTCTCACCTGGAATTGGCCTGTGGGGTTGGGAGAATGACCCCCACCAGACTCTGCACAGCCTCCTCTCGGCGGAGCCCTACCCAGCCTGTCATAGTGTGTCTTTAACACTGCCTTGCTAAGTGTTTCCCCAGCCAATGCCTTCCTCGATAAAAACAGAGTTAATGTTGACTACACACTGAACCAGCAGATGCCTGTAGTACATGCTTAAAGGAAGTGAGCTCCACAGCCTGTCAGGCACTGAGCTGTTCTGAGCTCTGAACCAGAGGCCCCAGACAGGAGCCCCTGCCACTCACCCGCCCTTCTCGGCGGCAGAGACCCTCGCCGCTGGGCTTCAGCGCCAGCTCCCCGTAAGCAGTCTCCAGGCTCGCTCCCAGGTTTCAGCACCGCCGATGCTGGACACACAAACTGCCGCAGGACCCGAGAAGCGAGAGCTGATTCAGGCGGCCGTCCACCGCCGTGGCCTCCTCCGAGCTCCGCCTCCTTCAACAGAGCTGGAGTCTAGCCTCTGTCATGGCCCCCAAGCCAGAGGCTCTGGTTTGGCATGAAGGACAAGCTCCAACAACCACTCGATTTCGCCTCCACCCCTTCCTTCTTGTCCTGATGGTGTTCTCAATCTTGGCTCGTGGTTCTCACATGTCACTTGACAAACCAAATCACAGTGATGAGTCCTACACTGGGACAGTGCCCATCTTGGAACACGGCTACAGATACCTGCCAAAGCACTAAAACACCACACAGGCTGCTGTTCCGTAGTGAAACCAGGAGATGCATTCTTCTGAAAAAAACAGAAAACTATGCTTTACATTAAAAAAGCAAAAACAGGCGTCTTCTTCCTGGCTTGTCTTTAGCGTTTTTGTTCATAGAGCAGCCAATAGCAAGATGTCTTCGGGAAATGCCAAAATTGGGCATCCCGCCCCCAACTTCAAAGCCACGGCTGTTGTGCCAGATGGCCAGTTCAAAGACCTCAGCCTATCTGACTACAAAGGAAAACACATTGTGTTTTTCTTTTACCCTCTTGACTTCACCTTTATGTGTCCCACGGAGATCACTGCTTTCAGTGACAGGGCAGAAGAATTTAAGAAACTCTATTGTCGGGGCACCTGGGTGGCTCAGTGAGTTAAGCCTCTGCCTTCAGCTCAGGTCATGGTCCCAGGGTCCTGGGATCGAGCCCCACATCGGGCTCCCTGCTCAGCGGGGAGCCTGCTTCTTCCTCACTCTCTGCCTGCCTCTCTGCCTGCTTGTGATTTCTGTCTGTCAAATAAATAAATAAAATCTTTGAATAAATAAATAAAATCTTTAAAAAAAGAAAGAAAGAAAGAAAGAAACTCTACTGTCAAGTGATTGGTGCTTCTGTGGATTCTCATTTCTGTCACCTGGCATGGATCAACACACCCAAAAACAAGGAGGACTGGGACCCATGAACATTCGCTTGGTATCAGACCCCTAGCGTACCATTGCTCAGGACTATGGAGTCGTAAAGGCTGATGAAGGCATCTCGTTCAGGGGCCTCTTTATCATTGATGATAAAGGCATCCTTAGGCAGATCACTGTAAATGACCTACCCGCTGGCCGCTCTGTGGATGAGACTCTGCGACTGGTTCAGGCCTTCCAGTTTACCGACAGGCATGGGGAAGTGTGCCCAGCTGGCTGGAAGCCTGGCAGTGATACCATCAAGCCTGATGTCCAAAAGAGCAGAGAATATTTCTCTAAGCAAAAGTGAGCACCGGGCCATTTTAGGGCTGGGCTGCAGTGGGAGGCCAAGAAAACAGTAGCTCTTTTGTACTATTGTTATGCTTAAAACACAAGACTTTAGACTTTGTGCAGATGTGGTATGGGACAGGACAGGCCTTTCCTGCAGGGACTGGGTAGACCAGCCTTTCTTCCTCTGGAGAGAACAGCCTGAATTGTGTTATAGGGCAGGCCAACCGTGATGTACAGTAGTAGGGCAACACTTTTGATCTTCCTTTGTTTCTATTAAACTTGAACTGAAAAAAAAATTAAAATTAAAAAATTAAAAAGCAAAAACAAAAAACACCCTACTGCAGGAACGTTCACCCCTGAACCTGCCCCTCACCTCAGATGCCTTCCCAGGGGCAGGAATGACGGGCACAAACCGTCTGTCCATGTAACAGCAGAGGTGACACACAGGGCACTGCACAGCTAACCACTGGCCTCCAAGATCAGTCACAGCCCACAGGCACAGAGCACAGCTCTGTCGTGGCCTGCATTCGGCAGACAGACAGGTGTCGGGTGTCGTTCTCCTAATAACAGGAACGCTTTCAGCCAGCAATATGAACCTATTTCCATTTTGATACACAGAAACCAATTCAGGAGCAGGAATGGGAACCTGGTATGTCCAGGCGTTAAGACTGCATACTGCCTTAAAAATCCAAAGGCCAGAGGCGCCTGGGCGGCTCAGGCGGTGAGGCCTCTGTGGACGGCTCAGGTCATGATCTCACAGTCCTGGGATCAAGCCCTGCACTGGGCTTCCTACTTGGCAAGGAGTCTGCCTCTTGCCCTGGCTCATGCTCACTCCCCTCCCTCCCTCCCTCTCTCCATGTCTCTCTCAAATAAATATGTATTTTTTAAAAATCCAAAAGGGATGCAAACAGTCTTACACTAAGTACGGTGCCATGTTACATCCAGAGTGGATTCAGAAACCTTCCGTCCGCCCAATGGCAGCCACCACAAGAAAACAGTGCCAGGGAGAAGGAAAATTCAGTCCCAAAGGCCCACAAGCTACCCCCAGCCATCCACAAGCAGACATGCCCTTCTGGGACAGACATGCTCTTCAAAGACACAGTTCAGGGGCGTGCCCCGTTTCATTTCGCTATTCATTTGCTCTCAAAAGCATCTCAGACCATTACAACACAGCTCTTTCTGGAAAGTAAGTAAAGACTCAGGGTTGTGTGATGAGGACGTGTTCCCAGCTCTGGCATCTCATGACTGCCCACAAAGCTCAATGGTCCCACTGTACAGCCTAATACTCGCTAAAGAAGGTCCTCAAAGAAACCCAACAGCTCAGCTTCTCTTCTGACACAAACTCCCCAGGCGGTAAGACCCCAACAACCCTCACACTCATGAGACAAGAGCTGGGGTCACCCTCACAGCCCCCCTCAGGCTCCAGTCTCTTTCTGCCTGGATCACTCCCCAATGACCTGTCTTAACTTCTCCAACACAGCACACTACCATCTGGGTGTTCAGCTCAACCTGGGGAAGCCAGGGACGCAGGGGATAAAACAGGCTAGGAGGGTCACAATAAAAGCTCACCCTCGCTTAGTGCAGGACGCTCCTCCTTTATACTTTTATGTATTTCCCAAATATTTTTTGTCACAGACATGAAATATATTTTAATTAGGTAAAACAGCAAAGCTATTTTATTTTATTTTATTTTATTTTTTTAAAGATTTTATTTATTTATCTGACAGAGAGAAATCACAAGTAGACGGAGAGGCAGGCAGAGAGAGAGAGGGAAGCAGGCTCCTTGCCGAGCAGAGAGCCCGATGCGGGACTCGATCCCAGGACCCTGAGATCATGACCTGAGCCGAAGGCAGTGGCTTAACCCACTGAGCCACCCAGGCGCCCAGCAAAGCTATTTTAAATCAAAGATTGCTGCTTAAGTTTCAGGAAACTGTAGCTTCTCATTCCCAAATAAGCCCTTCACAAAAGGCTATCTGCTCCAGATCATGGGTGTGGAGACGCATCAAGGGCTCAGAGGCGGTTGTGGGTTGTGCGGAAGTTTCCTTGCTTCCGGGACATGCTGTGAGACCACAACTCTGGAGGGGGCAGAGGGCCGGGAGACAGTGCAGCAAGCCCCCCACTCCCGGCTGGACTTTCCCAGCCCACACGATAGTTCCTCCAAGTACACGGGAGAGGGCACGTGGTCAGAGCCCGGGGAGAGCTTGCCACCACTGTGCACCAGAGGGACTGAGCACAGGACTGCATGAGGCAAGCCGGGGAGGGAACACCCCACCCTTCAGTCCTCCGGCCTGTGCCTCAGAACAAGCATGTCACTGTCAGCCATGCCAGACCTCAAGGGAACTCCGGCATCTGTCCAGAACACAGACAGGGGAGGACCCCTGCCTCACCCCTCCTCTCCTGCAGGAGGCAGGCCTTGGGAGACAGGAGTGGCAGCTACCATTCCCCTCCCCTGGAGGGAGCAAGGGCCTCTCTGAGGACAGACATGTGGACAGACAACAAAGACCTGAACCATAGTGCCTGGTGGGAAACCGTGGTTTCCTACAAACACCATCACATAGGATTCCTGATCTTCACAGTGTGGTGTTTAGGGTAACGGGCAAAGGTGGACCAAGCCCTCTGCTCCTCCCGAGGTTTACACTCACTTCGCCCATGCTCAGCACCCCAGAGGAGAAGCGGAAGGTGCTGCCAGCCCGCACAGAGCCTGGAGTCGACAGTCACGGGTCTGTCCTGCTTGGGGGCGACAGGGCAGGACTACACGTCACAGCCAAGGAACGAGGAAGTCGGGCCGTGGTGTGAAAGGGCCATGCACCTGGGACGAAAGTGGCCATGAGGGTGCTCCCAGTTCCCGGAAGAAGTCCAAGGGTGTCTCGTCCATACCCCAAGGCTGGGGCTTCTCAGGGTTAGACCTTGCAGAGCACACGCACGTGCACACACCACAGGGGTAAACAGACTGTAAACCTCGCCAGACCTCTTGCCAGGGACCACCGCACAACGTGCTTCCAGGTGATTTCCTTCCCAGAATCCAGCCACTGAAAAGTCCCATGGCAACATCGGCCCCCAAAACAGCCAGACTGCAGAAATCCTTGTCATCCCCAGGGAACACCTCCGTGGGAGAAGAGAACACATTCTACGGTGCGACAGGAGAGGGTCCTTCATCAAACTGTAATTTCCTTCTTCAGACATTGTGAAAGACATCAACCAAATATGCCATCCTCACACTCCACCATGGGACCTCTGTGTGGGTGAAGTCAAAGCCGGTCCTGGTGGGGAAAGGCATGAGCGTGGTCCATGGGAGCAAAGCAGAAGCAGCAGCTCAGCAGACCACCCAGGAAAAGCAGAACCTCCGCGAAGAGCCAGCATTCCTGCGGCTATCTCTTATCGGAGGCTTTTCTTTATGTATTTACTACGTTCCGTTAGCCAGCATACAGCACACCCTAAGTTTCTCACGTAGTGTTCAACGATTCCTTAGCTGCGTGAAATACCCAGTGCTCATCACAACAGGTGCCCTCCTTAATGCCCATCCCCCGGCCCCCCACTCCCCTCCCTTCTCTAATGTTCAGTTTGTTTCCCAGCCTCCAGAGCCCCTCACGGTTTGTCTCCCTCTCTGGTTTCCTCCCGTCTGGTTTTCCCTCTCTTCCCGTCCTCCACACCATTCCCCATGCTCCGCACGCGTGAAACCATATGGTAACATCTGGGTCTTTTTAAAATTCACATGGAAAAATAACAAAAATTTTAAAAAGAAATAAATAAAATTCAGATGGGGAAGCCCCTGGGGGTCTCAGTCAGTTGTGTCTGACTTCAGCTCAGGTCATGGTCCACCTCAAATAACACAGCATTCACCCGTTTCTATTCCCTTCCCTTCACACCTCATTTAACCACCTAACACGCCATGGGACCCGCTTTTGTCTGGTTCTCCTCTGGTACAGCAGGGATAGGACAGCAAGATCACCAATGAGAAAATACCTGCATGGAAGCCTCCGGAACATAAGCTTCCCTTGAGGAGTGTTAATGCTAGGGCTCCTCTTCTAACTACACAGCAGATCACAACTGCATCTCCAGCTTTGGCACACCCTCTTCAGTCTACAAATAAGGCAGAGCAGCCCATGCGGCAGGGTGCTTGCCGGTCCTGTAGACCATGATGTCGCCAGCTTGTTGAGCTCAACAGATGAATGACTCAGTCTGTGGAAAAAACGCCAAGATCATCCAAGCTGCTTCATAACTAAAACTTCCACGAGGTCCACAGAAGTTCAGTGACTAGAGACACACCTGTGGGGTACATCAGCTACTGACTTCCACGGCGTGAACCAGAACAGCCCTCTGCAATGCTGAGATGCCAAAAGTAAAAGGCTCTGTTGTCACTGATATTTCTAGAAACAGAACTGACTCACACCACCTCCAGAATGAATAAGGATGAAAGGGAACCGTTCACTACTGAAGCCAGGACAGAAAATGAATCCATGAAATCCTCTTCCTCTTTCACCACTGTCTGACAGCCACGATATTTTTCTTGGATCAAAACTCAGAAACTCCGTGTTTGTGCATTAGAAAAAAAATCAAGGGGCGCCTGGGTGGCTCAGTGGGTTAAAGCCTCTGCTTTCGGCTCAGGTCATGATCTCAGGGTCCTGGGATCAAGCCCCGCATCGGGCTCTCTGCTCCGCGAGAAGCCTGCTTCCTCCTCTCTCTGCCTGCCTCTCTGCTTACCTGTGATTCCTCTCTGTCAAATAAATAAATAAAAATCTTTAAAAAAAAAAAAAAAAAAAAAGAAAAGAAAAAAAATCAAGTCAACCGGACCGCTGTCCCCGGGCTGCATCAATCAATACAGAAACAGAACGCCGGCACCTGTGGCTCAGCGGCAGAGCCACCCACTCTCGGTTTCGGCTCAGGTCATGATCTCAGGGGTCCTGAGAGGGACCTGCCTCAACCTCCTCGCTCAGCGGGGCATGTCCTTGAAGATTCTGTCCCCTGCCTCCCCCCGCCCTTGCTCTCTCTAAATCTTTTTTTAAAATATTTTATTTAGGGGCGCCTGGGTGGCTCAGTGGGTTAAGCTGCTGCCTTCGGCTCAGGTCATGATCTCAGGGTCCTGGGATCGAGCCCCGCGTCCGGCTCTCTGCTCGGCGGGGAGCCTGCTTCCTCCTCTCTCTCTGCCTGCCTCTGCCTACTTGTGATCTCTGTCTGTCAAATAAATAAATATTTTTTTAAAAAATTTTATTTATGGGCGCCTGGGTGGCTCAGTGGGTTAAGCCGCTGCCTTCGGCTCAGGTCGTGATCTCAGGGTTCTGGGATCGAGTCCCGCATCGGGCTCTCTGCTCAGCAGGGAGCCTGCTTCCTCCTCTCTATCTCTGCCTGCCTCTCTGCCTACTTGTAATCTCTCTCTGTCAAATAAATAAATAAAATCTTTAAAAAAAAAAAAAAAAAAAAAAATTTTATTTATTCATTTGAGATAGAGCAGGCGCAGCGAGAGAGGGAGAAGCAGGCTCCCCGCCAAGCCGGGAGCCGGACGCGGGGCTCGATCCCAGGATCTCGGGATCATGACCCGACCCGAAGGCAGACGCTTCACCAACGAACTCCCCCCAAGGCGCCCCTATGATAAATAAGTCTTAACAAGAAAGAACGAACTAGAACCACCTTAAAACACGGCATTCTACTCCTCGTCTCTAGGCCCGGGAAAGGCCCACGCTCGGAGTCCCGGGAGGCGGAGGCGGAGGCGCCGGAGCAGGGCCGACCTGAGCCGCAAGGGGAGGAAAGCCCCTGGCCAGTTCCGTCCAGCCTTACACCTTCTCTCCAGCGTAAGACGGACTCTAACACTCACAAGGGGGCCGCCCGCGGAGGCCGCCGGGGTCGCGGCCGCTGAGCCCACTCCCCGGCTCCCCCGGCCCCTAACTCCCGCACGGCCGGCGCGGCCGGACGCCGTCACCGCGGGCCTCCCCCACCCCAACCCCCAGCCGGCGGCCGGGCCCAGCCGGATGGCGTCACCACGGCCCCTACCCCGGGACGACCGGCGCAGCCGGATGGCGTCACCGCGGCGTTGAGCGCCGACCCGCCCCCGCCCCCGCCGCCGGACACCGGCGGGTAGAACCCCCCTGCTCACCTGCTAGGCTGTTCCGAGGGCCCTCACGCCCCTGCCTCGGCGTGCTGCAGCGTCTCGAGCCACCGCGGCCCCCAGCCTGTGAGGCAGTCCCCGCCCCCGACCTCGCGCCGCCCGGGCGCGCCCCGGCGCACAGCAGCGCCCCGCCCCCGAGCCGGTCCCCGCGCGCCGGAGGCCTCGCGCGTGCGCAGTAAGGAACTGGCGCCAGCGCGGGACCTCTCCGCGCGTGCGGGCGCTATCACGTGACTCTTCAGGGGCCGGAGCGCGCGCGGTCTTGTCCCACCCAGGCGGTGGCGCGCAGAAAGCTCGGCGACCCGCTCGGGGGCCGGTTGCTGGGACTGCCGACTGATTTTCGGCCGGGCGCCTCCCGGGACACAGACTTCCCGGGCCCTGCGGAGGCCGCGGCTCACGGCCGCGCAGAGAACAGCCCCGCTCGGGCCCGCGTCCCCGGCCGCTGCTGCGCGTCCCGGACGAGGGCTCCGACTCGGGCTGTGCGGGGCCGCACTAGCCCCCTTCACCGACTTGTTTTCGGGTCACGGGACCCGCCGGCTCTCGTGTTCCTGCAGACCGGCTACCCGCTGAGTGGACGCCCCGACACCGCCGGCCCACGCCGCCTGCCTGCCGGTGGAGCGGGAGCCAGCCCGTGTCTGCGACAGCGGCCCCGGCCGGCCCTTGCGGACCTTGGCACGGCTCCTGCCTGCGCCTCTTGGGAGCACATTTCTTCTCCCAGGTTTAGCCGCAGAGCATAGAGTGGCCACGAGCCCACTGGCCCGTGAGACTGCTGTGATTTTACTGCATTTTGGAGGCAAAGATGCCTGGGAAAAGGCCCCTGAATGCAGCGGGCATCCCACATGCCAAAAGGGAACGGAAGGCAATTACCCTGGACCTAAAACTGGAAGTCTTACGACGATTTGAAGTAGGTGAAAAGCTCAGCCAGATCGCAAAGGCCTTAGGCCTCGCTGTTTCTACCGTGGCTACAATCCGAGATAATAGAGAGAAAATCAAAGCGAATTCACAGGTAGCTACTCCCTCGAGAGCCTCCCGGTTGACTCGCCACCGAAGTGCCCTCATGGAGACCATGGAGCGCCTGCTGCACGTGTGGCTTGAAGACCAGAGCCAGCGAAACGTGCCCCTGAGTGTCACCGTCATTCAGGAGAAGGCCAAGAGTTTGTTTGATGACCTGCAGCGTGAAAGAGGCGGAAGGTCTCCAGCAGAGAGGTTCAGTGCAAGCAAAGGGTGGTTTGTGAGATTCAAGGAGCGCCACAGTTTGCCTCACTTCACCGTGAGCAGCACAGCGCTGGGACACAAGGACGTGTATGTAGAAGTGCTGAGAAGCATCATCGAAGGAGGTGAGTACAGCCCTCAGCAAGTTTTTAATGTCGATGAGACAGGGCTTTACTGGAAGAGAATGCCTGAAGGAACGTTTATTTCTGTGGAAGAGAAAGCCGAGTCAGGCTTTAAATCTTCCAAAGACCGCTTGATGCTGCTGCTTGGTGGCAATGCAGCTGGGGACTTTAAGCTGAAGCCCTTACTGGTGTACCACTTGGAAAATCCCAAGGCTCTGAAAGGGTACTCTAAGCCCAATCTGCCTGTGATTTGGCGCTCAAACAAAAAGGCGTGGGCAACCAGGACCATCTTTCAGGAATGGTTCACATACTTCTTTTGCCCTGCCATAGAAAAATACTGTGCCCAAAATCATCTCACCAACAAAGCGTTGCTCATCCTAGATAATGCACCGTGCCACCCGGCAAATCTGGGTGATCTGTCTGATAACGTGAGAGTCGAATATCTTCACGACAGAACCGCCGACTTAGTCCAGCCCATGGGTCAAGGCATAACCTCTATCTTCAAAGCTCATTACGTGAGAAGAACTTTTGAGCACATCCTAGAAGCAACAGACGGAGAGGACACAGCCATGATCAGGGAGTTTTGGAGAAACTACAGCATCATGGATGCTGTAGACAACATTGCAGTGGCTTGGGAGGGGCTCAGACGGGCAACAATGAACAGTGTGTGGAAGAAGATTTGGCCCGAGTGTGTTCAGTTCCAGAGTGTTTCCCAAACAGATAACATTGCACAGCTTCAACAGAACATTGTGACCCTGGCCAGGAACATGGCTTTTGAAGAGGTTGTAGAAGCCGATGTGGACCGGTTGCTGAGGTCCCACGAGGACGATCTCTCAAACGAGGAGCTGATGCAGCTGGGGCAGGAGACCTCAGGAGAGGAGGAGAGTGAAGAGGCCGCACCCGCCCTGCGCCAGCTAACCGCAGGAGAGCTATCCACAGCCTTCTCACATTTCGAGGCAGGCTTGCGAGTCCTTGCCAGTAACAGCCCTGGTGACAAGTGGAAACTGCAAGTCTCAAGAGCAGTCAGTGAGGCAATTAACTGCTACAGGGAACTGTACAGGGAGAAGCAGCAATGCTCAGAGCAGCTCTCTTAGGTCCTTTCTCCGTGGTGCAACCACGTGCTCATCAGAAGAAAGCCGGCAGTAACAGGATGACCCCAGGGGATGAGCCCCAGCCACACCTCTCGACTTCTAAGATGCCTTACATCCCCGGAAGCTCTGTTCCTGATGCTTTCATTTTGACCCTTGACAATATCAAATTTTGTCATTAAAATTTCATTCAAATGTGTACTTTAGGATAATTGCATGCAAGAATACCCAGGAAAATGTTTCTTTAAAAAGGGAATAATGGAAGGAGGAGACTAGCCCTTCTGCACATGAAAGCAAACTATAAAACTTCTGTGATTAAATCAGGGCAGTAGTCAGACCTGTGGAATAAGAGAGAAAGCCCAGATCTTTTTTTTAATGGTGCTAGACAACTGGTTAATCATTTAGAAAAACATAAAATTAGATCCATGCCTCAGAGGATACATAAGAATCAACAAACGGGGCACCTGGGTGACTCAGTGGGTTGGGCCTCTGCCTTTGGCTCAAGTCATGATCTCAGGGTCCTGGGATCGAGCCCCGAATCGGGCTCTCTGCTCAGCAGGGAGCCTGCTTCACCCTCTTTCTCTGCCTGTCTCTCTGCCTACTTGTGAGCTCTGTCTGTCAAATAAATAAATCTTTAAAAAAAAAAAAAGAAAAAGGAATGAACAAACAGGTCAGGGATCCAAAAGTAAAAATTGAAACCATACAACTACTACAAAAACACATAGATGAATGCCTCTTTGACCTGGTTGCTGGGAAATTATCTGCCTTAAAATGCAGATAAAATAAGAAATTTTCATCAACTTGACCATGTAAAAATGTAACAAAAGAACTTTTTCACAGAGGAAACATCACTACAAAAAAGTCAAAAGCAGTTGACAAACTGGAGGAAAAGAGTGGTAACATCTCACAGATAACGGGCTAATATCCCTGACAGGTGAGGACTCTTAGGATTAAGAAGAAGAACCAAAAATCCAACAGGAAGGTGGACCAAGGATCTAATTCATAAGTCTATAAATTAGATCTTGAAGCATATGAAAGGAATTTCAGCTTCATTCATAATGAGAGAAATGCAGATTAAAGCTACACGGACATCTTACTAATAGTGGAAAAAATAAAGTATGACTACATGTTGTGTTGGTGAGGGTCTGGGGTAACAGGCATCTGAAATGTTGCTGATGGGAGTGCAGACTGGTATGACCCTTATGGAAGGGTGCTAGACGTTCCTAGACCCCCGCAGATACACTGCCAACCAGAGAAGATACGTGTGCACAGGTTACTCATTGCATGCTTGTTTGTAACTGCAGAAGTGAGGAGACAGCCTGAATACTCATCTGTAGCAGAGTGCTGAAATATCTAATGGCTGTTACACACTAGGGACTACAGGTGTAAGAAATGGCAGCACCAGTAACAGAGGAGGAACTGCCGGGAGTGGTTTCCAGGGCATACTAATAATTGATAAAAGCAACCGGCAAGAGGGTAGTACCTGCCGTTTTTGTAAAAGAAAGAAGGTGGAAGGAAATAATATATGTATCTTCCTCCTTTTTGCAAAAAGAAACACAGGAAGGAGAAACCAGAGACTACAGATTGGTTACCTGGTGGGGGAAGGAGTGGAAAGGGGCAAAGGAATGGGGAGTGTTGAAATGTGACAGGCCTTTCATAACCTTCCTTTAAGATTTCCTTTTTAAGGGGCAACTGGGTGGCTCAGTTGGTTCAGCATCTGCCTTCAGCTTGGGTCATGGTCCCTGCGTCCTGTGACTGGGCACTGCGTCGGGCTCCCTGCTCAGCTGGGAACCTGCTTCTGTCTCTCCCTTTGCCCCTTTCCCCGACGTGTTCCCTTTCTCTCTTTCTCTCTCTCAAATAAATAAATGGATAAAATCTTTAAAAACAAAGGTTTTCTTTTTAAGTAATCTCTATATCCACTGTGGGACCCGAATTCACAACCTCAAGATCAAGAGTCACAGGCTCTACCTACTGGGTCAGCTGGGCGCCCTGGCCTTTGGTGAAGTTCTGACTGTGGGAATCATGTTAATGTATCACACAAGTAAAGCAGGGAACTAAATCCAAATGGAGTATATGAATGGAGCCACACTTCACATGAACTCCATACCCACAGTGAAGAGGGGGAAACCCCAAAGTCCATTTTGAACACCCTGTGTTTTGACTATATGCCCTCAGGCTAAAGCCAAGCCAGAACTCTAAACAAATATTAAACTCTAGTAAGTAAGCTGTGTTTTCACAGAGGCATAGGTTGGCAATGCTGACCGTACTTTGTGTTCTAGGGTTGAGCAAATAAATATTTATGGGTAACGAAGCCAGGTTTCTGTCCAGAAGGGAATCACAAATATGAAAAAAGGAAAAGAATCACGTGGTGTCGCTTTGCAATTAGAAGTATCCGTGTGAACGCATGGTTTTTAATATGTTTCTGAAGAACAAGATATTGACGTACAGAGTACAGCTTTCTAGCTTCTGCTGGGAGGACCTAGAAGCACTGAGCCCTGGAACACATCACACCCCACAGCCACCATTCTCCACCAACCAGCATTTGGGCTTCTTGGAGAAATGTCTGGTTTCAGGATTAGGACCGGGAAAGTGCAAAGCAGCCAAGAACAGCTTACAATGCTGGAAAGTACGGTGCCTACAGGGTGACAGGAACAGATCAGGACACAGGAGACGAGTCGATGAAAGCCAGCATCTCCAGGAGTGGGACAGACAGTGCACTGAGGACACAGCATCATTTTCAGGGAATTCCCACCCAACGTGCAAAAATCCACATTGAAGAATATCCTTCAAAATAATTAGCTTGTGGGGCACCTGGGGGCCTCAGTCAGTGAAGCGTCTGCCTTCGGCTCAGGTCATGACCCTGGGGTCCTGGGATTGAGCCCCACATCGGGCCCCCTGCTCAGCGGGGAGCCTGCTTCTCCCTCTGCCTGCTGCTCCCCCATTTGTGCCGCTCCCATCAAATAAATTCTTAGGGGAAAAAAAAAATTTAGCTTGTGTTTTTTTTAAGGTATCCATGTCATGTACCCTTCCAAAATAAAGATAGTGAAATATACGTAGCAGCTGAATGGCAAAATCTGAATAAATTTTGTTGTAGTCTACGATATCGTGTCAGTGTTAGTTTCTGGGGAGAACTGAACTGTGGGCGTTTGATGCCCTTGTTTGGGAGGAGCAGACGCAAGTATTTACAGGCCAAGGGGCATGATCTCTGCAACTGATGGCCAAATGGTTAAGAAAAAGAATATAGCAAACAGGAAATATCAGTATTTAGGGAATCCAGGAGGTGAGTAAATGGGAATGGTTTTGCAATGTTTCTGTAAACCTAAGTTTGTCAAAATACAAATGGGAAAAACACGATGGCATCACCTGAGAGAGAGAGAGACAGTCTAGTATACTTTATCTGTCCTGGAGTAGCCCAGGTGTACCTCTACACCTTTGTCCTGGGGGCGTGTGCTTCCACAGGCCGGCACCAGGCCCGCAGACAGCCGGCCCGCACTGTTCCTGTGGCTCTCTGCTTTCTGTAGGCATAGAGTTGCAGTCTGTCAGCCTATCTGAATTGCAGCTGGGTGTGGATGGTGTGCAAAGAGTCCTAAAGCTGAAGACTCCCTATGTTCTCTGGGTCATGGCCCCTTTGAGATCCTGGTCACAACTGTAGATCATCTCTCTGCAAACAATGTACACAGGAGCTCGAAGGCAATTTGGGAGGGAGGTGGTTATAGTCCTCCTGAAGACCACGGGAATGGCCTTAAATTGCAGTGAGGGCCCTTTTGGGGTCTAGCTTGTGCAAGAGGCTGCCGGAGGCTGGGCCTTGACTTGCACGGCCATCCAGTTTTTCGGTGACTGCCTTGGGTTAACGGAAGTCCACAATGAGGACTCTAGAAGACCGAGCATTATCTGCATGCCAGGCCCTGTGCTCAATACTTCCTAGACCCTGAACTCCCCACAAGGTATGTGTTCTCACCATTCACAGAAGTGGAGCTGACAGGGAGCCACAAACTTGGCCCTCTGATTCCCATCAAGAACTTCTGCCCAGAACAGATCCCATTTGACCCCACTGGATGGGGAAGACTGGGCTTTTCCAAAGCCTGCACTTGGTCTGCGTGTCAACAAACTGCCTTGCCCCCAATTCACCACGTGCACCAGAGTGTAGAGAACATGGACTTAATGAGACAGCAGCCGCAGCGTTATCACGGCGGACACCCCTGCTGCTCTCTGTGGAGGGCGGGCCATGCAGACTGGGTCTTGGGCGTCTTTGTACCGTGCTGTGGACTCCAAGACCCACACACAACTTTGTTTAAAGACTTTGCCATTCCAACAGGGTAAGTGGAAAAATTGGGAAGGAGGAAATGGGCTTGGTCAAAAAGAAAAGGGAGCCAACTCTTTGTCCAGCAGACACCAGTGTATTATTAATGCTTCCTACGGACACGGTGATTGTAACTGGAATAATGTGATGTTCGCTACACAGGAGATACAGGAACGGCCAATGTCCTTGTGACAGAAATGGGACATAGTGGTGAGAAATGTGCAGACTGGGGGGTGTAGGAAAAGGGCGCTTGGCCCTTAAGCTCCCCCTTCAGCCCTGGAGAGGAAGGGGAAGCAGGATGGGGACCTGTTGCGAGTCCAACCTCTCCGGTTGTTTGCTTCTCACTGTCACCCTGAAGCAGATCAGAGCACACCACTAGAGGACTCCCCAAGGCCACCATGGGAGGCTTTCTGATGGTGCAGAGAAGCAAGGAGGAGGAGACGCTGTCTTTATCCACCATTCTTGTCAGCCAACAAGCTAAGCTGACCTTTCTGCCACCAGTCCAAGATAACAGACGTCCAAGGGACTACACTCCACCAGCACCACCTGCACCCATCACCTGTGCACATCAGCAGCCAAACGCCATCCAGACACGAGGGTATAAAAGATAAGAGTCACACCACGGAACATTCTCTTCCCACAGACCCCCCTACAGCAGGGTCTCTGAAGCACAAAACAACCCCGCAAATACTGAGCCAACAGTGGCTCTCGCGGTGAAGATCTGGGAGTTCTCACCCTCTGTCCCGGGGTTCCATTTGCCGGCAGGGGTACAGGACCTTCCACATCTGATCCTCGGTCTTCCTGCACATGCTCTGGGATCCCTGCCCAAAACTCCCTTGAGCAAATACTCCCAGTGCCCGACTTCAGGCCCCCAAACAAAAGACCAGTGGCTGGTGGTGGTCTGTAAGCTGTCCAGAGCCCTCAGATGGCACAGGGAGCCCCTCTGGCAAAGATCTGACTGCAGCCAACCCTGTTGCCTAACCTAGACCTTCCCCCCCGGGGCACAGTCCCTGCTGCCAGCTGGGAAGGAGGACAGCCTCTTCCACTGGACCCCCAGCCTCCCAGCCTGGAGCACCACAATAAGCACAAAGGGAGGAGCGGGGGCTGGTCCACCCAGGGGGAAGAACCTCACAGCCCCCGTCCCTCCATGTTGTACGGAGGTGGGAACCCCCTGGATGGGCCCTGTCGGAGGAGAACCCAGAGAGAGAGAACCTTGAGAGGCAGGAGCAGGGCTCTCAGGAGACAGTCATGAACCACCCCAGTTAGGGCCACCTACAAGTCCCCACTGGAGGATGGGGGCCTCCAGGTAGATCCAAACCATCCATTGCAGAGGAAACTCAGGCCACACCTGGGTGTCTGCAACCAGCATTCCCAAGGCTTATCGGCCACTCCCCCAAAGCCCTCTAGGGGTTCTCAGGGTGGCCAAAGCCCAGCGGCCTTGACCCCAAGGGCCTCCTCAAGGCTCGTTGCCACAGGGGGCGGTAAGAAGCCTCTCCCCACTTCCCTGTTCATGGACCCCATGCTTTCCCAGCAGCACACCCAGGAAAGAGCCCCACGAGGCTGCCCCCAGTCCCAGCAAGTGCCTGGGACAAGGATGATGATCCTCACAACCCGTTGGCCCAGCACTGGAGAGAGGTCTGCGGCTGGGCCCTAGGGGTCTCCAGAACACAAGAAACACCTTGACTTTGGCAATCACTGGCAGGTTGAATGCCAGAAAGGCCTGGGGGGGCGCCTGCTGCTCTACGCATCCACATCCGGACCAGGCTCCTGGAAGAGTGACTGCTTGCGCAGGGTGAGCCGAGCACATTTGGGGCACGTGGTGGAGTTGTCATAGTAGCAGTCCCTGGGGACAGGGAGGGTGGGGTCAGCCCCAGCAAGGGTCTGGGCTCTGCACATGAAACTACCGCAAAGCCTTCCCGGACTTCCTAAGTCAGGCCCTTCTCTCCCTCGTCTGTGTATGGGCACATGGAGGCAGTTTCTCCCAGAGAGCAGAAGCCAGGTCTGCACCCAGTGCCCCCAGGCCTGGGTCCAGGGCCTCAGGGTGGGCCCCTCCTGCAGGGTTCACACCTGCCAGCCGGCTGCCATCCAACATCTGCTGGGAGCACTCCACCACTGCACAGAGCCTCACCTGGGGCACGGGGTGCGCACCGAGTCCTGGGGACTGCTGATCCTGGAATACCCATTTTTCACTCCAGTCCCAGGCTGCACCAGCAGTGCTCGCTGGGCGGACAGCAGGTGCCCGACGGAAATCCACATGGACAGCAATGGGAGGCGCCCATCTGAGCCCAGTGTGAGGCACCGTGCGGGGTCCAGCAGGCCCACTCTATGTTAGTAACTGTACTGATCACTCTTCCAACCTATGTCATTATTTTCCCAACATCCCCTAAGTCTTTTTGTCACAAATACTTAACGTTGTTTGAAACTAAGTAGTCAATAAAAACGTTAGGTATTTCTTTGGGCCTAAGGATGTTTGAAAAAAACCACCAAGACATTGGGGCTGCCCAGAACCAGAAAGTCAAGGGCCCTCTGGCCTCCGCTACAGTGCCCGTCTGCTGGAGCAGAGAAGCAGTCAGACAGCACCCGCACGCCGGGGTCTGGGCCACAGCACCCCTCCCCGGCCCCAGAGGGGCTTGTTCCCCTTGGAACTTCTAATTTCATCCCACACATTAGGGTCTAAACCCACATTAGGATCAAGGCAAGGGGCTCTGAAAATCAGGCAGCAAAGACTGACCCCCAAATGCCACCCCTCCCTCCGCCCCTCCGTCCCTCCGCTGCCTGCTGGGAACCCGCACACCTGGCCAAGGGGTCGGTCGGGCCACACGAACCTGTGGAAGACGGCAGAGCAGTCGGTGCACACGGACGTGTGGCTGTCGAAGGGGAAGAGGACGTCACCCTCTCTGCAGAGCTCACACACGAAGCCCTTGGCCTGACACCGCTGGGGGCGACAGTGCAGCATGGAGGGCAGGTCAGCGCAGGCTGTGGAGGGCACCTGAGGCCGAGGACACACGGGGCCCAGCGGCTTGCCCGCCCTCCCTGCCCCAGGGACTGGGAGTAGAGGGAAAGATGCCCCAGCCTGCGGGTCCCCAGGCTGCCCACCTCACAGTCCAGCTTAATGTGCTTGGCGAAGAGCGTGTGTGTCTCAGTGAGGGAGCAGCTCAGGCGACCCGTGTGCGCGTCCAGCAGGTCCTGCACGGAGTACATCTCATCGTTCTCCACGAAATGCTGCCGGTCCTGGAGCTGTGGGTCCCAGCAAGCGCCACCCCAAACACTGGGTGAGGGCCCCTTCTGCGGCCCACCCCCCTCCCCCAACCAACCTGCTCATCCTCCAGGCCCCCGGGAGCTCACGGGAAGCAACAGGGGGTATCGGGCTCTGGGGCTCATGGTGCCTCCCCCAGGCACCCTGCTTTCAGCATGCTGGGTACCCCGCACCTCTGCCCAGCACACCAAAGCTCCTCCTGGGCCTGACCCTGTTCACCATCGCCCTTTCCCGGCTTTATCTTGCTCACAGACCTCACTACCCCCGACTCTTTATTTTTCTTCCCCACCTGAAGTGAGGACACGGATTCCTGCCTGTTTTGTTTCCTGCTCCCTAGGATCTAGAACAGTGAACACCCATGAATGCTTAATGAACCAATAGTAGGGGAGCCTTGAAGAGTGTGTTTGTGGTCAGTCCTGCCTGCACAGTACTGCGCCTGGTGCACTCTATGGAGACCCAGGCAAGGGCTAGAGGGTGACACCCGCTCCCCTCCATGACAGAATCCAGGAACACTTTTGTGGCTAGAATGCCTGTTTGCTCTCTGAATACCTGGGGTTCCTTGGGACAGAGCATGGGAGACACACGCAAGCTAGGAAGTCATCGGAAAGAGACCTGGGTCTGTGTGTCCCCTTCGCCCGGGCCCCCTGCACTCCCAGCTCCCACTCCGGGGGGGGGGGGGCTGACCTGCAGGAGCAGACGGGCCTCCATCGCTTCCCTGCAGGTAATGAAGTAGGGCTTCATGAGCAGGATGTCCTGGCGCAGCTTCTGTGGGTGAGAGGGGAGGTCTGCTGCGGCAACCCTGGCAGGCCCGCACCATGGCACCCTGGGGAACAAGGGGGCAGGCAGTCCAGGTCGGGAGGGGACAGATGGTGCCTTCACGGCCCCCAGGATGGTCCCAGATCTGAGAGCTCCAGCCAAGCTCGAGTTCGAACCCCGGCTTCCAGGCCAGGGCTGCCCGAGGAGCGTTCACCTTCAAACACATCATACGAAAGAGAGAAAGAATAATGTTGTGTGCTGATTCTGTTGAAATCATCTTTTGGATATACAGAGTAATATAAAACACACTACTAAATTAACTTTACCTGCTTTTTACTTTTTTTTTTAAAGATTTATTTATTTATTTATTTATTTGTCAGAAAGAGAGAGAGAAAGAGGGCACACAAGCAGGGGGAGCAGCAGAGGGAGAAGCAGGCTTCCTGCTGAGCAGAGAGCCTGATGCGGGACTTGATCCCAGGACCTGATCACAACCTGAGCCGAAGGCAGACGCTTCACTGACGAAGTCCCCCAGGCACCCTGCTTTTTACTTTTGTAAAAACTAAAAAAAATTCCCAAACTGCCTCTGGGCCTTGTATCATATCGTGACTGGACACCGCTCTAGGGCCTTGAACCCTAAGGATAGCTGAGGGCCCCCCCAACCTCAGCAGAGGGCATCCCCCCTCTGCTCCCAGGACACATGGGGAGAGCGCAGCGCACCCTCACCCCTGCCCCCTCCAGCCTTACCCGGATCTCCACCAGCTCCTCCACATAGTTGAACAGCAGAGGGTTGATCTCCCGGAGCCTGAGCACCGGCCGAGACACCATGAGAGCCAGGTACCGCATACTGCAGCGGGACACCTGCGGGGCGAGGGGAGGTACCCCCAGCATTGCACACGCCACCCCCCAGTACTACATCCCCCCAGCCTAAGCCAGGCTGAAGCACTGGCTCTCCCTCCTTGGGGCTCCAACTCCTCCCCTCCCAGCCCCAGTCCCCCACCCCCGGCCTCTACCCGACCCTTGCCACCCTCCCTCCCCCCACATCCCACGCCCCTGCCTTGCCTTGCGCGGCTCGAAGTCCCAGTTGTGCACGACTCGTGCAGGGATGACCGCCAGGTCATTCCAGTGGCAATGGGTGCAGTAGTACTGGCCCGTATAGTCACACTGCCGGGCCTCGCTGGGCACACCCCCTGTCACGGTGACGGGTCATTACAAAGTCAGGGCTGCCCTCGGGGTCCCCGACAGCTTAGGAATCACACAATATGTGGAAAGCGTATGGGGCGAGAGACAATTGACCTGGGAGGCTCTGCCCTCCAGACCTGACACAGTGTCTTCTCATCACGAGACCCGAAGCAGATCAGGGCACACTGCTGCCCTCAGTTTTGTCGTCAATAAAGTGGAACAATAGCAGGACCCCACTGCAGGACTGCTGAGAGGACCCCAGAAATTAACATGAGTAAATCTCTGACGTGTGGCACACTAATGACACTGTGCCATTTTTCCCATCTAGGTAGGCTTTCTGTGACACAGAGGAGGCTGAGTGCAGGCCAGCACTGGGGGTCCTCCCAGGTGACCTGGCCTGGCACCTCACTCTGCTTGAGTGGGAGTGAAAAGATGCCAGTAGCAGCCCCTTGCCCCTCCCCATGGAAAGAGAGCAGGACACCAGCCCCAGGAGCCCAGCTGCCCCTCACTGTCTGATTTACCCAATTTTCATACCCCTGCCTACCGTAGCCCCTGCCCCCGCACCCTGCTCCCTCCCGGGGCACTCACGCAAGGAGATGGGTGCCCGGCACTCTGCGCAGCGGTAATCTTGGCTGTCCAGCCCTGTCTCCGGGCAGATGTTCAGCTCATACTCGGCTTGGTGGCTGACTTTGGAGCGCACGCAGGGCTTGGAGATGAGGTTCAAACACTTGCTGTGACATCGGTAATAACATCCTGGGGTAGGGGGGCAACAGGGTGCCTTTCAGAAGTGGTATCCAGCAGCCCAGACCGCCCTCCAGCTCTACCCCAATTCCCACCTCACTCTGAGAGCTTTGCAAGGCCCCCCTGTAGGTCCCCAAATGTCAGAGACCTTGTCCGTCCCCATCCCAAGCTTCGCCCTATGGGTGTGAGGAGACCTTCCTCCCCATCTCCAGACTAGAGGTCCCACCTGGATGCCTCGAGGGCAGCGAAATCACTCCGTTTGAGGGAGATTCTCGCTCTTCCTTCAGAAACCCGCCTCCCACACACGGTTTTCTCACCTCAAATGTACCGACTCCGTCTTCCCACCTGCTGAGACTAAAATTTGTAACGTCTTCTCAACTTCCCTTTTATGCCTCTTTCCAGCTCTCCAGCGAGAGCCACACTCGCACTCACCCAAAACACTCCTCCCTGATCAGAGAGCCAGCTTCCTCCTCAGCTCTCCCCACTCCTTCCTTCAGGCCGTGCTCCGCTTGTGCCCAGAGTGGTCCTTTTAAAACCCGGGCATGGCGCCTGGGTGACTCAGTTGGTTAAGTGGCTGCCTTTGCCTCAGGTCATGATCTCAGGGTCCTGGGGTCAAGCCCCGCATCGGGCTCTCTGCTCAGTGGGGAGCCTGCTCCGCCCCCCACCCCCCGCCTGTCTCTCTGCCTCTCTGCCTACTTGTGATCTCTCTCTCACTCTCTCTGTCAAATAAATAAATAAAATCTTTAATAATAAATAAATAAAATCTTTAAAAAAAAATAAAATAAAACCCGGGCATGTCCAGCACTGACCTGTGGCTCCCTGTGTGCTTAGAGAAAAGCCCGTGGTCCCCTCTGAGCCCGCCTTGACCAGCCTCCTCTCAGACCCAGTGCGCCAGCCACGCTTCTCTCTGCTCCACGCTGAAGACAATGGCCACACACCAGCCTCGGGGCCTCGGCACACACTTCCCCCACAGGAACATTCTTCCCCAGATATACTCCTGCCTTACTCCCAGACTTCCAAATTTTGCTTAAATGTCACATGATGCCGTTTCATTCCACCCTAAAGTCACACCCGTCACACTGCCTGACCCACACTGTTGCCTTTCCTTGTTTTTCTTCAGTGGACCATACTGTCTAACACACCACACGCTCACTCGGAACAGCACCATCCACAGGAATTCTCTGCAAAAACAGAAATGTCTAACACAGTGGCCACCACAGTAGCCTCACGTGGCTACTGAGATTGCATAACTAAGGAATGAAGTAGTTATTTATTTTAACTGGTTTAGATTAAAACTGGAAGAGGCACCTGTGGCTTGTGGCCACCGTACTAGAGAGCCAAATGTGGAGGAAAGGCTGGTAAAGAAGGGAGTTTGGGTCTGTTGCCCCTTGTTTCATCCCGGGTACTCAGTCCATTAGGCTCAGTAAACACTGCGCACACTGCCAGAAGTCACACGCACACACCCAGAGCTGCCGGGTCTGCGTGTTGACACACCTGTGCCGGGGCACCCACCTGTGCAGGTGTACCAGGTCTGAATGAGCCCCCAGATGATGGTGTTGCACTTGTCACAGGTCTGCTTGACACTTTTGCTCTTCTCCTTGTAGAAACGGTGCTCCAGGAGGACTCGGATGTTGGGTTCGTCCTCACTGGGGTCCTGGAGAGAGTCCCGGGAGGGGTCACAGGTGAGCCTGCTGTACCTCCTTTTCCTTGCCATGAACCCTTTTACTTATTTCTTCCAGGTACCATTTACAGCAGACACGGTGAGTTTCCCCCAATGTCACACCCCTTTTCCCTTTAGCAACAGAACTCCCCAGCACACAGTCAGGCCTGGACCATCCGGACAACAGTCTGACTTTCCCTGCACCCAGATGCCATCCTGGGACGATGTGCAGGTCGAGGGTGTGTAAGCAGGAGTGATGACGCCTCCCCTCCCCTCACACCCTTTTTCCTGCTAAGTACAGACCCAGAGGTGACAAGGGGCCATCTTAGATTCTCCACAAGGACTGGCAAAGCAGTAAGAACAGAGGGCCTGGGACCCCCCAACACCATTAGCTGCCCTGTGGGCCCTAGGTCACCTACAGGACTTCCACATGAGTAAAATGACATGTCATTCCTTTAAGCCGCTATATTTTGGGGCGTGTTGTTACCAAAGCCTTCTTTGTGTCTTAATGAATATTGCGCTTTCTAATTCCCAGGGACAGTGCCAGCAAGTTAAAGAGCACCCACGGTCAAGGTAAACCTGTGCGTTTGGGCCTCCAGGATGCATTACCTTTACTGCTGTCGCCTTCGTGAAACACACACTCGGGAAGTCCCCGCCTCCCCCCGCAACTCTAGGCCCTGAGGCTCAGGGAGGGACTGACCCGATGCACTTGAGCCAGTGGGTGGGCCTGTGCCCTGCACTGGCCAAGCCAGATTAGACTAACAGAGAAGAGCCTGCCTGTGGGGTGAAGGCCCACCTCTGTCCTCCATGCGGGGGGAGGGGGGACAGGTCAGGTCAGCGCCCACCTTCAGCTCCTGGAGCTTCAGCCGGAGGTGGATCAGCCTCACAACAGCGTCCTTCTGCTTCTCTGACTGCTCAGGCAGCTCCAGGATCGCCTGCTTGCACTCCTCGATGGCCTGCCGCAGCTGCTGAATGTCTGAGGCCAGGAAAAGACCCTGCCCGGGGCGGGGGGCAGAGGGGTGGCAGAGGGAGGCAGATGACAGTGTCAGAGGCCCACCCTGCCTGCTCTCCACATGGAGGTCCAGCCCAGGGCAGACCACCCCCCCAAGTCACCGGCCTCCATGAAGAAACAGATGCCCAGAGGGCGGGGCCGAGGACTTGCTCAAGGCCCCACAAAGTTAGCAGCACAGGTAGGAACCAGCCCGAGCCACCTGCCCACCAGCGGGACCTGGCCACTCATGTGCCTCTGAAAACCTAATTCAGGATGTTTTCAAAAACATGACTTCTTCTTTTAGAAACCCTATCCTTCTTCTGGCTGTGCTATTTTGCTTATTTCTACAGAACTTCCTCTTGGATGAAAGCCAGGGGAAGGACAATTTGCCTGTCATGAAGGACAGGAAGTGGCCTCCAGCTTAATCACCAAGCCCGGAGATGCCCCAGGTACCCACGCACCCCAAGCAGCGGCACCTCACAAGGACTCAGGGCCAGGGCCCAACAAAGGCCCTGGGCTCGGGACCCTGCTATTACAGGGAAGGAAGCCAGGCTCAAGTTGGAGCAGAGTAGCTGAGGCCGACCTTGCACAGGGCACAGGACAGAGCTGCCCTCGGGACCCCCACCCCCGCCTCCATGAGACCAGGCAAAGAGCAGGAGATACTCCTACTCTGGAAACTTGGTGTGTGGCCCATAGCAAGGGAGCAAACATTTCTTCAGTGAAGGTATAAAACACAAATACAAAATGAAAAGTAAATGAGAACTGGGGGCTTCTGGGTGAATCTTTTTTTTTTTTTTTGATTACTTAGGATGTTTCTGTGTTTCTCTCAAATAAAAGTTGAAGATACTTTGCATAAAATTAAAAGATTTTCAAACCTTTTAAAAGAGATTATTAGAGCCCTTTAATTAAAAAAAGGAAAAGCTGGGACGCCTAGGTGGCTCAGTTGGTTGGACGACTGCCTTCAGCTCAGGTCATGATCCTGGAGTCCCAGGATCAAGTCCCGCATCGGGCTCCCAGCTCCGTGGGGAGTCTGCTTCTCCCTCTGACCTTCTCCTCGCTCATGCTCACTCTCACTGTCTCTCTCTCAAATAAATAAATAAATAAATAAATCTTAAAAAAAAAAAAAGGAAAAGCTTCCATAAAACAAGAAATTGAACTGAGGAGAGTGGCCTGTGGTCCTTCCCTCACCCTGCTGTGTGGCCACAGCTTCCCCAGGACCCAGAGGGAGCCAACCCTCATGTCTGCCTCCCAGTGACCTGGAATGTGCGGATAGGGACAGCCCCAAACCAGAAGAGCAGCTTTGGGCCCCAAACCCCAGGTCAGCTGGTCTCTCTGGCTCCCCACCAGGTTATGGAGATGGGAGGCAGGTGTCATTAGGTCTCAGATTCAAGGCCCAGGAGCCCCTGCAGGTGGACCGGTCCTGCTCCCCAAGGATGGGGTGACAAGGATATACCCAGCCTCTCCTGCCTTAGGGGCTCCCCCAGTCCCCCTCTAACCCCAGGCCCAAAACTTACCACAGGGCGGGAGAAGTGGTCCTCAGATAAGCCAAGATCCATCACTCGCTCAGTGCAGCAGAACTCCGGCTCTCCAGGCAGCAGCTCAGGCAGGGCCTCTGTAGTGGGTGTGGGTGTGGGTGTGGAGGGCAGCAGAGAGAGAAAGGAAGATCAACCTGCCTCTCCCCCAGGAGTAGGCTGGGGCCAGAGAGGCCCACAGGAGATGCTGAGGGCTACCAGGCCCTACCGTGATACCTGCTGTGTTTGCATTGGCAAAGGAACCCTAACCCTATACAGGTAAGAGAGAGCCATGCAAAAAGATGAGGTGGGAAAAAAATCTAAATATAAAATTTAAAAAGAAACCAAGATGAGGTGGATACCCATGGTGCTGAGAGAGGTCCACAAAACAGTATTAGAGAAACATCCCAATTTCTTTGGTTGTTTTTTAAGATTTTATTTATTGAGAGAGAGAGACAGAGAGCACAAGCAGGGGGAGAGGTAGAGGGAGTGGGAGAGGCAGAAGCAGACTCCCCACGGGGGGGGAGCTCGATCCTAGGACTCTGGGATCACCACCTGAGCCCAAGTATGATGCCCCATGGACTGAGCCACCCAGACGCCACAGAAACATTCCAATTTCTAGGGCACACCTTACACATGCATATATGGATTCAAGGCTGCTGGCGGATTTCACAACAGAATTTCTGAACCCCCATGTGGCCTCCAGGAGAACTCTGTGTGTGCACACACACCCCCCCAAAAACCCTGACTGCATGTGCAGCTCTCATAGCCCCACCCCCTGACGCCCTGAGGAGCTGGGCCTCCGACCAGGCCACTCCATCCTCTCCCTGACCAAACTGCAGCTCTGAGTTCCTTCCCCAAGTATTCCCCGAGTGAGCTCCTGCTCTGTGCTGGGCCCTGGGACGCAGCAGCGACATGACAGTCACAGATCAGATCCCTGCCTTCGGGAGAGCATGTCCTAATGGGGCCACAGAACAGGCAGAACGTAGCTTGGGCGAGGAGGAAAGGGAAGGCCAGTAAGGCGGCCAGCTACTCGGGAAAGCCAGCGTGCTCCGCGGGAGGAACTGGGAAGAGAGGATGGGGGGGCCGCTCAGGCCTCCCCCCAGCACCTACCTTCAGAAGTGACTTCTGGGGCCTCCTTGCTGGCCCTCTGCTCATGCTGCCGTGGCCCAGTCTCCTTGTTGAAGGGGTTGAGGTGGGCCTGCCGGAATCGGGCCAGCTTCTCGTCATATTCCATAGCATCCCACCTGTGGGGGCAGGGAGGGGGGTAAGGACAGACGGAGATGAGCTCCCAGACTCACTGCACTCGTAACCCCTTCCTGAGTTCCCAGGGCTCCAGAGGGGATGCCTGGCCTCCTTCCCTCGCCCAGGAGGATTCAGGTGGGACACCCCCACACTGCAGCTGTCATCCTCTGCCCCTCCCCCAACCAGCTCAGCCCCTCACCTGGGCCCCATTGGTAGCTTCCCCTCAGGAACAGAGACCCACAGGGGGCACGCAGGTGGAACAGAGCTAGGAGAGGGACGTGACCACCCCAAGAGTACCCGGCCAGTCTGGAACCCAGGCCCCCTCCCTCCCAGGACTCCCCATTCAGCCCCAGTCCAGCCATGTCCTCACTGCTGAGAAGGCAAGGCGTGGGCACTCCCACAAGACAACACCTCCCAGGACTCTGGTCCTTACTTCTGGACCTGAGCACAGGTGTTCCTTTTCTGTCATAGCACCCCAAAACCACAGCAGTGGAGCAGAACCATCAGAGACAACTGTCAAAGGTCACAGTGCTGGACACTAGGAGCCAATGCTGGGGGGCAGGCCTGCTCTCCCACCTGCACTGTGGCCTTGGGCACGGCCCATCTTCCTGGTCCCCAGGGAGCCCTATGTCTCTGCCAGTGTGGGGAGAAGGCTCCGGAATGCTCATCAAGCATCACGTAGGCCAGCACCGCCCAGATTCCCACTGGCCCAGATTCCCACTGAGGCTCTGTGTGGCCCAAGTCAGTGCATGGCCCACACCTCAGGATCTCAGGAAATAGGAAATGCCTCACTCCCCACTGGCCTGTCTCTCCCCTCCCAAGAGTTCAGCAAGTGGCCAAACACACAGGGCTAAAGCCTCCTGAAAGGTAGAAAGGGGCTTTGACTGGAGACACTGATTCACTTCCCAGGTCCTCCTACCTCCTTAGCTTCTCTGCCACCAAGGTGACATGAGTTCATGGGAAGTCAACTGTTTTTCTTAAAAGTGCCGGGTGTTAATTGTGCTTTCTCTGTAGCTATTTAGTCTAAAATAATTCATGATTATCAAAGACAAGCCTATGACTCCTATCTGCACTCCCTCCAAAAGAAAGACAATGGATCCCAGAGAGGACAGCCTTGACAAGAGTCATCCCCAACGCCACCCAGTGCTGGCTGCCCAGCATCTGGGTCAGAAACTCCCGCACCAACTGTGGGACCTGTCCTACCTGTTCAGCCTCTGTGGTGGGGACGTGGCAGAACCCAGCACCTGGATCAGCATAGGAGAGGACACAGATGCCATGAACTCTGGGCTTAAGCCTCCTCTCTCTCACTAGCTGACAGCTTTGGGCAGATCACTCAGGGTGGTTGGGCCCTGACGACCAGTGCCTCTCCAAACAACAGAATCACAGTGTCCTGGGAAGCACCCGGAGTGCAGGACAGACCCGGCTATGCCAGGACTGACTTACCCCATCTTTCTTAGTGGTGAGAAAGATTTTGTGCCTGACCAGGCTGCAGTTGGGCTCCCGAAGCTTCTCCTAGGCCACCTGGGCCCCTCCTGTGACATCCGGTTCTAGCAAGAACCCCACTCCGTCAGTTCAGCAGGAGCTCCCCCACCCTGATACCCTGTCACCCTCAAATCTGCTCTCACCCCCAGGGGACATCTGATCACCCCAGCCTGCCCTCAGAAGAAATCCTGGTGGGTCGGTTTAGCCAGAATCCCCACTCAGCCCTGATGTGTCCCTTCAGCAAGTCTCCACCTGCTGATTTTACCCTGCTTTTACCCTGATTTTACTCTGATTTTTCTCCTACTGCAAGAGTCTTCAATAAAATCTGCACTTACTGCTTTAGCAACAGTCCAGGTATGTTTTTTTCTTCTCTGGGCAGAGGAAGCTGGATTCTGGGTTTGTCGCAATTTCCCAGCCTCCCTATAGTTAGATGTGGCC
Source organism: Mustela nivalis (assembly GCF_964662115.1). Classification (NCBI taxonomy): domain Eukaryota; kingdom Metazoa; phylum Chordata; class Mammalia; order Carnivora; family Mustelidae; genus Mustela; species Mustela nivalis. The sequence continues at coordinate 154,773 of NC_139037.1, forward strand.
ATGCGACTGCGTTATGACCAATGGAATTTTTTTTTTTTAAGATTTTATTTATTTATTTGACAGAGAGAGATCACAAGTAGGCAGAGAGGCAGGCAGAGAGAGAGAGAGGAGGAAGCAGGCTCCCTGCTGAGCAGAGAGCCCGATGCGGGACTCGATCCCAGGACTCTGAGATCATGACCTGAGCCAAAGGCAGTGGCTTAACCCACTGAGCCACCCAGGCACCCTGACCAATGGAATTTAAACAGAAAAATCTCATGGGAATTTTTCTTAAAAGGAGGCACTGTCCCTCTTCAGCTATTCCTACCTCTTGCCGCCTGGGATGCAGATGTAATGGCTGGAGCTGGCGTAGCAACCTTGGGTTTGACATAGAAGCCCTGAGCTCCTTCACCCCAGGCTTCATTCAAGTGAGACAGAAATAAACTTCTGCTTTAAGCACTGTTACCAGGAGAAGGATCTCTATCTCCTACATCTGAAACAGATCCTGAGGCATCACCTCAAGAGCCTTGTGGTAATAAAATGAATTGGTGCTATTCAAATCCCAGATCTGTCAGCTCCTAGCTGACATGTATGGTCTTGGGCAAATGCCTAAACCTTTCTTGGCTCTTGATTCCTCATGTTTCAAATGGGGGAAATAACAGTGCCCACTGTATAGGGTTATTGTGAAGATTAAATTAGTTAATACAAAGCTCCAAGTATCCTGGTCAGCATACCGTGTGCATCTGATAAGTACCAGGTACAGCTTACTATTATTATTGTTGTTACTAATGTTATTAAGAATCAGATAGCCCTGGGCACCTGGGGGGCTCCGTCAGTTAAGCATCTGCCTTTGGCTCAGGTCATGATCCCAGGGTCCTGGGATGGAGTGCCTCCGCTCTCCGCTCAGTGGGGAACCTGCTTCTCCCTGTCCCTCTGCCTGCTGCTCCTCCTGCTTGTGCTCTCACTCTCTGTCAAATAAACAGATAAAATCTTAAAAAAGAATCAGATATCCCTGATTTAAATTCTGGGTTTCCCAGTGATGAGCTATGTGATCCAATTTTCCTGCCCACAAATAAGAAGACTACCTAGCTCCTGGAGTGAGTAGAAGGACTAAGTTTGTACTTATATGTCAGGGGAACCTATAGCCCAGAGCTGTTGCTAAGCGAGCTGTCGCTGTCATCACATGACAACCACCCCAACCCCAAGGAAACCTCCCCTCATTTTAAACTGCGGCCAGAGGAGCTTAAAAGCAGGAACACCTCTGCTCCTCCCAACAGCCCTCCTCAGGGCTGGAACACCTCTCCTCCTCCAAACAGCCTCTCCCCTGGAAAAAGCATCTTTCAATTGCCTCCTTATGGGCCGTGCCAGCTCCCGGCCTAGCATAGAGGCCATGAGCAAATGGATACATGCTCATCCGACCTCTCTAGCCTCAGTCTCTCTCCTGCCAAGCTGGAGAATCATACTACCCTCAGGACTTCTGAGGGCACACAAGTGATGTCCCAAGAACACAGACGCCCAGGGGAGGCATTACACAGCAGCTGCCTTGGCTCCACCCCCTACTCCCCCTCTCCCCTCAACCCCTACCCCACTGGGTTCACCCCTCAGAACGCCCTGCGCTCAGATTCAGGCTTGGTCTCAGAGAGGAACAGGCAGGAAGGGTGAAGACTGAGAGGAGTGAAGGAAATCTGTCATCCCACCTCTGCTCTCCTTTAGAGACTCCCCTCCTCTGGCAGGGAAGAGAGGGTAGGATGCGACAACTTAGCAACTCAAGTGAACCTCAGAAAAAAGCCCAGGGGCTCATGAAGCAGGCACTGAAGGGTCCTGGGCTTAAGCTCGGGTGCACTCCTGATGGTTCTATTCTCACCCAGCCACAACTGGAGGTCCCTAGAATTCCACCTCCAGGGATAGGATAAAGTACATCCTATATTCTCATGCCTGGAAGAAGGCCTGGCAGGTCCCTCCGGGGGGCTGGGGCAGAACTACTCCCCCTTTTAAGGGTTATTTGCCACAGAAGCCTGGCACAGTGGCCACCGCCGGCCTCAGGAGAGAGCCACCCCTAAGACATGCCTCCGGCAACTTCACTCACGACAACAACAAGCATATCCTCTTCTACCACGCCCAGCCATTCCCTAGTGAGGAAACTGAGGCCCGGTATTCCCAGAGAGTGGCACAGTCCTGGGATCTGCCGCGGGTCTCACCCATCCTACAGACAGCGCGTGTGGACGGCCGGAAGCGGTGGCAGTGTCACCCGGGGTTGGGGAGAGGCAAGAGAGGAGCCCCTCTCTGGGCTGATAAACCTGCCCAAGCGGGGTGGGAGGAAGCGCAGGTCCCCGGTGCCCCCAGCGCCCCAGAGAGGACGAGCAAGTCGGAACCTTGCATCGGGCGCGGGCGGGGGCCCTGGGCGGGTTCCTGAGTCCCGGCGCCCTCGGGAGAGGGGGCTCCCCGGGACACGGCGGGCCCAGACAGCCCCCGAGGGTCGAGCGCCCCCGTTCCCTCCACCCCCAGCACCCCCGCCCCTCACCTGGCCCGCCCAGACTAACCCCCCTCCGCCGCTCACCTGACCGCCGCCGCCCTCGCTACATTGTAACCCGCCCCGTCGCCCTCGCTACATTGTATCGGCCCCGCCGCCCGCTGCTGCCGCCTGCGGCCCGGAGGCTCATAGCAAGCCAGCCCCAGAGGCTGCGCGCCCCGCCCTCGCGCGCTGGCGGCCTCCGCGTCCCCCTCCGGGAAATGGGTGACGCTTCCTCCCGCCTGTTCAGGACGGCATGGCGGATACCACATTTTCCATGTTTTCTGTAATCACAGAAGCCGTGTTCTAGTAGAAACCACAACACTTAAAGGAAAAACGGCTGGGGTGTCTGGGTGGCTCAGTGGGTTGAGCGTCAGCCTTGGGCTCTGGTCGTGATCCCGGGGTCCTGGGATGGAGTCCTGCGTCAGCTCCCCACTCGGTGGGGGCTTGCTTCTCCCTCGGCCTGTGCTGTTCCCCCTGCTTGCCCTCTCTCCGTGTGTGTGTCTCTCTCTCAATTAAAATAAACCCAATATTTTTAAAAGGGGGGAGGGGAACGGTGATATTTAATTTATTTTTAAAAAGCCCAATGGTGAGGCACCTGGGTGGCTCAGTGGGTTAAAGCCTCTGCCTTCGGCTCAGGTCATGGTGTCGGGGTCCTAGAATCGAACCCCGCATCAGGCTTTCTGCTGGGCAGGGAGCCTGCTTCCCCCTTTTTTTTCCCTCTGCCTGCCTCTCTGCCGACTTGTGATCTCTGTCTGATAAATAAATAAAATCTTTTTTAAAAAAAAGAAAAAAGAAAAAAAAGTAAAAGCCCAGTGGTTGAGGGGAAAGAAAGGGAAGAGGGAATCACTGTGCAGACAGCAGCTGCTGGGCCTCACCTGCATGACCCTGTGTGAGGTAAGGAAGCTGGTGAAGAAAGGATGGGCCGTCATTCTATCCCATTTTACAGAGGAAGAAACTGAGGCACGGTCAGGTTCGGGGAAGGCTCAGTAGAAGATGGGTTGGGGGATGTTGGAGAAGCCCGTGTCTGAAGAAGCTGGTACTATTAGTGCTTCTCAGCCGTGCTATGACCCTGCTGTGTTTCCCTCCTAGACCTCACCACTGCCTGATGTCCTCCTCCCCACATAGTCCTGCTCGTTGTCTTTCTCCACCACCACCCCTCTCCCCATCAGAAACCAAGGGCTCGCATAGGACTTGTCTCCTCTCTTCACTGTTTCTTGCCTAGAACAGTGCCTGCACAGAGTCAGTGCTTAGTTACAAGGACTAAGGAAGGGATAAATCCCTGGGTGAACCCAGCCCTGAGAGGTAAAAGGTTTCACCTGGCAGATGTCCCACTCCCCAGATGTGTGTTAGCACCAACCGCTAAACCGAGCCAGTATCTGCTGCCCCAGGACAGTGGTGAGAAGACAGATAAGGCCCCAGCCCTTGAGGAGCTACACAGATGGTGCACAAAGACGGGAGTTAATAAGAGATGTGATGGGCACTAAGAAAGAAAGAAAGAAAGAAAGAAAGAAAGAAAGAAAGAAAGAAAGAAAGAAAGAAAGAAAGAAAGAAAGAAAGAAACAGGGTGACAAGGTCATGGGCAAGTACAGGGGAGGAGGACACCAGGATCAGGCTGAGACCCAAAGGGTAAGAAGATGAGAACGACAGTAGAGCTGTGGGAAAGCGTCCAGAGGGAAACCACGAGTGTGAAACCCTTGAGGAACAGAAAGCAGGCCAGTGTGGCCAGAGTTTAGTAAAAGTGGAAGGCTGGAGAAAGATGAAGTGAGAGGCAAAGCTATAGTGTTTGTAAACACATTGTCTTTTTCTTTTTTTTTTTTTTAAGATTTATTTATTTATTTGACAGAAATCACAAGTAGGCAAAGAGGCAGGCAGAGAGAGAGAGGAGGAAGCAGGCTCCCTGCAGAGCAGAGAGCCCAATGTGGGGCTCCATCCCAGGACCCTGAGATCATGAACTGAGCCAAAGGCAGAGGCTTAACTCACGGAGCCACCCAGGCATCCCAACACATTGGCTTTGATTTGTGCCAAGATGGAGCCACTGGAAGATTTACTGAAGTCTAATGGAGATACAGTAAACCGCACGTGTGTAAGTATACAACCTAATAAGTTTTGACATGTGCATACACCTGAAAAACTGACAAAGATTGTCAACCTAGCCATCATCCCCAAATGTTTCCCTGTGCCCTTCTGCAATCCTCCCTCCCTATTCCCAACTCCAGCCCCAGGCAACCACAGACCTGTTTGGGGTCAGTGCATTGTACTGCATTCCAGAATTTTCTAGAGATGGGATCTTATCGTATATACTCTTCTTTAGTTTGGATTCTTTTATTCAGAATAATATTCTGAGACTCCTTTTGTAACAGGTGTCAGGTGTCAGCTTATTCTCATTGCTAAGTAGGATTCCACAGTGTGGACAGACCACAGCTGGTTTATCCATTCACATGCTGACGAACATCACTGCTGTTTTCAGTGTTTTCTATTACAAAGAGAGCTGCTATAAACATTTGTGTATAATTCTGTGTAGAAATACACTTTAATTTCTCCTTGGTAAATACTTAGGAGTGGAACAGTTGGATTATATGGTAAGAGTGTGTTTAACTTCTAGGGATCTGGAAAGCTTTCTCCCATGGTCATTGTGCTGTCTCACATTCCCACTGGCATGAACATTGTGGTCCCTCCACGTCCTCACAGACTTTTGATGTCATCAATCTCTCTACTGGAGAATTTTGAACAGAGTAGTGACATTATTTTTTTTTATTTTAAATTTTATTTTACTGGGGCACCTGGGTGGTTTAGTGGGTTAAGCATCTGCCTTTGGCTCAGGTCATGATCCCAGGGTTCTGGGATCAAGCCCCATGTCGGGCTCCCTGCTCATCAAGGAGCCTGCTTTTCCCTCTCCCCTCTGCTTGTGCTCTCTCTCAAATAAATAAATAAAATCTTTAAAAACTTTATTTTATTGTGGTAAGGACACATTTATCATGAGATCTACACTCTTAACAGATTTTTAAGTATACCATATAGCATTGCTAACTATAGACACAGTTTTGTATGGTAGATCTCTAGAACTTATTCATCCTGCATAATTGAAATGGTACTAGTTGATTAGCACTTCTTCCCTGTCTCCTGTTCCTAGAAACCACCATCCTGCTCTTTGCTTTTAGGAGTCTGACTGTTTTGGATAGCTCACACCAATGGAATCATGCAGCGTTTGTCTTTCTGAGTCTGGCTTATTTCACTAGCACCGTGTCCTTAAGGTTCATCCATGTGTGTGGGATTTCCTTCTGTCGTAAGGCTGAGAACATCCCACTGTATACACCAATGAGCCTTTATCCACTCATCTGTCAACACGCATTTGGTTTGTTTCCAAAACTCGGCTATTGTAAATAGTGCTGCAAAGAACATGGGAGTGTTAATATCTCTTTGAAATCCTGATGTCAATTATTTTATTTCTTATTATTTTTTAAAGATTTTATGTATTTATTTGACAGAAAGAGCACAAGCAGGGGAGCAGCAGGCAGAGGGAGAGGGAGAAGCAGACTCCCCGCTGAGCAAGGAGCCTGACCAGGGAGGGACTCGATCCCAGGGTGCTGGGATCATGAACTGAGCCAAAGGCAGAGACGCTTGACAAACAGAGTCCCCCAGGCATCCCTGATGGGGGATAAATACCCAGAAGGGGGATTGTTGGATCATATAATAGCTCTAGTTTTAAGCTTTTGAGTAACCTCCATACTGTTCTCATAGTAGCTGCACATTTTGCATTCCCATAGACAAAGGTCAAAGGTTCCAGTCTCTCAACATCATTACCAACACTTGTCATCTTTTATTTTTCTGGCAACAGCCATCCTAACAGGTGTGAAATGGTATTTCATTGTGGTTTTGATTTCCGTTTCCCTGGTGATTAGTAACATTGAGCATCTTTTTAAAAAGTTTGTTGTTTTAGTAACCTCTACCCCTGGTGTGGGCTCAAACTCAAAACCCCAAGGGGTGGAGGAAGGATGATGATTCAGCCCCCGACCGGTTCCCTTCAAACTGTAGCCCTGCCACTGGCAGCTGGACAACCTGGGGGCAGTTTCACTTGCCTCCTGCCTTAGTTTCTTCATCTGTAAGTGCCTGCTTCCTAGGGCCATATAAGAAGCAAGCAAGGGGGTGAAGAGCTCGAGACCACCTGGCGTGGTCTCCCAGAAAAGGCTCAGCTTCAGACTTGCTGGGGTCCCTAGGCTAGGATTACTGGGTCTAGCAATGGAGGTATAATCGCTTACTATAATCATGCCCCCAAATGGAATGTCATTTGTCGTTTCTCTGAACTTCCTATTTACCTGGGCACCGTGTATTTGCTCTGGCAGCCCTACCCAGGCATGAAGTCGTCTCCTAAACCCTGAGCACTGCCTGCAGGGGACCAGGCAGAGGGGCAGGCAGGGCCGAAGAAGGCTGGGAGTGTGCCCAGGTCTGGACACCCCTGACCCTTCACCTAGGCTGAAGTGCAGGTGGAGCTGGGGGTGAACCAGCCAATGAAACCACTGTCCTAAATGTCAGCCGGACGTGCAGCCCACGCTGGATGGTGCTGGGCTGAGCAGAGCCCTGTTCGAAGGTTCAAGCAAGCCTGAGCAGCCACCCACTCAAGGTGGGGAGTGGCCTCTCCCACCCCCTCCTGCCCTGCATCTCTGCAAACAAACTTCTTTGGCTAGCATGAATGGGTCCGTTTAAGAGCAGACATTCATGGCCTTTACTATGGGCCACATGCTGTTCTAGCCACTCCGCACATGTTTCTATTTTTAGCTGTTGCTTAACAAAAACCACTCCGAAATTCAATGGCATAAAGCAGCTGCCATTTCATTAAGCTTAGGGCTATTGTGGGTCAGGAATCCCTGTAATGCACAGGGCTGATTTGGGTCAGCCCCTCCGATGTCCAATGTCCGGTGTCCGAGATGGAGGGAATGACAACTGACTGGTGGAAAACAGCAAAGACCTAAGTTCCTCCTCAGAAGAAGGTACAGCTGGGGCAGCGGTGGAGCTGGGTGGCTCAGTCTGTCAAGCGACTGCCATCCCTCAGGTCGTGATCCTGGAGTCCTGTGTGGGGTTCCCTGCTCTTCCTCCTCTCCTGCCCCTCCCCCTGATCATGCGCTCTCTCTCACTGTCTGTCAAATAAATAGATAAAAACCTTAAAAAAAAAAAAAAGAAAGTACAGCTGGAGGTTCACGAGGGAAAACCAGCTGGCAGAGAAGGGGTAGGCTGGGAAAGAAAGCTTGAAACCCCTGCTGCAGATGAACTCTGGCGGGCAGCAGGGATGGGCTGGGGTCTGGGAATGCTGGGCTCCCACCTCTTCACCTCCTCACATCCCCACCAACACAGTCCCCACCAAAATGCACCTTAATACATTTGTATTAAGTTGGGCTGTGGGCCTTGGGAGGAGAAGTGAGTGGACTGGCCTGAAAACCAACTCCACCAAGGCAGGGTGGCCCAGGGAGGCCAGACTCATCTGAACTGTGCTGGGGGGTCAGTGGTCAGGAGGGAAGTACGCTTTTTGGCCATTTCAGGCCCCATGGATAGGGCTGGACACTCGGCTGTGCCACTCGCCAGCTGACTAACACCGTCCCTTCTCGGAGCCTCCGTTTCTCAGCCTGAAAGACGCGCACCTCATAGAATCATCATGAGGGTTAAGCGAGCTGTGTGTGTTGAGCTCTCAGAAGAAGACCCGGGAAGACAGAGGACCTGGGGCCCAGGAGCAGCATCTGTGAGTGTCACGGGCCAGACGGAATTTTGTCAACACTGAGCAGGTGTCTCAACTCTTCTGGGGCCCGGAAGCCTTGAGAGCCTGTGTGGTAGACACCCTTGCCCGCCACCGTGTGGAGCACAGCAGCCCAGTGAGGCCTTGGGGGACGAGACTCAGGCACTTCTGCCGCTTCTTAGGCAGTGAGGACCCAGCTGCGGTGGCCCAGAGCAGCGCACAGATCCCCACTCCCCATATGGCCATGTCTGTCACAGACGCTGTGGCCTGGCCAGTGCATGGGTGGGGTGAGGGACACTGTTCTGGGGGTAGCAAGCAAGTGTGGCCAGGCACACAGCAGGCCCCCAGAGTGTTGGCCTTTAGAATGTGCTTCTCCACTACTCGGGGACCCCAGAGGCCCAGCCTGTGTCAGGACAAGAGCCCAAGACTTGCACCGCGTTGGGCGCTTCAGTTTCCTAGCCTGCCTCAGGGCCAATGGTCTCCTTGGCTTTCCTTATTCTGCAAAGACGGGCCAGGCACCAGTGTGCCACCGGCACTGAAGCCACTTTGATGTCCCAGGTGGAGCTAGGCTGGAGGAAACCCCTGGCTTCCAGGGACTGGGTGTGAGAAGGCAAATGCAGCCGGAGCTGGGTCTGTGGTGGGCCCCTTCCAGGTGCCCGTGCCGGCGGACACAGAATTGCCACCAGGGGGCGCATGAGGCCAGCACAGGGCTCCCCTCCAGGAGAGTGGGAGTGGGGGTGACGCCTGGATACAGTGGCCACAGCTCACTGACCCCCACCAACCCCTTCCCAAGGGCCCAAGACTGAACTCTCCAACATACCACACTTTTCTGCGGAGTGTTCAACGTCCTCCCTCCCCACCTCTGGTTCAGGCGTCTGGCGGCCCCCCAGAGGAAAGCTCTGGAGCGTGGGCCTCCCCGTGGGAGACGAGGGAGCGCTCTCAAGTGGAGGGCGAGCTGCTCAGCTCTGGGGTGAGGCTTCAGCAGCACATGGCCCATCTCCAGGACTCTGCCTCTGGAAGCTCCCAGCTGCGGAGCCTTCAGAACCTATAGGCTCTCCGCACAGGCCAGCCCCAGCCAGCGGCCTGGGAGACAATGGCCCTTCCCTGCCCTGGGCCTTCCTGTCAGCCCATCCTCCCACCTTGGGACCCAACTTTCTAGAATAAAAAGAAATCTCCAGCACCAGGCAGGGATATCTGACAGCAATAAATTTATTAAGTATCCCCCCGCCCCAAAATAAAAACACAATCCAGTTAAAAAAAAAAAAAAAGAAAAGACAAGAAAAAAGAAAAAAGAAAAGAAAACCAAACGAACCATAACACAGGCCTGGAGCTGACAGCAAAGCAGACACAGAAGTGGCCCTGACCTATGGTGAGGAGACGGGACTCACGTGGGGTGGGGATGCCATAAATACTGGGAGCCTAGGGTGCCGCGGCCGGAGCTGGCAGGGGCGAGGCTGGGGAGGTGTTAATGGCGACACGGCTCTGGGGTCAGGCCTCTGGGGCCCCAGCCACAGCCTGGCTCCGGCCCTCTAGCCGCCTCACTTGGGGCCCTGAGCCTCAGACTCCTCCTCGTCGTCTTCGTACATCTCGCCCTCCTCCTCGGCCGTGGCGTCCTGGTACTGCTGGTACTCGGACACCAGGTCGTTCATGTTGCTCTCGGCCTCGGTGAACTCCATCTCGTCCATGCCCTCGCCCGTGTACCAGTGCAGGAAGGCCTTGCGCCGGAACATGGCCGTGAACTGCTCCGAGATGCGCTTGAACAGCTCCTGGATGGCCGTGCTGTTGCCGATGAAGGTGGAGGACATCTTGAGCCCCCGGGGCGGGATGTCGCACACGGCCACCTTCACGTTGTTGGGGATCCACTCCACGAAGTAGCTGCTGTTCTTGCTCTGGATGGCCAGCATCTGCTCATCCACCTCCTTCATGGACATGCGGCCTCGGAAGACGGTGGCCACGGTCAGGTAGCGGCCGTGGCGGGGGTCGCAGGCGGCCATCATGTTCTTGGCATCGAACATCTGCTGGGTGAGCTCGGGCACAGTGAGCGCACGGTACTGCTGGCTGCCGCGGGCGGTGAGCGGCGCGAAGCCCGGCATAAAGAAGTGCAGGCGGGGGAAGGGCACCATGTTCACGGCCAGCTTGCGCAGGTCGGCATTGAGCTGGCCTGGGAAGCGGAGGGAGGTGGTGACGCCGCTCATGGTGGCAGACACCAGGTGGTTGAGGTCGCCGTAGGTGGGCGTGGCCAGCTTGAGGGTGCGGAAGCAGATGTCGTACAGGGCCTCGTTGTCAATGCAGTAGGTCTCGTCCGTGTTCTCCACCAGCTGGTGGATGGACAGCGTGGCATTGTAGGGCTCCACCACCGTGTCCGACACCTTGGGCGATGGCACCACGCTGAAGGTGTTCATGATGCGGTCCGGGTACTCCTCCCGGACCTTGCTGATGAGGAGGGTACCCATGCCCGAGCCTGTACCCCCGCCCAGCGAGTGGGTCAGCTGGAAGCCCTGCAGGCAGTCGCAATTCTCACACTCCTTCCGCACCACGTCCAGGACAGAGTCCACCAGCTCGGCGCCCTCCGTGTAGTGCCCCTTGGCCCAGTTGTTGCCAGCTCCGCTCTGACCTGTGGGGGTCGGGGGGGTGGCAGGAGGGTGGCACAGACTCATTAGACCTACAGCAGCCAATTGAGCAGCCCATCCCAGAGAGCAACCATGGAATCTCTGTGTCTGCTTCCTGTCTGGGAAGTGGGGGTGCCCACAACTCCTCACTCCCTCCATGGCCCTCCACGCCCACCATGATGCGTGTTGGGGACCCCACTGCCTGGTGTCCTCAGGTACCAGGGCTCTAGACAAGAATTGAGAAGCTGGGGCACCTGGGTGGCTCAGTGGGTTAAGCCGCTGCCTTCGGCTCAGGTCATGATCTCAGGGTGCTGGGATCGAGTCCCGCATCGGGCTCTCTGCTCAGCAGAGAGCCTGCTTCCCTTCCTCTCTCTGCCTGCCTCTCTGCCTACTTGTGATCTCTCTCTGTCAAATAAATAAATAAAATTAAAAAAAAAAAAAGAATTGAGAAGCTGGAGGGGCACCTCCTGCTTTGCCTCCCTGGGGGGGGGAGGTTCTGGGTGAGTCGTTCAGTCCTCCCCTCCAGCCTTTGGTTGGCCATGCTGCAAGCATCAGCTAGAGCCCCCAGAACCCCAGAATCCCTTGCAGCATGGGGTCTACTGTGGATTGGTGCCCATCAATTGGGGTGCTGAGCTTCAGAAGACAGAACTGGGGTGAGGCCCTCCTGATCACAGCAATGCTTCATGCCCGTGAACTTGAGTCCTCTGGACCCCGATGCCCGTCTGCCAGCTCTGTGGTGGTCCTATAAACTGAGCTTTCTGTCTCACCCATCATTCTGCTTGAAACACCAAGTGGTTTCTATTCCCCATGCAGAACCCTTTCTCTGTGCCACTGCTGCCAAATGCAAAATGGGAAAGTCAGTTCTGTCCTTCCAGGGGTGACTCTGCCCTGTTGTTTCTGCTGATCTTATTTGCCTGTGTTGCCTTATTGGTCTGCATCAGAGTGTGAGACAAGGGAAACTTACCGAAGATGAAGTTGTCAGGCCTGAAAAGATGTCCAAAGGCACCAGACCGGACGCTGTCCATGGTTCCGGGCTCAAGGTCCACCAGAATGGCCCGAGGCACATACTTATGAGCTGAGGGGAAAGGGGTGGGTTATGTGGGTCACAGAGGGTCAGGGGCTCCTCCTGACCTCTAAATCCTGCCCTGGCCTGCCAGAGTCAGGCTGTCCCCATAGGTGCTCAGACTCCGGGGTCAGAGAGGCTGGAACCATGTGTGAAGTTGGGATCTCGGTCAACACCAGCCACCCAGGACTGTGAACTACACTGACAGGGGCAGGTTAATATTTCTCCAGTTCACTATGGACATCATCTTACGCCAGCAGCCAAGTGGCCCCTACTGGACTCTCCCATGGTCTTCTGAGGAGCCTCCAGGACCCTGCCCAGCCCTGTCCATCCCCTAGACTATGCAAGTGTCAAGGGAGGATCCCAGATATTTGAACCTCACTATGGTGGCAGTTTCTAGGGCTCCCCATGTTTGTTTTGTGAGTCTTGGGTCATACTTGCCAAACCACCGATAGGGGGGCAGAGATGCTGAGACCCGCCATCCCAGCGCCCTCCCCCACCCTCCCAGACCAAGCGCAGGGTCGGGGGTGCTCACAAGAGGCCTCGTTGTAGTAGACGCTGATGCGCTCCAGCTGGAGGTCCGAGTCCCCCACATAGTTGCCGCTGGGGTCTATTCCATGCTCGTCACTGATGACCTCCCAGAACTGCAGGGGGAGAGGAAGGGTTGGCAGGTGCTTATGACCCCCACCAGCCCTTTCCCTGCCAGAGCCTCAGCCATGTCTGTTCAATCAGGGGCCTGGACTCAAAGCTTGCACTGGCCCCTTGGAGTGACTTCAGAGAAGAGCCCCAAATTTGGTCACCTGTCAGAAAACAATCCCAGTAGACATGAACATGGACTGCCTGTATGTCCATGGTGCCTGGCGCCCCCAGAGAGGTTCAGGGCTCAGCAGACACAGACCCAGGCCCCCCAGACTCAGCTCTGCACTCGCTAACCAGGAGCCCTGCTCAGTCCGTTCCTCCATGAGGCGTTGGTAGTCAACAACCTCTCGGGGTGGTTTTCTTTATTCTCCCTTTCCAGACAAAGGAACCATGGCACAGAGAAGGCAAAGAGCTGCCTATAGTAACTGACAAAGACAGAGTCCGGGATACACGTGCCCCTTAGTGTCCGGGCAAAGGATGCTCAGAGACAGGGTCTGGCACATCGTCAGCCTCAACCAGCGGGAACCACAAGGGCCCTGAATAGGGAATGACTTGCCTGATTCTCCCGGCCTGTCTGCGAAGAGCTGGCCCAGCCCAAGCTCCCAGGGTTCACTCTGGCCACTGCCTGCTGCCACCCACCCTCTCCCCCTTGAGCTGGAACCCATAGTGCTTCTCAAAACCTGCTCCCAGGGCATAAAAGCACAGAGCAGGGCCCACATTCAGGAGCTGTGCCACCTTTTCCCAGCCGTGTGACCCTGGGCAGGTCCTTTAGACTCTCTGTGCCTCAGGGTCCACATCTGTTCATAGGCCTGATGGGGAAAATGTCTTTGTGGGAATAAAGCCAGTTAATCGTGCAAAGCATGTGAATGGGTTCATATATGTCAGCACACAAAGCCACATCCCCTGGGTGAAGGGAAGGTTGCACAGAGCTTGGCCCTCACCCCAAGGACATTTCCAAGCCATGTGGCACACAGTGGGCCCATGCAGAGAGGGTCATTAGTCACACCCGGTGTGACTTCCCAGGGCCCCTCCCCTTTGCTCCTCAGGGTTGGAGTGACTTTCAGAAGATGAATGGTATGAAGGCCTGGAGAAGTGACAGACCCTTACATGGGAGTCATGTGCCCGTAAAAGACAGCTCAGTGAGAAATGCAGTTAGAACCCAGTGTGCACATGTTTATCTCTATATAGACGTCTAACAGGCCCAGAGGTATCCGCTCTAGGGACCTGGGCCTGGGAATGTGGGTCTGGGTTAGGGGAAAGTTCTTCTCACTATATATCCTTTGGCTCTTCTGGAATTGTCCCATGTTAGTTTCTAAACAACAAAAGATTAGTTAAAAAATATTTTTTAAAACTCTGATAATTAGGGACGCCTGGGTGATTCAGTCACTTAAGTGTCTGCCTTCGGCTCCGGTCCTGATTCCAGGTCCTGGGACTGAGCCCCTCATTGGGCTCACTGCTCATCGGGGAGTCTGCTTCTCCCTCTGTCTCTGAACTTCCCGCCTGCTAGTGCTCTCGTTCGCTCTCTCTCTTTCAAATGAAATATTTTTCAAGAAATATTTTTTAAGGGTGCCTGGGTGGCTCAGTGGGTTAAGCCTCTGCCTTCAGCTCAGGTCATGATCTCAGGGTTCTGGGATCGAGTCCCACATTGGACTCTCTGCTCGCCAGGGAGCCTGCTTCCTCCTCTCTCTCTCTCTCTCTCTCTGTTTGCCTCTCTGCCTATTTGTGATCTCTCTCTGTCAAATAAATAAAATCTCTAAAAAAAAAAAGAAAAGAAAAAAAAAGAAATATTTTTTAAGAGAAATATTTAAAGAAATATTTTTTTAATTTTTTAAAATATTTTATTTATTTATTTGACAGAGAGAGATCACAAGTAGGCAGAGAGGCAGGCAGAGAGAGAGGAGGAAGCAGGCTCCCCACTGAGCAGAGAGCCCCATGCGGGGCTTGATCCCAGGACTCTGGGATCATGACCTGAGCTGAAGGCAGAGACTTAACCCACTGAGACACCCAGGTGCCCCTAAAGAAATATTTTTTTAAAATAAATAAATTATTAAATTCTGATCATCACAGACAGTGTTACCATTATTATAAAACATGCAGCAGGGTGCCTGGGTGGCTCAGTGGGTTAAAGTCTCTGCCTTCGGCTCAGGTCATGATCTCAGGGTCCTGGGATCGAGCCCCGCATCAGGCTCTCTGCTCAGCGGGCGGCTTGCTTCCTCCTCGCTCTCTCTGCCTGCCTCTCTGCCTACTTGTGATCTCTGTCAAATAAATAAATAAAATCTTTAAAAAAAAACTTTTTTTAATTTTGTAATTAGAAAAAAAAACACATACAAAAATGTTACTGAGGCCTTTAGGGCCTGATCCGAGCTGCCGACCACCGCGTGGATCTCCTTGGCCCCCCTCAGCCTGAGGCCTGTATGAAGGCAGGAGCCAGAGCTTTGGTCCCCAGATCTCTGAGACACCCCAGACTTCTGGTTTCAGGGACACCACAGCCCCTGCAGCGGACCGGGAGGGAGTGAGCTGGGCACCGTCCGACCAGTACAACTGCAGAGAGTTATCGGAAATACATCTCTGGGAATCATGGTCTTTCAGGAGGTGATGGGCCAGAACCCAGCACCGTCAGGGTGGACCACTGGCTCCCTCTCCTGGGACCTCAGTTTTCCCCTCTGTAAAGTGGACACAATAATAGTACCCTCATTAAGGGGTTAGCACAAGGCCTGATGCATTCAGCAAATGGTGGCTTCATTGAGTTAGAAGGTTAGATGTTATTTAAATCTGTAACACCATATGCACAGATAGCAAATAAAAATGAAAGTTTTAAAAAGCCAATATACTGGGGTGCCTGGGTGGCTCAGTGGGTTAAATTTCTGCCCTCAGCTCAGGTCATGATCCCGGGCATCATGGATCAAGGTGCTTAGATCGAGCGTCGCATGGGGCTCTCTGCTCGGCGGGAGCCTGCTTCCTCCCCATCTCCCTCTGCCTGCCTCTCTGCCTACTTGTGATCTCTGTCTGTCAAATAAATAAATAAGATCTTTTAAAAATAAAATAAAAATAAAAAGCCAGTATACTAAAAAAAAAAAAAATCAATATATTTTGGGACACTGTGGTGCAATAAAATATCATCACTGATAGGAACACATCTCCGAGACACACCCTTAAGGGAAAGGCACACTGCATAATGATAAAGTAAAAGAGGGGCCCTCAAAAAGATGCTGTTTTTCTACAAAGATATACATAGGTGCACACGCACAGAAAACAGGCTGGAAGAATGGAAAACAAAATTGTCCCCCCAGGAGAGCAGGACCTAGGGGCATGAGGTGGCTAAATGGGCACTTTGGCTTTATCTGCAATGTTTCAACTTTTTAGAAGAATATATTAATTGTTTTTGAGGTTAAAACTAACAAAAATGTGATTTAAAACAAGTATCGTATTAGTAAAAATATTACGTAATATTTAATCAATAACAAAATACAATTTTGTAAATTAAGTAAGAAATAATTATGACCATCACTACAGTTGAGAAAACTGCCACACGGCGGGGGGACCTGGGCTCCGAGGTGAAACCCCGGCCGCGCCGCGCCCTTGGCGCTGTCCGTGGTGCTGATCCTTTGCCTCGTCCTAGCTCCTGGACCGGGGAGGCGTCGGCCTGGGCAAGCGGGGCGAGGGCAGCGGCTCCGCGGAGGGAGGGCTTGCAGATTCACCGGCAGGCGTCAGACCCTTCCAGGATCTCGAAGCCTCTCCCCGGCCGGAGCACCGCGAGCGCTAACACTGACCCATTTAGGAGGCGGGTTCAAGGAAACCAGGAAATCCCTCCCCACATTGGCGGTCGGAGCCAGGGCCCGCCCTTCCGAGGCTCCGCCCAGCGGCCGAGAGAAGGGGACTCAGACAAAGGCTCCCGGATGGCCCTGCATCCCAGAGAAGGATGAGGTCCCCGGATTCATCCGCCAGTTTTGTGACGGCGGTGTGGGTGCTGGGGTGGAGGGGGGAGTCCCCGCCCATCCTAATGGATCCGCGCAGACCTAGAGTCCAGCCCTGCCCTATCCCTCCTGGGCGGTGCCTCAGCTTCCCGTGGCAACCCATGGGGGAAGGGCGATCCCCTCTGTCACTGCATCTCAGTGAGGTGATGGGTCTGACACCAGGCACCGTGCTCAGAACTCAGAGGTCCACTGTCAAGAGGGTAATGCCGGCGAGCTACCGCTCTGGGGAGGTGACCTCTCTCCCGGCCCCAGTCGCCTGACCTCTCTCCGTCCCCCACAGCCAGATCCCTCCCTAGAGCAGGGGCTGGGCTGGGCCAGGCTCCACTCCGGGAGGGGCAGACAGGAGAGCAGCCGCCCCTGCCCACCCGTCAGCTGCAGCTGGTGCTGAGAAGGAGAAGTTTGCCCACTCCCCTCACCAGGGAGCCCACAGCCACGATGGGGTCAGAAAACAGAAATGGTCAATGAACAGCCTGTCCACAGGGCAGATGGCAGCATCTGCTGGGCCTGCAAGTTACCCATGGGGCCTGGCACAGGGGCTTGGAGAACTTTCTTTGAGTTTGGTCTCTGGAAACTTCGGAGGACAAGGAGGCCAGAAAGAAACAGCTCAACTGCTGTCACTGGTCACCAAAAAAGGCAGTGGTGAAAAGAAAGAAACAATTCCTCTCCCCCAAAAATCCACCTCTCTCTGGTTTGAATTGCTAGAAAGGATCAGATACTAGTTTTTAAAACAACATGAAGTAAGAAAATCGACCCAAAAAGAATTAAAAATAATGGGCAAACCCAGGAGGCCACACCTCTAAGAAGCAGGAAAAAACCTCAGCCAAGGACACTTGTCCAGCACTCAGGCTACTGACTGCCCTCCTCCCTCCCCTGCTGCCACCCCTGTGCCCTCCCCCACCCCAGTTACAGCTCCAGGTGTGGACTTGCCTTTGGTTGGTGTGCATCTGTCCCAGCCATACAGAGGAAGGGTGTATAACCAGATCACCACTCCCCCAAGCTCAGGCAGAACTCAGGGCTGCCCGCCCTCCCCCCAGTGACCCCTGGCCCTCCAAGGAGCAGATGTTCAGGGCAGGCCTGGCCCCTGTGGCCACATTAATGAGCCCTCCGCCCCTCCCACCTGGCCAGGGCAGCTGTCAGTGACTGCCGCAGGAGTCCTGATTTGATTTGAGACCACCACCCCCCAGGCTTCCCTCCCTCCCAGCCCCCCTCCTGGAGGCAGGCACAGCTGTTTCTTGGGGGATTAGGGAGTCTCCTAGGTGCCCACCCCCACCCCATCCAAGTCGCCTCCACCCTACACAAGAAGTTACAATTTACATGTCAGCCAGGAGACTGCCCCATCCCCGTTGTAATTAGCTTTTTGTTCTTTCCTGGTTTCTATAGCAACAGCCTCCAGAGGAGCCCCTTCCGAGGCCCCTTCCCCTTCAAGTCCTGTCTCCTCCCACTGCCTCCTTTGGGAAACCCTCCCTGCACCACTCCCACCCTGCGTCCCCGGCCTTGGTCCTGACAAAGCCACCCCCATTCCCCTGTTTTGTTCTGCGGGGTGCCCCGTGGGCAGCAGGCCCCACCCACCTAGCCTGAGCCCAGGGCTGGATGTCTGAGGGTGGCGGGGCTCTCTCTCGCACTGGCTGTGTGACCTTGGGCAAGGGACAGTCTGCCTGAATTTGGGGACGTGACACCTGTCTCCTAGGTTCCAGTGAGGATTGTACCCCCTCCTCTTCCCACATCTGCGAGGTGGACTAACAATGGAGGGGAGGAGCCCGGTGCTGATGCCGCTCTCCATCCCAGGAGCGAGGCTTTGTTCCTACGTCCCAGCCCCACACTCCACAGTCCCTGGGCGGGTGCTGTCCAAACCGGGCGGAGGTTTTTGCCCAGGCTTGGCTGAGCTGAGGGAGAGTCCAGTTCTGGACCAAGGTCACCCCGAGTCTGGCCCCAACCCCTCCTCCAACAAAGGAATAGGGTGGGGTCAGGAAGCTGAGGAGGGGGACAGCGAGGGTGGGGGCATGGGGGCGGCTTCGGCCGCGTGGGGGACATCCTGTTCCTGGGGGAAGCAGGGACACGGCAGACAGAATCATTTTTCGGCTTTGAAGGGGACGTCCCACCCAAACCTGCCCGCCCCACCCATCTCGCTCCAGGCTGAATTGCGACCCCAGAGAAAGGGGCCACGCCCAGGCCGTGCCCGCAGCCGCAGCCGCTGTGGACCGAGCTCAGCCGCCGACGTGCGCCGCGCTCCCGCAGGCCTGAGATAACCCGGGCAGGTGTGGACGTGGCAGGGCAGGGAACCCGGTGCCCCGGCCGCCGGGCCCGGCTCGTCCCTTTGTTCTGGCTTCGCAGTCGCAAGCGCGGCTCGGGGTGCGGCGCCGCCCTGCTTCCCTCCCTCGGGGGCCCCGGCTCTGTGTGGGGAGGCGGGCTGCGCGCCGGGGTCCGGGCCGGGAGCCTGGGACTGGGGCCGGGGTGGGGGCGGGGGCGGCGCGCGTCCTCACCTTGGCCCCGATCTGGTTGCCGCACTGGCCGGCCTGGATGTGCACGATCTCCCTCATGCTCGGTGCGTGCGGCGGGCGGCTGCGGGACGCGCGGACGGGCCGGGGCTGGCTGCGGAGGGTCGGCCGCCCCCGCCGCCCGCTCTTATAGGCTGGCCCCCGCCCGCAGCGCCCGCCTGGCGTCACCGCGCGCGGCCAATCGGGGGACGCCGCCGCAGAATGCCGCACGGGCCCTGCAGCATCAGCACCGCGCATCCCGGTTCGGCTGGGCCGCGCGCTGCGGCGCTCCGCCCGCCGTCTCCGCCCGCCGCCACCGGGGCCTGGGGGGGCCTGCCGCGGGGCGGGGCGCGAGTCTGGGGGCCCCACCCCGCACACTGAAGGGAGGGGCTGGCGGGCTCCAGGGAGGACAATAGAAGCCCCTCTTGGCTCTCGGACCCCGCCCAGGCTGCCCTCTCGGGTCCTACCGCTGCGGCAGCCCCAACCCACAGCTTTGCAAAGACGGCCTTCTTCCCCACACCCGTTCAGGGACCAACCCCAGGTTCCCACCCCAAAGAGCGAGAAGGACGCCTCCCGGCTCCCTGTCTTGTGGTATGAAGGGACAAACAAGGTACTTTGAGCTCGGCTGGATCCCTTAGGGGTGGGGGAGGCAGGAAAAAGCTGCAGCAGGCACTGAACCCTCCAGAAGAAAGCATGGGGCAGGGCTCAGAAGGACGGTGGGTTACAATGGCAGCTCTGAGCTTCGAGGCCCTTCTCTGCAGTGGGGAATGCCACCTGCCCCTCCCCTCTCAGGGATCTGCCATGAGATTGCAATTGGACCTGGTCCGTGGGGCTGCTTTGGGCCCCTGCCAGGCACAGTGCCTGGAATGGAGCTGCTGCTCAGTGAGTACTGCTGTCAGGAATTATCCAAAGGACACCAGCCAGGCAAGGGACTGACAGGGTGGGGATGGTGGGTAGTGATATCTGTCTGATTCACGCCCTGGTGTCACCTGGACTCCTGGTCCAAGTGAGGCCAGCCCAACAGGGTGATAGAGGCTAAGTGGGGAGACAGTGTGCATAAGGCGAGATGGGGGATTCCTGGGATGGGGGGCGGGGGGAGGAGGGCCCACTGGTCAGAAGAGAAAGGAGGGTATGAACTAGACTCACAGTACAGACATTACATTACACATGCAGGACACCGCTGGCTTAATGTTCTACCGGGGTCAGACACTGTAGTGAAACCACCTTATAATAAGGTCCTTCTGATATTTCAGTATCAGAATCTTCTAGGAAGGGTCCGATCACAGCACATGGAGGTCCCACAAGCAGTCAGCTGGACAGGCCTGTGGTGTGTCTGTGTCTAGGCTGCGCTCCGGAGTGCATTGACAGGGTGTGGCCGCGCATAAGCCCCTTTCCCCCCACCCTGAGCTCTCCAGTTTGACTAGTCTAGAAATGGGTCTTTTGTTCTCGAGAGACACCCCTCCCCCACAATGTGTCCATGATGCAGCTTTCTGTGGTTGGCTTCCGGCTGCCTGGGGGCCCTCCCTGTCCCCTACTCGGGAGTCCTTGGTAAGCATTTGGCTCTTCCCCGAAATTGGCTGCGCCTCCCCATCCGAGCAAAGGAAGAACCTTTGCAGCACCCTGTTAGCCAAGCCCCATTACCCACTGTCCCGTCTTCCTGAGTGATGGCGTCGGGCCAGGCCACCTCTCTCTCCATCCCCAGGGAACTCTGGTGCCAGGTTCAAGGCTGACTCACTATCTTGTCTCCCAGCAAAGACTGGCCCTGCCAGGAACCAGCGCCTGTCCTCAAGGCCAGCAGTTTGAGCTGAAGCTACCAGCAGGGGTGGAGCCTGGCTGGGGGCAGAGTGGGGGTGGCTGCCAGCGGCTGCCGAAGGCTTGAGGCATTACCAGCCCTGCCTTCAAATTGGCTGATACCATCACCCTTGACACCGCCGAACCTGCATCAGGAAAGGGGTCAGCTGTAGGCTCAGTACCTGTGGAGGAAACCAGGTGGGCTCCCCAGTGAGAATCCCAGGTTCGCAACAGAGGGAGGACCTGAAGGCTGCCAGTACCGTACTCACCCCAGATGGCCATTCCCTTCGGGACTTTGGACTTGGACAATCCCTGGACAGCCTCACCCCACTCTGGGAGGCCTTGCCTCAAATACTTCCCCTGGGGGCTATGCAGGGGGAGAGTAGACCCCAACCCCCAGCACACTCTAAACTGTGGGCAGACATGGAGGAGGGGTGGCAGGACTGGGTGTGAGAGGGGTGAGCTCAGGTTGAGGTCACACATGGGTAATGGTGGTCGTGCCCCTGCTGCAACTGAGGGCAGCCTGGACGGTCCCGGTGCTGTCGGGTGGAGGTGACTGGGCCAGGGCAGCTGCTGTTTCTCACTGTAGTTGCTCTGAGCTGGGGTTTCCACCATGGAGAGAAAGCTGAGACCCAGGCCCAGGGTGGGTATGATTGGGGTCCCCACACTCTCCCCTTGGTTAGGCCTCAAGCGCTCTGGGTCCTTGGGGGCTGTGGTCTCTTCACCTGGGCAGGCCTGCCATGGGTCTTGGCTGGTTTCTGGGATTCACTTCTCCCTGACCACACCCTCAACCCCGCCCCGCCTCTCCCCCTTCCTCCTCTCTCCAGCTTCAAGCACTTTCTGAAAGAGGCCAGGCAGGGGGCCAGGAGTCTGCATCAAGCACAGCATTTATTACCACACTGCTTCCCTGAGGCCCTGCACACTGGTCTCTGACTCAGGCCGACAGCCTCTGCCCTGGCCAGAGCAGGTGTTGGCCGGCCTGGTTCGCTGGGGACAGGCATCAGACACGGATGGGCCCCCAGCTCTCTGGTCACCACTGAGCCTTAGATCAGCACCCCCTCCACTGTCGACATGGTCCCTTGGCCTCAAACAGGAGCTCCCTGCTTCCTGCAGCGGTCCTGTGCGGCCAGTTCTTGCTGGTTAGGAAGCCCCTCTTGTGGAGGCTCTCCAGGGGAAGAGTGCTCGTCCAGCCCCCCCCCCCCCCATGCTTCATGTCCCAGCAGGCAGGGGGAGCAGAGGTGAGTGTGCAGAGCTTGCCTAGTCCCTGGGTGGAGGTGGAGTGCTCCAAGAGTCAGCAGAGATGCGTCCAGAAGCCGGAGATCCGCCTCCAGTACCTGCGGCCCCACCATGTCTCCAGCCTCCTCCCCTCCACTGTCCACAGCCACTCCTGGAGCCTGGCGTGCCTTCCTTTCTCAGGCCCCAGAGGGTCTGTGCGGCCACACCCCTGGAGATCATCTCTTCTGCCCCTTCAGGCTCACACAGGCCATGGGACCCAGCCACCGCCCTCTGCCGAGCAGCGCAGCCAGCCCACAGCCTCACCAGGAGCACAGCACCACCTCCTGCAGTGTCTTTCGGAGCTCCTGACTGCAGAAGGCATAGATGAGGGGGTCGATGATGGAGTTGCAGATGATGAGAGTGAGGAAGAGGTTGAAATTCTTGAAGACGCAACCACAGGTGGGGTGTTGAGGGCAGAGGACCATGAGCGAGAGGTGCAGGAAGAAGGGGCCCCAGCAGAGGAAGAAGATGCCCAGCAGGACCGTGAGCGTGGCGGTGCCTTTGAGGCTGAAGCCCTGGCGGGCAGGGCGCTGCCTCTTGTGCAGCCGGGCAATGCGGCGGGCGTGCTGGCAGGCCTGGGCCAGCATGTGCACATACAGCCCCACCATGAGCACCAGCATGGTCACGAAGAAGCTGACGAGGCAAAGCAGCACAGCCACGTGGTTGTCATAGGCGATGAAGAGCGCGCCGGCGAGCATGCTGGCCAGCCAGATGGCGGAGATGACGCGCCAGGCGCGGGCCAGCGTGACGATGCTGTGGTAGCGCAGCGCGTAGAAGATGGAGATGTAGCGGTCCACAGCGATGGCGCCCAGGAAGCAGAGGCTGGACACCATGGCACCGCACACGAGCACGTCAATGGCGTCGTCCAGCTGCTGCACCATGGTGGCCGGGGCGGCCAGGGCGCCTGCCTCCTTCAGCAGCAGCACGGCCATCTTCAGCATGTTGCTGATGCTCACCAGCAGGTCGGACACAGCCAGGCAGCAGATAAAGTAATACATGGGCGAGTGCAGGTTGCGGTTCTTGGCGATGGTGGCCACCACCAGCACGTTCTCCAGCACACTCACCAGCCCCAGGCTGAGGAAGAGCCCGTCGGGAACGGACACCTCCAGGCACTGGGGCCCTGTCTGGTTGGTAGGCGGCCTGAGCGGAGGGGTGGCTGGGGGTGTGGAGTTAAGGGAGCCTAGCAGCCTCCTCTGGGGGCCCTGCACAGACATAGTCCCACCGGGGAGCAGAAAGGGGTCCTCACTCGCAGGCGCCCCGCTCAGTTCATCGCCCCACCAGCAGGGCTCGTGTCCCCCCAGACCGCCCTCACACTCACCCTCTCCCTGTCTGTACCCACGTCCACTTGGCCATGACCCCGCTGAAGAGACACCAGCCTCCCACCAGAGTGGTCTCTTCCCAGCCAGGACCCCAAGCCCTCGAGACTGAGCTTCTAGTCTCTCTGGACTCCAGACCCTCAGCCCCCCTCCCCACCTCCTCTGTGGAGGTACCGTTGCTCAGGTCCAGACATACGTTTCTGGGCGGCTTGCTGTGTTGTGGCTGGCCAGGCCTCCTGCTCCTCCAGGCCCGGGGTGGGCTGAGGTTCCAGAAAGAATGAACCCTTTCTGCACATCTTTCAAGTCCCCAAAGCCCCTCCCCCTAAGGGTGGTCACATGACGGGCGTGCACCCTGGACGCACAGTTGGAGAGCACCCTCGCTCGGCATTCACCAGGCACCAGGGGCAGCCAGGGCGACACCGAAGACTGGGGCTCTGGGGGACGTCTCCCCTGTCACCTGTACTCAGCCCACTAGTACTCCCAGCCCTGTGCCACTCCCGGGGCTGCCTCTACATCTGCTCCAGGTTCCCTGCAAACTCCACTGCCTCCTGGAGCCATCTCTCATCTCTGGCCACCCACCCGATGCCAGTGTGCCTTGGGAACAGTCATTGGCTGTCGACCCCCCCCCCCCCCCGCCTGAAGCCCAAACTCCCTACCCCATGTGAGATGCTTCCTCAGGGCAACCCTATCCCCTAGGACTCCCACCCAGTCCCTGGAGCCCTGAGGGAGGGCTCTTTCTCTGCCTCCTTCTCCCACGGGGGAGGGGCAGGGACAGAGCTACCAGCCCTAGTGACCAACAGCCCCCACTTCCTCCACAGAGAAACCACTTCAAAGGCAGCCACGGGGTGCCCAGCCCAGAGGGCCTGTGGGCACCTGCTCCAGGGTGCTCCTAGCACTTTCTCACTGCAGACTGGAGTTCCTCCTCTGGGAGCGGAAGTGGGAGGGGGAACCAGACGGTTTGTGGAAGCGGGAGACAACGTGAGGCAGGAGGAGGTCGGGGCTTGGCTGGGTGGTGGTGGCAGGGCTGGGGGGGGGGGGCGGGCTCCTTCGGACATTACTGTTCAAACGCACCCAGGGCCAGGCAGCCCACTCCCGAACATGAATCATCGCTTACAACTGCATCACCGGTAGGACAAAGCTGTCCCCCCCACCTTGTGCTTCTCGCTGAAGAACATCACACATCAAAGTACATGAACTGAATACGCAGGTTTGTGGGTGCTCCAACCTAAACACGGCCAGGAAAGCAGCACCCAGACCCATCCAGAAAACTTTGTTAATTGCCCCTGAACAGCTTGGGGGTCCCCCTGCCCTGGGGGCCCTCCGTGACATCCTCGTGGCTGTGTGGAGTGGTCTTTGGTGCACAGACCCCAGTGGGCATCTCCTGTCTGTTCTGGTCCCATCTTTGGGGGATACAGGCCCCCTGCTTGCACAGGGCAGCATGTAGGGGGACCTGCTGGCCTGTTGCTGGCAGAGCATAAGGACCCCAGCCCATCTCCCCACAGAGAACAGAAGACAGCCCCACACCCCACTGGCACCAGGCACAGGATGGGCCCCCCACACCAAGCTCCTTGCCCTCTGTGGAACCCACCCCTTCCGTTCTCTCCTCCTGACGGAGAACCCCAAAGGGAGCAGAGGTTCCCAGGACCACGGTCAGGGGCGGTGGTCCCAGCAGCAGGGAGGGGCTGTGTAGGCACCGCTGCCATGAAGTCCAGCTGGGTCCCTGCCACATGGGGCCCAGGATTCACACCGCAGCTGTCCGTCACCAAGGCCCAACTTCCTGACCACCTTCCTCCTCTGGGGGCAGTCTGCCAGGGCCCCCCCGGTTCTGTGTCCACACACTGCCAGGACGCGGGATCTCCAGCTCCATAAATGAGGCCTTTGAGATGGACATGCTTCCTCCCACCCCCAGCCCCTGCTGGAGACTTCAAAGAGCCTGAGAACTGGACAGCCTCTGGCCAGCAACCAGTCTTCCTGCTGAGGCCTCGAGACTCCCCGTCTGGTTCTGATGTGCCTAATGGGGACTTCACGGGAGGGAGACTCTCAACTTTGTGATTAGTTACGGTTATGAGGGAAATGTCTGCATGAAATCCCAGATAATCTTAAGGCCAATGATAACTTGATCTCTCATGCCCCTGGGAGGTAAGGACTGGCCACAACTGTCCAAGCGGAGACCCATACGTAAGGAGGCTGACAACAGGAGCGCCAAGGACAAGGCCTGGCACACACCAGGCCCGCATGCTGCGCGCACTCAATGCGTAAACGAGCTTCATGGGGCAGTTGGAGTCCAGTGAGAGAGCAGCATCTAGCCATGGCCACACCAGGGGGTGGGGTTAGTGCCTGACCAGAGGGCCCAGGCGCTGCTTACTTCACGGAGCTCCCTGAGGGCCAGCCAGGAGACAGAGTCCCAGGAGCAACCACATGGCTCCTCCACGGGATCTCAACCAGGCCTGGCCCAGAGCTGGGTCACAGGGGCTTCTCTGAACTCGTGTGCTCACCCTGTGGTGTCTGCGCTAAAGACTACAGACCCTGGGGTAGGGTCTGCCTTCACGGGAGAGAGCATAACCCGTCAGCACTCTGTCCATGGGCAGCAGGCCCGGAAGGAGCCCATTCACCCCTGCCTGGACCCTGGGGAGGCAGGGCAAGCCTTTAGAGCAGATGCTCCCATGTGAGAGAGCTGGCTGTCTGGCCATCTCCATGGAAATGAGCTGCAAGGAATGACCTAAACCTGAGCAGTCTGGCTGAGTATTGATGACGTGATCATCTCTCGGGGCAGTGGGCCGAGAAGCAAGCAGTCTCAGCACGGCCTGGGCCCAGCCTCTCTCTGCTGTACTCTCTCTAGGACACTGGCTCTGCTCGGAAGGTCACCAACTCCCAGTCGTAAAAGGGCTGCTGCGACTCCGGACACATGTCCCCATGCGGACATACTTAAGGAGAGGCTAGGTGTCAAGCTCACCTTGCTTGCCTGCCTCCATCAGAGGACAGACTCCTGTCCTGCTGGCTGAAGCTTATCGCAGGGCACCCTCGTGGGGCCAGTGAGGACCTAGGACAGCCTGGGATTCTGTCGGTCCTGGATCCCACTCACCCAATCCAGGCAGAGACAAGGACTGACGTCCGGGTAGTGACTGACCGACACCGGCATGGGCGCAGGGCACCA
Source organism: Mustela nivalis (assembly GCF_964662115.1). Classification (NCBI taxonomy): domain Eukaryota; kingdom Metazoa; phylum Chordata; class Mammalia; order Carnivora; family Mustelidae; genus Mustela; species Mustela nivalis. The sequence continues at coordinate 181,278 of NC_139037.1, forward strand.
TCCTTGTCACAGGTGTTCACGGCAGAGACTTCCGTTGCTGACCCCCAAATGTACGGAGTCTCCAGCTGGGAACTTCTGACAGGACAAGCTCATAAAACACAAACCACCCCTCCGCCACCGCCAACAGCTGACCGCACAACCATGCCTACAGCACCGTGGGGACTTCCCGGCAGGCTCAGCCCACACGGATCCTGGCCCAGCAGCACACCCAATGGGGCGGAGGTCAGGGCTGGGAGGGTGCCCGGCAGACTGCCCGCTCACGACCTCCGTGTCCTTGACCCTTCCACAACCCGTCTGGCGCCTGAGCTCCAAGCAGCTCTGTGTGGTGCCGAGGGGCAGGAGGGCCAGGACTGGCCCCAGGGGATGACCCCTCCCCCACGCTCTGTTCACTGCCCCTCCCCCCCAATCAGAGGCCCCCTAATCCCTGCCATGTACAATCTCCAGAGCCACCAGGACGTCCTTCCCAAGGTCCACCTCTCAGCCTCCCTCCAGCCCAGGGCTGCCCTGAAGTTCCCCAATAAAGCCACTGGTGCCCAGCCCTAGGGCTCTGGTGTCAGCCCCTCCAGCCTCTGGCCAGCCTGTCCAGGCTCCCGAGCGAAGCAAACATCTTGGTGTTCTCAGCTGGGGTGTCGCAATGGAAACCTGTGGGACCTTCTCCACTCTGTGGCCCAGACGGTGAGGGCAGGGCGACCACGGAGAGAGCTCACGTGGGGCTGGGGCTTGGCTGCATGTGACCCTGGGTCATGTTCTCTGCTGGGACACCTTGGGGGCTGGGCGGACCCAAGACCCACCTGCCTCACCCTGGGCACAGAGTCCAGCGCCAGGAAAGGAGAGCCCACGCTGCGGGAGTGTAACCCATTCACATTTATAGGCGACACAGGAGGCAGGCGGACGACACATCAGCATCTCTACTCCAGGGAACTGGCCAATTCCGACCAGAACAGCAATCAGGAACATAATTGTACAGCGTTGGGGCACATCTCTGCGGGCTCAGTCCCACTCCCCGTCCCCCTCGGGGTTGTCCTCGCGAGCTGCCTCCACGTCGTGGAAGTGGAAGTTGGCCATCATGTCTCGCACGGCCAGCATCAGTCTGTTCAAGCCTTGGTTGTGGTTCGGACCCCCAGCCCCTCCGTCCTCCAGCCGCTCCCCCTGCGGCAGTGAAGACTCGTCTGAGCTGGGGCTGTCCTGGGTCCTGAGGCCCAGGGCTCCCACCCCAGCTCCCCCAGGACCCTGCTGGGAAGAGGAAGCTTCAAACCCAAACACAAGGCTAGGCCCCAGTGCGAGGTCCAGGAGCCATGCCTGGGGGAGGGGCTGAGGTGGCCGCGACCGTTTCAGGCAGGCTTGTCCCGGCCTCCTGAGCGGGCTGCGGGTGTCCGCGGCCCAGCCTGAACCCACATGGCAGAGAGAGGCCAAAGCGTGCTCACATACCTCCATGGTGTAATTAGGCAACAAAGACCGGAAGAAGAGGGCAATCGTGTTTCCGTGGCTGACGGGACTCAGCCTGAAAGAGGAAGAAGGTCAGACGGTGCAGCTGTGCGCCCTGCCCTGCGGCTGGGGGCAGGGTACACCCACGCAGCCAGCACAGCAGCTGGGGCACAAGCTCAGGCCTCCCAGGGAAGGTCACCCAGAGGGGGCGGGCCCTTGGGGACCTGGCTAGCTGAGCTCAGCAGAGAGAGGAGGGTCACCCGCCACGGCTCAGTGGCTCACTTTTGAGAAAAGCCATGCAGGGGCTACAAAGTGGTCATGTGAGGAGAAGGTTCCAGAGTGTGCTGGGGAGTGCCCTCCTGGTAAGACATGGTGCTGGAGCCCAGCTCCACTGGCCATTTGAAGACTGGTGGCTTGGGCTGGCACAGCCCTTCACTCCTCAGGCCTACACTGTCCAGCAAGGCAGCTCTCTGAACCCACCAACATTAACAATGTGTAAGCGTCACCTTGATCGATTCAAGAACTAAAGTGGGCACTCTTTTCCTAGAAGCATGCAGTCCAACTTTTAGAACATAATTCAGTTAAGAAAAATCTTTTTATTCTACATAACGTGCTCAACTGAAGCCTGGAGAGGGCATGCATTCTGGAATGGAAAAACCTGTCTGGGACTTCCAGAGCTACAGGCTGTGCTGACAGCCTGTGGTAAGGCCACCAGGAAAGCAGAAGGCAGCTTTCCCATGATCCAAGGCGAAGCGCCGTCCCGCTCCACTGCAGCTCTCCTGGGCTGGGCCACACAGGCCCTTCTCAGTTCGCAGGGCCCCAGGCATCAGCAGACTCGGGCTGTGGCTTTGATACTACGCTGCCTGCTAGGTACGCACATAACACGGCTCCATGGCGCCACACAGGCCACAGGGCACAGCTGCTGCGTTCCTCCAGCTTCCCACTGTTACGTCCGACACCTGCTCTAGAACCCCATGGGAAGACACTCCTTCGTCAGACAAGCAAGCGAAAGGACATGGCTGGCAAAAGCGGACCTACAACCCCGCGTCACCCTGTCCTCAGGGGCCTGGGTCTGGAGGAGGCAGGGGGCCCCAGGGAGCCGGAAGCACTGACCTCAGAGCTACACAAGCAAAGGAGCAAAGCAGGAGGCGGAGAGGTACCTCTCGGGTCTGACGTAGGAGTAGATCGTGTCCAAAGGAGGCAGAGGGTCGAAGCCCATCACAGACTGCGTGGTCACATCCTTCAGAAAGGGAAGCAGACCCATGGTGAAGCCCGGCTGTGCCTCCAACAGACCTCCAGCTGATTCCAGCCTGGACCAGTCTCTCCACGAGGAGTCCGTCAGCCAAACAGAATCGGTCCTTGGCTGCAAGGCTGCGTCTGCTGGACGCCGGGCGAAGGGTGGGGACAGCCTTGCTTCCACTGAGACAGGCACTCTGCCCCACTCAGATGGCCAAGGATGCCGGTCGGCCAAAGGGCACGCGCAGCAGGGGAGGAGCAGAAAGCCACACTCCCTGTGCCAGGGTCTCTCACCAGAGTGCCTCAGGGCCCCCGCTCTGAGCCCTGGGAGGTCAGCCGGCCAGGAGCAGCCCCCCGCTCAAAACCCCAGCTGTGAGGGAAGGGCCCGCGGGCGACAAAGCCCCCGTTTCCAGGCCCTCTCCCTTACCGGGGGAAGGGCAGCAACAGCCTCCTTGACCTCGGACAGGACCACGTGCCGGTGGATGTTCCTAGGCGCTCGCTGGTAGAGCATCTTCCGCCTGAGGCCCGGGAAGGAGAGGCGTAGGCTTGTGGCAGAGCCCGCCCTGGCCCCACGGCGACCCCTGTGACCACCACCCCGAGCACAGGGCTTCGCCACCCACCAGGCCGGGTGCTGCCCCCTTTGCCCCCACCGGCCCCCAGGCCCACCTGCTCTCACACGCGGCCACCGCAGGGTCCCCAGAGTCCACCGCCTGCAGAACCTCCCGGACGTTCTCCTCCAGCCAGCTCACGGTGGCAGGCTCCTTCCAGAGGAAGTGTGACCTTCCAAGGTACAGGCTCACCAGCTGGCTTAGGGCAGGGGGCTGGCTGAGGGAGACAGGGGCTCATGAGCTGGGCCCACCAGGGCATGGACTCCACACACCCACCAGCCCTGGGGGGAGGCCCAGGGGCCCGTCCAGCAGCCTGGGGGCGGAGCAGGTTGCCCAGAAGGGCTGCTGAACTGGGACAGGCCGCTGCCCAGACGTGGGGATACACAGGCATCTGCTTCCACAAAGTGTAAGCACAAGGTCTTTAACAGAAAGGGCATGCGTAGGTCTGCGCAGGCCGAGATGCCGGAGGCACTGTGCTGGTTTACTGCGAAGGTCTGAGCACAGCCGGCTCCCACGGTGCAAGTTTTCCTTTTTTTTTTTTCATGAGACATTTGGGCAAGGCAGTTGGGTGCGCACACAGCTGTGTGACTAATACCCACGGGGTCACCAACCCCAGCCAGCAGGGCTGGCGCATCAGGCCCCACACCCTGCCCACTTCTCAGCAGGAAGGCCCGTGCTTGGGGATGCATGTGGCCCACGTGCCGGCCGGCGCTGTGTCCAGCCCTCCACGGTGGGAGAGCAGTCTGGCTGCCAAGGTCCCTGCAGTGAGCACCCAGCAGGACTCTGCCTGGGGCGGGAGAGAGCTGTGAGGGCCAGCCTCACGAGCCTCCGGTCTGAGTGAAAACGGTCCCCGGGCTCTGCTCCCAGGGGCACCCCACGACCTGTGGGCAGGCACTGTCCTATCTTTACCTGATCTCGGCCTCCGGGCCAAAGAAGCGGTGCGTGGCGACAGCGGCATCGGGCCGCACGCTGCAGTACTCGAGCAGAGGCAGGAGCACTGCAGGAGGAAGCAGGGGCCCCCAAGGGCATGTGACAGGGTGAAGCCAGTCTGCCCGTACCAGCCCCCAGGGGGCCTCTGCCACCTCGGACCGGGTCTCTGCCCTGCTGCCTCCCAGGGGCCCCGTGTGCATCCGAGGGCAGCCCCACAAGGTGTCCCTACACACTCCACCTGCGGGCTACTGGAGGGGCCGGCTCATGGGGTTCGGGCTTTGGGTGCAGACACTCAAGACAGCGCTCTCCCTCCGAGCACTGGAGGCCGAGTGGCCAGGGACAGGAAACAGCAGGGCAGCTCAGTGGGCAGCAGGACCCCCAGGCTGTATGGAAACACCACCGGCAACCATTCCACGGCCAACAGACCCGAGGCTGTTCGGAAGCACCGTCCGTCGTCTCACGGCTGCCAACACCGCTGGCCCCACACGAACAGCTAGCGCCCACCAGGGGCCTCGCCTCCTCGCTACAAGCAGCTCGATGAGGAAGGGTCAGTTCTTCCAAGACTTGGCCCGGCAGCCACGTGTGTTAGGCCCAGACGTACGAGCAGGGACTGAGAACGCTGTCTGGTGGGAACCCTCACTGACATGGGCTTCGATCCTGCCCGGCCCCCTCCTCACGCCTGCGCCCCCTCGTCCACACCCCCCGCTCTGTTCTGTCCCTGGCACCTCGTGTCAGCTGATATGCCGTCCCCTTCAGCTCATTCCGCTGGCGGCTCCCTGCCCTAGGCTGTGAGCCCGAGAGGTGGGGACCTTGGCTGCCTCCTCTGCCTGGGACGCAGCAGGCTCATGGAGGTGAAGGGTGACTCACGGGGCTGTGGGGACAGTGTGCCTGAGCCACATGGCCAGTCCCTGGCACACAGCCCTCTGTGAAACCGCACGTGGTAGGAGGGCCCAATCCACCAGGACCCTGACGGGATAGGAGGCTGCTCTCTGATCTCCTGTCACCACCGAGATCAGCCCGCAGGACTCTGTCCCCACACGGACACTGGCCCACGACTCCAGAAAGCTCAGGGAGGGTGCAGGAGCCTGTACTGTGTAGTCCCAGGACAACCTTGTCTCTGAGTTCTTCAACTCCCTGAGAAGTGCGGTCTGCGGACCGGGCCCCTCCAGCATGGCTCTGCTGACACCCTGCAGCTCAGGCCCCTCCCTCTAGAAAAGACCTGTTTTCTGAGAGCAGGTTTTTCTGTCAATATTGAAACACTCATCCTAAAACCCCAAGACAGTTGGAGACCAAAGTCACTTCTGACTCGCTCAGCTTTCGAACTGTGCTGGGTGGGGGGGCTGATGAGGGTGCACCCACCTCCGGGGAACATGGTGAGGGCCTGTCGGATCAGGACAGACGCCTGCTCCCTAGCAGAGCTCAGCTCCTGTTCTGGGAGGTCTGCTTGCTGACTCAACAGGAAATAGGCCAACGGCACAGAGAAGGCGAAATTTGGGAGCTGAGACAGGTTCCGATGAGCCTGCAAGGGCCAGAGAAACCAAGTCTGGAGCGCGGATGTGGCAGACGAAAAGGACGCACCATTTCCAGACGCTCCAAGTCTGAGCCCTGGCGATGAGCACAAGCGTCCTGCTGGCATCTCTCTACTTGGCATAAAGAACTTCATGGCGCGTCTGGGGGCTTTCTCTTGGCAGGAGACAAGTAACAAGGCTGGGGTGGTGGTGGTGGCGGGGGCGGGGGGGATTTCGACAGGGACAGAAGAGAGGAAGGTCCCAGGGGAGGTGGAGTCAAGTGGGGTCACAGGTGCCCACCAGCAGGCAGCCCGTGCTCACCCACAGTGGGAAACTCGGGAAGCCCGGGTCCAACGAGGAGCGTCCCTCCCCCTGCTGGAACCTGATCACATCCGTGGACATGGCCGAGCACCTTGTTGGCCTTTCTCTACGTGTCCGTAACAGACAACACACAACGGGCCAGGTTTTCTCCACTAAAGCAGGGCCATGGTCTCCAGAGTTCAGCAAACATTCCCCTTTAGCCCTGCTGTGGAGCGGGAGTGCCCTCCCTGGAGCTGCATTTGGGGGCTCCAGAAACTTCTGTAAACTAGGGGGACTCCTCGGCCAAAGAGCCAAATGAAAGGGCTCAGAGTGACTCACGTATGTGGTCATTTCTCAGTGACACCCTCGCCTCATGGGAGGTGGTCAGGGTCACACATCTCTGAGACAGCACCGTCCAACAGAAACATAGTTTCTAGCCGCCGAATTAAAAACAGAACACATGAAATGAATGTTATTACTTTTACACTTAGCCCTAACCCTAAAACAGCGTCACTGCAACACGCCATCACCATCAAGGTCAGCGGTGAGGCAGTGCATTTTTTACAGTTCTGCCTTGAGGTCAGGACCGCGGCGGTGTGGGTGTGTGTGCGTGCGTGCGTGTGTGTGTCCCATAGGGGCCCCGCCCCCCACAGCTCTGGCGCCTGCGGAAGCAGCAGCAGCCCAGAGGGAGACAGGGAGGGAGAGGCGCGTACCCACCTCCCACTCCTGGAAGAGGCGGATCAGGTACTCGTAGTTGCGTGCCCGCAGGGCCAGGTGGTCGATGAGCAGCAGCATGCACAGGGGGTCCTCGTCGGGCTCCAGGCTTGGGGGGCGGCATAGGAGAGAGGGTGCCGCGTGGGCAGGGGCGGGCAGCTGCGGGCGCGGGCCGCAGGGACCCCGGGCATCAGCTGTGGGCGCTTACCTCAGGATGAGCTTGCAGAACTCCAGAGCTGTGCGCGGGCAGCCGCGCTTCTCTAGGAAACTCATCTGTTTGTAGAGGGCCAGGTAGAAGCTCCTAGACCCAACACAGTTCCTGGTGAGCCAGGGCAGCCGCAGTCCCCCCCCCCCCCCCCCCGCCGCGCCGCCCACTGCGCACTGGCGCTTCCCAGGCAACCCCGGCGGCGCAAAGGATCACGAGCGTTCCTCAGTCTGCGGGCCGGTTACATGGGTCCCCAGGGAGCGCAACAAGCTCGCCATTAGCTCGGATTGTCCTGGTTTTGGTTTAGGGTTCACCATTTCGGGGAAGAGCCAACCTCTCCTCCCGTCACTACTGTGGAAATCTCCAGTCCCAGGAGTGGCTAGGGGGCTGCTGCCGGGCGTCAGGTTCGCTCAACTGGATCCTCCGGGGGGACTGGGACTGTTACCAGTGGACACCACCCTGCTGGGCCTGCACGTGTTAGCACGTTATAGCCTGTCTCCAAGAACCAACAATTCCACTGGAGAGCCAAGTGCAACGGACACAGAACCAGACAACTGTGCAGTAGGGGGTCCAAGTGTCCTGGGACCCAGGCTGATGGCCAAGGTGTGTGTGTGGGACATGAGCAAGGCTGATGGAGGCCCTGGTGGGTGAAGAGGGCACCAGGACAGGACACACCCATCTCCCCCGCAAGGCCCTGAAGGCCAGGCCGAGGGCAGGAATCAGAGGTGAGGAGCGAGGGTGCCAGAGCAGGGCTCTGGGGCGGGAGACACATCTGTGAGAAGAGAGTGTCATGCGGTCTTCCCTGTTCAGTGCGGGGAGCGGGATCAGACTGTGCTCAAACAGCTCGATGATGGAGGAACTGCCCACAAAACATTCCAGAGCATTCCAGACTCCTGGGGCACAGATCCTTGTGTCCAAATAAACAAGAAAACACAACTACACACCCCCTGATCAAGCAGGGGCTTATCAGACTCATTTCTCTCAAGGACAAATATAACCCCAGGCTAGCCCAACCCATCTGTCTTTGAGTCCAGGCCACTTATGTTCAGGTTACAAACACAGTGAGACCCCCTGGTGTGAGTCAGCAGGTGGGACAGCTCGGGGACAGACCCCTGCCACCTGCCCTAGCTGCACCTACATGGGTACTCACGTCCCACCACCGCGCTGACCCACCTCAACACACCTGCCACCCTGGAAACGCACCTGTTCTCGGGCCTGCGGTAGTCCAGCCGGCAGGTCCCGCTGGTGAGGCTGAACAAGGGGTGGAAGGCGCACTCCATGCTGTACAGCGCTCTCTCTGAGGGCCACACGGACACCGGGGGAGGGGTCACGGCCAGCGCGCGGCACCTCCAAGCCTATCCCCCAAAGCTCACAAAGAAAGCTCTCAAAGGAAGAGAGCACAGCAAGGGTTCTGGAAAGTGCCATGGCACAGCCCTGACCCTGGGGATCATGAATGCCACTCTGTGCACTGACCTCACGCAGAGGGACGACTTTCTAGACAGGGAGATACAAACACACGTCCTCACAAAACCCACATGCACACATCCACAGCAGCTCAGTCACGGGACCCAAGAAGTGGAAACTACCCAAGTGTCCACCAAGTAACACACCAAACACAGCCCATCCTCACTGCGGAGCATCATCTCACTGAAGAGGAGGGAACCCTGAAAACATGAGGGTAAATGAAAAAAGCCAGGCCAGGGTGCCTGGGGGCTCAGTCAGTGGCACATCTGCTTTTGGCTCAGGTCATGACCCCAGGATTGTGGGATCAAGCCCCGAGTTGGACCCCAAGTTCAGTGCGGAGTCTGCTTGAGATTCTCTCTCCTTCTGCCCCTCCCGCCACCTCTCTCCCCCCCTTCCTCTCTTAAAAACAGCCCTGGCAATGGCTGTGTATGGCCAGCACCTTCTGGAACAGCGCCTGCGCCTCCTCAGCAGAGGGGGTGCTGGGCCCGGTGGCAGGGCCGAGCGCCCAGACGGGCTCTTACCAACGAGGTCTCGGGCCATCTCCTGATCCTCCTGAAAACGACAAGCATCACTGAGCTGCAGCAGCGAGTCCACGTGGTATGGGCTAGTCTGGAGCAGAACCTAGAAGCAAAGCGGGGATGCTGCTGGGGCCACAGGCCATGCCTCCTGGACAGCCAGCAGCAAGGCAGCAGCCCAGGCGGGGCTTTCTCTCAGTCACTGAAACCAGGCTCACTGGTGCCGCTAAGCTGCATCACCAACCAGGCCTGTGGTAAGAGCAGGGGCTCCGTGCCCCAGGACCTCTACCTTCACCCTCTGCCAGTCCCCCCAGCCCTGGGATCCAGGTGTACAGCAGGGGTCAGAGGAGACAGAAGGAGAAAGGGCTTGTGGGCCGAGGGACTGCAGGCTGTGATCCAGGTGCGGGGCAGCCTGGCAACTGAGAGGATGTAGGCTGGGCAAAGACGCTCCTGGGGACACACGCACCACGATGTTATTGGGCTCCATGGACTCCACCGCGGCCAGAAACTTGTGCTGGGTATGCTGGTACTCCTCACTGTGCTCAAAAGCAAAGGAGGAGAGACCCTTCTTGGACTCCAGCAGCCTCATCGACAGACCTGCGGGGAGGGCAGCATCAGGCCCCTCCTGTGACCTCCACGAGCAGGCTCAGGCACACTCCACGGAGTCCCCGTCAGAGCGTCTACCTTCCCACAATGCCCAGGGCTGACTGCCTGTGGTGTGGTTTACACCAGCTTCCCGCTTATGCTTTTCCCAGGAAGAGGCTGCTTCCCCGATGGGTGTGGCCAGATCACCCGTGTCCTACGACAGCAAAGGTGAGTGCCACCCCCCCCCATCTGACTGGGCTTAAACACCAGGCAGAGCCCAGATCCAGCCGGGCACGGGAGACCAGTGGGAACCCTTTCTCTTCCTGCCAGAAACTGGGTATACGAAGCCGTTTCTTCCTGGGAGACTTCTGAAGCATCATGAAATGGGTAAACGACTCCAGGCTACTCTCCTGCCGTACCACGGAGCCAAGGAAACTCATCTGCCCTGGCTCGGGGCTTCTGCAAGGAGCTTCCCGTGTCACACGGGACACGGGCAGGGCGGGGGCGCCACATGCTCCCTCCATGACGGCGATGGGTGCCCTTGTCTGCACCCTCTCTCCCGCCCCAGTCAGGCCCTAGACCCAGGGGCTCTCTGATACGGGGTGGTTACGCCATTCCCCAGGTGCTTCTGCACAGTTCTACAGACTTACTCGCTGGCAACAAAGTACAAACTCTCACACCTGGAAAACGCACGAGATCGCTTCCTACAATACGGTATCCACAGGAGAAAAGTAGAAAAAAGCTGCATGAAACCCTACTTGAGAAAACATGCAGCTGGCGTATGGGCAGGCCAGGGGATGCTGGGTCCTCCAGCGCCAGGCTACAGAGCCCACCCAGCCGCGCACCTGCTCTGCCGAAGCCGCAGCCCCTCACCTGGTTTGGTGTACCGCGGCCAGGTGCTCTTCGGGGTTGTGAGCCAGGTACACTTGGGGTACACTCGCTGCCTCTGCCTCGGCCTGAGGAGAACAGACATGCTCACAGCTTCCCTTCACTGCCTAACCCTGCAGGGACCGCGGAAACAAAACTGTGGGGAAGGGAAGGAGGGGGGCAGGGGGGCAGAGCTACGGCCAGGACACAGGACCCTCAGGGTGCCTGGGGAGCTCAGCTGCTCAGTCTGTCTTCAGCTCAGGTCACGATCCAGGGGTCCTGGAACGGAGCCCTGCTTCGGGCTCCCTGCTCAGTGGGGAGCCTGCTTTTCCCTCTCCCTCTGCTGCTCCCCCTGCTTATGCTCTGTCAAATATATAAAATCTTAAAAAAACAAACAAACAAACAGAACAGGACCACCACCAGACGAAACTAGAAACTGTCACCTAAATGACCAAACAATCAGAGAAAGAAAACCAGAAAAGGGGCGCCTGGGTGGCTCAGTGGGTTAAAGCCTCTGCCTTCAGCTCACGTCATGATCTCAGGGTCCTGGGATCGAGCCCCACATCAGGCGCTCTGCTGGCGGGGAGCCTGTTTCCCCCTCTCTTTCTGCCTGCCTCTCTGCCTACATGTGATCTTTATCTGTCAAATAAATAAATAAAATCTTAAAAAAAAAAATAGAAAAACAGAAAATTTATAGTCCAGCAAAATAGCAGAAAAGAAAGGGTAAAAAGGAAACAAAAGTAGAAGACTGCAAATAAAGACATGGGGAAGAGTGAGCCCGTAGGCGTCCCATGGAAGGAAGCCATCTGCATCCCTAAGGACCAGGCCGGACAAATGCCCCGCCAGACGGGCACAGAGGACAAAGGGACGGCCTCTGTGCCTCTGCTGTGAGGAGGCCCTCTCCTCCCCTCGCATGATGCCACCAGCGCAGCAACAGGTTTTGAAAAGGGAAAAATGGTAACCATGAAAAGAACTGGTGTAGCAGGATACTGACGTCAACACGCTGCTGAGTGGGAATGACCAAGACAGAGCATGATGGGGCGGCGGGAATGGGAGGCCCGGCTCCCGAGATGCTGTGCCTGGATGGCCCCCTCCCCTTGGCCGTGTGCTCCACCTCGGTTATCCGGGGGTCTCTACAGGGGCCAGACCGCCCTCTTGAAGCTGTGGCCACAAACAGGTTATATATGGTCACTGGGGCTTTTTTTCTTAAGCTGAGTAACAGGCAGGTGGACATGTGGACGCTCTTCTCTATACTTTGATAATCTGAACCATTTCATTGAGAAAAAAAAGTATGAGTAAGAACTGGTCTGTATTAGGAACAGGAGAAAAAAGCACGTTTCTTCTCCCAACAAGAAGGCAAAACTGCAGGAGAAAAAACATGGTACCTGAAAATCATGGTCAAAATCTAAAGAAAACTCATCATTACCTATAAAATTTTGAGCTTCTAACCCTGAAATCTTGGCCAGCTTAATTTTTCTCAATTATCAGCAAATCCAACACGGGTTTCGATTCTGGGATAAGTCTGATCTTTGTTATGTAACAGTTCTCAGTGTTTGATGACTTCTGGAAGACGCAGCAAGAAACGCTCTGAGAAATGCTCAAACAAGGGTCTGTTTGCAGGACTGTGTGTCGGAGGGGTGGGTGTTCAGCTTTCTGGACCTCCAGCACCGAGGCCGGCTCTGATTGGGAGCGTGGACACTCAAAACTGCCTGGTCCCCCGAACCGCAGATAGAGCCCAGCCGTGCACTGAGCAGGAGAGCAGGGAGACATCAGGAGGACAGCGGGAGGGCTGTCCCTCCCGCTGTTGGGAAAAAAGCCATGCATAGGCCTCTGCAGGACTGAAGGCGCTGCCAGAGAGGACGACTAGAAACACACGGAGTCCGCCTGTGTGCATGGTGAGGGATGAGGGAGACGAGGGAACTGGAGCTTCTCAGGGAAAACTGTGGTGGGACTTCAAGTATTCAATCGATGTTCTAGAAGCATGCGACTACTATAAATACAATAACTATAATCACTGTGAACGACCATTTACACAAACGTAAGACTGGGCAGAAATATGAAGGAACAGCAAAGACGGACCAAGCCGACCCAAACCAGTGCAACAGGGTGGGGAGAGATACGCCGTTCAATCAGGTGACAAAGAGGAACATCGTGAAGTGACCATGTTTTTCATCAACATTCTGAAAGAAGACAAAGTAGAAATCCTTGTGTCCTGAATAACTTAACACCCAGGATAAAACCAAAAACCATCAGCCAATAACAAGAACAATTGCTGGTCGACAGCATTAGACAGAACTGTAAAAGCCCACCCCCACCGCAGGGCAGACAACAGGGGCTGCAGTACTCGGAGGGCAGTGGAGGCCTGGAGCTGACCGCACATGGGGAGGGCCACTGCTGGGCGGTTTCACTAGAAATGACCGCCAGCGGCAGGGAGACCACAGCCGACACAGCAGCCAACAACTGTGCCCTGGGGCGCATGCACCCCCTCATCTACCTAGAACCTAGAACCCAGCCAGGCAGAACCAGGTGGTGCGGCACACGGCCAAGGGGCCCAGACGGGGGCAGTATGCCCCCCAAATGGTGATCTTGGAGGAGGCTCAAAGGAAAACAATTCTATTCTAAATTGCCCCAATTTTTTTTTTTTTAAGATTTTGAGAAAAAGAGAGTGCGCACATGACAGCATGTGTCTACAGGGCTGGGGGGCAAAGGGAGAGAGAGAGAGACAAGCAGGGCTCTAAGTGCAGAGCCCAAAGTGGGGCTCAATCCCAGGACCCCAAGATCATGACCTGAGCTGAAAATAAGGGTCTGATGCCCAAGCGACTAAGCCACCCTTGCCTCAATTTTTTTAAACCAAGCATTTAATTCTACATTCAGAAAAAATACATATACTGAAAAGCCAAAGCTTCTGCCAGTGTGGAAGTTCGCGGTCACAACCGGCCTCAATGCTGGGGGTCAGGAAAGCCAACACCCACCCCTTCGACACACAGTCCTGCAAACAGACCCTCGTGCTCAGAGCATTTCTCACTGCATCTCCCACAGGTCGTCAAGCACTGAGAACTGTTACATAACAAAACCAGACTTATCCCAGAATCAACCCTGTGTTGGCTTTGCTGCTGATGGAGAAACAAAAATTAAGCTGGCCAAGATTTCAGGGCTAGAAGCGCAAAATTTTAGGACCTCCAGAATCTCTGTAAAATTGTGACACACATGCTAGCAAAGGCAGCGTGAGGGCTGGAGCCCAGTGTTCACGGAAACAGTCAAACATCAGCTCCTCCCTGACCCTTCAGGTTCCGAAGAATTTGCAGAACCAGAAATTCGAAGGCTTTCCTTTGGCAAGGAGCTTTACCTCCCCTCCCCCAAAGGTTCAGAGGCCTTGAGAATACTCCCACACATTTTTTAGAACAAAGCCAGTGTTGTGCTTACCTTTGTTCCCCAAGGACAGCTCGAGCACCAAAATACCTTTTCAGCTCTGTGTCTGGATTCAAGTGTCTAGAAAATTGAACATTTTACAACGAAAAATGAAACGTAGTTCTTTTACGAGTCTGGGGATTCTGAAAGGTCACATAAAACTCAGCAGGCAGAACGGCTACTCTGACATGAAGGACAGCTGGCAGCCTGCGTTCCTCCAAACCATGCGGGTCGCAAACAGAGGCGGCCAGGACTGGGGCTGAGTCAGAGCAGCCTCAGGCCTACAGACCAGATCAAGGTGGGCTCACTGACATAGGAAAAAAAATAGCTTTTGGAAGACTGGCAACAGTCTCTTTAGTAAGAACGAGGTTTCATTAGGCATCTACTAGGACAAGAGAGGAATAATTTACCACAGAACGACATCTTACTTCAATACCATTCAAGAAAAACCATTCCCGGGGCGCCTGGGTGGCTCAGTGGGTTAAGCCGCTGCCTTCGGCTCAGGTCATGATCTCAGGGTCCTGGGATCGAGTCCCGCATCGGGCTCTCTGCTCAGCAGGGAGCCTGCTTCCTCCTCTCTCTCTCTGCCTGCCTCTCTGCCTACTTGTAATCTCTCTGTCAAATAAATAAATAAAATCTTTAAAAAAAAAAAAAAAAAGAAAAACCATTCCCAGATACATGAAGCTGAAGGACGGGTCCCTGGAAACAGAGTATTTCCCCTTTCCTTCTTTCTCCTTGTTCCTATTGCCTAAATGTTTGGCAATAAACCTACATTGCTGGGGCGCCTGGGAGGCTCAGTGGGTTGAGCCTCTGCCTTCGGCTCAGGTCATGATCCTGGGGTCCTGGGATCAAGCCCCGCATCAGGCTCTCTGCTCCGCGGGGAGCCTGCCTCTCTGCCTACTTGCGATCTCTGTCTGTCTAATAAATAAATAAAATCTTTAAAACAAAATAAAACAGGGATGCCTGGGTGGCTCAGTCAGTTAAGCGTCTGCCTTCGGCTTGGGTCATGATCCCGGGGTCCTGGGATCGAGTCCCACCTCAGGCTCCTTGCTCAGCGGGGAGCCTGCTTCTCTCTCTGCCTCTGCCTCCCACTTTGCCTGCTTGTGCTCTCTCTCTCTGACAAATAAATAAATAAAATCTTTAAAAAACAACAAATCTACATTGCTTTTAGATACAGGACGTCTTTTTCAAATGTTTTTTTCCCTTTTCAGGGAGTCTGTGTCTCAGCAGAGAGGAGAGAGCTGTACCTGTGCTCCACATACAGGACGTGCTTCTTGGAGCTAAGGGGAGGCGGCCCAGGGCGGTTGAAACCACTGCTGTCCTCAATCCTCTCCAAGATGCGATCAATATCTTCCAGCCCATTTTCCTAAAAACACCAAAACAATATATTAATCACCACAATGACTTTATTTTAAATGTTTTAATAATAACAAAATTATTTTTATAAGAAACCCGCATTATATTGTTTACATTCCGAAAGACATTATAATCCCAATACGGAGTACTGCAAATTTATTTAGAAAAAAGGAGAGAGTTCAGCATTGGCAGGACCACAGAGCCAGAAGGACACTTCAAGGAACTCAGTCACAAGCCCAACTGCTAGTCCTATAGGAGTGCCACCTCTCCAGATGGGACTCGGGACCAGAACGACCAGTGACAAGTCCAGAAAGCTACAACCTCCTCAGGAGACACTGCATCTGATGGTGAAGACTGAAGGAAGCAGGGTTCCGACAACAGACCGCACCCAGAGGCTCACACCTCACCATCGCGTCAGTCTGGCAGCCTAGAAAACGTTCAGGGCACGGGGCCAAAAGACCAAGAAGGGGCTCTGCCGGCCAGAGAATGTCACTTCAGATGGTGGCCAGGACGTGGATATCAAGAGTGAGGGCGTCTAACCCTCAAGGAACGAAGTGAAGGAATACCAGCCAAACTTGGTTCGTGACTTTCCCTGACCTCTGAACTAGAATCCTAACGGGAAGAAATTAAAACACTAAATAAAAATGAACTGCTTCTACCACCACCTTGAAAAACAGCCATATGCACATACCAAAATTTCTCCTGTAGTGTTTTTCTTATTTTTCTGTTTCTTTTTCTTCTTTCGGAGTTTGCCACTTATATTAGACTAAAAAAAGAAGCACATTTTGGTCAATGGAAAAAGACAATAAAATGCTAAAATCTGACAACTAAAGCAGCAAGCTGAAGAGGGACATGGGACCTCAAGAGACTCCCAGGGCCCAAACCATCCACCCGTCTGCCCTCTGCTCTCATCTCTCATTTTGCCAAGCAGCCTCCCTACCACAACGTAGCTGCCCTGGAGACGGGGCCCTGCACATCCCCCTGCACACCTCCCCCCATACTCTTGGTGCCTCTGCCAGAATCCCTCTGGTGCCTCCACCAGGCCGCCTCCCTCCTTGCAGTGTCCAGCCCCCCACCATCCCGAGCTCAGGCGGGGGTCTACGGCACCCATGAGTCAGCTCTCTCCGGCTGCACTTGTCCATCACCTGCTGCACAAACAAGCAGAAACCCCCCAAGAGACCCTCTCCTGTGCCACGCACCACAGGGTCGCAGGTCCTCAAGGCCTGGCACCCCCAAAGCCCCGCCCACCAGACCAGAGCTGCAGCCACACAGTTCCAGAGCACACACAGGCTGCCGAGCACAAGCAGACCCTCCCCAAGTGTGAAGGCATGTCGTGTGCTAGGGAACCTTGTCGAGGGGACCCTGTATGTGCCCCCCTTAAGAGCTTCCTGCAAATCTTCTCCAGGGTCCCAAGGAAATTGTGCGGCAGCTGCAAGGGCCAAAAATGACAGCACAGAGTGGGTGTGGTGGCTCCCCATACCTGCTCTGGGGGCGCTGCCCTGTCAGCCACTTCTCCAGCCTTCTTGCGGTCTGCACCTCCACTCTGCGACCTCCTTTTGTTCCCGGACACCACCGCGCCCGGGAGCAGACCATCGGGTCTCTCCCCATTTAGCACAGGTCCCTCCTCCAGGTCTTCGATGTTGATCTGGAGAGACAGAGGCGAGAACAAGGATGTTCCAGGTGTCCCGGTCACAGAGTAAACGGTGATACTGAGCTGTGTCAGAGTGGAAAGCGGGGCAGAGCTGGGGCGGGGAGACCTATGCAGGGCCGCTCTGAGGTCACATTGGGAAGAAAAACACCCATGTCGATGCGCCCAGCAGAGCCGTGGTTCTTACCTTCTCAATACGCCCTGCTTTAGGGTCATCTTCGTCAACGAACCCCAGAGATGCTAGGGCCCAGGGTGGCCCCATGTGTCTCTGTCTTTACAGCTGACATAAGGAAGAATCCCCAAACCTTACAAGCTCTCTCCCTTGCTGACCACCACCCCAGGGCAAAGATCTCTCAACAGCCCGTTCATGTTCCTTCCTGCTACCTAGAGCTCTAGCTCAGTTCATCTACAGCAGCCAACAGGACAAGGAGCTAAAGAAAAGGTACGTAGGGACTGACTTACCTAGAGACTCTTCCCTGATAATAAAAGGAGCTCACACAACAGAACCTTGCACAGCAGTACAAAAGAGTGAACTGTGCACACCCACTCACACTCACACTCTGGAGGCAAGACGGGGGTGGGGTGGGTACAAGTTGCTGGACAAGTTCTGGCCCTTCAGCCAGTCAAGGAATAAACAAACAAAAGAGGCCAATACAGAACAATGATGATGATGTTTCATCAGCGGAATGGGATGGACCCCATCTACTGCACTCAGGTCCAAAAATAAATAAAACTGAGTCTTCAACTTAGGGCATCTGAAAAATATAAAGCTCAAAACATAAAATAAAAATACGATCTACTTTAACCCCCACAACCCTGAGATAACTTTCTTATTTATTTATTTAAAAAAGATTTTATTTATTTCTTTGACAGACAAGTAGGCGGAGAGGCAGGCAGAGAGAGAGAGGAAGAAGCGGACTCCCCTCTGAGCAAAGAGCCCCATGTGGGGCTCAATCCCAGGACCCTGGGATCATGACCCGAGCCAAAGGCAGAGGCTTAACCCACTGAGCCACGCAGGCGCCCCAACTTTCTTTTTAAAAATTGAGATCCAGGGGCGCCTGCGTGGCTCGGTGGGTTAAGCCTCTGCTTCTACTCCCGTCATGATCCCAGGGTCCTGAGACGGGCCCCACCTCTTAGGCTCTCTGCTCCACGGGGAGCCTGCTTCTCCCTCTGCCCTCTCCCTGCTTGTGCTCTCTGTCAAGTAAGTAAAATCTTAAAAACAAAAAAACACCCTTATATTGGGTTGGGGGGGAAGGTCGCCTGCGTGGCTCAGTCAGTTAAATGTCTGCTTTCCACTTGGGTAATGACACCAGGGCCCCGGGGCGGAGGCCCGCATCCGGCTCTCTGCTCAGAGGACGCTGCTTCTCCCTCTGCTGCTCCACTTTGCTTCTGCTCACTTTCTCTCACAAAAAAGAGACAGAGAGAGAACAAATCTGAGATCATCCTGTACCTGGTGAATTTTCATTCATTTTTTTTTTTTTCTTTTTGAATCTACTGTCTCAGCTGGGAAACTATCAAAGAAAAGAAAGCAGGAACAAGTTTTGTATCCTTTGGTTTTGCTTGCTTTGTTCACCAAGGGAAATTTCCAAGTGGCAAAGATAAATTTCAGGAGTATGTTATGTTTGTCTGTCTATAAATCCATTCCTGACTTGAAAACGCTAGAATCCTACCAAAGTAGCATCTGTCCCAGCACTACCCAATACTATGGAGATTCCTACTATGGATACTTTTTGAGTGAGAGCGCCAGGGGCCCAGGTGTGGTCTGGCTGGTTTAGATTTGGGAACAAAGAAAGAAAACTGGACTGAGACCTCCTAGGGCATTTACTCTCAACAACGGAGAGAACTGGCACCCAAGCTTTCTCCGGCGTTCAGCCAAATGGTACCTCCAACGCAGTGAAGCTGGGTGCCAGCCGACTCTTTCTTTTTTTCCCTTAAGATTTATCTCTTCGGCACCTGGGGGGCTCAGTGGGTTAAGCCGCTGCCTTTGGCTCAGGTCATGATCTCAGGGTCCCGGAATCGAGTCCCACATCGGGCTCTCTGCTCAGCAGGGGGCCTGCTTCCCTCTCTCTCTGCCTGCCTCTCTGCCTGCTTGTGATCTCTGTCTGTCAAATAAATAAACAAACAAACAAACAAACAAATAAAAATATTTCTTTCTCTGAGGGGCATCTGGGTGGCTCAGTTGGTTAAGCATCTGCCTTCAGCTCAGGTTGTGGTCCCAGGGACCTGAAATCAAGCCCCGTATTGTGGGGGAGGGGGGGGGTCCACACTCAGCGGGGAGTCTGCTCCTGCCTCTCCCTCTCCCTCCCCTCACATGTGCTCTCTTTCTCCTGCTAAGTAACAAATCTTAAAAAAAAAAAAAAAAAGGTGTATTTATTTAAGAGCAAGCCAGTGTGTGCACCAGGGCGGGGGGGGGGGGGCGGCTGCCAGGGTGCCTGTCAGAGAAAGAGGGAGAAAGACGCTGCTGCAGACTCCCCACTGAGCATACATCCCCAGGTGGGGCTCAATCCCAGACCCTGAGATCATGACCTGAGCCAAAATAGAGTTAAACGCTTAAATGACTGAGCCACCCAGACATGCCCCCCTCTTATGGTTTTCTTAATAATGCTTTCTCTTCTCCAGCTTAAGAACACAGTACACAGACCATCCCGCTGTGTGTGGCTGATTATTTCTGGCCATGTCTTCTCACAAGACTTTCAGAATCAAGCAATTCCTGGCCAAGAAACAGAAGCAGAACCGTCCCATTCCCCAGTGGATTCGGGTGAAAAGCAGTAATGAAATCAGGTCCAACTCCAAGAAGTAATGTGGAAGAACCAGGCTGGGTCCATGGGGCATCACACTTCATGAGATAGCACACCTAGCTGGCACACGTATTTAATTAAGCTGCATGGGGGCGCCTGGGTGGCTCAGTGGGTTAGGCCGCTGCCTTCGGCTAGGGTCATGATCTCAGGGTCCTGGGATCGAGTCCCCCATCGGGCTCTCTGCTCAGCGGGGAGCCAGCTTCCTCCTCTCTCTCTGCCTGCCTCTCTGCCTACTTGTGATCTCTCTGTCAAATAAATAAATAAATAAATAAAAATAATAATTAAGCTGCATGAAAACCATGTCCTATCCTATCATTCTGTGAACGTCCTTCCTACCTGCCCAACAAACATGTTTTCTCAGGGAAATGATTTTGCTGTTATTATGCCTCCGCACCAGGAGGCTGGTTCAGTGATAAACGGGAGACCTTTCAACACTGCTGTTGTGTTTCTGATTCTTGCAGTGCTGAATTCCACCTCCTGTCAGATCACGCATAGCACTGTCCCCTGACAACCGAGTATGTAAAACATGGCTAAGGGGTGCCTGGGTGGCTCAGTGCCTTAAGCATTTGCCTTAGGGTCAGGTCATGGACTCAGGGGTCCTGGGATCAGGCTCCCCAGGGAGCAGGGTGTCTGCCTGTCCCTCTGCCCCTCCCCCAGCTCATGTTCTCTCTCAAATAAATAAGTACAAAAGAAAAAGATACAGTATATAATACATACAACATAGCTTCTATGTCATCAATAAAGCTTCCAGCAAACAATAAGCTATCAGTAGGTAACTTTGGGGGGAATCAAAAGTTATAGGCATGGGGTGCCTAGGTGGTTCAGTGGGTTGAAGCCTCTGCCTTCAGCTCAGGTCATGATCCCAGGGTCCTGGGATCGAGCCCCGCATCGGGCTCTCTACTCGGCAGGGAGCCTGCTTCCTCCTCTCTCTGCCTGCTTGTGATCTCTGTCTGTCAAATAAATAAATAAAATCTTAAAAAAAAAAAAAAAGTTATAGGCAGATTTTTCAACTGCACAGGGATTCATGTCCCGGCTCCAGTGCTGATCAAGGGCTAAATGTAATTATTTGTGAAATATTGATCTTCTTCACTTAGAGGGAAAATTTCTCAACGCTACCAAGTCTGGTCATTTTTAGAAGTGGGGCTGTGTGGTTTTTAGCAGACTGTCGAGGTAGACCTAGACTCCCAAAATACTGATTTCTATTCTACATCATCCACAATCATTGCACAGTATGTTATGCTGCAAAACTTGAACTCTACATTTAAAATGGGTGAGTTTATCATTTACATATATTACACTTCAATAAAGTCGGTTTTTGGGACGCTCAGTTGGTTGGACGACTGCCTTTGGCTCAGGTCATGATCCCGGAGTCCCAGGATTGAGTCCCGCATCGGGCTCCCAGCTCCACGGGGAGTCTGTTTCTCCCTCTGACCTTCTCCTCGCTCATGCTCTCTCTCACTGTCTCTCTCTCTCAAATAAATAAATAAATAAATAAAATCTTAAAAAAAAAGTCGGTTTTTATTTTTATTTATTTTTAAAGATTTTATTTATTTATTTATTGACAGAGTGAGATCACAAGTAGGCAGAGAGGCAGACAGAGAGAGAGGGGGAAGCAGGCTCTCCACTGAGCAGAGAGCCCAATGCGGGACTCCATCCCAGGACCCCGAGACCATGACCTGAGCTGAAGGCAGCAGCTTAACTCACTAAGCCACCCAGGCGCCCAATAAAGCCGGTTTTAAAAACAACTCTGAATGAAATAGAAAAACGATTTCTAATCTAAAGGCCCCCCCCCCAAAAAAACCCACCCCTCAACCAACAGCCAGTCATGAGGACAAATTCGTGAACGAACAAAGGACAGTTGTCTCTGCTCAGCTTTCCTCTCCTCAGGAGAACGGAGCTGGCCCCTGCATGTCTCTCAGTAAACCACTTAGGGTCACGGTTCTCCTTAAGCGCTACTGCACCCTTCACTTGGTTTCCAGTATCATTTAATGTCGACGTTTGCTGAGTGTTGAGTAAAGGCTGCACATATCACTGATGACATCCCCATCAAGTAAGTGAGATCACCCCTAAGACCCAGGGAAACCAAAGTTTGTGTTCGGTATCTTGTCTACCTTCTCTCGGCTTTGAAGAGGTGGAGCCAGGATTCAAACCTAGGTCCTTCTGCCTCCAAAGCCTGTATGCATACATTCTGGCTGGAGACAACACCTGCTGGTCCTCTTAGAGGAAATGCTGACTCAAGTGGTAACTTTTCTGCATATCTGGGTGCCAGACACAGGGTGGTCGGGACACGTTAGGGAACGGCAAGTCTGTTTCCACAAAGCTTGTGCTTCAGCAGGGAAACAAAGCAACACCAAATCTAAAAAAAACCAACAGGTTATTTGTACAGTATATTCTGTTAATTGCCAGGGAAAAATGAGAAAAAAATAAACAACAGAAGAAGGGAAATGGGAATGTGAGGTAACTGTCCTTTTTTTGAAAGATTCTATTTATTTGAGAGAGAGACAGCACACACACACACACAGACATAGAGGAAGAAGCAGACTCTGCTGAGCAGGGAGCCCAACGTGGGTCTTGATCCCAGGACTCTGGGACCATGACCTGAGCTGAAGGCAGGAGCTTAACTGACTGAACCACTTAGGCACCGACTTTTTTTTTTTAAGAGTTAT
Source organism: Mustela nivalis (assembly GCF_964662115.1). Lineage (NCBI taxonomy): Eukaryota > Metazoa > Chordata > Mammalia > Carnivora > Mustelidae > Mustela > Mustela nivalis. The sequence goes on from NC_139037.1 coordinate 203,511, forward strand.
TTATTTTAGAGAGAATGAGCGTGGGGGAGGGGCAGAGAGAGAGAGAAAATCCTCAAGCTGACTCCCTGCAGAGCAGGTTGTCCAAGGGTGTGGGGCTTGGTCTCACAACCCTGAGATCAGGATCCACAACTCGGTAGCCACCCAGGCGTCCTGGGGTAAGTGTACTTTTAAAGCAAGTAGGAAGGGTAGGCAAGCCTGAGGAAGCAACATCTGACCAAAACCGGAGGGAGGAGTGAGCCACGTGTCACCTGCATATAAGATGCTAAAAGCACAGGAGACAGCAAAGGGGACAGATCACTATGGCTAGAGCACAGCGAACAAGATTATAAAGAAAACAGGTAGGAGAGCTTATGGGGTGAACTGGGCCAGCCTGGAACCACTGGGGGGTTGTGAAAAAAGGAGGGCTGAGGTCAGACATGTGCTTAACAGGGTCACTATGGCTGGCCTCTGTGTTCAGAGACTGCAAAGGAAGAAGAGCAGAACCAGAACCGGGCACGAGGATGCTGACGATCCAGGCCACAGGCAATGGTCACCCCCAGGGGCTGCACCAGTGGTCTGAATGTATCGTGCGAGAGAGAAAGCTGCTCGGGAATGCCCTCACATTGCTGGCGTGGACAAGAGGAAACGTGGAAATGCTCTCCACAGAGCAAAGCCTGGAGGAGGCAGGAAGGGCAGTGAGCATTGGACACACTGGGTTTGAGATGTCTGTGAAAGGTCTAAGAGGAGACAGATGTTGCTGCGCTGGACACAAGAATCCCAAGACAGGGAAGGACATCTGAGCCGATGATATCAATATCAGAATGCGGAAGGAGAACACAGACAGCAGAGCCCTGAGCAGAGGTACAGCCCTTGAGCCCCTGCGACAGGATCTCACAGTGAGGTCCACATCAATGTTCCCTCTCCTTCACAAGTGAGCTCCTGCCACTTTGTCCATTTCTCCCTCGTCCATCTGTCCTCCTTTCTTCTTCAGCAGGAACATTAACTCGCTTCAGAGACAAATACCATGACAGGGTTTAGAGTACAGGCTTTAAGGCAGGAAGCCTAGATTTACTCTGCAGGTGCTCTTAGTACCTTGTTTGCACAAGGGGACACTAGGACCGCCTTCCCAGACTACCAGAATCCCAGGACCCAGCAGCACTGCCTGGAATGTGCAAATGTCCTCCAAACAAAAGCTACTGGGGTTAAAGACTGAATCTGGGGAATACGGGAACCAGGAAGCACACGGGGTCAGACGTCCACGGAGATGGCCGACGGCAGCACAAGCTGGTTTCAGCCTGTGCACAAGTGAGGTGGGAAAGAAGACTTGGGTGTTCTGGAAGAAGTCAGAAAAATGAGCGGCACGGTTAAGGGCACATGAAGGGGCAGGAATACTGGGGAGACAGACTGCGGCGAGTCCAACCGCGGGAGCCGGGAGACAAGCGCGCGGGCGGACACCACTCTGGCTTCTGTACGCGTTTGAGACGGTTTGTAACACAAACGTCGGAGATAGGCCCAGCAGCAGGGTGGGGTCCAGTCGCAGAAGCAGAAGAGGGCAGACGACCGCGGCCCCGCCTGCACCACCTCTCGCCTGCCTTCCGAGGGAAGGTCAGCACTCTGGACGCCCAGCTCCCCAGCTCCCGGACGGGCAGCCCCTGCTCCCCACCAACTACCGACGGCAGCCAGCGCCGCCCAAGACAGCGCTGACAAAGGTCCCTGGTCTCTCCGCCACCTGCAGACCCACCGCCGGCTGTTCGAGCGCTCGGGTCCACGCTGAGCAACACAGACACGCGGGCTGCGCGCACAGGGCGCTCGGAGAAGCCAACGACCGACTGCGGCCAGCAGAAACCCCGCGGGGCGCGCACGCCTTCAACGCGCGTCCACCGCGTGGGTGCCGGGCCCGACACCTGCTGCGCGGGGCCCAGCGAGGAGCCCGGTCCCGGGCTGGGGGGACGACTCCGGGCTGTGCCGCGGCCCTGCGGGCGCCTCGCGTACGCCACGCCCAACCCTGCGACCGAGCCCAGAGCCCCCAGGGGCGGAGACGTGAAGCCCCGCCCACCGGGCTGCGGACCCGCCCCGACGCCACGGCCACGCCCCCTGCGCCGCAGCCCCGACGGCCTCGGCTCTCCTCGCCACACCCGAGCCCGACGTAGCCACGCCCACCACCGCCCCCGCGGCAGCCCAGACCACGTAGCGCCCGCCCCGTGACGTCACGAACCCGCCCCTCCCACTGCCCCCTCCCACCGCCCCCACCCCGGGCAGCCCCGTTCCTCACCAGCTCGAACCGGTTGTTGACGCAGACGCCCTCCTTCCCTGTGCCCCGGGGGTGTCGGCCGCCTGGACCCCGCTTTGGACCTTCTTCTTCCGCATCATCGTCATCGTGGAGGACAAACTGCAGGGCGCCGGGCCCAAGAGGCTCCTGGCCGCGCTGTTCCCCCCTCAGCCTCCGGAGGGCCCGGCGCGACATAGGACCCAACGGCCGCTGACGCCTGGAGACCGGGAGAAGGAAGAGCAGAAAAGAGAGCGGCCGGCGCGCCTGCGCACTTACGGCACGCTGGCGCGAGGCTGGCGTGTCGCGTCTGCGCCCTGAGCTTCTCCGGAACTTCCTCTCGGTTGACAGGGCGTCAAAGAAGGTGCGGGCGCGGCCCCGGGCCAGTTCTCGCGCGACTTGGGCGCCTCCGCGCGGCGGTCCCTCGGGCGGTACCGGCACTGGGCGTCTCCGGGCCTTCCGGAGGCGTGTCCGCGACCGCCGCCGAGCGGGGGCGGGGGCTTCCCCGGCTGCGAGCTGTCCACTCGCGAGCCCACCCTCTGCCCTGCGAGCACGGGCTGGCCGGGCGGGAGGAACCTGCAGGCGGGGTGGGCGGGGAGGTCGTGCGCGCAGGCGGGCGCGCGGCCTCGTGGCGTTGCACCTGTGCGGGTGCACCGGGGACGGACAGCCGGGCGACCCGGAGGGGGAGCGACTGCCCTCGGCCAGCGTCCGCGGCTGCAGCCGGGACAGCGCCCTTCTCATTAAAAGTAAACACGTGCAAACCGAGGAGCTTCCCAGAGGTGCAGATCTCCGCACCGCTTCCTCCCCCGGATGGACTGAAAGCGAACCTCGGGGCCGTCCTGGGAGTTTGCCTTTTGTTGGCGTTAATGCGTCCCGGGTGATTCTCCTGTTCGTCTGCGTCTGGGACTCCGTGGTCTAAGGTGGAGGAGGCTCGCCACTCTTACTGTGTCTTAGTCTCCTGGGGAGATTTCTGCAATAAAGATCAAGGGCGCATTCCTAGCAATTACGAGGTGGGGTCAGGCATTGATAGTTTTTAGAAGCTCTTCGGGGATTCAAGTGTGCCGGCAAGACCAAGAACCCCCGCACTGCAGAGGTCTAAGTGCAGGAGCAAGGGGCTCTGGTGTGAGAGTGTTAGAGGAGTGGAGACAGCAGCCTTGAGTGTGGGGACGGCACCCTACTAAATTCTTACCTCCTGGGAGAAGCTGTCCCCGCCGTTTCAAGTAAAGAACTGGGATTGAGAGTAACTGGCCCAGGTAGATCCTGGGTTTGCATGCCGACTGTGGTTCCAGGATTCAAATGAGGAAGGCCACTGGCAAGGACCAAGAAAGGGAAATGGGGACAGGATGGGTCGTGGCCTCTGGGAGCCCTCTCCCTTGACCTTTGAGCTCCACCCCAGCCTTCCTCTTAAGCCTGAATGTTCCTCTCAGACTGGGCATTGGGTCTCCCGAGACTCACAGAGGGAGAGGGTGTGCACACACAGGCATACATGGCTGGTCAGCCGGCGCAGGCCATCAGGGTCTTGCGGTGCTTCACATTGGCTGACATGGCTGCTGTCTCTAGCCCCCCAGATGCGCCACCTGCTCCAGGCATTCCCCTGGAGTCCCTTAGGTTTTACCCTCCCTACTTCCTGTAATCCTGCTGTTAAAGGGCTAGCTCAGGGAGAGCCTCCAGGACATCACTCTTGTCCATTCGGATTGGCCAAGGCCAGCCTAATTAAGTAGATTTTGTGTCCCCCCTGAAGTGGCGTGAACAATTTATGCAGGTTTCTTGCCTCCCCTCTGGATGAGGACTTCGGGATTCTCAGCCTGGAGCTGCTGCCTCCTTTGCCTTCCACAGGAGAGCAGCCATGTGCCCCTGAGACATGCAGTCAGCCCAGCCTGAGTGGAGAGCGTCAGTCTCCCTGTCCCCACCGAAGGCATGGCCCTCGGAAGTTTGCCTGCAGACAGTTCTAGACAAAGTGAGCACCATTTGTCACAACCCAAGTCAGGGGAGGGTGGGGCTCAGTGGGGTGAGTGCACGGCTCTCCAGCCCGGGGTCAGCAGGAGGGGGCCTGCAAGAATGGGGCAGCACCCTCCCAACTTCACCTCCAAGGGTTATGTGGCCCCTGTGGCTCAGCCCAGATGTCCCAACATGGGTTTCTACTTATTTCCAAGCATTCCCGCGTGGAGTAGAACCTTGGATTCCCGTTCTTGGGAACGTGGGCCTGAACCTCTTCCCTGGCCCACTTCCTCGCTTGTGTAATGAAAACAGTGACAGCAGAGCTCACCTCCCAGGAGCTCTAACTGATGGAGGTTGCTGCACAAAGGTTAGCTTTCCCACTGCTGGCTGTGTGACCAGGAGCAAATCTTCACCCTCTCTGTGTCTGCTTCCTCATTCTTTTTTTTTTCTTTTTTTCATTTTAAGAGAGGGAGAAGGCTCCATGCCTGGGGGGGAAGACCAATGAGGGGCGCAGTCTCACAACCCTGAGGTCATGACCTGAACGGAAATCAAGGGCTGGACACTTAACCAACTGAGCTGCCCAGAAACCCCTTTGCTGTCTCATCTTTAAATGGAAATAGTAATACTCCCTGCCCATGAAATGCCCAGAGGTGTTGGAAACTGGCTGTTTTTAATGGACTGTTGCAATTTAGTGTAACCTGCTGATGAGCTACCTCTCCAGCAGGTCCCTCTGTAACAAGTCCTGTCCCTCAGGGCCTCCTCTGGGCCCCTGTGTGCGTGGCAGGCAGCTAGAACCTGGCATCTCATAGGCCTGGGTTGAGGTCGCAAATGAGCTGTTTCTTTGGCCAAATTCCTTCCCTCTTGAGCCTCAGTTTCCTTTCCTATAAGGTGGGATGACAAGCCACCTCCCAGATGCATGTGGCAGGCCAAGCACACAGGAGCTTCAGCCATTCTCCTGAAGAGCAGTGGGAGCTGCCCCCTCCCCCGCAAACCCCAGGGAGGTCATCTGCATGGAGAACAGGAGCAGGGGTCTGGGGACAAGGCTGGCAGTTGACAGGCTCCAGGCTGAGCCACATGCAGCAGCCCTGCTGGCTGTGGGACTGGGATGGCCAGATCGGGAAGTCGGGCCTCATGGACAGGAGTGGGTGTGAGCGGCCTTGTCTCATTGGTGGGCATCCTGAATGAACACCAGAGAGCCGGTGGCCCTTAAGAGCCCAGCTTCTGCCCTAAGAGACTGTGCCCATCGCTGTGGCTCCGGAGTTCTCAGTCCACACCCCAGACGGAAGACTGTGAGACCGCCTTTATTAGGCCCAGAGCAGCTGGGTGTACACATTGACAGACTTCCTCCCCATACAAGGATCAGCAGCATCACTGGGGCCCTGGAACCAGCACCATCTCTGCGCCTCTGAGTCTGGGAGGATGGCTGGGGCCTGGGTGCTGGCCAGGGGGCAAGGAGTAAGCCTGGCCTTGGATCTTCCAACTGGAAGGCTATGATGCTGCTAGCAGGCTGCCCACTCCTGATCTTTCCAGCTGCCTCCGCAGGCCAGGTTCCACTCAGAGTACCCCTGTCTACCTGGGGACCAAAGCCTCCTGTCCCAGCCTGGACATCCTCCCGGGGAGGGGAAACTGCTGTGTTCTCATCCTTGGGATGGAGACGAGAACAAACCCTGGGATGAGGGTCTTCCCAGAGCTCTGGCGCCTGGAGCCCACTGCTATATCTCCAACCTGCCCTTTGTCCTGAGTGAGAAAACCCACTCATGTCCCGTCCCCGACCCCAGCAACTCCCAAGAACTCCCAAAGGAAACAGCCTCCCCCAGGGAGGGTCCTGTAGTGAGCCTGACCCCAAATAAACTCTGGGGCCAGGAAACATGTCTATAAATATATAGGCTGTGTGTGTATTATATAAATGTATCTATATATGTATATATGTACATGCACACTCGGGAGGGCAGCTGGCAGCTGTGCCCCAGGACCGGGAGCTTCTCAGCCGGGGCAAGACTAGCCCGGCTCCTCCCCAGAGGCCTGGCTGCCTTGAAGAGCCTCTGGCTGGTGGCCCAGAGGTTGAGAGCCGTCACTTGAAGTTGAGAGTCCAGGTGTTGGGGACGTAGAGAGACTGGGTTTGGCGGGTTCGGCGAGGCGTGGTGTTGAGCGCATCCACACTCCTGCGGCTAGAGCGAACCACGTCTGCCACGAAGCTGGTGCAGTCGCTGCAGACGTCCTTGAGGACACAGCCATGGGTGTAGATGTGCGGGAATGCCTCCTCCACACTCTGCCACTGGGACCCCTGCAGTGATCTGGAGCAGGACAGAGCCGTCAGGGACGTCCCCTCCTGTCTCTCCGTAGCCACAGCCCACCCCCATCCCCTCTCCCCAGCAAAAGCCTTTCCTTGAGAGTTAGTGGGAGGCCTGGGATCGGCTCCCCACTTCAGATTCCAGCTCCTCCCACTCAGCCCCCAGACCCATCTGAGACCGCTCTTCCTGGACGACTGCCTTGGATTTCCACGTCCTGGGAGTGTCCTCGCAAACCACCCCTGCACCCAGCTCCGGTGTTACTATCAGTGCCTGTGACCCCAGTGACATCAGCAAAGGGCAAAGGGACTCACTGGAAGGGCTCTGTTCTCTGGGTCGGTGTAGTGTCGGTAGTTGACACCCTCCGTGGACTCTCAAAGCCCAGCGTGTAGACGGGAATGTGTGCAAACTTCTTAGAAGGCATCTTCATCTACAACACACACAGGGAGATATGAACCAGGCACCCACAGGGACAGGCACACCTGCTCTGGGCCCGTGTGACCCCCTGGGGGTGTCGAGAGGCCATCCTTTTGCCCCACTCCATGCTGCCATCTGTAGGCGTGGGCGCCCTTGCTTGGTACCCGCGCCAGCCACAACCTGTGCCCATGTAGACGGACGCTTGCACCACCCGTGACCTTGCCCACGTGCTGAGGCAGAGCTTTCCCGCAGTGAAATGGCAGGACACAGAAGGTTTGGAAATCATGGTGAGAAAACCCCTTTCCAGCACCCCTGGTTTCTAGGCTGAGGTGAACCAGGACGACATGGTTCTAAGTGTGATGAACCTTCTGTGCCTGTCTGTCTGCAGGTACAGACGCCCCCGAGTGCTGTGCAGAGCCTGTCCGGAAACGTTCAAGGAGGCTGTAGTGTCAGAAATTGGGACTTTCACAGGGGGAGTGAAGGGTTTTTCCTAGCACTAGCCTGCTAACGTGGAATGTTAAAGAACATTTTTTAAAAGACCACTTACAAGTCTTTAAAAACTACACAGTCTTGGGGCGCCTGGGTGGCTCAGTCAGTTAAGGGTCTGACCCTTGATTTTGAATCCGGTCATGAGATAGAGTCCGGCCCCTTTCTCTGTGCTTCTCCCTCTGCCCCTCCCCCCACTCTAAAAATAAAAATAAAAACTGCGCAGTTTTGGGAAGTGTTAGGAGTGGGTTCTGGGTGGAGGAAGATGAACAAGGTGGCTGGTCCATGTGTGACCTGCTCCCAGGAGACAGCACTCCCAGTTCTGTCCTCTCGGAGAAAGAAAAAGGGTGCACCACCCCCCCCCCCCAGTTCTGCGACTCTTGACAAGCCACATCAGTCACAGGACACGTCGCACACCTGGGGGCCCTGCTCAGGCCCCAGATGCTGCTCACCTTAATGCTGCAGGAAGCGCAGACAGCCCTGGAAGGGAAGGAGGGGTCAGCTGTGAAGAGGCCACAGAGAAACCATTCCCACCGTCAACTGCCTCCCCTGCTCGACCCCCATTCGTTCAGTATTTCACTTAGTTTATCCCCAAATCTTGCTTTTCTCTTTAATTAGCTGTACATCCAAAATATGTGTGTCCCTCACAGCTCTTTCTCTGGACAGTTTGGTCTGGGTTTTCTCACGTGCCTGACACTCCCCACCACAAGCCCCCCGAGCCACAGGGGCCACGGGTGAGTGGCTCAGTTTCGCTGTGATGGACATCTTGTTATTCCCCATTCCTGACTTCGAGAATGAATGCTTTCTTGGGAAAAAAACCTGACAGACGACTGTGATGGAGAACCAGGGGTCCTGTCCCGTAAAGCCTGTCCTCAGAGGGTCCTTCCTCACTGGTTTCCTTTCTCCAGATCCAAGTGTGATTGACAAAGATACACATTTAAACGTAAAATAAAATAAATGGGGTACCGTGCATACTATCTACAAAGTTACATCAGGGGACAAATTTTCCAAATTCATTTCTTAAAAGAACAGACGGTGTCATCTTGCATGGACTTTTTGTTTTGTTTCGTTTTAAATTTTATTTATTTTTTTGAGGGAGAGAGAGTGCACACACGTGCCAGTTGGGGGAGGGGCAGAGGGAGAGGGAACGCTGGGCTCCATCCCAGGGTCTTGGGATCATGACCTGAGCCAAAGGCAGACTGTCTGTATGTTTTATAATTGGTTTGCCATCTAGAAACCTCTGGGTTAACTTTACTTTGCTGCGGTCAGGGAACTTACTTTCCTTGAGTCCTACATTTGTGAGAATTGTTCTGTGCCCCAGAATATGGTCTGTTTGGGGACCATTCCGTGGGCGCCTGAGAAGTACATTCTGCTGGGCTCAGCTGTGTGTGCTGTGAATGTCGGATCAAGTCGGTTGGTAGCATTCAAGTCTCCTGTGGCCTATGTCATACCCTCCTGTCTTCGCGTCCTGTCCGTTGTTGAGAGAAGGCTCTTGAACCTCGAGGGACTTATCAATGTTTCCTTGCAACTTGCTCAGATTTTTACTCCACGTATTTTGACTCTGTTGTTAGGTAGGTCAAGTGTTCAGAATAGTTATTTCTCCCCCCACCATTATGACGGGAATGCCTTTAATCTCTGCTAATGTTCTTTGTGATCTACACTGAAATTAATGATTAATACATCAACGTAGTTTAGCACTTCACACAGATGATAAAGAACTTCCGTCAGCATACTTCTGATCTCCTCCTTAGCTTTAATGCCATTGTGACGATACTTTTTACTCAGAGATGTTATGAATCCTGTGAGATGCTGCTGTTAATTTGGAGGCTGCCTGGTAATTACTGAGTGGGCAGCGGACACTGCATTTCCCCCCATTGGCTGCTGGATCTCAATTCATCTTGTTCAGAGTTGTGAGAAAGCAGTCTGTGCTCACTTACTGGCTGCTACTGAGCGTCTCCGTGTGGATTGAGACTCCATCAGGTAAAGGACCTCACTGAACGTTCGCTTGAGTGCAGGTCTACTGCTGAAGAACTCTTAGTTTTTGTATTTCTGGAGATGTTTCTACTTTTTGTCTTTGTTTTTAAAGCATACTGTTGCTGGGTACAGGATTCTAGATGGGCAGTTTTTCAGTCCTTCGAAAATGCTCTTTTACTGTCCTCTTGCTTGTTTCCAAGAAGCCTGCCACCACCTTGTCTGTGCCCTCGGTATGTCTTTTTTTTTTTTTTTTTTAAGATTTTATTTGTTTATTTGACAGAGATCACAAGTAGGCAGAGAGGCAGGCAGAGAGAGAGGAAGGGAAGCAGGCTCCCTGCTGAGCAGAGAGCCCGATGCGGGGCTCGATCCCAGGACCCTGAGATCATGACCTGAGCCAAAGGCAGAGGCTTTAACCCACTGAGCCACCGAGGTGCCCCTCTCGGTATGTCTTTACCTGCCGCCTGGTTTCAAGAATTTCTCTTGGAGCACTGGGCAGCTCAGCTGGTTAAGCACCCGACCCTTGATTTTGCATTAGCCAACATCAGGTTCCACACTTAGCATGGAGTCTGCTTGTCCCTCCCCTCTGCTCCCTGCTCTCTCTCTAAAATAAATAAACAAAATCTAATCTTTATTACAGTTGTTTTTTTTTTTAAAGATTTTATTTATTTATTTGTCACAGAGAGAGCACAAGCAGGCAGAGAGGCAGGCAGAGGCAGAGAGAGAGAGCAGGCTCCCCGCTGAGCAGAGAGCCCGATGTGGGACTCGATCCCAGGACCCCCAGATCATGACCTGAGGCGAAGGCAGTGGCCTAACCGACTGCGCCACCCAGGCGTCCTTGTTTATTACAGTTTTGATCACTTTGGTTAATATGTGGCTTGGTGTAATTTTTTTTCATGTTCCTTGTGCTTGGGGTTGAGTTTCTTGTGAGTTTTTATTTATCATCGAATTTAAAAATCTTTTTAGCTATTATTTCTTCAAATGCTTTCTGTCTTCCTCCCCCCTTTTCCTTTGGGGACTTTGATTACGTCTATATTAGACTTCTTAACGTTATCCCACTGCTCACTGGGACCATTTTCGTTTTTTAAATTATTTTTTCTCACAGCATTTCATTTTATTTATTTTTTTTAAGTTTTTTTTTTAAGATTTTATTTATTTATTTCACACAGAGAGAGAGAGAGAGATCACAAATAGGCAGAGCAAGAGGGGGAAGCAGGCTCCCCGCTGAGCAGGAAGCCCGATGTGGGGCTCGATCCCAGGACCCTGGGATCATGATCTGAGCTGAAGGCAGCGGCTTAACCACTGAGCCACCCAGGCGCCCCAACAGTGTTTTCATTTTAGACAGTTTGTATTGCTTTCTCTTTGAGTTCACTAATTTTTTCTTCTATACATTCTTCTGAATGTTTAATCTGCCATTAATTTTATCTGGTGTAATTCTGAACATTCACCCAAACATTCTGTTTTTTATGTCTGGGACTTTGAGTCTTCTTCAGATCTTTCATTCCTGTAACTTTTTGAACATATGAAATACAGTTCAAAACTTTTAATGTACTTATCTACTGATTCTAATGTCTCTGTCAGTTCTGGGTGGTTTTGCTGGATTTTTCTGTCAAGGGTCATGCTTTCCTGCTTCTTGACGTGGCTAATATCTTTGATTAGATGCCAGACATTTTATCTTGCTGGGTGCTGTTTATTTTTTTATTCCTATTCTTGAGCTTTGTTCTGGGAAGCATTTAAGATACTTGGGAATGGTTTGGTCCTTTTAGGTCTTGCTTATTTTTAAATTTTAGGTCTGGAACAATGCTTGGCCTAGGGGTACTTATTCCCCACTTGTGGGACAAGACCTTCCTCTGTGTCCGACTTCCCGGCTCATGACCTCCAGCACTTCCACCATGGCTGGTGGGAACACACACTATGCCTTAAAGCTTTAGCACAGGGTCAGAACACTTCTTCTGTAAGGGGTCAGATAGTAAACATTTTAGGTGTGGCTAAATGAATAATGAAGAAACAAAGGATGTGGCTTTGTTCCAATAAAGTTTTATTTACAGAACAGGTGGTGGGCCAGACTTGGAGCCAGTCCCTCCTTCAGGGAGCTTCTTCCCCAGCCTTCAGTCATTTCCTTGCTTGTGTGTGCTGATTAGAACCCTGCTGACTACTCTGGGGGGATCTCACCCTGCAGACTGCTCTCTTCCTGCGGGAAGTACATTCTGAGACCTTCAGCTGCCTTGATCTCTTTAGGCCTTGACCTAGAAACTCTAGGCCTCTGAGGCAGTCATGGGGCTCACCCTGTTTCCTGCTATTACCTGATATCCAGTATCTTGAAAGCCACTGCTTCCTGTACTTTGGGTTTTCTGGTTTTTATGGGATTTTTTGGTTGTTTCAGGTGGAAAGTGCCTGTTCTAATGTTACCCCACTGTGGCTGAAGGTGGGAGCCCCTTAGCTATTAAAATTAAATTAAAAATTATGTTCCAAGTTGCACTAGCCCACGGCGCATGACAGAACATCCCCACGATCCCAGGAGGTCTGACTGGTCAGGGCCGGCTTGGAGACGCTTACCTCCTGCCATGTTAATCACTGCCCGGGTGCTTACAGACGCTCACCTCTTGCAAAAGAGACAGGTGGGTGGCCAGGAGAACAGTGGGAACTTGGCTCGGCAGCAGCAGCAAATCTGTAAGAAAAGGCCCAAATTAGCTTGTCCTGCCTAGTGAGGAAGCAGCCCTGGGTTCGGGCTGGCCTGGGTTCTGGCCTGCCCTCGACCCAGAGCTCCTGCCCGACAGGGGAGCAGCAGGATCCGGGCCAGCTCACCTTCCCCTTCCTTAGACTGCTGGAGAGCTCCTTGTTGTGCAGGAACCTCTCCATCTCGGCCTTCACCAGCACGCGGCGCACATCCATCACCTCCTCCACAGTCAGAGCAAGGCTCTCCACGGGATGGCTGAACTCCTGGGGACAGAAGGGGCAAGCGGTCAGTACTGCTTAGGTCTTTGGGAACGAGGCCCTTCAAGGGTCTGTCCACAAGGGCCTCTCTTCTCTGAGGACTCTGGAATCTTCACGGCCTGGGTCTACCCACGCCCAGCAACCTCCTAATACACCCCACTCTTCAGTTCGTCTACCCCTGGCAGCCATACAAGCTCCTCATGACTTCTCTGATGGGGTCGTGCAGCGGCAAGCGAGCTCTCCTGCGACCCAGCCCACCCCGGCCCGCTGAGGACCAAACCCCCTGTAGCCAGCCCCACCTGTGTCCACAGCCCTCCCCGACCTGAAATGCCGGCCTCCTCCCTCGTCCCCTACCTGCAAGTACACATGACAGCCGATCGAAGCCAGCCAGGGTTCCCAGGCCCCCTCTCCTGCTACTGGAACCCTTCCCCACGGAGCTCTCTCCTCGCTGGCAGTAGAAGGCCCCAGGCACCCCTGCGCACTGCCCAGCCCAGTGCTCACCAGCCCGCAGGGCTCTGAGTCAGCCCGTCCGGAGGCGGCGTGTGTCCTGCCAGCCACAGCCGCCTACCATGTGAGAGTGCTCGGGGCTCCCTCTGGGAAGGGAGGGTGGGGCTCGAGCTCTCCAGGTCTCAGTTCCTCTCCTGTGAGGTGGGGTTGTATGCCGCTCAGTGGGGAAACACAGCCCTCAGTGCGCAGCCCACATTTAAAATGTTAGCTGCCGAGATGAGGCATCCTGAGGGGCACCAGCCCATGAGGGCATCATGAAGATGGGCGCTGGGGGCCTGTGTTTGGTTTCCGACGGCCAGTGGGTTATCCTCTTTAGGGCCGTTGTCTGGGGAGAGTCTGGGGGCCCGTGTTCTCATTCCTGCCCGAAGCGTTAGGTTGTCTGGCTTCCGGCAGCCTGAACAACTCCCTGGGAGCCTCACACGTGTTACACGAACAGCACATGTGGCCAAGAAGTCTCACGTCAGGACCAGAGACCAGCAGGCTGGGTGTGTCAGATTGGCTGTAAGACGTGTCCAGGGTGGACGGTCGCTGAGCTTGTGTGAAGTTTGACAGCCAAACCTCTTGGAAAGCACTCGAGGTCCGTGCTAAGAAGAATACACTTACGGGACCGTCATTTAAAACACGCCCCCGCCAACAACTGATTAAAAGAATATACTGAGGCGCCTGGGGGGCTCCGTCAGTTCAGCGTCGGACTCTCAATCTCCGCGCACGTCTCGATCTCAGGGTTGTGAGTTCAAGCCCCACGCTGGGCGTGGAGTCTACTTTAGAAAAAAAAAACAAAAAACCTCCACTTCCCCCAGTTCTTGGACATCCCTTCGAGAAGCAAGCCTTACTCCTTCCCCGCCCCCTGTGAGTTCTGTGCGGGCTCACGTGCACTCAAGACTCAGCTGCCCCCGTGACCCACAGCCATGGCCCAGGAAGACCCTGCTGCTGGAGGGGTCACGCAGGGGGCCTGGGACCACCCTCATCCGCGATAGCCAAGCCCATCTCAGTGCTGAGCCAGCGTGTGTCAAGCTGGCGGAGGCGTGTGTTCCGAGCACCAAGTCAGCCTCACGAGGAACAAGGGGAGGGGCGGAAGGAAGACCCCGTGAAGGTCTACAGCACAGCCAGGTCTCGATGTCATCAAGGAACACTTCCAGCGCAAGAAGTGAAGAAGTAAGAAAACTTGTTCTGGTTCTTCACCCAAAGAGGAAAAAAAAGTGGGTGGGGGTGCTTAATTCTCCTCTGCTGAGGATGTACTTAGTCACTGTAATGAACAGATTACGGTGGAAGTGAGTCACTGCTGACACTGGCGTCTGCCTTGGTGTCTCTCTCAGACCACGAGCACTAGGGGAAGTCCGCCGCCAGGTCCTGAGGACACCCAAGAGCCCTGGGGAGAGGGCCACGTGTGGAGGCACCAAGGCCTCCCACGCATAGCCACGTGAGGAGCCCCATTCCAGGGCCGCCTCTGGGGAGGCCTGAGCCCATCTGCCCACCTGCCCAGCCGGGCCGCTTCTGGATTCCTGACCTCGGAAACCGTGAGATCATAGAAGTTTGTTGCTTATACTGTTCCATTGGGGGACGTTTTAATGCAGCAAGAACTAACACGGGGCTGAGCGGAGAACGTCAGTGTCACGGTACCTCACATTTATATGGCACCTGTCAGCATTTTGACGTCTGTTCTCGTCTGAGCCTCTTGACAAAACTTCAAGGGCGGGATGATTACAGCAGCAGTCACAGGGTCGTCAGCTCTGTCCCCCCCCAGGGAGGCTGAGGGAGCCCGGGTGCGAGGCTCACGCTGCAGTCTTCCTCCTCACTGCCCTTGGGCCCGGGGCCCCAGCTTCTCACAGAGAGCGAACCAAGAACTTCCCCTGTGCATCCCCTTCGCAAGGTCCTCGTTTGGCCAGCGGGCTGCCGTGCCCAGAAGGCCCAGAAGGCGGCAGCAGAGCAGACCCAGCCACATGAGCTGAAGGAGTGGCCCCACTCCTGGGGCCCCACTCCTGCCGGCCTTGTCCTAGGCAGACATGAGGGGGAGGGCCCAAGGGACGCCCCCACCCAGTCACTGGGGACGACAACACCTCTGTCACTCACCAGCCACAGGTGATGGGTGTCTGGGGCTGTGGAAGCCTCTGGCTTGTCCTCGGCTGAGCCCTGGTCACTGTGTGGTCGGGAGCTGGGGTCAGGCTGGGCCTGGACACTCATCGGGAACAGACCTGGACTCAGAGCACACAAGTCCCGTGAGGACAACCTGGCAGACACTGGTGTCCAGGGAGACATGGGGACCGTGGGGGAAGTAATCAAGCCAAAGAACATGTAGAGAACATATCAACCACATTGGGGGCACCTCAGTGTCATAGGCCCAAGGGACCCCTGTGGGAGGCCCCACCTCTGATCCCTGTTAATGAGCCCACGGGGAGAGCAGGTGACACCAGTCCCGCAGGAAGCCTGCCTCCTGCATTCACGCCGCTTACTGCTCTCAATGCGGAAAGTATGAAGGGGCAAGAGGCCGGTTCGCCACAGGGTCTCTATGTCTGGGGGACAGTTGGGGGACAGTGAGGTAAGGAATTGGCCTGGCCTGGACCCCTTCACTCCAGCAAGTGTATCAGCTACCGAATAGCACCGCCGTGAGAGTGGCCAGAGAGCAAGAGGATGGCTCCGGGTAACCTTGAGGGCAGAGAAGGCAGGCTGGCCAGGACTGGTCGAAGCAGTGGGGGAGGGGGAGAGGACAAACCCACGTCCTGTCAGCACCTGGGGAAGCACAGGCCTCACAACAGTGGGACTAACTAACCCTGTGTGGCCAGAAGGATTATGTTGACCTCTGTGCGGAACAGGAAAAGGAGGTGACGGTAAGTCAGGTTCTAAAATGACGTGCTGCGGGCACCTGGGTGGCTCAGTGGGTTAAGCCGCTGCCTTTGGCTCAGGTCAAGATCTCAGGGTCCCGGGATCGAGTCCCATATCGGGCTCTCTGCTCAGCAGGGGCCCTGCTTCCCTTCCTCTCTATCTGCCTGCTTCTGTCTACTTGTGTTCTCTGTCTGTCAAATAAATGAATAAAAATCTTTAAAAAAAATAAAAAATAAAATGACATGCTGCATGGCCCGTCTGGTTCATTGCAGACACCTTCTCATTGACGGGAGAAGGAAAAAAAGACTAGAAAGATCTGTCAATCATCCATCCGTCCATCCATCTATCCATCCTATCATCCATGTATACGTCCATCGTCCACCCATCAGTGTCCACTCTCCCATCCGTCATCCATCCACACAGCCATCCGTCCGTCGTCCGTCTATCCAATTTTCTTTTTTCTTTTTTAAAGATTTTATTTATTTATTTGACAGAGAGACATCACAAGTAGGCAGAGAGGCAGCAGAGAGAGAGAGGAGGAAGCAGGCTCCCCGCTGAGCAGAGAGCCCGATGCGGGGCTTGATCCCAGGACCCTGAGATCATGACCTGAGCCGAAGGCAGAGGCTCAACCCTCTGAGCCTCCCAGGCACCCCCCAATTTTCTTTTCATATACCAATATAGTAATATCATATATGGGCATATATGGCATTACTATATATATGGCAATTAATATACCAATATAGTAATAATAATTATCTCTAGGTATTAGAATTATGGGAATGTTTTCAAGTTTTTAAAAAGTGTCTTACAAAAAACGTGGATGACTAATTTAGTAAGAAGGTTTTCAAGTTAAAAAAGTGGGGGATGCCTGCTTGAGGCAATGAGGTAGATCTGGGCTTGAACTTTAAACACCCTTCTTACGGATATGAGCTCCCGGTGCCCTCTGAGTGCGGCCTGCTCGGGAGGACAGTAAGATCCAAGCCAGGACATGATGCCCACAGGGCAGAATCAAGAAAGAAGGGGTGAGAGGCACCACTTGCCTTGCTCTTGGGTGCTTGGCCTCCAAGTGTGCATGCTGCCTGCGCGGGGCCGGGAAGATTCCAGCCCTCCTTGGGGCTGAGTGGCTGGCTGCAGGCTAGAGGACACTTCGCTCCGGAGCTGGACCAGGTCATGCTCTGAGAAGGAGCGGTCCCGCTTCAGTGTCCCCTCCCCACACGGAGACTCTTCCTCCTGTGGACACAGCAGACTCAGCCCTGACCACTCAACCTGACCATTCTGCCCGCCAGCATCTCCAGCCTGTCCCTGCACCGGCCGGGGGCTGCTGCCTCACTCTCCTCTGGACAGTGGAAACAAGTGCCTCAGAAGAAAAACCCTTTCCTGAGGCCTGTGGGAGGTCCTGGAGATGATCGGTCCTCTCTCAGGTGTAGCCCACTAGGATCACTACCACCCCTGGTTTCCTTGGGCTCTGGGGGCTGTGGGGACATGATAGCCCCATCAACGTCCCACTGAGTGTCCCATTGAAACACACTGGCTTTTCACGTCAGTCAGAGGGCGCTCAGCTTCCCAGCCCAGCCCTTTCTGTGCCATGGGAAGAGGTGACCCAAGGCCACTGTTTCAGTCACCCGTCTGAGCCACCAAGATGGGGGAGTGCTCCCAAGGCCCACCACGTTTGCTTTCAGAGCAGACCCAGTGCCACAGCAGGAGACCAGCTCCAAAGAAGAGTGCGGCCTTCAGCCCTGAGCAGTGGACGCCGGCAGCTGAATGTGCCATGCTGCCTTGGCTCAGTCCTTCTCACTTACCCCCATCCCCACCCCGGCCTCTTTCCAGGAATCTATGGGCTCTGACCTCAGATGTATTCATCTCCTCCATCTCAGCCAAGGTGGGGGCCTTGAGCAGAACCCGGGGCCGTGGGCGCTGCGTGTTGCTCCCAGCATCCGTGACGGACAGGTTGATGCAAGACGTGGATTTGGTGTCCCCTGAACAGGCATTGAGAATGCAGGGCAGAGAGCCAAACCCTGGTGGAGGCAGGGAGGTGGGGCAGGACAGCAGAGTGAGGGGTGCGGATGGAGTGGGGAGGTAGCGGAGCAGGAGCGAAAGTGGGGAGGGGCAACAGAAGCAGAGGAAGCTCACCCCGGCCTCCCCAGCGCTCGCCCCTCACTGGGCGCAGCCTCCGCTCCTGCTTGATCTCCTCCAGGATCTTCTCGTGCAGGGTCCTCTGCTTTTGGGGTAAGGGGCGAAGCCTCCTCTCTGAGACCTGGAGGGAGTATGGCAGTTCCAGGAAGGAAGGGCAGTGGAGCTGCGCCACAGACACACTAGAGCAGGGAGGAACACTGCGCACACAGCCAGCCCTATCAGGAGCAGGCACAGCGGGGGCAGGCCGGTGGTGGCCTGCGTGCTCCTGGGGCAGGTCCATCTCAGACCCAACCCTCCAGCCACCTCCTCGGGGGAGGCGCCGGTCTGCCCTTGGGGTGGGAAGGCCACGAGGGGAGGCCCCGTGCAGCACGTACCTGCTTCAGTGGAGGCCGGGAGCGGATGAAGTCCAAGATGAGCTCATGGGCATCCTTCTTCACCCTGGGAGGTATGTCTCCATCGACCTGTGGGGGAGGCAGCTAAGGCTGAGGGCTTGATTCCCACTCAGGAGTTGGGGGCCGTGGGAGGGGCCGTGGGAGGAGTTGGGGGCCTGGTCCTCATGCCGTCCTGCCCCCCCGGCAGCATGGCATGCACGTGGCTGTCATGACCACTCCCACCTTCCCTAAACCTCAGGCTCTTCGTGTGAAAATGAAGGTTGGTGGCGCCCCTTCGACCCAGCTGTCCCAAGACTGGAATGAACTCGCACATGCAGAATTTGCAGAGTAAAACCGGCACGCAGCACGAGCCACGTGAGTATAAATGGGACAATCCTCCAGGGTCCTCCACACTTCCCCTCTCCCTATTCTTGTCACACCGTGTCCCCAACATCATACCGAGTCCCCGACATCACCCCATGTCCCCAACATCACACCGTGTCCCTGACGTCACACCACATCCCTGCCCTAGCCACACTGTATCCCCGCCCTTGTCACATTGTGTCACTGATGTCACACTGTGTCCCTGACATCACAGTGTCACACCGTGTCCCCACTCTAGTCACACCATGTCCCCGCCGTGATCACACTGTGTCCCTGTCCTAGTCACCCCGTGTCAGGTGGAGCCAGATGGGTCAGGGCCTCATCTGTCTGTGCACACCTGAATGCCCACGCAGCAGCCAGCGCACGGAGCGGAGGCTGCAGAGCCGCGAGCGGCAGAGGCTGGGGCAGGCCGCCGGCCCCAGCAGCTCACCATGACCCTGCGGAGCTTGTAGTTCCTGGCGCGGATGTCTTGCATCAGCATCTCGAAGGGGGTGAGCTGGAACTCCGTGGGCAAGGGGTTGAACTCCTGCTCCTGCACCTTCTTGAGCTTCACTCCGTGACGGAGTTCCCTCATGAGCTGCACCCAGAGTCGGGCCTGGGCCCCCGAGAAGACGGAAATGGTCTTGAGACCCGGCAGGGCTCCCCCTGGCCCTGGCACAGACCCCAGGTGGGGGGTAGCCATAGCTTACCCAGTCGGTGTGTCCCAGGTGGTCAAGCTCTGCCAGGGGCTTGCCTTCCTGCAGCTCACCCTCCCGAAGCTTCTGCAGCATCTGTTAGTCCAGGAGAAGGTGAGAGTGGCTGTCACAGGGCTGCAGGCCCCGCCGGTCTGTCCATCTGGGGACAGTTCCTGAACACGTGGGCTACTATTCCACCAGCTAAAAAAGGGATGAGTGGGCATTTGGGGCCAAAGCTCTGGACTCAGAAAGATCTGGAGAAACAAAGCCATTAGCTTTGGAGCCATGTGGGGCCCTTGGTGGCCCCTCAGCTATCTCTGGCAGTTCTCCTGGGCCAGGGGTGAGAGCTGAGCAGCCACCTAGTGCCCACACAGGACATTCTGGCTCTCTCCTTCTGTCAGCCAATCCACACAGCCCAGAGGGGCAGCGCGTCCTTCTGAGAGAGCAGATGCAGGGGGACCCTGCCCTCTGTCACCTGTGAAGAGCTCCCAGGCTTCCCTCACATCCAGCCAGCATGGTGCTCCCTCAGCAATGCCTCGGCCTCTCTGTCCAGGCCACGTGCATACCCCCTCCTGGAACCCCCAGGGCTGCTTCTTGACCCACTCTAGCAGGGACACTGGAGTTTCAGTAATCTGCTTCTGTGAGTGTTGTTTGGACCATTGGCTCCATGAGGCCAAAGCCACAGGGATGTTTCTGTTTTCTCCCCTAAGGATTCCTGGTTCCTAGCACAACTGGCAGAGGCTAGGTCTTCAACAATGGCTGAATGATGGATGGATGGATGGATGGACAGACATGGATAAGAGGATAAGTTACTCAGCAAGTCCTGGGAAACAGGTTCATATTTCATGAAGCTGAGAAAATGCCAAC
Organism: Mustela nivalis; assembly: GCF_964662115.1. Taxonomy (NCBI): domain Eukaryota; kingdom Metazoa; phylum Chordata; class Mammalia; order Carnivora; family Mustelidae; genus Mustela; species Mustela nivalis. The sequence goes on from NC_139037.1 coordinate 223,546, forward strand.
ATCACAGTGATGTTGGAGAACAGAAAGGATTGTTAGGTAACTGTTCTTTGCTGCGAATTTGGGAAGCAGCTACTAGATTCACTCCCTTCATTGTCCTGGATCTTGGCAGCAGCCAGACACTCGGGTCCCACCAACTCCCCTACCCTGGAGAAGCATCGAACCCTTAGCACACAGCTCCCAGCTCACCCCCCTCACCCCCCACACACAATAAGCCAGAACCGGTTACCCTGGCTTTCACTTAAAGCTATTTGCTAAACTGCTTTGGGACGCTCTAGAAAACGCAGCCAAGTCTCAGAGCACCGCATGGTGTGTGACCTGGCTGATTCTAAAAATAGACCTGTGTGTGATCTGGCAGTTCCTGTGGGCAAAGGGCATGAAGGGTGGGTCTCCCATCCCTCCTGGACTTTCTCTACCTGTCCCTGAGCAGGGTGTTTCTTCTGAAAATGCCAGCCCAGATGTGTCCCACTGACACCCTCTTCTCATTCCCTGTTACTACCAATTCCCTGAACATCTCTTGGGGCAATTACTTGGAAGTCTAGAGTTGTTTGCTCATGCTAAAGAAAGAGCTTCCAGGGGCACCTGGGTGGCTCAGTGGGTTAAGCTGCTGCCTTCAGCTCAGGTCATGATCTCAGGGTCCTGGGATCGAGTCCCACATCGGGCTCTCTGCTCGGCGGGGAGCCTGCTTCCTCCTCTGTCTCTCTGCCTGCCTCTGCCTACTTGTGATCTCTCTCTGTCAAAAAAATAAATAAAATCTTTAAAAAAAAAAAAAAAGAAAGAGCTTCCATTGTCTGGATAAGGAATTGATGGTAGCAACAGAACAGATGACTTCAGAGCAAGAAAAACAAAAGCATGAAGACCATGCACTCATTAAAACATCAGAAGAACATCTCTTAAGTTGTGGAGGAGGAGGAGCGTGGTTGGGGCCTTGGGGGAAGGGAGTGGCCAGAGGAGCGACCTGCCCTTGGGCCACCAGCTGGGCTACAGATAAAGGCCTGTTGGCTCAGGGACTGTCACTGCCCTGTCGGTTCTGGGCCCCCAGGCCTGTCCATCAAAGCAATACTGAGAATCTACTCAGGCCACAGTTCAGGGAAGCTGGTTCGGGGAACCAGACACCAGTATTAGTCAATTCCGAAGAACACCTCTGCCAAGAGTGGGTGGAACCAATTCCCCCGCCCTCTGCCAAGACCCCCTGCTTCAAGGAAGTCTGTCACCTCCTTCCAGGAAGGAGATGGGAGAGTTGGAGGAAGACTGTCAGCTAGTAATTCTGGAACCATGAAAAGACAGGACAGCCCTGGAGAGACCCCAGCTCTGCCTGGACTTCCTCTGACTTGGGGCAAGGGACACCTTTCAGAACCTCTATTTGTGGGGTGCCTGGGTGGCTCAGTGGGTTAAAGCCTCTGCCTTCCGGTCGGGTCATGATCTCAGGGTCTTGGGATGGAGCCCCTCATCGGGCTCTCTGCTCAGCGGGGAGCCTGCTTCCTCCTCTCTCTCCACCTGCCTCTCTGCCTACTTGTGATCTCTGTCAAATGAATAAATAAAAATCTTAAAAAAAAAAAAAAACACCTCTATTTATCTGTAAAAAGAGTGTGGGGGGCTACGGTCACTGAATTTCCTACGCCCCAAAACTCCAAGCGCAGTGAGTACACATGTGCACCGAATTACAAGTGGCGCCTTCAGTTCCTGTTTCCAGAAGGAACCAGCCCTGGGAGAGGACAGCCAGGTCTCGCAGGACATGGAAACAGGAGGCAAGAGGAAAGAGGTCCTGGGGCCAAGTGGCTGCGAGCCGGTGAGTAAAGGTCCTGACCCTCAGTTCCTCCCGTGCAAAATCCAGCTCAGGGTCCGGGAAACCCGCACAGCATGACAGGGCCCGCCCCGAGCGCCAGCTGCGAGGCGAGGCCGTTCCGAGTCCGCCGCTGAGGACTTCCACTTCCCGTGGGAGAGACAGACAGACGGACCCACAGGGGGGGGGGGCAGGAAAGACGGCCAGGAAGGTCCCTTGGGGGCCTCCGCCCCTTCCCCTGGGAGTCCCTCCCCGCACCCTCGCCCTGGGCACACCGTCCCCTCCGGCCCTGCTCAGCCCCAGCCCCGCCCTTCCCGTCCAGGCCTCCGGGAAGCCCCGCCCACACCCGCGGCCCCGCCCCCGCCCCGCCCCGGGCCCCGCCCCCACTCCTCGGCCCCTCCCCCCCACGGCCCCGCGTGCTCACCTCCTTGGCCTCCCGGACCCTGGCCAGGAAGGCCCGCAGCTCCAGCGTCTCCACGAAGAGCGCCCGGCACACGGCCTGGTAGTGGGTCTGCGCGCCCCGGGGGTCGGTCAGGCGCGCCGCGCACAGCCGCATGGCCTGGGCGAAGGTGCGCACGGCGCGGGGGCCGCCCTCAGCCTCCTCCTCCTCCTCCGGGCCCCCGTAGCCCTCGTCCGCAGCCCCGCAGACGCCGTCCTCGCAGTCGTTGTTGGCCATGAGGTCGATGAGCCGCTCCAGCTGCGGGCTGAGCTCGCGCTCCTCGCTGTCGTCCAGGCCCCAGTCCAGCGCGCGGTAGATGGCAAAGCCCAGCGACTGCACCATCTGCAGGACGGGCCGGAGAGTCGGCGGGGCGTGGGGGACCCCCCGCAAGGGACCCAGCCAGGAGAGGGGCCGCCGCCCCGCGGGAGCACAGCCCGACAGCCAGCGGCCCCGCCGGAGGCCCCCGGAGGCCGTGCCACAAGCCAGCCAGCCGGACACGTCCGGAGCCGGCAGGACGCCTCCCAACCCGCGCGGCCGCGGTGGACAGCAGTTCAGCAGGCTCTCGGGGCCAAACGTGCTTTTACCACGTGAAGTGAGGGCAACGCCCTCCCGAGTACCTAACCCAGAGAGAGGGAAGACGTGCGCCCACAGGGACTCGTCGGGAACGCCCAGAGAGCCCACACCTGCGATGTCCAAATGTCTTCAACGGGGACACGGAACACAAAGGTGACCCATCCTTCCCGTGGGATGCCAGGCTGCCAAGATCAAACTCAGGCACCCCCTTACACACAGAACACAGAGCCACAAAGCCAGACTACAGGCTTCCATTCATACAAAACCCTAGGCAAGATGAAGCCAATCTACAGCCGTAAAAAGCAGGTCACTGATCATAAAGCATATCCCAATAAATGTGATATAAAAATACAGGTAACCGAAACAAACATTGGCTTTTAAAGTGACATAAGAGTGTTTTAAATCAGAGGAGAGAGACTAGCGTGCTGGAATTGTTAACTACATGGGATACGGTACAGACACCTGAACTCATAAAAATTGACATCCTCTCCCTTAAAAAATACTGTAAACTCCATGCAAATTTCAACATACGTAAATTTAATCTGGAAAAGAAGAAAAGTGAAGAAGCAATGGCACCTGTGTGGGGGCTTGCCCAGGGACCAGGAGCTGTGGGCACCCAGCCAGGTATGGGGCTTACAGTGCTACAGTTTACTTTATGTATTCTTGAAATCTCCATAATTAGTTCTTTTACAAGCATATTCACATATTGAAAATCTGAGTTTTGCAATAGACCTCTTAACTCACCATTTCTCAATTTTATTTGGCAGGAAACCCTATTTTCATAGACTACCGTTAACCACTGGGACTCTGCCTTCTCCGGGGGAGCATCTGCAGACCCCGCCACTCCATTGGTGGCTCTGTCCAGTGGCCATCGGCTCCTGGCATGGGCTGCTCACAGGAGTGCAGTCCTGGAAAGGTCAGGGCTGCTCGCAGGGAAGAACCACGTGCCATGTGCAGTGACAGGTGAGGATGACCACAGGGGTGCTGCTTCTAGCCTGCCTGACTTTCATATTTTGACATTTCTCCTTTATGACAATGATGCAGAATGACCATAGCTCTTCTCGTGTCATCAGCTACACAGAGCCCTTGGCTACTTAACTCTAGGACAACCTAACCTGAGACCTAGCCTCTGGCTTCTAGGCAGAGGACGGAGCCACGGAGCCACGGAGCCATGGAGTCATGTGACCACAGCTGGCAGCCGGCTGAGCTGGACTTGGGACCCACGTCTGTCCCCAGCCTGGGCTCTAAGCCTTGCCCAAGGCAGGAGGGAGCCACACCCTCACCTTCCACCCCGAGTCGGAGTCTGCCTAGCCTGAGGGAGGGGGAGGCCTCTGGCCTCTCCTCTTGTTTCCCACACCTGCAGCCCAAGGGGACTGGCTTGAGCAGAGCAGAAGGACATGGGGAGTCAGTGTTGGGCAGGGGACAGGCACAAGACAGCCTTCTCTATCCTGCAGAAATGCCTCAGTACACACCCTGGCCAGTGTGGGGGGAGGGGCTCCAACAGAGCCAAGTTCCAGTCTGCAAAACCCCAGTCCGCCCTTGGAGGTGGTCTTATCTCTGCTTAGCCGGGCAAGAATCACAAGCCCAAGTCATGAGTCAGAGGGCAAAAGACCAGGGCCAGGTGGAGTCCCCGATGGCAGTGGGACCCCCATCAGGACTACTGGGCTGGCAAGAACCACAGGTCACACAAATTCCCATCGATTCTTTCTTGGCCAGAGGTAGAGGTCAGAAAGGAGATTGTGGGAGAGATTCGTGTCCATTCTCTACGCCACGGCCACTGCTGACCCAGGCGTGGCTGTGACCTGGTCTCTCCATCAGAGACCACTCTACAACCCGGGGCAGACAGAGGGGCCCTGTAGGCCAGCCCCTGTTCCAGTGCATCTTGGAGCAGCACCACAACCCACCATGCCTCTCCCTCTTACTCCTGGGAGCTGGCCTAAGCCAGCACCACGTCAGTTAAAGGGTTAACTCCAACAGGAGCCTCTCATCTGACAGCTGCTCTGTTAAAAGCTTCTCTGTGTTCCAGCCCAGACACTGGAAACCGCTCGAAAGGCAGAGAGCTCTTGCTTTCCCATAAGGAACAATCTGGGGAGCCAGCCAGGGTCTGAGAGCCTCCAGGCCTACCTGCCCACAGCGTTTTGAGAACTGAGCAGACTCCCAACAGGCCAGCTGGGGCGAATAGCCTGCTAACTGAGGGGCTTGGAGAGAGAAGGGACCGAGACTGCAGGGCGGCGTCCACAGGAGGCTGGTAGCAGGAATCTGGGTTAGCACAGCGAGTGGCCCCCTACAGTAGTTTCTGGAGTGGGGCTCCAGGGTTAGTCTGTAAGAGCGCAGACTGGACCCCCACAAACAAGGCTCCTTGTAAATATCATCAGAACTGCTAAGAGATCTCCTTTGGGGCGGCAGGTGGCCACGGCACATTCATGTGGGGACTCTGGGTAACAGGGGCCACCCTGGGATCACTGTCTGAATGGCAGGGGACTGTTCCTAGGCTTTGGATAAACAAAGTCTCCAGAGTACTCTGCCAGCTGCGGCTATGCTGTCTTCTTCCCAGACCCAACTACGGAAGCAACATGGTCTGAGAGCCTCACCACGGAGGCAGTGTGCCACTGGGAAGTGTGTCTTATCACTGACAGCAGTAAGATTGTCAGCATGTGCTGGGAAGAAAAAGCAGGAAAACTCTGGGATGATGCTATTATCGTTTTGCGATTCTCCACGACAGACTATATGGCCTCTTTGCCGTGACCAGCCCCCCACCCTTGGTATAATGCTGTGTTCAGTACATAAACACACGTTTGTATAAAGCTTTCTTAAAGGCAGTAGAACGATCCACATTAAATTCAGGACAAACTCCCGGAGGGTAGAGGTTCAGGGAGGCACTGGTCCTGCTGGTGAGGTCTGAATTGTGGGCGGGGTGGACAGCAGTCACCGGCTGGTTTTCCTGCTTGCCCCTCAGACCCACGCCCTGACTGACCTTCTGCGTCCACAGACCACAGCACCTTTGCTCCCTCCCTCTGGTCAGTGGGAGGCAACACCAGCAGCTTGGGGGCAGAATAGGAGAGGGAGGTAGGGTACCGTCGCCCACCCCTGCCCTTCAGGCCCTCCAAGGCCTGCCAGGTTCCACACTGACCAGTGGGCTCTGTCCTCACCTGCCTGTTCTCTTCATCAAGTCCTTTCAATGAAGCCCTTTGAGTATTTTGTCTATGTCCTACCTCATGGAAACAATCTTGTAACTTTATATGCTATCTAATTCACATAATATGAGACATATTACTTTTAATGTGTATCAAGTAAATTAAAAAATTATTTTAAAGGTACCTGGGCTTCTGAGCTGGCTGCTGACAACACCATCGTTGTAGAATCTGCAAGAGGAGACAACAGGCAGTCAAGACACACCCCAGCAACCCCAGGCCCTGGCAAATAGGGCCGCCCACCCACCTGGTCTCCCAGGAATACACAGTGTATCCCAGAAAGCTTAAACGGGTCGAGCACCAGTCATTTGGAATGGACATGCAGAGGCAGGAGACTCAGCCCCTGCCCACACCCTGCACAGCAGTCACACCCCTCAGGGTGTGGTGGGACCCCTCAGAAGGAGCAGCCAACAGGCTTCCCTGGGGAGGCCTGGTTGGTGCTAGGTAAAGAGGGAGTAAGGGGAGAGCAGGTCAGTTAAATCTGATCTGCAGGAAAGCCCTCACAGTCCGTAATGCACAGTCTGAGTCCATGTGCCCCCAAATCACAGCAGAGTCACATGAGACCCAGGCTCAAAGGCAGCAACAGATTTTGCTCTGGAGTTCCCAAGAGCCAAGCTGGGTAAGGTAGCATCTGGCCACCACCTGTAAATCCGGAGACCTATGCCATGTCAAGGTCTCCATCAGAGAATCAGTCTCTGGGTCAAAGCCCAGGTGCTAAACTAGGTACTAGGTAATTTCTTATGTTCACTACTGAACACAGCACTGAATTCACAAGCTTAGGAGTGCTCACTTGTTGAAACCCGTATACAACCCAGAAGGTAAGCGGTTTTGTGACCCATTTCACAGGTGAGGAAAGAGAGTTACCACAGCCGGAATGGTGGTGCCAGGGGGGGCCATGCAAGAGGATCCTAGGCTCTGCTCCAGCCGCTCCGCACACCACCCCCCGCCCCGCGTCTTTCAAGATACCAGCTGGCCGAGCTGCAGAAAAGCCACCTACTCCTACAGACCTCCTTGAATTAAGCGTGCAGGTAGAACCTTCGCGAGGGGGTGAACTCGAGTAGCCTTAACTTCTTTTTGGAACGAGGTAGGGTATAAAAAAAACATAAACCATGAAATCGCCACTGAGTGAACCTGCTAACTCTGCAAATATTTTCAAAATGCCATTAAGAGCAGGGAGATTGCCAAAGATAAAGGGCGCTTGTGTTGGGCTGATCCATTAAAATAATGGACAACAGCCCACTCCCAACATCAGTGAGGCTGAAAGGGACCCGCCTACAGGACCCTGGGGCCCGCCACGAATGGCTGGAGGCGATGGGAAGAAGAATAAATCAGACTCAGAGCAAAGGTGGTCCCTGGAAGCAGCCAGTGTCCTGAGTTATCCTGAGGGCTGAGAAGGAACGGGGTCAGCCAGCCAGGCACTGTCCCTTACAGACGGAGCACCGTGCAGTCCTGCTCAGTGAGAAGCCTTCCGGCTAGAATCATTTTAAGGCCCCAGTTTAAATGGTCCACATGTTAATAAAGATAAGGGATCATTAATTATATGTGAAGCGGCAAGGACTTGGGGAGTCTTTGGGTTTTAAGGAGCAAGCTGCCCTTTCTAGGCAGAGACTGTGCCCAGCTCTTTGCTAAAAAAAACTAATGAATGGGGGCGCCTGGGTGGCTCAGTGGGTTAGGCCGCTGCCTTCGGCTCAGGTCATGATCTCAGGGTCCTGGGATCGAGTCCCGCATCGGGCTCTCTGCTCAGCAGGGAGCCTGCTTCCTCCTCTCTCTCTCTCTGCCTGCCTCTCTGCCTACTTGTGATCTCTCTCTGTAAAATAAATAAATAAAATCTTTAAAAAAAAAAAAAAAAAAAACTAATGAATGATTTATTACCTTTTCAATCCACAATCACCTCATGCAAGTGGGTACCATGACTCCCTTGTTACAGACAAGGAAACTGAGGCTCAGGCAGGTGGAGAAAATCACCCAGAACCACACGGCATACAGTAAGCGCGAGTGGCGGGGCAGGCAAGCCTGCCGAACCACCCAGAGCCTCGGGGACGCACTTCCTGGAGATACAGGAACTTGCTTGCTGGGGGGGGGGGGGGGGCACGCCAAGGGAGGTCGTAGAGCATTGCAAACTACCTCCTGCTTATTTAAAAAGCGGTCTTGGAGGGAGGTCACAGAGCCGCAGACAGAAGCAGATGGAGGCGGCTGGGACAGAAGCACTATCAACAGGGCCCTCCAGGTCACATGGAGTTGGACAGGACACCAGGTCACCGGGATGCTGTCCCTCCACGGGGGGCTTCTCTCTCCCTGCAAGGAAGAACAGCCTCACCAAGACGTGCCAGGAAAGAGAAGACCCTGTGATGTCTTGTGTGGAAGATGGCCACGAGAACTCAAGATGCGAGGAGGCCTCCTCGAAAGATCACGATCACGTGTCATGGCAGGATAAGATCAAAGACCACCAGAAGGAGGGAAGTCTGTGAGGGCTTTGCAGGCTGGAGCTCCCAGAGGAAGGGCCTCCCCCTGCCCAGCGGGTGGGGTGGGTGGCCAGCTCTCAGACAGCCTCACCCTTCTGTGAGGGTGGGGAGCACCGGGAAGGAGTGTAGTTCAGGCCAGATCCCTGCCTACCTATGGTCATGACCCTGAGGTCTCCTTTCCTCATCTACTTGCCCAACCCACCCCACAATGTCACCTCAAAGGGTGTGCGAGAGAGTGGAGGTGGACACTCCTTGTGTGTCTGGACACTTGCAGCATGCTGTGAGGATGTGGACAGCCATGATCACCATGGTGACAGTGGCAACGGAGCCACCAGGACCTCTCAACCAGGCTCAGACCACAGGCATCCTGCCTGTGACTCTGGGCTTGGGGTCAGAGCAGAGAATGGCCGTGGAGGAGCCAGGGGTTCCTTCTGCAGCCCCCAGAAGACCACACACATTTACCTACAAGGAATGCAACTACCAAGTGTGGAGTCCTAGCTTGAGCCCAGGTGGCTCCTGCCTTTCCGCATCTCAGGCTGAGCTCCCAGGAGTACCCGTGTACCCGGCAGCGGGGTGGACAGACGGAGGCCCTCAGGGCCCCCACTCAGTGCCAGCAGGAACTGCCAACCCCCCCAACGAAGGCAACCGGCAACATCTCAAAACGGCACCTCTGTTTGCCTCGATTCAGCAGGTCTGCTTTGGTGGACCCAAGACTCCTGAGACTGTCCACAGGGGCACTGGGCAGCCCCAATGAAGAAAATGGTTGGAGGTCCCCATTAAGGATGAGTAGAGGGCAGCCCCTGCCTGCGGTGTAGACACTAGGGCTCCTCCTTGTGGGAGAAGGCTGGCGGGAGACTGTTTCCCTTGACACTTTCTGAAGCTGGAACATGTGCTAGCGCGTCAAGAAATTAACTCAGGCAAGTGTGAGAGTGAGCAAGGGTGCAGGGTGCACGCGTCCCCCACAGCCCAGGACAGACAGACTTACCAGTGATGCCCCGTGTGTCCCACAGCAACACACTGACCTTCCTGAGCCCTCTGAGCCCCAGACAGAATGGTACCACCCACCACACAGGTGACCATGAAGATTCAACACAGATGGGGTCCCTGCGTGGTCTCTGAGTCGTGAGTTCGAGCCCCACATTGTAGGCTGTACAGACGACTTAAAAACAGATTTTTCAGAAAAACCCAAAAGCAAAAACCAACAACTGTCTGGCACCCACTGGATGCTTCGATAATGCCTGTTCCGTTGTCAAGAAGCGATTTCCAAACGTAAGTTAAGCAATGTCTTCGATGGAGCATGGGTTCTAGGAATGAGCTGCTGGGAAACCCAGGCTTGAGAGCTGAAGGCCTGCTTACAGCTAACTGGGAAGCTGTGTGTTTGCTGAGCAAATGTAGAGCTCTGGGGGCAGCATCTGTGGTGCGTCCCTCCGCCACCGCACTCCCCATCTCTATGGGCTATGGCTGACATCAGGCCGCTTCTCCATAAACTCACTTGTCAACCTCCCCTCACCCCAGCAAGAACCTAGAAGCACCAGGATCCATATCACCTCGGCCCTAGTCGAGGACATGTGTGCTGGCCAGAGGACTCCCCACACCCCAGGCAGTCAGTTGCTAATGTCCCACCTTCTCAGGAAGCTCTGGCGAGGGGGAGGTCAGCGCTCCCCCAGCACGTCTACACCCTGTGTCTGCCCGGGTGACCAAGGATCACCACCCTGCTGACAGTCACAGCAGACGGGGCACCCTTGAAAGGATGCATCACCTCTGAGGCTCTCCTCCCAAGGATAACTCACTTGAAGTTCCTGAGGACTCTTCAGGGCCCACAGCACACAGTCCCCATTGCTGTCCCACAGCGCAGCCCAAGAGGGTGAGGAACTCACCCCAAGGTCACCTGGCTGAGATCCAATCCATGGCTAGACTGGCTTTGTAGCCCACACCCAGACCACGAGTCATCCCCCTCACTGGCCGTTCCAGTCACCTGAAGACGGAATGGGTCCTGGCCCTGGAGGGGTTTCCAACAGGGAGTGGGTGACCCCTTCTTAGGTGTGATGTGGGGAATCCACACACGATGGCCTGACGGTCACAGTGGGGCCCGGAACCAGAAGCACCAGCATCACTGGGAACTTGTCGGAAATTCAGACTCTCAGGCCCACTGCAGACCTGGGCAGAATCAAGCTCATCACAGGGGAACCCCGCAATCCAAGAACCCGTGTCCAGCACACCCACTGGTGGACTCAAGGGTGAGAATCGCCCCAGTAAAGCATTATGTGGAGCTCTTGTGCCAGAATCTACGTTCTGGTAGATTCTGCTCACCAGGGGGATCAGGTGCAGGAACAATGTCCACTCCACCTGTGTGACCCTCCCCTCCTTGATGGGCAGAGCAACATTGGTCCATTGGTCCTGGAAGCCTGGCCCAGTCCAGGACCCATGGACGTGTTTTGTCCCATTGCAAGGGGGCCTGGACTAGCACATAGAAGTGAAGTTGCTCATCTGGCGACCTCAGGGCAAAGAGCTTACCCTGGACCTCTGGCGGCTCCAAACGTATGTCTGCAGTCAGAAGCAGTGCGTCTGTCTAACTTGCCTCCTGCAGCCCAGGCAGCACTTCCACTGTACCTGTAACCTGTCTCCTTGAACAGACCAGACCCCAGCATGTGGGGGTTCCAACCGTCATGGGCTCTGCCCATGCTGGTTAGGCTTGTCACCACGTTGCCACCTCTAGGCAGGCTTCCTCCTCGCCTGGTCCTCACTGGAGGCCAGACTCCCTCTGAGGAACAGATCGGGACCACAGTGAAACGCTAGCACCTTCCTACAGCCGGTACTCAGTGGCACGTCTGTTCAAGCGGCCACATCCCAGGACCAGACTGGCCGGGGTCACAATACTTCCTTTGTGGGAGCCACTCAAATACTTCCGGCCCCAGAGGTCAGCCCTGGTGCACAATTAAAAAGACAGCAGACACAGCTCTCCTTCCTTGTAAAGACGTCAGGGTGGGGGCTGGCGGGGAATGACCAGGGCCCTAGAGGTGGCAGATGCAGGGCTATATCCCTCAAAAGCCAGTCTCGAGGGCACACAGGGACCCCAAGGTCACCTTCTGCATAGGTACAGCCTGAAAGCACAGAGCAGGACCTGCAAACAGCCGGGGGCTATGGGCCAAAGTGGCCTTACAGGTTAAGCTTACCCCAGTTATTGGGGACAGCCGACCCCAGCCGCCAGCACTCACAGACACCCGGACAGAGAACACGGCTTGCTGCCAATGCCTGCCCAAGAGATCATCTTCGCTCAGAGGGGAGAGAAAATCGGGATACTCCTACAAACACCGGCTCCCACAGTCACACCCAGCCCCTCCCTGACACGCAGAGGCCCACTGGCCTCTGCCCCACCTGGGACCACAGCAGCATGTGGCTCTTTCCGTGCCTCACGTTTTACTTCACCGAGAAACGTGTGTGGGGACTCCGGCTAAGGGTGCTTGGCAGAGCGGCCTCCTGTCCCTCGTCCCTAGCAGTCTAGAATGCTGTGACCAGACTTCCACACGGATCTGGAGGGGCTGGTTCCTTGGCTGGGTCTGGCTGAGGCGCAGAGAGGCCCAGGAGACGACGGCTGAGGCTCCTGGAGTCCGAGAGCTCCCCGAAGCCAGCTGGGGCCCGAGGCTTCACACAGCCTAGGCGATAGGTGCTTTCATCTTCCCACTTCCCAGAGAAGAATCGCAAGTCACTCCCCAAGGCCGGGCTGAGGGTTGGGGAAGGGCTGGAGCCCAGCTGAGTCCGCACTTGCAGCCTCCCTGGCCCACCGCCGCAGCAGGTGATGGGATACTTGCTGTGGGAACCTCGCTTTTCTCATCTGTGCAATAGGGACCCTAATAGCGTCACAGGGCATAGACAAGTGTAGGCCCAGCACCGCCCAGCACACTCCTGCAGGAGCCCAGCAATGTCAGACCCGTCTCCCGGACTGTGAAGCCCCTGGGTGTGTTGGCTTCACCTCCACACCACGTCTCCACTGGACGGCCCTTACGAGGTGCCACCGAGAGCAGAGAGAGCCCTGCATGCCAAGTGTCCGTAAGGATGGGCGACACCTGCAGCTCCAGTGACAAGTCAAGAACCCAGAACAAAACCACAAGGGCAGGACCTGACAGAAAGAAAGGGTTCCCACCAGAAATATTCTCTGAGGAGATCTGCCCGGAGGGAAATACTCTCTCCAATCAGCTCTCCCCTCGGCCCAGCCTGTCAGGAGACGCCATCCTGCGACAAGGCCCGTCAGCCCTACCTGCACGTTCAACTGTGGGGAGAGCCATTTACCAAAATGTAGCCAAGCAAAAAAGAGAGTCCCCAGCCATTCAGAAGGGAGCTCCCCCAGAGGCCCACCAAGTCCAGCATGAACCAATAGAGCCTACGGGCTCAGCAGGGACTCCCAGAACACCAAGGGCCCAGAGCCCTTCCTGATGGCCATGGGTCCCAGCTCAGCTCCTGGGACAGGACACTCTGGGCCAGGAGACCTGAAGGAGCACCTCTAGTGAGGGGACGGGCAGCCCGTGTGCACATGTGGGGAGCCTCAGAGACAGCTCCAGAGGAAGGGGCACCGTGTATGTGTGTGTGTGTGTCTGTGCACCTGTATGTATGGGTGTCTGTGACCGTGTGTGTGTGTGTTTTGTGTGTCTGTGACCATGTGTATGTGTGTTGTGTGTCTGTGGCCGTGTGTGTATGTGTGGTGTGTGCTTGTGCACCTGTATGTATCAGTGTCTGTGACCATGCACGTGTGTGTTGTGTGTCTGCAAGTGCAGATAACTCCTGGGCCTGGGGCTCTGTACTGATGTTCCCTCACTAGTCCTCACCCACCGGGGCTGGTGCAACTGCTACCACGTCTGCGGAGAAGGGCTAGGCCACTGGGGAAATGCTGAAGCCTGCTCCCAAACACTGCCGTTTCTCTAGCTACGAGCTGCAGTGAAAAAGAATTCTGGGCCCCACGGAGCTCCTGACACAGGCTACCACCATCCTATACAGGACAGACCATTAATCATTTCTGTGTTTGAAACTCAGGCTGAAAATAAGCTGAGTTGGGAAGGCCTGGAGTCTGTGCAGTGGTGGGCCACTTGGAGAGCCTTACCCTGAGGTCTGGTGCCAGGGCTCTGGCGGGGGGGATGGGGACAGCTGGCCTCTGAACTCCAGGCAGAAGAAAGAGCAGGAAGGGGCTAGAGCCCCGGGGTGGGGGTGGGGGGCTGCTGGGCAGTTCACGGTGGGGGGGGGGGGACCCCAAGCTGAAGAGCCTGTGAAAAGTATTAGCATCAAAACTCACAAGAAAAAACATTAGGAAAGTCGGGTAGTGTGGAACCGCAGGAGGTTCACCCCCATCACAGACACACCTTTGTCAACACTCATGTCTGTCCACAGGGGGTTTTCCTGAAATGTCTCATCCAGAGCGTAGGCCAGAAAGTCAGGTGGTCTTTCCATCAAGCGAACGGCCAAACACTGCATTGGGGAGCAGTCATTCTCCTGGGGTGATCTGACCAGGACACCCTCCAGTGGACAAATGCCCCTGAAAACATCCCGGGGTCACTGGATCACTGATCACCAGCTGCATTTACGGAATTAGCTTTGCCTCAGGGAACAGCTGGGCACAAGCATTCACTGTGATGTCTGACTGAGTTTCTCACCTCAATTAAAAAAAAAAAAGGGTAACTCTTTCCCTATCAATGGTCTCTTAAAAATAACTTCACATATTAACATGCTTTCTCCACTTAAAAAAAGGGGGGTTTTCAGCAGTTATAAAGTCTTCAGGTTAAAGGTTAGGACTTTTTCCCTACTTGGTGGGAAGAAGGGAGAGGTACCACACCTTGTATGCTAGGGCATTAATCATTCCCCCAGACGTGGTTTCGTTTGTTGATTTCTTTAGCTATTTTAAACATTTACTTATGCTAGATTTACCAGAACTTTGTACTGAGAGCCCACATGAGGCTATATTAAACAATCTTGATTTTCCCAATTGCTAGTCACAGCAAGAAATAAACACATCAGCTTCATGAATTAACCCCTCACTCGGCTGGGTTAGCCACCGCCAACAAAATAAAGTCTGAAAGCCCAACAGGACTGAAGAGAAAGTTCAGGGTAATCTATTTTTCTTAATCTTTATTTTTTTTAAGTAGGTTCCATGCCCTGTGTGGAACACGAATGAGGAGCTTGAACTCATGACCCTGAGATCAAGACCTGAGCTGAGATCGAGTCACCTCAGCCACTGAGCCACCCAGGCGCCCTATTTTTCTTAATCTCCAAAGAGGCAGCAAGTCATAAACATCATCCACCTTTATGAGACATGTTTATGAACAGAAACCAAAGACTGTATTGAATGGAAGACGGAATTGGGCTCCCTCATGTCCTGAGCCAGCAAGTTCCCTAGAGTAGCCACGTGCCTGGATTTCTAGTCAGGCTGTGGATGTGCAGGCAGTAGGAGGAAGAAGCAGGAGCCCAATCCTCGGGACTGGAGAGAACCTGGTGACCACCAACATGAAGGAGAGCCATCAAGGAGCATCTTGGAGAGTACCAGTAAGAAACACGGCTTGACTCTCCCACAGTTAGAGATACGCAAGGGCCCTTAGTTCTAATCATCTGTCACTCTGCGCCTCAGTTTTCCCATCTTCAAAATCAGAGGGTCTGACCTGGCAGGCTGGTATACTCTTGTCGCACCCCCTGGTGCAGGGAGCCAGATCTTGGATTAGATGGTCATCTCTGAGGATGGGGATGGGCACAGGGAGGAAAACAGAGCTTTAGTAGAAAAGCTCCTTATGAAAATGCAGGGTCTAGCTCCCCAGGGGAAGCACTCCCCACCCCACCTGTGAAGACCTTGCACACAGCAAACAAGACTATGAGGCTGAATCCAAATCCTCCTCCTGGGCAAGCCTGAGCCTCAGCTTAACAGAGTATAAAATGAAATAATGCCATTTGAGTACCCACTCTTATTATTTTCACCTGTCAAATACATTGGTGCTTTTTGCATGAAATAAGTGCACAGCAGAGTTGCAGGCAGAGCTGGGAGCTGGTCACAGGGGTAAGAAGGACCCTGTGGAGAAATACAGTGCTGGTCCCTGGGTGGGCCCAGCGCACCTGCCCTGTCACCACTGTGGCTTCTGTGCAGCTCTGTCCTGCTCCTTCCCTGCCCTCCATCAAGCCCGCCCATGAGGACCTCTGCAAACCCAGCTCCCTGGCAGCACACAGAGCTGGCCTTTGTGCTTCCCCACAGGATATCAGCTTTGGGGTTAATATCTCCAAATGCTGTAGACTACCACTTCAGTTCTCCAGGAAAGAAAACACTTTTTTTTTTTTCTAAGAAGGAGATTAAAAATCACTTAAACTCACTATTTTGAGCAGACTTCAGTATCGTTCAAAGGATTGATTGTTTGTTCTTGATAATTAAGAGCAGAAAAATCAAGCAGGCCATCCTCCAAATTTTACACATTCTCCTTACTATTAAACCCAGGCAACTGGTGAATTTGCAGGGATTCCACAGGAGACACAGCCCCCTCCTCCCACCCTCATTCCCACGAAAAAGGACTTCAAAAGGACACTTGTTCCTCTCCAGCCTAAGCCATCTGCAATCACCGGTAAGACAAGCGACTGGGGGGCTTCTCACCATGAATCACAAAAGACTGCGGGCTACACACCCCCAAAGCAGAGGGAACTAGCCCCAGGTGGGGGGAACTGGGGGTGGGGGGAGACGGAGAATTGGGTCTACTGAGAGTACTCAGCCATCAAAAACCAAAACCCTTCTCCGCTGAGTAAAACCTGCCCAACCGCAGGGAGCCAGCTGACCGCGCGCAGCCCGCCCGGAGGCTGAGAGATGGATGGTCAGGGAAAGGTTCCGGGAAAAGGAGGGGGTGTCCCAGGCCGGGTGAGAAAGAGAAGGGCGGGGAGAAGCACGGGCCTTCCACGTCCCGCAGAGCCAGGGTGTGGACGGGTGGCCGGACCCAGGAAGCGGGGAGGGTGCAGACTGGGGGCTCCGGGCCCGGCGGAGGGCGGGTGCAGACTGGGGGCTTAGGGAGGGTGCGGAAGCGGAGGACCGGGAAGGAGAGGAGACGGGGCGCGGGGAGAGTGGGGGAGAGGAGGGCGGAGGGGGGGAGGAGGCCAGGACCCGGAGGGCCAGGACGAGGACCCAGCGCACCCAGCGCACCCAGCGGACCCAGCGCACCCAGCGCACCCAGCGGACCCAGCGCACCCAGAGGGCCCGGAGGACGGTCGTTGCCGCCCCCTCCCCCACCCCGGCGCGGCCCGCGCGCGCCCGGCCACACCCCCGCGCGCCCGCCGGGCCTCACCCGCGGCGCCCGGCTCCCGCCGCGCGCTGACCGAGCCGTCCCGGCGCAGGAGGATGTCCGCCGTGTCCCGGATGCGCCGCCCGCCGCCCGGCGCGCCCCGCAGCCCGCGGCAGCCCTGGAAGCACACGGCCCACGCCTGCTCCTCGTTGATGGGCTGCTCGTACGCCTTCAGCACCTCCTCCAGGGACAGCTCCCACGGCTCCGGCCGCCCCGCGCCCCCCGCCCGCCGCCCCGCCGCCGCGCCGCCGCTGGAGCTGCCGGCCCGGGCCATGGCCGCCCCATCATCGCCTCCCGCGCGCCGGGCCGGTTTCCATAACAGCCGCGCCGGGGCGGCCGACGCACCCGCCGAGCGCGGGGGGCGGGTCCCGCGCCGCCGGCCGCTGCTTTGTCATCCTCCGGCGGCCCCGCCCCGCGGAGCGGCCGCAGGTGAGGGCGGGGCCGGCGGCGCGGGAGGGGCGGGCGCGGGGGGCGCGGGGGGCGCGGAGCCGGGGGGAGGGGGGCCGGGGAGGGCGCGCGGCGGGTCGCGGCCGGGCGGAGTGGGCGAGGTGCGGGTCAGGGCGGCGAGGAAGGCGGCGCGGGGCGGGGGCGCGGGGCGGGAGAGGAAGGTTACGGGGAGGCTGGGGGAGCGCGGAGCCGGGGCGGGAGGGACGCGCGCTCCCGAGGCTTGCGAGCCGGTGTCCAGCCGAAGACACTGCAGTGACCGCGGGACCTCAGGCACGTTGGATGCTGGAACGCGGGAGGGAGTCGAGAGGCCTGTGAACCCACCTCCCGCCGCCTCCCCACACACATCTGACTTTGGTCGGGAGGAGCAGATACCTGCAGTGGCCTCTGTGGGAGGCCGGCTAGCAAGGTGACCTCCAGAGGTCACTTACTATAGCGAAATGTGAGCAAGGGAGCCCCGCGCTGTGAACACTTGGGAAAGGGCCTGTCCTGCAGGAGACCCACGTCTGAATCAAACGCCCCTACTTATTTCGTTTTTGTTCTTTTTTTCTTGTTCTTAAGTAACTTACTTTTAAATTATAAGATTTACAGTGTTTTGCTTATGCAAAATGACATCATGGAAATTAAACCAATCAAAATACCGAAAGAGGGGCGCCTGGGTGGCTCAGCGGGTTAAGCCTCTGCCTTCGGCTCAGGTCATGATCCCAGGGTTCTGGGATGGAGCCCCACATGGGGCTCTCTGTTCAGAGGGGAGCCTGCTTCCTCCTCTCTCTCTCTGCCTGCCTCTCTGCCTACTTGTCTGTCAAAGAAATAAATAAAATCTTAAAAAAAAAAATGCACAGTACTTATCTGAAGCTTTGTCCCGTGAGGCATGACCAAAATGAGGAAGCAAAAGCATGAGTCAGCTCACTAGATGTTCATAGAAACCATATCTTTTATCATCCTAGGTCATTTACTCACCCATCCTCAAAAAAAAGTGCCGGATGAGCCATAGAAATGGCCCTATGGAGAGGAAGAAGCCAGACATGGCCTAAGGTTGGTGGTAGCAGTGAGAGGATCCCAAGTTCATAGACGTGAGCCTAACGGCTGCTTTTAAGCCAAGAATCAGAAATGAGGCAAGGATCCCTTAGAAGAGAAACCTGATCAAATTTTCCCAGGGCTCTAGGCTCTAGCAAGTAGGTGTGACTGACTTCTGAACTGGTTAGTTGAAAGTCTAGGTACAGTGACAAGTTCCACCGGTTAGTCACAAGTCAAAGTCAAGATAACCATTTCCTTCCTGTGCAAGAGTACCAAGCTCAGCCCATACTTTTGATTGAAAAGTCCAGTGAGTATTTTAAGCCCACCTGAGGGCTCATGAGATCATAAGGAACTCATGTGGATAAACTGATAGTCACCTGGGCCCCACACAAGGAGGGAAAAGAGTACATACCTCCTTTTTTTTTTTTAGAGATTTTATTTATTTATTTGACAGAGAGAAATCACAAGTAGATGGAGAGGCAGGCAGAGAGAGAGAGAGGGAAGCAGGCTCTCTGCTCAGCAGAGAGCCCGATGTGGGACTCGATCCCAGGACTCTGAGATCATGACCTGAGCCGAAGGCAGCGGCTTAACCCACTGAGCCACCCAGGCGCCCAACCTCCTTTTTTATTGTGAGCAGAGCAGCGTCTGGGGAAGATGGGAACTGGGGTTTATTTGAGTTGAAAGTGACACCAAAGTAAAACACTTGGCCGTTTCTCCATAGAACATCAGAATCAAAGAAATGTTAGTCCTTCCACAACTGGAACTTGCCACTCGGATCTTGCAAATAAAAGCACATATTTCCAGCTATTAAAGAGTTTCAACTGAACAGCACAGTAGGAATGATTGGGGTCAATCATTAACCCAACTTGGAAAGCTGTGGATGAAGGTCATTTCTATAGTTATGAGATCACCTGTGGCCCACTCCTAAAAACACGTTCTTTATATTTCATCTCCAGTAGATTTGGAATCCTGCGGAAGGGACATTTTCAGTCACTGGAGGCTGCTGTGCTTGGCAACAGGGTAGAAATATGTACATTGACTAAGCTCCAGGGCTCAGAATTGGAGAATTACTTCATCAGGTTATCACATTAGCAAAGGTGCTCCCTGAATATTCATCTCACGGTAGAGGCTATTCACCACATACTTGGTGAGCCACTGGGTCTTGATGCTTCTGCCTGGGAAGGGCCAGTGGAAAACCCACCCAGGCCCCTCCCCACCCCTTCTTAGTGGAAACAGCACACAAGGAAACAGTCTCTGTAGGTGGGAAAGAGCTACAGGGGCGTGATGTGAGCCAGGAGCCCCGCTGGTTATGTTGTTTTTTCCCCATGGTCTGTGTTTGATGCTTGGAGGAGACCTCATGTAGATAGAGCCCCTACTGTGGCAAATGCAATTCGAGGGGTGGGTGGCTCGTAATTGCAGTTGGCCATGGATTAGAGAGCTCTAGGAAAAATACTTCTGAACATCTTTGCAGACACAGAAGCTAGAGGGTCCTAACTGTATGCTCCCGGGGGTCAAAAACATGAGCTGGATCCCCAGGTGAACTGCAGACTACAGTTACATTATTCCAGGAGAGCAATACAGGGTCCGCAGGCCAGGATGACGTCATAAGAGTGCTCTGAGTTCTTGCAGAAAAAGTTCAGAGCAAGTCATGTACTTGGCCAGTTGATATAAGAACAAAGACAATTTGAGATCAGACGCCCATCTACGCCCTTAAGCACGAGTAGAACGGCTTCACCTGTGGTGATGGAATGCAGAGTTCTCTCTGCACCGCCCCCTGCCCTTGCTCATTCCACTTCAGATTAAAAAGCAGGTCGGTTTCTCTCGAGGGACCCATGCACACTGAGGGCAGTGAGCCACCAGGCCCCCTCTTGCCACGATTCAGAGGCCCCTGAATGCCCTCTTTGTCATGCTCCTTGCGGCTGGTCAGGGCTCAGGGGTCCAGGAGGAAAAGCTGAAACTCAAGAGGCCATGGTTTTGTACGTGAGGTTTATTTTGGGATAATGATAAAGGCCACGAATCCCAAGGGATGCCAGATAGAGCCAGGCTGTGCTTGATCTCTGAAAGGGAGCACAGGACAGCTCCAAGGAAGGGCCCCGGGACTGGGCATTCCTTCAAGATACAGTGGCTAAATATAGCTGAGCCTGAACAGAGGCAGAGCAGGAGGAGGAAACCCAGGGTACAGGAGGGGACACCAGAGTTCCAGAACTCAGCCCAGATAGCAAGAGGGAACCCTAGGAGCTTATGGAAAGTGGAGAGGACAGCAGACAGGACTGTTCTGTGTGGCACAGGACAGGAAGTAGAGGGCACACCCTTGAAGACACTGTTTGCTTCCTACTGGAGACATTCGAGGTATTTACAAAGCAAGAATTGATTTGTGGTTGAACAGGTAATGCAGGATGGTTAAA
The DNA here is from genome assembly GCF_964662115.1 of Mustela nivalis. Taxonomy (NCBI): domain Eukaryota; kingdom Metazoa; phylum Chordata; class Mammalia; order Carnivora; family Mustelidae; genus Mustela; species Mustela nivalis. The sequence continues at coordinate 244,142 of NC_139037.1, forward strand.
CCTGAGCCGAAGACTTTGCAGATGTCTTACCCTGACACTGGCTGCTGTGTGACCCTATCCTGCCAGGTCTTTCTCACAGCCTGAACTAAAGGACGTTTTACATCGCAGCTGACAACCAATCTTGATGTTGGGACGAGACTCAGAGGCCTGTGTGGGGCCTAAGCTTTGTAAAAATGTAGAAATAACTGTGCAAATTGGTGTTGACTCATTTGACTGGTTTGATGTTCTGAACATGAACAGAGAAATCTTCCAGAACACACTGACCGGAGACAGTCGCTGCGACTGATCTTGTACTGGTCCTTCCAGAAACCCTGGATGCCTGTTACATACACGCCTCCTTTTCGCAGAGAGAGCTTTGTCCTGCACCGCCCCCCGTCCTGTGTTCTGCTTTGTTCTATCAGTGTAAAGAGGGTTTGCACCCTTTTGTACAGTGCATATCCCTTTGTGGGAGCACCGTGATCTCCCCACCTGGTGGACAAGTAGGTTGTTCCCAGTCTTGACGGAATGATCTCGTACGTAGGATAGGCTCCAAGATGGTGCGGACGTAGTTGGCCTACCTGCTGTCCGAGATCCCCAGACACTGTGGGAGTGCAGCAGATACTTTACGCTTTTTTTTTTTAAGAGTTTATTTATTTGACAGAAAGAGACACAGAGAGAGAGGGAACACAAGCAGGGGGAGCAGGAGAGGGAGGAGCAGGGAGTGGGACAGTGGGACGTGGGGCTTGGTCCCAGGTCCCCGGGATCATGACCTGAGCTGAAGACAGACACCTAACGACTGAGCCACCCAGGCACCCCAACACTTACACTTCTATATGTGCTCAGTATAAATTCTAGGAAGCAGACTTTCTGGGCTGAAGGGTCCATACTCAGTATTTGGACAAGTATTATCACAACAACCCTCACGCAGGCGGGACCAGTTTACTTTCCCACTGGTAATGTTAAAGGGTGTCTGTTTTCCTAAGCGCTCAGCCTGGGATTAAACTTTTGAATCTCTGTTGGGGGAAGAGTGACCTAGCTTCCATTTCTCTTATTAGGGTAAAATTAAAGGACAGATCCTTTAAAAAAAATTCAATTGCACAAGTGAGTATGGACCATTTCTATATGCTGGACAGTGTTCTGATAGGAGGAGAGCTGTGAATGAACAGACACCTGTCTTTGGGTAATCCAGGACCGGCTCATCTCAAGTTCCTTGACTAACTACATCTGCAAAGACCCTATTCCCAAATGAGGCTGGTCACATTCACAGATTCCAGGTCAGGACATGGACAGACCTTTCTGGGGGTGCACCATGTAACCCTCTGGGGAAAACTGCAGGTAGCCAGTGCCGAGCAGAATGTGCCACGAAGTGTAGGGGCGCTCACTACACTCCTTAGGACTGTGCACTCAGGATGAAAAGAGGGAAGAAAGCAAGGCCAGTTTTCGTACAGAATTTCCCGAGTAAAGCAATAAAAAAGGACTTTTTCCAATCTTGATCCTTGAAACTGTCAAATAAACATAGTTTTAAGATTCTGTATCCTGGACTCCCAAGATTTCCAAAGGGAGGAAAGGGCTCAGCAGTGAAGCCCCTGGGCCTGGGACGGAGCACGGCTGAATTTTCACTGAGGACCCTATGTGGCCCCCAAATTAAAAGCAAATAATTGTGTATGTGTGGCCTTGACCCAGCAATTTTGCTAAGCGGAGTTTTATCCTAAGGCCATAAAGACAAGTCCGCATCCTCAAACGCGTAAGGGAGACCCGTGGGGGAGGGCTCATCTGCGTGGCAACCCCGCTGGTCGCCTCACCCAAGGCCTTGCCGTAGAACACCGTGAAATGATTGAGGGGGACTTAAGGGGGGTGACAGCTCCATTGCTAAAGATGTCCCTGAGTTATTGTGGACTAAGAACAGAGTATAGGGCGCATGGGGGGCTCCATCAGTGAAGCATCTGCCATCAGTTCAGGTAATGATCCTGGGGTCCTGAGAGCCCCAAGTTGGGCTCCCTGCTCAGCGGGGAGTCTAGTGTTCCCTCTGCCCCTCCCCCTTGGTCATGTGCTCTTCCTCTCTCTCAAATAAATCTTTGGAAAAAAAAAAAGAGTAGAGGGGCGCCTGGGTGGCTCAGTGGGTTAAAGCCTCTGCCTTCGGCTCAGGTCATGATCTCAGGGTCCTGGGATCGAGTCCCACATCGGGCTCTCTGCTCAGCAGGGAGCCTGCTTCCTCCTTTCTCTCTGCCTGCTTGTGATCTCTCTCTGTCAAATAAATAAATAAAAAATCTTTAAAAAAAAAAAAAAGAGTAGAAAGCAGCAATTTTTTTAAAAAAGATTCTATTCGTTTATGTGACAGACAGAGATCACAGGTAGACAGAGAGGTAGGCAGAGAGAGGAGGAAACAGGCTCCATGCTGAGCAGAGAGCCCGATGCAGGGCTCGATCCCATGGACCTGAGATCATGACCTGAGCGGAAGGCAGAGGCTTTAACCCACTGAGCCGCCCAGGCACCCCAGAAAGCAGCAATTAAAAAAAAAAAAAAGTTTGCTCGGGCACCTGGGGGGCTCAGTCAATTAAGCATCTGACTCTTGGTTTTGCCTTGGGTCATGATCTCAGGGTTATGAGATGGCCCCGAGTTGGGCCCTGTGCTCAATGGGGAGTCTGCTTCTCTTGCTCTCTCTCTCTGTCCCCCCACAACAGGTTTTCTGCCAAATAAATAAATCTTAAAAAAAAAAAAAAAACAGGGTGCCTGGGTGTCTCAGTGGGTTAAGCCGCTGCCTTCGGCTCGGGTCATGATCTCAGGGTCCTGGGATCCAGTCCCGCATCGGGCTCTCTGCTCAGCGGGGAGCCTGCTTCCTCATCTCTCTGCCTGCCTCTCTGCCTACTTGTAATCTCTCTCTGTCAAATAAATAAATAAAATCTTTTTTTTTTAAAGATTTTATTTATTTATTTGACAGAGAGAAATCACAAGTAGACAGAGAGGCAGGCAGAGAGAGAGAGAGAGGGAAGCAGGCTCCCTGCTGAGCAGAGAGCCCGATGCGGGACTGGATCCCAGGACCCTGAGATCACGACCTGAGCTGAAGGCAGCAGCCTAACCCACTGAGCCACCCAGGCGCCCCAGAAAACTTTCTTGAAAGATGTGCAGTAGGGACATCTGGGGGTCTCAGTCGTTGAAGTGTCTGCCTTTAGTTCAACTCATGATCCCAGGGTCCTGGGATCAAGTTCCACATCAGGCTCCCTGCTCAGCGGGGAGCCTGCATTTCCCTCTCCCACTGCTTGTGCTCTCTTTCCATGAAATACTTTTTTTTTTTTTTTTTTTTTAAGATTTTATTTGACAGAGAAACACAGCAAGAGAGGGAACACAAGCAGGTTCCTTCAGTGTCATTTGTCAATTACTTCTGTAATTGTGGCCTAACACCCCTTGTGTTTGCAACAGAGAAGACCTCTTACCTCCTCCCCACACCATGCCTGAGAAGCAGTGAGTGGAGGCTCTAGTGGTTGCATTGCTAGGGGCTTGGATTTATGCTGAGAAGTGGGAAGGGGTCAGCCTTCGGGACTGCCGGTGAGTGAGGGTGGTTCCCGGTCCAGTCTTCCTGTTCCCCTGCCTTCACTTCTGGTAAGGGAGGCCTGCAGAGTCACCATTCTCCAAGCAGGGGCCACAGGCAATATTCAGTATTAGTTGACAGTCTTCTGCTGAATCAGCTCCTTTCCCTGTTTTGGGTTTTTCTATCTAAATTCTGTGTCTTTGAAGTGCAAATGGTCCCTTGGCTACCAGGAGCCACTTTCCCACCTCCTGGGGCCTGGGCCCCCCTTCCCCCTCTCACAGCTGCTCTGATAGGGAGGGAGCAGTTCTCTCTCCTGGCTCACCTCCCACGTGGTCTAGCTTTATTCAAGACGAGGTTCCTACCTTGGCTATTTCTAGCCACGTGTGAACGTGGCCTCCTTCCACAGACGCTGGGAGCACCTGCCCCTTGGGTTCTGCAAACCCCGTATTTTCACAGCATGGAATCGCTAAGAATTCCGGCCCGTCCTTCCTTTCGCTGCGGTCATGGAAGGTAACCTTGCTGGGAGGGGTCTGGTAGGCTGAGACTGCGTGTGGCACGTCTGTGTGTACATGTACATGTGGAATGTGTGCACACAGGCCAAGCTTCATGCTGTGGCTTTTCTGTCCAGCCGTGTGGCGGGTCCTCCAGAGGTTTCCAGCACAGACTGGCCTCTCTCTTCCCATCCGTCTCCGTCTCCCGTTCCGTCCACTCAACTCTAGGTATTTGGCGACAGGGGCTTCTGAATGTGGCTGTGAGTGGCAGGGGACCACCTACCTCATTCCATAGAGATGGCTCCCACTGAAAAGTGCCCACGGAAGCATGTATGCTGCTCTTTGCCAAGTGCTGAGTAGTAGAGATGAGGAGGCATTCGCCCCGGAAGGAGCATTTTGGGTGAAACAGGGTCTTGTTGCTTGCCTACCCCCTCGGCAGGTCTCAGCCAGTCCCCAGCTCCAAGATCGAGTAGTAAGGTCACTCCAGACCATGGACACAGGTCTTTGAACGTTGGCACACATGCCTGAGTGTGCAGACAAGCACAGAACACGGGGCATCTGTCAGGCCAGTTTTATACATGGGGAGATGGAGCCTGAAAGTCTCCTTCTGTCTCTTTTCATTCTGAGTCATCTGGTGCTTCCAGGAGAGGTTCTTGTGAATCCTGCTACCTCCTCAGCTCGAACCCCTCTGTGTTCGGGACTCAGAGCCCACCACAGCACCAAACACCTTTGGCCAGCTTTTCCCACAACACGACAGCCCTACAGACAGGAATGCAGGCTCTCGTGTCATCACCGGAAGCCAAAGGTGAACAGGAGCACCACACTGGGCTTACAACATGACAGCAGACATAAAACCTGACTCAGGTGGGACACAAGCCCAGGGCGGGCAGCAGGCCTGGCGGCCCGGGCTTTGCACAGGCCCCAGGGTTCTGAGCACAGCACAGAGCCTGCTAGGTAACTGTTGCTCCCACGGAAGCTGCTTCGAGAAATTCTTTTAGTGATTTGCGAGAATATGGACCGTTGTGTCCACACTTTGGAATTTGCAAGCATTAGGAAAACATGAGTAAGTCTGATTTTATGGCTAATTAAAAATTTCAGGGCTCCATTCCTGTCAGCAGCTTGGGGAAGTGAAGAGAGAAAAGCTTTGTTCAGCTGACTCGGGGCCAGGTGGAAAGGGTGTTTCCCCAACTTCATAAACTTCCTTCTTCAAATAATCCAAAAGGTGCTTAGAATGGGCGGCTTGGGGTGTGGTCTAGTCTCCCTGAGACATGGCCAGGGTGGGAGGTGGGAAGGGGCGCAGCTGTGTGGGGCGAGCTTCCTAACAGGGCCCCAACTCGCACCACCAGACTTGTTGGGAGGGTTGTCCAGGAGAACGAATGTTTGCCTCTGGATGAGCTGATCTGTACTTTCTAGCCATTACGGGTCACATCTTCATGCTTGGCCAGCAGAATGCAAGAGGGCTGGCTGAAATCCTCATGGGGACTTCATGGGTCCTGATTTCATATTCTTGGCCCTGAACCCAAGGCCCTATTTTGTGTGTCTCAGTCGTTGTGCTTAATGAGATCTGAGCGGTCAACATGGCCTATGGGTAGGTGGACAGGCCAAAGCGGGCTTCACTTTAAGGCAAAGAAGCCACATTTGCCAGAGACAGGATGGCTCTCACAGACTGGATCATCTGGTGCCCCCGAGGCTGCTGGGAAGCTGGGGACTGGACTGTCTATGGGCTCTGTGCCTCCAAGGGCTTTGAGGAGTGTCCCTAAGGCACGTGCTTAGATGGATTCCTGTGCCGTAAAAGCTTTTGGTTATGTCCCATATGGGGCTGGACTGGGGTTCAGAGTTTGTAAGAGACTCAGTCTTGTTCAGTCTTTTCCTGGTACCTGGGCAATGCCAAGGAGACACTCATCCTCACACCTTCCCTCTGTTCTTGCCCATTTCCACACAGACAGTGACATGAAAGGGGACAGAGCCCCCTGTGCTGGACAGAAGTGCCCAGAAGAGGCGAGAAATGAGGGCACAGGAGGGAGGGCGCCAGTCTAGTCTGGGTTCTCTTTCTCCCAATACCTTGCCTTTGGGAGCACAGAGCGCGAAGAGTAGAAATTTCTTGGAATGCAAACCCAGGAGGCTCCCCCTCCCCATGTGCCCATGTCTCTAGTGGAAGAGCCGGGGATCGGACAGCCCTGAGTTCTTCTCCTGTCTTTGCAGTGCATTAGCTGTGTCCTCGGGCAAATCCTGTAACCTGTGAGGGCCTTGCTTCCTGTCTGTAACTTCCCTTGCTCAGAGGATGGGTCCAGTATAATCAGTTATCTATTGCTCTGTAATAAAGCATGTAGACCCTAGAGCCTTAAAGCAACAACCGTCTGCTTGGGGCATAAGTCTGGGGTCCATGGCCATTCCTCTGCACTCACCAGCCTCACTTCCACTGCTAAAGCAGCAGGCAGTTGGCTGGCAGCTAGCAGTCTGGGATGGCCTCGTCTCCAGGTTTGGTGGTGGACACACTGCCCGCCAGGGGCTGGGACTGTTGGCTGGGCGCCCACCTCGCCTCCACAGCCTCGTGCCCAGGCAGGCTGGCTCAGGTGTGTTCCTTGGGGAGCTCAGACAGCTCTACAGCCCATGCTCCTCTTAGGGTTCTGCTCAGATCACGTTACTCACGGGCTGACCCAAAGCAAAGGGATGGGGAAACAGACCCCACCTCTTGAGGCTGAGAGATAATTTGTGGCCATTTCTTGCAACTCAAAGCACAAACCAAATGTTGCCCCGTTTATATCACGCTTCGTGACATCATGTGGTCATTTTTGGCAAGTGGTGTGACTCCAGGTCTGGGTTGGGCCTTGTGGCATTCACGCAGGGTGGTCAGAGTCTGCACACCAGTCTCCAAGTGCAGAGCTCCCCAAGGGCTGGGGCGCCAATCCAAGAGTGGACGGTGGGGCGCCCTCTGAGGTCCTCCTGCAACATGGGTCTTCACGGCTGACAGCATGGTCCTGTGTGACAACCTGGATGTGGAGGCTCAGCTCTTCTCACCATCTGTGAGGCAATGGAGAATGCGTATCGGTCTCTGCCCCGAGTCTCGGTACCAGAATTCCTGAAGCTCTTAGAAATTCCGACGTGATCGGGGCGCCTGGGTGGCTCAGTGGGTTAAGGCCTCTGCCTTCGGCTCAGGTCATGATCCCAGGGTCCTGGGATCGAGCCCCGCATCGGGCTCTCTGCTGAGCAGAGAGCCTGCTTCCTCCTCTCACTCTGCCTGCCTCTCTGCCTACTTGTGATCTCTGTCTCTCAAATAAATAAATCAAATCTTTAAAAAAAGAAATTCTGACGTGATAAAAAAAATAATAAAAAAAATTAAAAGAAGAAAGAAATAAAGAAAAAAAGAAAGAAATCCCTACGTGGTGACATTAGGAGGGCCTTCTGTTCTGATGACCAGGCTCTAGGTGGGCCCCTGGGAGGCTCCCTTCTCACCAGAAAGACCAAGTCTGATCAGAAACCTGGCGACTTCAGCTCGGGCCCATCCTCCGGAGAGGGAAGAGGAATGGGAAATGGAGTTAATGACCAATCACACTTCCATCGGGAAGCTGCTGTGAAATCCCAAAAGGATAGTGTTCAGTTCCCAGGTTGGGGAACACATGGCCGGGGGATGTGCCCCAATTCCACGAGGACGGCGGGCCTGTGCTGGGGACTCCCCTGTCTCTGTCTTCGCCGGCTGCTCACCTGTGCCCTTTGCCACGGCCTTGGATAATCTGGTAACTGTGTTTCCCTGACTTCTGTGAGCCACTCCGGCAAATTAACCAAACCTGAGGAGGCAGCGGCAGGAACTCCCGATTCGTGGGCCGAAGGGGGGCCGAGCACTAAGACGGAGCCCTGCCCCGGCAGGATCTGACACTGTGTTGAAGTGGCGGGCCCTCGGCTAGTGTCCCAGGGAACTGCGTGGGGCAAGTCCCCGACACAGCTGGACCGGAGTGTCACAAGCAGAGGAGGTGCTCCGGGGGACGATTCCTGTAAGAGGGAAGACCTGGGACTTCCCACTCAGCGGACCTTCGAATGCACCCCTGCCCCGACGCGAGGGCTCCGGACACCTGCCACGCACCCTCCACTCCGGCTCGTCTCTCCACGTGGCGCGACCGTGACACACGGTGCCGTCTGGAGATGGATCCGAAGCGCCCTTCCAGCTCGGGGTGAGAGGGGAGCCTTGCGTCGTCACCCGACGGGCCGCCCGCACCTCGGTCTCGGCAGGAACGAGCCCGTCCGTCTGCGGCCCGCAGCCCCGGGGGCAGCCCCGGGCTCCCCGGTGCGCGGCCCGCCGACCCCGCGCTGTGCGCAGACCACGCCGGAGGCCTCCCGCCCGAGCTTCGGCGGCCCCAGCCTCAGGCAAGAAGCAGATCCGCCGCGAGCTCCCCGGACACGGCCACAGGAGGGGCGGAGAGGCTCCGGGGAACACCGCGTGTCCGCGATCCACGGGGGCCCCGCCGGCGGCCGGGCCCGCGGCGAGGGCGCGAAGGCAGACCGAGGCCTTTCCTGGGCTCTGCCCGGACGGCGACACGGCCAGGAGAGGCTCGTCTGGAGACGACCGGGGCGCGGAGCGGGCGGCGGAGGGGGCTCTGCGGGGGCCGGTCGGCGGCCCGAGGCCCGAGGCGTGCACCGGGGCGCTCTGCGGTCCCGAGACCCGGCGGGCCCGGCGGGCGGCGGGCGCTGTCTCCCCCGCGGGCAGGCCCAGACGCCGGCACCCCGCAGGCGCAGCGACGGGTCACGCAAGGCCTCGGAGGCGCGCGTGCGCACGGACCCGGCCCCAACACCGGTTCGCGCCCCGAGGCCGCCCCGACAGCGCCCCCCGCTCCGCCACCCCGACAGGGCGCCCGCGCCGCTCCCAACATGGCCGCGGGGCGGGGCCTCGGCGGGGGTGTGGCCTGAGCCGCTGGCCAATGGGGCGGCGGGGGGCGCGCAGGAAACGGGGAGGTCGCGCAGGCCGCAGCCAATGGGGAGGCGGCGCGGGCCGTTTGCCGGGGGCCGCGCGGAGGCCGCATTCCCGCCATGTCGGGCCCGCGCGCGCCGGACTCGGGCTCCGGCTCCGGCTCGGGCTCGGGCTCGGGGTTCGGGGGCCGCAGGAGGACCTGGACCGAGCTGCTGGGTAAGAGGGCGTCGGGGCCGGAGGGCGGGTGGTGCCGGGCCCGGAGACCCCCTTCGCTCACAGCCTGCGCCGGCGCGGTCCCCGGCCGCTGCGCCCCGTGCCGTCTCCCGAACCCCAGTCGTCGTCCCGCCGGCCCCTGGGCACCGGCGGGGCTGGCCACCGGCCGGCCGGACGTGCAGGGACAGGTCGTCCGGGCCGCGGGCAGAGGTGCAGCGCGGGCGTCCCGCAGCCCCAGAGTCCGGGGCCTCAGGGCCAGGCAGTGCCCCGGGGCGCGGCGCGGTGCTGTGGGCGGACCGGCCCGCACTGGCTTCCTCGGCTGTGGCCGGCGTGTCCCGCTGCCAGGCGGCCGGCGCGCGCGCGTGTGTCTCGGGGCCGGCCGGCGGGACCGCCCTCGCTCCCGGGGTGAGCAGGTACGAGGGAGGTCCGGTGCGGCGAGGTCCGGAGCTCTCGACCCAGGAAGGATGCTTCGGTGCACGACGGCTTCTGCAGACGCGGCGACAGGACCCGTGGGCAGGCGGGGCTGCTGCCCGGTGACCCGAGGAGGGGCGGACGCTGTCCTCGGAGCTGCGGAGCTGCGGACAAAGCGGGCGCTCGGAGGGGCCGAGGAAGGCGGTCAGGGTGTCGGCCGGCCGGGCTGTGCTCGTCCTCCCCGCAGGCGCCCCCCGGGAGCTTCCTGCGCTCGCGCGGGCGTGTCGGGGGCTCTAGGGTTAGAACAAGTGCCGCTCGGGGGCAGCTCCTTTCCTCCGGGCCTCCCCGCGTTTGACCGAGGGCAGGCAGTGTCCGGGCTTCCGAACCGAGTTGCGGGTCTTTGGAAGTTGGGCTGTTGGTAGGAGAGCCTCTTCCTCCTGAATCACTAGGACATTTGTGACCCGAGGGAGACTCCGGTCTTGGGGGACCGGGATCGCTACAGGCTAACTCTTCGCTCTTCCTTTAGGGCAGGCAGGAGGCCTGAGGACTCACATGGAACCCATGGGGGCGGGGGGCGGGGTGTCCGCTTCTGCTGTGTCCTCGGCTAGCCTTTGCTCTCTGGCGAGGGCCCCTGGCAGAGGCCTCGGTCCCTTCCCGCAGGAAATGGGCGACGCTCCGGAATGCACAGGAGCCCCGTGGAGACACTGGGTCCCCGGGGTGCCTCTCAACAGGTCTGGAATGTTCCCGAGTCCGCTGGAGGGAGGGCTTCAGGGGTGCTCTGATGTGTGCCCTGATTTCCCCACAGCGGGAAGGGTCCGGAGGCCGCCGCCGGGGCCCGCCAGGGAGCGGGAGCTGCGGGAGTCAGCCGCGCGTCTCCTGAGACGCCATCTGAACCTGAAGGACCTGCTGGTTGAGGTAAGGATGGGTTGGCCCCAGCTGAGGCTGATGGACGCGAACAGACGCCCGGAAAGCCCCCTGAGCTTCTGGGAGAAGCACCCGCTCAGTGTGGCCCAGGTGAGGAAGAGACCGTCAGCGCTTACCTTTCGGGGCCTGAAGTGAGTTTAGAGTGAAGGTAGTTTCTTTCAGAAAGCTTGGGCAAGTTTCACCTTTTAAAAATGTTTATTCGGGGCACCTGGGTGGCTCAGTCCCTGAACCATGTGCCTTTGGCTCCGATTGTTTTTATGCACACACAGCTTGAACTTTAACTGCAGTTCTTTGTGTTTGGTCTCTAGGTAGAAGGTCCTGCCTGTAAAACTCTGTGTCTCGATCAGTCGATGGGTCCCGAGGCCTCGGCCGGTCTTTCTAGTTCATTCATAGGTAAGATAGAGCTCAGCTTTCTGAGCACATAGTTACGGAACAGCTTTCTGTAAAGGGACCCGGACCTGCTTGGGTTGCATATAAGGCTGTTATTTAAAAGCAGCGTTTGACTCAACGTGGGACTCAGAAGCAGGAGGAGCCAACGTGTCCCTTGGAAAAACATGAGACTGTAATGTGTACCTCGTTCATGCAGGTGGGGGAAACAGGTTGTGCTAGGTCAGAGAGAGCAGGTGGGAAGCCAGAGGGATGGGGTTGGGAGTATTTCAGGACATTTCAGTTTGAGAACGGGATCAGGGAAGTTCTGTGGAATAACAAAAAAATCAGTTATTTTCTGGACATTCACATTTTTATGAGGAAGTGACTGTCATTTCGGTATGGTATTAATTAATTTATTAATTTGTCTAAAGTATTTACTAAAATAACTGTAAACAGACTCACCTTGAGCCCTGATCACTACAGGTTTTGGGTGGATCATACTGATTTTCACTGCCCTGTGTTTGAATTTCACGTCTTAGTGTCACCATTCTGGGGAACCAGGCTCAGCCACACACTTTTGTTTTAAAGACATTATTTATTTATTTGACGGAGAGACAGCCGGAGAGGGCACCCAAGCAGGGGAATGGGAGAGGGAGAAGCAGGCTTCCTGCTGAGCAGAGAGCCTGATGCGGGGCTGGATCCCAGGACCCTGGGATCATGACCTGACCCGAAGGCAGATGCTTAACCAGTTGAGCCATCCAGGCGCCCCTCCATATTTCTTAATAGAAAATTTTTTTTTTTTTGGTGTTAAGTTGAAGTTCTTTATGTATTTTGGGTATTAATCCCTTATCAGGTATGTCATTTATAAATATCTTCTCCCATTCAGTAAATTGCCTTTTTGTTTGATTGATGGTTTTCTTCATTGTGGAAAAAGAATGGCTAGAAATCAACGTTTTTCCCCCTTCTACCATGAATAATCTCTTGACCCCAGTAGTTGATAATTTCTAATATTGTCATTTGGAATCTTTGTAAGTACTATTAATTGTTTTAATTTGCATATTGGTATGCGTTTTCAGGACCCTGAAGATAATGGGCATGTGCTAGAGTTTACTTGTCCTTTAAAAACAAACAAACAAACCTTAGTTTTGGAAGTCAATTAAATTAGAAAACTATTTTGGGGGCGCCTGGGTGGCTCAGTGGGTTAAAGCCTCTGCCTTCGGCTCGGGTCATGATCTCAGGGTTCTGGGATCGAGCCCCGCATTGGGCTCTCTGCTCCGCGGGGAGCCTGCTTCCCCCTCTCTCTGCCTGTCTGTCATCTCTGTCAAATAAATAAATAAAATCTTTAAAAAAAAAAATTAGAAAGCTATGTGCTTGTAGACATTATTTTCAGGCTGTTCAGCATTCTTTATTATTATTATATTTTAAGATTTTATTTATTTGACAGAAAGACACACAGCGAGAGAGGGAACAGAAGCTGGGTGGTGGAGAGGGAGAAGCAGGCTTCCCTGAGAGCAGGAAGCCAGAATGGGGCTCGATCCCAGGACCCTGGGATCAAAACCTGAGCTGAAGGCAGATGCTTAACGACTGAGCCCCCCCCGGGCGCCCCAATTTCTTCATGGATCGTGGACCAGGGGCTGGGTGCTCAGGAGGCTGGTAGCTACAGGTAAAAAGGCTTTTTACACCCTAGGTCTTCTGTTTTAGACGTAGTTTGTCTCAGGGTTTTTGTTCTGTCTTTAAGGCTCTGCTTTACAGGATCAAGCCTCGAAACTGGGTGTCCCAGTGGCTGTGCTGTCCATCCGGACAATGGTGTCCAGCATCGTGCAGATCTGTGCGTCTAGTGGCGAGCCCTCCCACAAGGTGCTGCTGGATACAGAGCAAAGGGTAAGACGCGGCACCGGGAACTAACAGTGCTTACTCGTTACTTCTGAGCTATTTGGGGTAATAGGACATTTCTTAAATATTGTTTCAGGTACTTTATTTTTTGCTTTTTTTAAGATTTAATCTCTCTTTACAGAAGAAACTGTCTTCCTTGTTGGAGGTGGCTCAGTATTTATTAGCTCATGGAATGTTCTCCCGTCTCTCCTTCTGTCAAGAGCTTTGTGAAGTCCAGGTAAAAATCTGACAGTACGGCTCTGCCTCTAGGGGCTTCTCAGTCTTGTGTTGAGCGGAGACAGCAGAGTCCCAGCATGTTCTTAGGGATTCCACCAAGCATCCCATGAATCACGGGCGCGAGGGGAGGCATTCAGCTCATGTCTCTGTGGGTGGGGGGAAAAAGGGCCTTCAGTGGCCGTATATGTCAGTGTTCACCCGTCGTTAGTAATGTTTATCAGACTCTACCACAGAAACATGGTCTCTCTTCTTAGGCATAATTATGAGCAACTTCCCATGGTGGTATAGTAAAGTAGAAAATTAGAATTAAAAAATTATTTTTACTTTGTTTTGAAGCATTTTGAATTCAGTAGGTTTACAGATTTTTGCGTAGTTGAAAGTACTCAAGGTAACCCGTTATGAAATGCGATCAGTAAGAATACAGTGACAGGAAAGGACAGCCCAGGTGACGGTGCGCTCACGGCCCCCCATTCTTTTATCTGGCATACCTGACGTATGTGTCTGTAGCTGTGTCAGTGTTGCTGTGGTCCCTGTGCTCGATGGCAGCTGTGGAGTTGGAGGGAGGGCAGCCGAATGTCTGTGCGTTGCCATGACGTAGGTGTCCACTGGTGTGCAGGGAAGAGTGGGTGGCTGCGTGGTTGGGGGCAGGAAAGGCTTTGTAGAGAGCTGGTGGCTGCACGGGGTGTGGAGGAGGAGTGCTGTTTTGTTGGGTGAAGGCGAGCTGGACAAAGTAGGCCATGGGACACAGGAGACTTGAGCAAGATGTCCTGGGGACAGGGGCAAGGGTGCTGCGGTGCAGATGGGGGAGCTCGCTGGGACAGAGAACAAGAGACACAGAAACCGGGTTATAAGGGTCCTGTGCTGTGTCCAAGACTAGGCCTTTGTTCTGAGAGCTGCGAAGAACCACCAAAGGGTCCAAAGAAGAAAGGAGGTTGCCATGTTCAGTTTGTACTGTGGGATCTTGTATTGGGCACAGGGGACTAAGTCCTAGAAGCAGGGGACACTAGGGACTGGACAGGGTACTGGCGGTTGGGGAGGTGAAGAGCGGGAGTAGTAAGTCTGAAGCCACAGTGACCATGTACGTGTTTGGGGCTGTGCCTGTCACTCCACCCCAGTTGTCCGTAGGGTCCAGGAGTTCAGTGTAGGGGCTCTGCACTTTGTAGGAAAATGTGTGCATGAAAGACGCGTACTACTCTTATTTTCTTCAGAATTCTTTGTTGCTTGAAGCTGTATGGCGTCTTCATGTACAGAACATTGTGAGCCTCCCGGAGCTGTTGGAAAGGTAGTGTACCATTGATTTTTTTACCTTACCTTAGTATTATAGGACTTACTTTTTGTGATCTAGAGTATTATGACTTATTTATAAATCAAAGCCAAAAATCATGGAGAGAAATTCTTCATTATTTAAAGAGAACATTTGTTATAATCAAATTCCTTGTCATGTACAAACTTGGTAATGTTTCCTTTGCATAAAATATATCACAGGAGGGATACCTGGGGGGCTCAGTCGGTGAAACATGTGCCTTTGGCTTAGGTCGTGATCCCAGGGTCCTGGGATCGAGTCCCACATCAGGCTCCCTGCTTGGTGGAGAGCCTGGTTCTCCCTCTGCCAGCTGGTCCCCTGCTTGTGCTCTCTCTCTCTCAAATAAATAAAAATCTTTAAAAATTTTTTCTTTTAAAGGGGATGCCTGGCTGGCTCAGTTGGAAGAACATAAGACTTGATTTTAGGGTTTTGAGTTTGAGACCCATGCTGGGTATAGAGATTACTACAAAAAATAAAATAAAATAAAATAAACTTCTTACCTAGAAAAAAAATATTTTTGAAGACTTTATTTGAGAGAGAGAATGAGAAAGAGAACGACATGGGGAGGGTCAGAGGGAGAAACAGACTCCTCGCTGAGCAGGGGTCCCTGTGTAGGCCTCGAACCTGGGACTCTAGGAAGATTACATGAGCCAACGGCAGTTGCCCAACCAACTGAGCCACCCAGGCACCCTGAAAAGAATTTTTTTTTTAAGATTTATTGATTTGTCAGAGAGGGCGAGAGAGACAGAGAGTGCACACACACAAGCAGGGGGAGTGGGAGACTCCCTGCTGAGTGAGGAGCTGGAGGTGGGACTTGATCCCAGGACCCTGGGATCATGACCTGATGAGCTGAAGGCGGCAGCTTAACTCACTGAGCCACCCAGCCGCCCCCCCCATAGAAAATTTTTAAAAAAATTTAAAAAGAGATATTCAGATAAATATGGTTGATAGAATGTGTGTACCTACTTTTATTTCCTCCTGAAGTCCCATGATTCAAAGGTGGCCGCTTACAGAGGGCAGTAGAAGAGAAGCGAGGAGGAGCGAGGTTTTGGAGGCAGAAGGACCCGTGATAAATGACCTAGGAGGCTGGAGACAGACTTGCCGGAGCCCCAGTGTGGTGCTCAGTCTGTTCATAAAGGGCTGCGGATGGGAGAGCCGAGCACCCCTGCCGGAAGGAGGAGGAGGGTGACTCAGTTTCTCTGAATGCACACAGAGGAGGCCTTGGGAGCTCTGGCCTGCTGTGCTCTTGGCAGCCTTGCAGAAAGCCAGACATGGGTGGATTTGTCATCAGGTCAGGGAAAACGGAGTGTCTAATTTGGGGAACCCTGAAGCACTGTTGAAAAGCCCATGTTGAAATCAGTGGTGTGGTGACATGTGGGTCACATCTGGATTTGAAAAGTTGGGTCTTCCCCTTAGACCAAAAAAATCCT
Organism: Mustela nivalis; assembly: GCF_964662115.1. Classification (NCBI taxonomy): domain Eukaryota; kingdom Metazoa; phylum Chordata; class Mammalia; order Carnivora; family Mustelidae; genus Mustela; species Mustela nivalis. Next base: position 259,797 of record NC_139037.1, read on the forward strand.
AGGTAAATCACAGGGGGAAATGAGATTTTGAAAATACTAGAAGAAATCATGGAAGATGACCCTATAATCTTGGAGCAGGAAAGGTCTAACAATGCTATAAGGCCCAGGACTTGGGCTGACAAATTTTAACTATGAAAAACACGTTTCTTGACCCATGCACCTGGGCATAGGGGATTTAAACAAGTGTCCAGATGGGGAGGGGAAGAGCGAAGCTGTCTGCAGGGGACCGCATCTTGCGTATTGAATAGCCTAGGGAACCACTACTGAGAAGTATTAGCGCGTCAGCAGCTTTCACAAGGTTGTAGGAAACTGCTCCAACATTCAGAATCAGTTGTGTGTGTGTGTGTTTTTTTAAGATTTTATTTATTAGAGAGATGGACAGAGAGCACCAGTGGGCAGAGCAGCAGGCAGAGGGAGAGGGAGAAGCAGGCTCTCCACTGAGCAGAGAGTCTGACACGGGGCTCAATCCCAGGACCCTGGGATCATGACCCGAGCCGAAGGCAGCCACCCAACTGACTGAGCCACCCAGGCGCCCCTCAGTTGTGTTTTTATACAAGAACGTGAACAATCTGGAAAGGAAGTTAAAATTTCATTCGGGCCCCTGGCTCTAAGAGCTAGAGAAACAGACGTTCCCTGCTCATGGACTGGAACACCTGATATTGTTAGGAGGGCAGCGTCCCCCGCCCCCAACACTAAGTGAAGCATGCGGTTTGATCTCCATCAAAACCTAATTTGGCTGGGCACCTGGGTGGCTCAGTGGGTTAGGCCGCTGCCTTCGGCTCAGGTCATGATCTCAGGGTCCTGGGATCGAGCCCCACATTGGGTTCTCTGCTCAGCAGGGAGCCTGCTTCCTCCTCTCTCTCTGCCTGCCTCTCTGCCTGCTTGTCATCTCTCTCTGTCAAATAAATAAATAAAATCTTTAAAAAAACAAAACAAAACCTAATTTGGCTTTTTTCCATACATGGACAAACTGATTCCGATACTGAAGTGGAGGTACAGGGGGCCCTGAGTAGCCAAAAATTCTTCAGAGAGAACAACATTGGGGGGGTCCTAAGTCCTGTTTTCAGAACTTACTATAGAGCTGGCCTGTGGAGCTGGCCCAAGGGTAGACCTAAAGCAGCGGGTCAGGATTTCCAGTCCAGACGTAAAGCCTTACATCTCGGTCATTGATTTTTTTTTTTTTTTTTTTTTTAAAGATTTTACTTATTAGGGGGCACCTGGGTGGCTCAGTGGGTTAAAGCCTCTGCCTTCGGCTCGGGTCATGATCTCAGGGTCCCGGGATCGAGCCCCACATTCAGCTCCCTGCTCAGCGGGGAGCCTGCTTCTTCCTCTCTCTCTCTGCCTGCCTCTCTGCCTACTTGTGATCTCTGCCTGTCAAATAAATAAATAAAATCTTTAAAAAAAAAAAAAGATTTTACTTATTAGATGGCACAAGCAGGGAGCCCAATTCTGGGCTCAATCCCAGGACCCTGAGATCATGACCTGAGCTGAAGGCAGACGCGTAACTGACTGAGCCACCCAGGTGTGCCCATCATTAGTTATCTTTTTAAAGCTTTGTTTACTTATTTGAGAGAGCACAAGCAGGAGGGGCCGAGGGAGATAGAGAATCCCAAGCATACTCCATATTGAATGCAGAGCTCGATGCAGGGCTCGATCTCAACCCTGAGCTCATAACCAACAGTCGGATGTTTAACCCACTGAGCCACCAGGTGCCCTGTCAGTTGATTTCTGACAAGGGGTGCCAAGACATCGAATGGGGGGATATGGTCTGTTTTACAAATGGTCTTGGGACAACTGAACATATACATGCAAAAGAATAAAGTCAGACCCATGTTCCACACCACACACAGCAACTAAGTCATCGTGCATCCAAGACCTCGGCGTGAGAGCTAAAGCCCTAAAACCTCTAAAAGAAAACCTAGGGTTACGTCTGCATGAGCTTGGATTAGGCGGTTGTTTCATGGACAGGATGCCTGAAACTCATGCAACAAAAGGAAACGTAGAAGGAAAATTAATGCTTCACCAAGTTATAAAACTTGTGTCAACACTGTTAAGACCATGAAAAGACAGTCCATAGAATGGAAGACATTTTTTGCAAATCGCATATCTGATAATCTAGTATCTAGAATAAAGAACTCTTGTAGTTCAATGATAAAAAGACAGTTTAATTACAAATGGACTAAGGATTTCAACAGACAGTTGTCCAAAGAGGGTACACATAAGGCCAAGCACAGGAAAAGGTGCCAGATGTTGTTGGCCCCAGAACAGCGCATGTCTGTCAGGTGGGGACCCCCCCACCCCTCTGCTCCTGCTTCCAGATCCAGGCTCCCCAGATGGTTCAGCATGACTGAGGCCCTTGACCAACGTCTGTCCTGTGACAGCCTAAAATTGCTGCTGTTTTCTTTCTTTCTGATTATTTATTTTTTTTCCCCAGGTAGTAGTCAGCTGTTCCAGTTATGGTCTTTAAAAATGATTCTTTTTAATGCCAGTAGCAGCTTCCCCGCCGGCTCTTCGGTGTCATTGGCCCTCTCCTGACGTCAGGGCACGGCCAAGGGGCTGCCAGCTAGTTCTCGGTGCTTAGGCTTCCTAGTGAAGTGTGTGTGGAAGAAGAGGGCCTGATGGGTTCGGGACAGTGGTGAGCCCGGGGTGAGCTGCGTGCTTTGTCCCTAGTCATGCCGACACCCAGTCCACGGTTGCGTGGCTCTTCAGGGACCTGTGCCTTCTGTGCGAGCAGATGGAAGCGTCCACTCAGGACACTGACATTGCCCGGACTATGCTTTCTGGTAAGTGCACACCAGGGACAGCTTCATGGGCAAAGTTGAGGTCTATGGGAATGCTTTCTGCTGCGAGGGTCTGTGGGAAATGGACAGCCCCACCCTAGCCTAGGAATTTGGAATGGAACCGACTTTACCTGGACCTGCTCCATGGGTCTGCTCACCCCTGAATGGTGTGCGAGCTTTGATACAGTCCGTCAGCTGCCCCATTGTGTTTGGGGGCCTATTGCTGGTGTGTTTAAAATATGCAGATTATGATCTGCTGAATTGGGAGGCACAACCACTCACAAGGGGTTGTCAGGTAGCTTTCTCAGCACCCAAGCTCCCCCTTCCGGGAAGAGAAAAGCCCCAGAGCCATGTTGACCGGGCACTGGCCGTGTGGCTTCAGGGCACTTCATGGAGAGAAGTCCAGTCACAAGAATTTGTCCTTTCAGATCCCAGAAAAGGAGGGTCTAGGGAGCTGGGGAAGCCCACAAGTGAGGCGGAGGCAGAGCAGGCACCTGTTACTTGTACGGTGCTTCGGCCTGAGGCCACTGACTTTCTGTGGACTCCATTTTAAGCAGTTATTTTCAAACGTTAAAATGTGCTCAGAAAAAGCGAAGTAGAAACTGTGGCAAGCGTGCTGAGCTCACGGCCTGATCTGCACGTCAGACTTGGGTGAGAGCAGGGGCGCCGTGCTGTCCTGGACAGCAGCTCAGAGTGGCTGTCTCTTGTCACACTTGTTTTTCTGGGTGCGTTTCCCTTAGAGTGGGCCCTATCCCCGGCTCCTCTCTGAGCCAGCAGATCCTGGCCATTGCCAGGAATGTCTGAAGGACAAAATGTACAAGTAGAAAATTAGAGGAGAAGTGGAATGTTCCATATAGGTAGCCTGTGAATTTTTTTTTACATTGCAGAAGAGGTGTTCCTTTTTCCTGAAACTTTCTTGGTGATGGATGCCAGCTCCTTATGAGTTCCCGAGTCTAGACTCAGAGTTTAAGTTTAAATTGAAGATGAGACAAAGAATCTTCTAATCTTTTCAGGAAGTAGGAGTCTGTTTCCTGCCTTGTTCCCCAGATTGTAATGCTTCTGGTCCTTCTAGAACCGGCCTTACATTATTTGTTTAGGAGATTGGCTGGAGAGACCATCCACAGGAAACTTAGATTTTTTTTTTTTTTAAGATTTTTTTGTATTTATTTGACATAGAGGGATCACAAGTAGGCAGAGAGGCAGACAGAGAGGGGGAAGCAGACTGCCCGCCGAGCAGAGAGCCCGAGGCGGGGCTCGATTCTAGGACCCTGGGATCATGACCTGAGCCGAAAGCAGAGGCTTTAACCCACTGAGCCACCCAGGCGCCCCTATTTTAAAGATTTTATTTATTTATTTATTTGTCAGAACGGGGGGCGGGCACACAAGCAAGGGGCGTGGGGGGGGAGCAGACTCCCCACTGAGCAGGGAGCCTGAGGGGGTCTCTGTCCCAGGACCCCTGGATCATGACCTGAGCCGAAGGCAGACGCTTAACCAACTGAGTCCCCCAGGCTCCCCCTCTTTCTTAAAGTGATCTTTACACCCAGCATGGGGCTCAGACTTAACACCTCTGAGGCCAAGTGTCACCCACTCCACCGACTGAAGCAGCCAGTCATCCCCAGATACTTTGTTTTAATAGAAGAATCCTTCCCATTACCTCGATTATGAGTAGTTAGTTCCCTTTCAAATAGAGCAGCGAGAAGCAAAGTCTGGTTCAGGAAGGTTTGGGTTGGTTGGGCCAGTGAAGGCACGTGTGTGGGGAGTGGCGCGGGAAGAACAGACATGGGTGTGCACCTTTCCGGGTGTGGGGAAGTCGGTGCCCTGCGTGATCCACGGTGTGCATATCCATCCTCGGGTTTTGTGGTTTTTCAGATTTTGTGCAGTTGTTTGTTTTGAGAGGATTTCAGAAAAACTCGGATCTCAGAGGTGTGGAGCCTACACACGTGGCCCGGGTAAGAGAGTCAGATGGAGAGTCTGGAAGTGGCTTGTGACAAAAATGGAAGTTCTTTTTTTTTTTTTTTTTTTTTTTTTTTTTTTTTAATATTTATTTATTTATTTGACAGACCGAGATCACAAGGAGGCAAAGAGGCAGGCAGAGAGAGGGGGGGAAGCAGGCTCCTTGCTGAAGCAGAGAGTCCGATGCGGGGTTCGATCCCAGGACCCTGAGATCATGACCTGAGCCGAAGGCAGAGGCTTTAGCCCAATGAGCCACCCAGGCGCCCCAAAAATGGAAGTGCTTAGACCAGTGACCCCACATGCATCTATAAGCCTTTTTTTTTTTTTAAGATTTTATTAGCACAAGTGGCCAGGAGGGGTCAGGGGAAGGGGCAGAGGAGAGGAAGAAGCCGGCGGATGACATGGAGCTTGATCCCAGGATCTTGGGATCATGACAAGAGCTGAAGGCAGGCACTTAACGACTGAGCCCCCAGGCGCCCCTCATCTGTCAGCCCTGATGGGAGATCTGGACTGTTGTCTTCCTGAGGTGCTCCCTAGTGCCGTCACTGCCTACGGCTAGTGGACGTGAGGAAGTGGAGCAAAGCAGGGATGTCTCCCGCCATTTTCTGGTTTCCGAAGTTCCTGTGGGTGAAAGCCTTCAGCACGTCCCAGAATTGGAGAGCTATTTAGCAGCAGAACTCTGTGCGGACCCCGTGAGCCCCAGGCCGTGGGAGGCTGGCAGGGTGAGGCCGAGGCCCGGGGCCACGCTGAGAGAGGTCCTGGGGGTCAACAGCGGATCCTTGCAGGAAGTCTGCCTCTTGCTCTGTTGGGTCTCCCCCGTGTCAGGCTGTGTGTGGAGGCACTTTATCATTTTCCTGTAGGGTGACCGCTTGTTTCCCTGGGCAGTACCCCGAGGTGAGTAAACATGGCCCGTGTTCTCCTTTGACAGGTTGCGGTGACCGTGCTGCAGAGGATGCTGGTCTGTGAGTTGACTGTGCCGAGCCCCAGGGTGGGCAACAGCTAGTTGGCTAACCAAGGGTTCCCAGGGTTTCTTGCCTTTCCAGCTCAAGTACTCACCCGAACTTATCCTCGACTGTTGGTCCTGCTTTCAGCTGTCAGTGGCTTTGCATTTCATGTCGGGACCTGTTAACAGTTAACTAGGGAAGCATTTTATTGCTTCCAACATTTGATGGATTTAAAAGGCTTAAGTCTTTGGTACCATTGGATTGTTTGGGGGACCTGTATTCTTGGGGGGGTGTCGGAGGCCGACGGGGTCTCTTCCCTGGAAATTGAGGAGCTTCCCTTTCTCAAAGACTCACTACCTGATTTGTCTGGGAGTAGCTAGCCAGGGGTCATTTTTGGTGGATTGTGAGGCTGAACTGTTGTGTTTTCTGTTCCCGCCATCTGTCGTCAGTCGCTCTTGAGGCACTGGCCACCGGGCTGCAGGACGATTCCCCAGCGTACGGGACAGTGAAGAACTGGTGCGTCCTGCGGGCAGGCCTGCTGGGCTTGCGTGGACCTTCTCTTGAAGGTCTGGGTGTCTGAACCACTCCTGGAGCCTCAGCGGCTTGCCTGCTGCTTCACGGTTCTCTGCCACTGGGACGGCGTCCAGGGAGGATGCTCGCTGGAGAGCACTGGGAGCCCTCGGGCCCACCTGCTTCTTCGGAATATGAGGCGGGAGGCTGGCTGGCCCCCTTCAGCCTGAACCCTCTGTCCCCTGGGTGTCTGTACTCCTGGTGTGAGCCCAGATTCCCACCCAGGGCACCCCTGGAGTGACCTTCTCACTGGGCTCTCCCCTGTGCCAGTGCCCCATGCCCTCTCCTCCACAGGAGCCTCCTCTGCTCCCCAGGGCTGGCACTCACACGTCCCCGTGGTCATGATCTTGCCACATTAGCTTTCTGTGTGGCTCCTGGAGCCACACATTAGGATTGGTTGTTGGGGGGTCGGGTTTGCTCCATAGTAAGGGGGAGGCAGGCCTGGAAGCTGGTTCTCTCCTGGGAATCCAGGAGAATTCTCCCACATTCCCAGGCCTTGCAAAGCCCTCCAGCATCTCACTGTTCTGCCTCGATGGCCTGTGTTCCGGTTGCTTTAGCGAGCCCGATCATGCCGCACGTCGCTTGCACTGATCATACGGCGTTGCGCTGTCTCTCAGTTTTATGCATTTTTATTTTTATTTTTTTTAATTTTTAAAATTTTTTTTAAATTTTTTTAAAGATTTTATTTATTTATTTGACAGAGAGAGATCACAAGTAGAGAGGCAGGCAGAGAGAGGGGGGAAGCAGGCTCCCCGCTGAGCAGGGAGCCCGATGTGGGGTTCGATCCCAGGACCCTGAGATCATGACCTGAGCCAAAGGCAGAGGCTTTAACCCACTGAGCCACCCAGGTGTCCCAGTTTTATGCATTTTTATAACTGCATGGCTCAAACCCATGTCTTGAGAGTCCGAGAATGACTATGGATGTGTTTGTTTCTTTTTAAATTTCCTTTTTTTTAAAGTCTTTTTTTTTTTTTTTTAAGATTTTATTTATTTATTTGACAGAGATCACAAGTACGCAGAGAAGTGGGGTAGGGCCGGGAAGTAGGCTCCCTGCAAAGCAGAGAGCCCGACATGGGGCTCGATCCCAGGACCCTGAGATCGTGACCTGAGCCGAAGGCAGAGGCTTAACCCACTGAGCCACACAGGCACCCCTTAAATTTCCTTTTTTAAAAAAGATTGCTCTATATTTAAAAAAAAAAGATGGCTCTGTATGAGAGGGGGCGTGGGTCGGGGCAGAGCAGAGGGAGAGTCCCCATCAGGCTCTCGTGGAGTCCCAGCATGGGGCTCAGTCTCATGACCCCGAGATCACGACCAGAGCCAAAACCAAGAGTTGGACGCCTAACCGACTGAGCCCCCAGGCACCCCTCTTTTTAAGTTTCTTATTTGGTTGCCAATATTTACAATAAAACCAGACTCTGCCCCCAGCCCCCTGGTCTGGATGGCCAGGCTTCCTGGTACCTGGGACTCGCATCACAGTTTTGTCTACCCGGAAGGCCAGCAGGGCCCGCAGCTGCCCTTCCTGCCCAGTGTCTCCCCGTGACTTGTGTGACGGGAGCTCTTCTCCCTGGGGAACTGGGAAGAGCTTCAGTGACTCTGACCCTGGCTCACTGAAGTGCCCGCAGGGCCCCACTGTCCGGCAGCCCCGAGAGCCTTTGTCCCTCCTGCCGCATCAGTCACGTCCGGCCTGCTGACCTTCCTCCCACTCCTGGCACGGGAGGTCCTTGGCTTCAGGAACCGTTACTGCGTCTGAGTGCCTGTGGGTGCCAGGTGCTGTGCGCCAGCCTGGCTGTTGGCCTGCTGCCCGTGACCCCCATTTCACAGATGGGCATACTGAGGCTTTGTGAGGTTGGCATGTTTCCAAAGGGAAAGCCTTCCCTTTCCAGGTGTCCTACTCCACGGGCAGCTTCTTTCTTACGGAACCTGCCCTTCTCTGGACTTCTTTTATTTTGTGTATTTATTTATCAGAGAGCTAGATAGGGAGCAGAGGGGGAAGCAGGCTCCCGCTGAGTTGGGAGGCCGATGTGGGGCTCCATCCTAGGCCCCCGAGATCATGACCTGAGCCAAAGACCGATGCTTCACCGACAGAGGTGCCCCCCACCCTGCCCCCAATGCCCTTGGACTTCTTTTCACATTAGTGGCACCGTGGCCTGGCTGGCGAGTGCTTCAGGGTTATGGGAAGGGCCAGCCTGTGCGCCCCCTGGACTTGGGACTGGGGGCTTCGGGGTGCACGTAACCTTGCTGGACAGTGACCTTTGGTGAGCTCTTGCTGGGGAGTGGGTGTGATGTTGTCGGCCCTGCGGGGACCTCTCGCTGCTGTGTTGGCAGGTTCGGCGTGTTCTGTGGACACATGTGTGGCGGAACGATTTCAGCAGATGTGCCAAAGAGATTTTTCAGTCATACTCTGACTCAGGTGCTGACTCACCAGCCTGTGCTGAGAGGTGGGTTCCTGGACCCCCTTGCTTGCCTCCCTCATGGGCGCGTGGGCCCTGAATGTCCGCACTGAGATCGCTTAAGACTCGAGGGCATGTGAGCGTCAAATAACCTTTCATTTGAAACTTACACATTCTCATAAAGAAAATTCAGAATTAACAAAGTATGGGAAGGAGAACTGTCCCCTGTGTCATCATCGAAACAGAAACACGTTTAACGTGAAACCTTTCTTGTGGTCCTTTCTCAATAGATGAATATTGAGTTATCAGAGTGGATTTCTAGATTCTTCTTTGATCGATCCTCTATCACATAAGCACTGATGTGGGAGTTAGGGACCCTGACCCTGTGCAGTTGAAAATCTGCATATAGCTTTTTTTCTTTTTTAATTAAATTTATTTATTTGTCGGAGAGAGAGCACAAGCAGGCGGAGAGAGAAGCAGGCTCCCTTCTGGACAAGGAGCCCGATGTGGGACTCGATCCCAGGACCCCGGGATCATGACCTGAGCTGAAGGCAGAGGCTTAACCCACTGAGCCACGCAGGTGCCCCTAGCTTTAGACTTTCCCAGACACAAGTACTAACAGCCTTCCTGGTGAGAAGCCCTTGATTAATACGCATTTTATATGTGACATGTGCTGTGTACTGTGTTCTTACACTAAAGTAAGTTGGAGGGAAGGAGGTACCGTTCAGACACGACAGGAAGAGAACACGTTGGCAACTGTACCGCATTAAGAAAAAGCGGCAAGCGAGTGGACCCACGTGTCTCAAGTCCATCTTGTTCAGGGGGTCAGCTGTAGTTACAGGCTCTTTCCTGAAGTGGTCGATGCCATGTCATGTGCCCACGAGTGTCCTTGGGGTGATGTCACCATCTGTTCAGTGATGGGGTTTGCAAGTGCTCAGGTTCCTGCCCGCCAAGCTCACTCTGTGTGGCACCGTGTCCCCAGCAGCGTTGTCAGGTAGCACGAGGGAAGCTTCTGGCACTCGCCGTGGTGCACTCTGGCCTGCTCCAGCCAGACCTCCTTGCAGCTGCGTCCTTGCTGATGGCTTACCCACCATTAGAGTTGAAAAGAGCAAAGTTCAACAATTGACGCGTTAGAAAATACAGCAGATCCGGCAAGGGCTTAGCAACAAGGAGCTGGGCCAAAGACACACCTGATAGCAGAAGACGGTTCACAGACAGAAATGATTGCTAATGATTGAAAAAATGCAAGTTAGGACAGCTTTTTGTGATGACTGAGTGACATATTTGTCTGTTTTTACTCCTGAGTGAAGTTTCTGATGCTGTTCGGATGCAGAGAGAGTGGAGCTTCGCAAAGACCCACCCCCTGCTCACCAGTCTGTACCGCAGGGTGGGTGACGCGCTCCTGCTGGCGGCGGGGGGGCCCCGGGGCTCCCATCTAGACCCCTGGGGGCCCAGAGGCTGGACTTGTCACGGGGGCGGAACACCTTCTCCTTGAAAGGAGACCCCTTGCTGTTCACAGGGACCCTGAGGGGGGCGGCTGGAAGCGGGGGGGGGGGGGGTGAGGCCCGGCTGCCCGAGGAGTGGCTTGTTTCCACAGCTGAGCTGGGGACCTTCTGTTGCAGCTCTTCGCCATACTGTGCCCGGAGGAGCTGCTTGGCCACTTGCAGGAGGTTCTGGAAACACACGAGGTGAACTGGCGGCACGTGCTCTCCTGCGTGTCCACACTGGTGATCTGCCTGCCCGAAGCGCAGCGACTGATTAAAGGTGCCCTTGGCGGGGAGCCCCCAGCGCATGTGTGCGGGTCCCGCGGTTGGTGGCTGAGCCTGTGGGTGCAGGTGGCTGCTGGCTGCTCTGCTCCCAGCGAAGGGCGCCCCGGTCTTCCTGTCCATGCCTTCCATCTGCTCCCATGCAGCCGCGTGCCGTTGGTGTCGGGTTGCTCCAGGCCCTCATGACCCCGCCTCTTGCACTTGGCGCTGGGCGTGCACACGCTCCCACCCAGTGTGTCCTGCCCCTGGTAGCACACAAGTCCTTATCTGCCTCTCTCGTGGGCCCTTCCCTCCTAGACTGGGTGGCTCGACTGCTGGCCCGAGCGTTTGAGAGCTGCGACCTAGACAGCATGGTCACCGCGTTCCTGGTGGCACGTCAGGCTGCGCTGGAGGGCCCCTCCGTGTTCCCGCCCTACCCAGACTGGTTCCAGGTGAGCCCCCCACCTCTGGCGGTATGCGCTCACGGCTGGGCCCCCAGCTCGCCGTCCCAGGGACACTCGTGTTCAGTGGTCAGGTCTGTTCGGCCCGCCTCCCCCGGGGCCCCATGCTGCCCATGCTGGTCCTCCCGTTGTGGCCGGTGCACCTGCCGGACCGGGTCCCCAGGTTGGGGTGCTGTCGGGAAAGTGTAGACTGTTGTGGTGGGTCTGCGCCATGTGTGTTCTCGCTGGCCCTCCCCTCGGTGGACGCTGCCCCGGTTTCTCGCCCTGTCCATGCCACAGTGCCCAGACCTGCTGGGGCTGCTGCTGTGGGGGTGTCTATCCACACATCCGCTTTGAAGGTTGGGAGAGTGTCAATCTGGTGGGTTGAGAGCCATCCGAGGCCTTGTAGATGTTTCGGGTTTGCCTGGCGCGCTGCCTGGCTGCCTGGCGGCTGCTGGTGGGGAGCCCATGCTCCCCAGCTCTGAGGGCAGCTGCACCGGCCAAAGCTGCCTTGGCCCAGCCTCTGCCCACCTATTGGGGAGGATGGGCGGGCACGGTGTTTGCTCTCATCTCCTCACCCCTGTGCCCTGTGTTCCCAGCAAGAGCTGCTGGCCCCGGGGCTCCTGCTGGACATGCAGGGGCTCTGGCCATGTCCTCAGCCAGGGTTCCCTCTCTGGTCCTAAGAGCCGGCCTGTGTCAGCATGTGGTTTCTTTCCCCAAGACCTGAGTCCAGGTCATTCGGTCCAACCAGGTGTCTCTGGGCCTGGGATTTGCTGAGTTTTGGGGTGTCATATGGACGGGAATGCTTCGCACATGTTGCGTTGATGGTGGGGTGTTACGGGTTTCTTTTTACTTCTACCTTTTCAGTTTTATTGAGATACAGTTTATAGAAAATGCACGCAATTTAAGTGAAAGTTTGGGTGAGTTTGAAAGATGTTTATGTGCATGTTCAGTGTTTGATCTCTTTTAATCTTTATTTTGAGAATGTTAATGTAAAAAGGCCAATGTGATGACTTTGAATTTGAGCTGTTTAAGGTCCTGAATCCCAGTTCTCAGCTCACCTCAGTGTCCTTGTAACTGTCATTTTCCTGGAGTGACAGTGTGTGCCACTGCAGCCGCGCATCTGGGGACGGCTCTGCCCCTCTGATACTTCCTGTAAATGCCTCACAGGCCCTGCTTTCTTCCGGCGGCCTGTTTCTCATGCTCTTTCCGGGGTGTCCTGAGGCTCACTCTTGACGGAATGAGTGTTGCCAAGGGTCCCTGACCCGTCTGTGTAGACAGATGAGACCGAGGGAAGTGGTGCCCCTTGTACGTTGGTGGGAGCTGAATGGTGATGTGGGGGCACTCGTCTTTCCATCTGGTGGCTTGCTTTTTTTGCTTTTTTTTTTTTAGTTTTTATTTTATTTTTTTAAGATTTTATTTATTTATTTGACAGACAGAGATCACAAGCAGGCAGAGAGACAGGCAGGGGGTGGGAGGGTAAGCAGGCTCCCCACTGAGCAGAGAGCCCGATGCGGGGCTCGATCCCAGGACCCCGAGATCATGACTTGAGCCGAAGGCAGCGGCTTTAACCCATGGAGCCCCCCAGGCGCCCACCCCTTTAATCCATTTTGAATTTGGTTTTGTGTGTGGTGTAAGAAAGGGACCAGGTGCGTTCTGCGTGTGGCTGTCCAGTTCCCCCAACACCCTTTGTTGAAGAGACTGTGTTTTCTCTGCTGGATCATCTTTCCTGCTCCGTTGAGGATTACTCGACCAGAGTTGTGGGTTCATTTCTGCCTTTTCTGTTCTGTTCTTTTGATCTGTGTGTCTGTTTTTGTGCAAGTAACATAATGTCTTGATCACTACAACTTTATAAGATTTCTAAAGTTTGTTTTATTATTGTTATTTTTTTAAAAAATTTTAAGTAATTTCTACACCCAACATGGGGCTTCAAGCTGCAACCCCCAGATCAGGAGTCCTGTGCTCTGACTGCCAGCCAGGCATCCCATGGTCACCAGAAGTCCAGAATTATGATGCCCCCAGCTTTGCTCTTTTTCTCCCCCCAAAGTTGCTTTGGCTATTTGGGTTCTTTTGTCAGTCCATAGGACTGTTTGTTCTACTGTGAAGAATGCTGTTGGTATTTTGGTAGGGTTTACAGTAAATTTATGGATTGCTGGGGTACTTGGGTGGCTCGGTCATTGAGTGTCTGCCTTCGGCTCCGGTCATGGTCCCAGGGTCCTGGGATCGAGTCCTGCATCAGGCTCCTTGTTCGGCGGGACACCTGCTTCTCCCTCTCTCGCTCCTGCTTGTGTTCCCTCTCTTGCTGTGTCATTCTCTGTCAAATAAATAAATCTAAAACACACAAAAAAATGTTTGGTAGAATTCATCTGGCCTGGAATTCTGTTTATTGGGAGTTTATTAATGACTGGATTTCTTTGCTGGGAACCGATCTGTTCAAGTTTTCTATTTCTTTTTCTTCTTTTTTAAAAAATATATTTTATTATTTATGTGTGAGACAGAGCGCACGCGTGCATGAGAGGAGAGAATGTCAGAGGGAGAAGCAGACTCGGAGGTCCTGGAACTCCGGGATCACGACCTGAGCAGAAGGCAGTTGCTTAACCGACTGACCACCCAGGCACCCGAGTGTTCTATTTCTTCTGTTTCAGTTTTGGGAGGTTTTATATTTCTAGCTGTTTATCCATTTCTTCCAGATTGTCCAGTTTGTTGACATACAGTTTTTTGTCATGATGTCTTATAATTGTCCCTATTCCTGTGGTACTGGTTGTTACTTCCTCTCATTTGTGATTTTGTTTCTTGAAGTCTTTATAAGTCTGACTAGAGATTCCTCATTTTTATAGCTTTTTTTCAAAGAACCAGCTCCTGATTTCATTGATCTGTTATTTTTCTTTTTTTTGTTCTAGCTTCTGCATTATCTCATCTTTATTATGTCCTTCCTTGTGCTGGTCTTAGGTTTTGTTTTGTTCCTTTTCTAGCTCCTTTAGGTGTAAGGTGCGGTCGTGTATTTGAGATTTTCCTCCCCTCACGGAGGGCCTGAATTGCGATAAACTTCTCTCTTAGAACTGCTTTTCCGCATCCCAAAGGTTTTGGACTGTTTGTGTCCATCTTCATTTGTGTCCACATACTTTTTTTTTTTCTTGACTTCTTGGGTTGGCCCATTCATTTTTAGTAGCATGTGGAACCTCCATGTGTTTGTGGTTTGTCCAGATTTTTCTTGTGGTCGACTCCTGGTTTTATAATGTTGTGGAGTTTGTTCTGTCGGTCTTTAGGTCGCTTTCTGGAGCATTTGGGATGATTGGAGTTACCTAGTTGTGTCTGTGGGTCAAGGTGAGCTGAGGGCCTCCTGCTCTACCACCTTCTTCCCCTTACCTGTGACTTCTCCTGTTCAGAAGAATTCTGACCGAAATCCGGCATTGCGATGGAGGTGCTGCGGGCCTCCAGCCGCAGTGGCAGAGGCTGTGGCGTGGTGGTGAGCTGGGCCGCGGCAGGACTTCGTGTGGCTCGGTATTCGGTTCTCGGCACAGGCTCCTCGCGGCCCCTCAGGGTCGGTGTCCGTTCTGGAATGCCCAGGGCCCCTCAGTTCCTGCAAGGGCCCACTTACGTCTTTGTGAGCTGGGCACTTCCAGGGGCGCCGGGGCTGCCCTTCTCCGCCCCTCCCTTGCAGTGACCTTGTCGTCACCGAAGAGTCTGGGAGTTACCGTGGTTCGGAAGTGGCTTCGTGGTGTGGAATGTGTTTGTTGGCTGAGGAAACGCCCTTGGCAGGGCAGCTAATAAAGACACTGTGCTTCTGAGGGTCACCAAGAGCGCAGTTACTGATCCCTGAGGAATGGGGTTTTCATCTTTGCTGTAAGTGTTCAGCCCGCTCACAGCCAGGCAGAGCCGTGCGCGGTGGGGCTGCTGCGGCCTGCGTGGCTGTTTGCCTTTGGGTGCAGCCGAGCCTGTGTCTGTCGCCACTGCCGTGTCCCTGCGGGGGTGGTGTGGGTGCTGCGGCCCCTCATGGAGCCAGCTGCCTGGCCCTCACCCCGCCTCTCCCTCCAGGCCTCCTTTGGGAACACAAGGGGCTTCCACAGCAGCAGCAAGAAGACACTGGTCTTTCTCTTCAAGTTCCTGTCAGACCTCGTGCCCTATGAGGCGCCCCGGTACCTGCAGGTGAGCAGTGGCCCACACTCCCAGCGTCCCCCCTGCTGGCCCTGCCGCGGGCCTCCCCACCAGGGTTGTGCTTGTGCTCCGCCGTGGGCACCACGTGGGTGCTACTGACATGCCCAGGGACTGGCGCGATATCTGCCCCTGTGGGGCTGTCGGTGACAGCTCACAGTCCCTCACAAGGGCGGGGAGGTCTGTGCTGGCTCAGAAGTCACCTGCTTGGTGGGGGGGTATTGTTGCGGATGCAGTGCTACAGGCCCCTGTTTGGTTTTTGAATGATGTATTATTTATTTTTAGGTAGTTTCAGGTTTTTATTTATA
Organism: Mustela nivalis; assembly: GCF_964662115.1. Classification (NCBI taxonomy): domain Eukaryota; kingdom Metazoa; phylum Chordata; class Mammalia; order Carnivora; family Mustelidae; genus Mustela; species Mustela nivalis. Next base: position 275,079 of record NC_139037.1, read on the forward strand.
TTCCAGTTAGTTAATATATAAAATAATGCATTTTTCTGTTGAAGAAGAACTAGGATATACCCCAAAGTGCCCAAGGCCATTGCTTCCAGAGGTGGAAGAACTTAAACCCTCAGATAGAGTTTGCATTTTTAAATATTTTTTTTATTTATTTGACAAAGAGAGAGAGATCACAAGCAGGCAGAGAGGCAGGCAGAGAAAGAGGGGGGACGCAGGCTCCCTGCTGAGCAGAGAGCCCTATGTGGGGCTCAGTCCCAGGACCCTGAGATCATGACCTGAGCCAAAGGCAGAGGCTTAACCCACTGAGCCACCCAGGTGCCCTTAGAGTTTGCATTTTTAATCACAAATCTGCAAGCATTCCGTGATTAAAAATGCCTTATTGCGGGGCGCCTGGGTGGCTCAGTGGGTTAGGCCGCTGCCTTCGGCTCAGGTCATGATCTCAGGGTCCTGGGATCGAGTCCCGCATCGGGCTCTCTGCTCAGCAGGGAGCCTGCTTCCCTCTCTCTCTCTCTGCCTGCCTTTCCATCTACTTGTGATTTCTCTCTGTCAAATAAATAAATAAAATCTTAAAAAAATATATTTTCTAAAAAAAAAAAAAAAAAAAAAAAAATGCCTTATTGCAAGCTTTCCTTTTAATCAGATAATTCTGCCCAGCATTGTTTGAAGGGTAGGGCACTAGAAACTCATTCTTTTTTTTTTTTTTTTTTTATTCATTTGACAGATAGAGATCACAAGTAGGCAGAGAGGCAGGCAGAGCGAGAGGAAGGCAAGCAGGCTCCCCGCGGAGCAGAGAGCCCCATGCGGGACTCGATCCCAGGACCCTGAGATCAAAACCCGAGCAGAAGGCAGCTGCCCAACCTACTGAGCCACCCAGGCGCCCTTCTTGTAATTCAGAAATTTCAGAAATTTCCATGACATTCCAAAGAATACATGTGACCTAAGGGACCAGGAATCCTATAGAATGTGCCAAGACCCGGTGAAAGCTCAGGACTCCCAGCCTGCCTTGAGGGCTCGACACCTCGTCTGCCTGGGGCTGGGGCACCCCGTGTTTGCACTGTAGGGGACAGACTGGGGGGAGTGCCAGGCTGCGGAGGGGAAGGGCCAGCTCTGTGCGGGGACCCCGCCGCACGCTCTCCCTGGCCAGGCCAGCGTGGGAAGGAGAGGCCAAAGCCGCATGTAGACAGACCCTCAGCCGGGGGAGAGCCCCCTGGAGTTCATGGCTCACTCATCCTCTGAGTTTCCAGCCGTCCGTGGGCGTTCAGGCGGTGGCGGCGAGCTGTTGCAGCTGCCCCAGGAAGTCCCCCCTCGTTCCTGGGCTGTGGGGTCCAGCTCTGCCGTCCGCCCGCAGGCACACATTCTCCACCCGCCACTGGTGCCGAGCAAGTACCGCTCCCTCCTCACGGACTATATCGCGCTGGCCAAGACGCGCCTGTCGGACCTGAAGGTGAGTGTGGTCTCCCCTCCCCGCAGCGACCGCTCCTCGTCCTGTCCCTTCAGAGGCCCGGGCCTCATGTTCCCGCTGTGTCCCCAATGCAGGTTTCAATGGAAAACATGGGCCTCTACGAGGATCTGTCTTCAGCCAGGGACATCATAGAGGTAAGGTCACCTCGGTTCTGCTGCTGCCTGTGGCCTCTGGCCTGTGCTCACCCAGTACAGTCCGATTTCCTGGGACTTGGGAGTGGAGCACGTGGGCCTCTCCCGGCAGCTGTAGCTGGAGGATGGGGTAAGTTACTGTGTGCAGGAGGGTCAGTCTGTCTTACAGATCGTTGTTCACGTGGGTTTGCATTGAAGTCTTTAAAACGGGTGGGAGGAAGATCTGTGTTTCTAAGAATTGCAGGAAAAAGTGTTCACTGTATTTACATAAAGCAAATGTCAAATGGCCGTTTGGCGTATGTATGTGTGTTATTTTGAGATTCACTTACTTAGGTACAGCTGGGTGACTCAGTCAGTGACGTGTCTGCCGACAGCTCAGGTCATGATCCCAGGGTCCTGGGATGGAGCCCCTCATTGGGCTCCCTGTGTAGCCGGGAGTCTGCTTCTCCCTCTGCCCCTCCCCCTGCTCATTCTCTCTCTCTGTCTCTGGTAAATAAGTGAAATCTTTAAAAAACAAACAAAATAGGGGCGCCTGGGTGGCTCAGTGGGTTGGGACGCTGCCTTCGGCTCAGGTCATGATCTCTGGGTCCTGGGATCGAGCCCCGCATCGGGCTCTTTGCTCAGCGGGGAGCCTGCTTCCCCCTCTCTCTGCCTGCCTCTCTGCCTGCTTGTGATCTCTCTGTCAAATAAATAAATAAAATCTTTAAAAAAAAAAAAATAAAAAACAAACAAAATAAAAGACTCTCTTACTTAAACGTGAGTGGCCGGACAGCTCTCACAGCTGCCATGAAAGTTTTAAGTGAATATTTTTAAGTAGTTTATGTATTTATTTATTTAAGATTTTATTTGAGAGAGACAGCCAAAGAGAGAGTATGAGCAGGGGGAGGAGCAGACGCCACACTGAGCGGAGAGCCCGACGTGGGACTCCATCCCAGGACCCTTGGGATCTGAGGCGAAGGCTGATACTTCATTGGCTGAGCTGCCTTGGTGCCCCATAGTTTTAAGTATTTAATGTAGGTATCTAAGATTTATTGCTATTCATATGTTGTTTCATAATTTTGGTGACTGTGAACAATTACGTCCCTTCCCCTTCCCACTTCGGAGTCTTTCTTCGGAACCCTGTATTCTCCCGCAGGGGGTCAGAAGGGTGACAGAGGGTCTCGGAGGTGGTGAATGATCCCCGAGGTGGCCTGGTGCTAGGTGCTTGCTTCCGGAGAGCGTGAAACAGCAGTCAGTCCCTTGCTGTGGTCTTGCTGGCCTTGGTTTGTCCCGATGTCCCCTTGCTGTGCTGGCAGCCAGCCTGTGGCTGTTGACCTTGAAATGGCAGAGTTGCCGTGGCATCCTTCCCTGCTCAATGTCTTGTCTTGTTTTTGTTTTTCTTTTTAAGATTTTATTTATGTATTGGACAGGCAGAGATCACAGGTAGGCAGAGAGGCAGGCAGAGAGAGGAGGAAGCAGGCTCCCCGCTGAGCAGAGAGCCTGATGCGGGACTCAATCCCGGGACCCTGGGATCGTGACCTGAGCCGAAGGCAGCAGCTTAACCCACTGAGCCACGCAGGCGCCCCTCAATGTCTTTTCTTTGAAATCTTGTGTCCTTCCCCACCCTCCCTGTACGGAGCCAGCCCGATAGCCAAGCACAGCAGGATGTGGAGAAGGCCGTCACGGTGTTCGAACACACAGGGAAGATTCCTGTCGCCGTCATGGAGGCCAGGTAGGGCCTTGCTTCCCGGAGTCGCCCCGTCTGTTCTCAGAGCCACTTGTGACGGGTGCCTGTTGCTGGGTGGCTGAGGATAGATGTCCCAGCACAGGTCCTGTAGTGAGGAGGCACGGAGCCTTAGCTGTGGAACTCATTTTCTTGAGGAGAAACAATGGGGATGGTTGAGTAGAGCCCACAGAGAAGGATGAGAACGAGTCCATGGTTTGGTGGTTGGTGTGTTTGTTAATTTTTATGTTTAATTATTTTATTTATTTGAGAGAGAGAGAGAGGAGCAGAGGGAGAGGGAGAGGCAGATCCCCGAGCTGAGCAGCAGCCCGATGCGGGGCTCGATCCCAGGACTCTGGGATCATGACCTGAGCCGAAGGTGGACACTTAACAGCTGAGCCACCCAGGTGCCCCTAAATAAGTAAATCTTAAAAAAAGAGAAAATGGTAGAGTATCACAGCCGTGACATGGAATGGGACACCCGCTCGTGCCACCCTGTGAAATGCAGCGAGATTCTGTGGAAATGGATGTTTTCGTGGCTGTCCGTACGGCGCGCTAACACTTCAGTCATCTCTGGCGCCTTTGGATCTGCTCTACTCTGTTGCAGCATCTTCAGGAGACCCTACTACGTGTCGCACTTCCTCCCTGCCCTGCTCACTCCTCGTGTGGTCAGTACATGTGGTCATGGACTTTGGGCCCAGTTGGCAGAGAATGAATGTCTCACTGGAATCCTATCTTCCCGCACAGCTTCCAAGAACCCCTGATTCCAGAGCGGCCTTGATAGAGTCCCTGAGGAGGTACGGAAGGACATCTGTATCCAGAAGGGTTTTTGACAAATGCAAAAAAATTGTGGTTCTTTTGTAGAGAAACGTGTGTTATTTATAAAATATTGGCCTAAAATTTGTTAAGATTTTATTTTACTTTATATATCTAAAGATTTTATTTATTTGTTTTTTAAAGATTTATTTAAAAAAAAAAAACGATTTTATTTATTTGACAGAGCGAGATCACAAGCAGGCAGAGAGAGAGGGGAAGCAGGCTCCCCGCTGAGCAGAGAGCCCGATGCGGGGCTCGATCCCAGGACCCTGGGATCATGACCTGAACAGAGGCTTTACTGACTGAGCCCCCCAGGCACGCTCAACATTCATTAAGATTTTAAAAAGAAAATTTCTTTAAATCTGAATATCACCACTGAATATCATTTCTTGATGAACTTTTAGGACTGTCTTTCTGGGAATTTAAGATAGTCACGTTATTGGTCCATAATCACTGTGAAAGGAGAATTTTAAGCAAAGAAGGAAAGGACTAGGGAGACACGGAAGCCTCGCCCTGCAACAGATTGGACTAGACCTGGGACTCCAGTGGAACGTGGAGTCTCGGGCCCCTGGCTCACACTTGACCGGCTTTCCAAACTTGTTCTTTCTGTAAATCCTGCTTCCTAGTGAAGCTCCTAGAACATAATGATCCCAGGGGCGCCTGGGTGGCCCAGTGGGTTAAAGCCTCTCCCTTGGGCTCAGGTCTTGATCCCAGGGTGCTGGGATCGAGCCCCACATCGGGCTCTGCTCAGCGGGGAGCCTGCTTCCTCCTCTCTCTCTGCCTACTTGTGGTCTATCTCTGTCAAATAAATGTAAAAAAAAAAAAATAAAATAAAAAAGAGTTGGAAAGAGAAAGAGCCCAGAAAGTAAAAGTAAACTTTTTCATCTTAAAATAAGATTGTTTTCTGGGATCCTTATTTTTATTTATTTTTTACATAAAATATTCCAGAAGTACAGAGACCATTGTAAAAAGCACCCATATCCCCCACTCACATTAATGCTTTGCTCCCTTTCCTTTTTTTTGTTTCTGCTCAAATAAAACAGTACAGGCACTGTTGAAACCCTTCTCGGGGGCCTGGGAGCTGAGGGAGTCTCCTCTGCCCTCTGCCCAGCCCCTGCTCAGGCTCTCTCAGTGTTTCTCCTCTCCCTCTCTCTCAAAAAAAAGGACAAAACAAAAAAACATTCTCCGTCCAGTTCCCTAACCCACTTTCCTTTTCCCTGAGGAAACCATTATCCTGAAGTTGATGTATAATCTTTTTTCTATTTTTATTTTATTTTATTTTGTTTTATTATTTTTGTAGTAGGAGACGGTCAGAGGGAGAAGGACACAGGGCTCGATCTCCTGACCCTGAGATCATGACCTGAGCCAAAATCAAGAGTCAGATGCTTAACCGAATGAGCCACCCAGCCACACCGCTTTTTTCTCTGTTTAATTTTTTGAATTCTGTTCTGGGGGTGCAGCTGCTGCGCTGCACGATCCCAGGGTCCCATGGCCTACAGAATAACTACCTTGACTCACTTACCCATCGCTCTGACAGAACTCTGCGGTGAACTCCAGTATCATGTTTTATTTCATTTTATTTATTTTCAAAGATTTTATTTACTTAGGACAGAGAGCGAGACAAGGAACACAAGCAGGGGGAGTGGGAGAGCAAGAAGCAGGCTCCCCGCTGAGCAGGGAGCCCGATGTGGGGCTCGATCCCAGGACCCTGGGGACCATGACCTGAGCCGAAGGCAGCCCAGTGTCATGTGTTAGTCGTGCTTCAGGAAACATCCTTCTGTGTATCTCCATGGAAACTCAGAATTTTTAGTGGAATTTCCTTAATTTTATAGATTAATTTGTGGATAGTTGACTTTGTTATGACTTTCCTTCTATGAACATAATATATCTTTTTAAGCCTTTCAGTTGTAGATTTTTCTGTCTTGTAAGTTTTGTGTTCCGTATACTACTAGGTACTTAGATTTTATTGCTGTGAAAAGCATATTTTTTTCTTTTTGTTGTTGTTTTTTTGTTTTGTTTTGTTTTTGCTGAGGTAGAGGTGCTCCCCTATCTCATAACCTGCTGAAGTTATTTTTAGTAGCTAGGTAGTATATTTTCTTTGTAGATACACTGTCTATAAGAATAATTTGTCTTAGGGCACCTGGGTGGCTCAGTGGGTTAAAGCTTCTGCCTTCAGCTCAGGTCATGATCCCGGGGTGCTGGGATCGAGCCCCGCATCGGGCTCTCTGCTCAGCAGGGAGCCTGTTTCCCTTACTCTCTCTCTCTGCCTGCCTCTTGTGATCTCTGTCTGTCAAATAAATAATTTAAAGAATAATAATATTTTGTCTTTTTTTCTGATCTTTATACTTCTTCATTTTTGTCTTATTGTATTAGGTAGACTTTTTAGTATTATATGAAACTATAGAAATAAACTATCTTGTTCCTGACTCAAATAAGAATGCTTCTACAGTTTTACCAATATTTGATTTGCTGTAGTCTACTTATATTTTCATATGGTTTTTATGATATCAAGAAAGTTCCCTCTATGTGAATTTGCTAGGACTTTGAGCATGAATTAATGCTTTTGTTGTGTCTCTGGAGGTGGTTTGGGTTCTGTGAGTCGCCCCAGGACGGACGACTTTTAGTTTTCCACTGTCCTCGCACTCCCAGATCACTTCTAGATCACTACCACATCACTTGGTAATGATTTTTAATTGTGGAGGCTGTTGAATTCGAATTAGTAATACTTTAAGATTTTTGCATCTATGTCTCATATGTTTTTACTCATCTTGGCTGCTTTGACATCAAGGTTGTAGCACCTCATGGAATGAATTGGGTGGCCTTCCCTTTTTCCCGAGTCCTAAACAGTCCGTATAACTCAGCGATTTTGTGTTCCTTTAAGTTCGGTCTAACGTGGCTCTACAGTCATCTGTTCCTGGAATCCATTTCAGAGGCAGGCTCTGGACAACTGATTCAGTTTCTTGAATGTTTGTTTGTCTAGTTAGGTTTTTTATTTGTTTATTTGGTTTTTTTTTTAAGATTTTATTTATTTATTTGAGAGAGAGACAGTGAGAGAGAGCATGAGAGGCGAGAAGGTCAGAGGGAGAAGCAGACTCCCTATGGAGCCGGGGATTTTTATTTGTTCTTGAGTTAGTTGTATGTTTCTAGAAAACCATCTATTTTATCTACATTTTTAAATTTACTGACATAGCATTGATTACCATGTATGTATATATATTTTTTTAAGTAAGCTCCATGCCCACCGTGGGGCTTGAATTCAAACCCTGAGATCAAGACCTTAGCCGAGTTCAAGAGTTGGATGTGTGACTGACTGAGCAATCCAGGCGCCCCCTGCTCTCGCCCCGCGTTTTTTTTTTAATTCCTATTGTTACTTTTGCCCTTGATGACTCTCTCTTGTTAAAGATTTGTCTGTGGTATTAATTTTACTGCATAACTACTTTTTTGGGTTTTTTTTTGGTATTATTTTGGTCTTATCATATCTGCTGATTTATTTTTTATCTTCTGTATTATTGCTTTTAGATTTTAACTTTACTATTGCCTTCTCTGTATTTCCTTGAGTTTACTCTTTTGTTCTTTTTATAGGTTCTGAAACTGGTTGTTTAACTCAGTGTTTTATAGTCTTTCTTGTGTTTTAATACAGGTATATCTTAATATTAATTTTTTTTAAAAGATTTTATTTATTTGTCAGAGAGAGAGAGAGCGCGCGCACACACAAGCGGAGAGAGAAGCAGGCTCCCTGCTGAGCAAGGAGCCCAAGACGGGACTTGATCCCAGGACCCTGGGATTATGATCTGAGCCAAAGGCAGCAACTTAACAACTGAGCCAACCAGGCATCCCATTCTTATAGTTTTTAGTTAGTTGTAAATGAATTAACAAATTTTCCAAACATACAGATAATTGTCCCAGAGCTTTTATTGCTGATTTCTGCTTTAATTATATTATTTTCAAAGAGCATGATTAGCTTTTTATGGATTTTTTTAATAAATTGAGACTTTTCCGCAGACTATGTACCTGTTCAGGATTTGTGAACATTCCCTGCATATTCTTTTTTTTTTTTTTTTTTTAATTTATTTGACGGAGACACGGCAAGAGAGGGAACAGAGGCAGGGGGAGTGGGAGAGGGAGAAGCAGGCTTCCTGCTGAGTAGGGAGCCCACTGTGGGCTTCAGTCCCAGGACTCTGAGATCATGACCTGAGCCGAACGCAGATGCCTGATGACTAAGCCACCCAGGTGCCCCTGTACTGTCTATTAGGATTTATTTACTTACTAGGCTGTTCGTGCCAGCTTTTTCCCCTTCTTTTCTTTTTGGTGTATGCATAGGATGGCGTCCTCATTCATTGACATTTATTTCTAGGCTTTTTTTTTTTTTTTTAAGTAAGATTTTTAAAAATTTATTTATTTGAGAGAGAGAGAGAGAGGGAAGCAGACTCCCCGCTGAGCAGAAAGCCTGATGTGGGGCTCCATCTCAGGAGCCTGGATCATGACCTGAGCCTAAGGCATAGGCTCAACCCACTGAGCCACCCAGATGCCCCTATTTCTAGGTTTTAAAAAATTGTTTTTGGAGGCCCCTGGGGTGGCTCAGTCAGTGAAGCATCTGCCTTTGGCTTAGGTTATAATCTCAGGATCCTGGTATCAAACCCTGCATCGGGCTCCCTGCTCAGTGGGGAGTCTTTTTCTCCAGCCCCCCTACTCCCCACCCCCACTCATGCTCACCCCTCCCCCCCACTCATGCTCACCCTCGCATTTTTTCTCAAATAAATAAAATCTTTAAAAAAATGTTTTTGTCAAAGTCAAGTAAGGATATAGAGTTAAGTTTCAGTGTTATAAAGTTTATTAGGAGAAACAGCCATCTCCCCAACACTTCCCTGCCATTTCTTTTTCTGTGGAAGCAAGCATTTTCAACTTTTTTTTTTTAAGATTTTTTTTATTTATTTGAGAGAGAGAGAGAGAGATCACAAGTGGGCAGAGGCAGGCAGAGAGAGAGGAGGAAGCAGGCTTCCCGCTGAGTAGAAAGCCTGATGCAGGACTTAATCCCAGGACCCTGAGATCACGACCCGAACCAAGGGCAATGGCTTAAGCCACCGAGCCACCCAGGTGCCCCAAGCATTTTCAACTCTTAACTGAATTTTTTTTTTTTAAGATTTTATTTATTTATTTGACAGACAGAGATCACAAGCAGGTAGAGAGGCAGGCAGAGAGAGGGGGAAGCAGGCTCCCCGCTGAGCAGAGAGCCCGATGTGGGGCTCGATCCCAGGACCCTGAGATCATGACCTGAGCCAAAGGCAGCAGCTTAACCCACTGAGCCACCCAGGCGCCCCTCTTAACTGAATTTTGATATTTATCTTTATATTTATTTTCTTTTTTTCTTTCTTCCTTTCTTTCCTTTTCTTTTTTTTGGGGGTGGGGACAGCTTATTTAACCCTCACATTTGGTAGGTAGTTTGGTGAGGTATAGAAATCTAGGTCGGAAATACTTTTCTTAAAATTTTTTAAAGTATTTCTCTGTTGATGTCTAGCTTCTAGTGCTGATGTTGAGCTGTTACATTTCTGATTCTTTGCACGTGACCTGTGTTTTTCTCTGGAGACTTCCTGTGCCTTTTTTTTTTTCTTCCCTGTGTTCTGAAATTTAACGGCTGTGTATTTCGGTATTTAGGTCTGTTTTCATTTCTTGGCTGAGCAGAAGGTGGGCCTTTTAATCTGGAAATTCATGTTCTTCAGTATAAGAAATTTTCTCAGATATTTTAAAATCTTCTGTTATGAGAAATTCAAGACAGAAAGTAGAATAGTATTTATGTCACGCTCATAAGCCCCCGCTGCTCTGGGCTGTTTGGAAGCAAACCCCAGGCCCAGATGACATCAATAGCTTATTTCCCATGTGGCTTCTTCTTGGGGCTCCCACTTCTCAGGCATTGGGTCGCCAGATTGTCTTCTGACTTGTTCTCCGTTTTGCATGTCTGGTTTTGGGGGTGTAATTTCTCTCTTTTTAGTAGGATTTCTTCCAGTTTACCTGCCTGCCCCTTCTGTCACTGTCTTAGCTCTTTGAGGATGAGTGGTGTCTGACTTGTCCTTTTCTGTACGGTTCTGCACTTCCTCAGATTTGCTCTTTTCTTTTCCTTTGCATTCCTTTCTACTCCTGAAGCCCGTGGCTTTCTGGTCCCCAGGTGCTTGGTGTGGTCCTCAGGTGCGGGCCGTCCTCAGCCTGCCCCTCGTAGGGGCCTCCTGCTCTAGGACCCATCCATCTCCCTCCTTTCTCTGGTTCGTCGTCTGGGTTTGTAGCACTGTGGCGAGGCTGCCCTCCTGACTCACTGCTTATTCTGAGATGTTGTGTGCTGTAGGCCATACCAGTGCACGTGTCCCGTACCTGGGCTGCCACTCTGTGGCTCCTGCTCCTCTGAACCTCTTTGTCATAGGACTTTGTTCTATAATTCTGTGTTTTTTTAATGACATTAATTGGATGTTTTCTCCATATTACTCGTTAAAAGTCATAAATTCATTTGAAAAATTTGGAAATTACCCAAACTTTAATGAGAGCAGTGAAAATTATAATCTCACTATCCTAAGGCAACCCCATTGGCAGATATTTTTATACGACACATTATGAAACAGGACAATTTGATTCATGTAATGGTTTCTTTTTTTCTAAAAACAGGGTCATACTATAAGGTATGGGTAATAGATTATATCATGTATTTTTGTTCTGTGATAATATTTGGAATTGTGAGCTTGAGACCTAATTTGAGTCGTGGTTGACTTGGGTTTCCATGTTTTCTTTTGATCCAGGGCAGATAAAATCCCCGCGTCTCTGTACTCTACCTATTGCCAAGCCTGCTCCACTGCCAGAGAGAAGCCGCCAGAAAGTAAGGTTAATGGCTCTGTCCCTGAGGCGGGCACCTTTTTGGCTCCCTGGTCACAAGGTATGCAGGCAAGACCTTGGCCAGTGCTGGTCTGGCTCAGTCAGGACAGACCTGCCCTACTTGTCAGGTCCCAGCCCGGAGGCCTTGGCAGGTTACCTGCTGGGGCACCTCCCTGCTGTGCTGCATGAGACTGTGATGTGCCTTCTACTTGCTTGTCCTGATTTGGGTGACCTGTCAGACGAGGCAACCAGGCCTGAGGCCTGCAGTGTTGATTCTGAAGTGGGATATGATTGGGGGGATCTGCTTTTTGGGTCGGCCGAGGCTTCTCTCTTGAGTTGGAGATCACTCGGCTCATGAGGAAGAGTGCTATAGGCCTAGGTCTGATCTGTAACAGCATGCTTGCGGCAGCAGTGCTGGAAGCCACTGGGCAGCCTTGCTGGCAGATCCTACCCATCCCATGGTCTCCACTAACTTGGCAGTGGTGGGAGGCTGATCAGGAGGGCCTGCTTCCCCAGCACTGTCACATGGTTTAAATCCTCTGACCTTTGCCGGGTCAGCTAGGTTGAATGAGGCTGTGTTTTCTAGTTCTGTCTCCCAAAACCTTTCCTTTTACACACTTGGATGATTTCTCACAGCCACGGAGCCTGAAGAAACTTGAGAGGGCAAAGAATGAAAGTCCCAGGTCTCACACTTGTTTGCAACAGTACTGAAATAGCTCACCTCCGTGCTGTAGGGCTGTGTCCCGTGTGTGAGAGGCAGCTCCTCCCTACTACCCAGCCCCCTGGCCCTGCCTTGGGGGCCTCAAGAATGTTCACTATACTTTATCTGGCAGGGCTTATAAAAGAAGCCTTATGATTTCTGGTTTTGTCCTAGTGTTTACCTTGTGAGGCTCACTGCGTTTATCCATTGTCTTCTCTGGTGACCCCAGAACTGGAACTTGCTCTGCTTTTAAAACATATGTAGTGTGCATTCCTTTTTTTTTTTTTTTTTTTTAAGGTTTTATTCATTTATTTGACAGAACACAAGAGCACGAGCAGGGGGATGGGCAGAGAGAGAGGTATAAGCAGGCTCCCTGCTGAGCAGAGAGCTGGATGTGGGGCTGGACCCCAGGGCTCTGAGATGGTGACCTGAGCCAAACAAAGGCAGACGTTTAACCAACTGAGCCACTCAGGTGTCCCTCGAAACATTTTTCTTGAAGAGCTAGCAAGATGGTGGAGTAGGAGACCTACATTTCGTCTGGTCCCAGGAATTCAGCTAGAGAGTTATTAAACCATTCTGAACACCTATGAACTCAACAGAAGATCGAAGAAAAGAATTGCTGCAACTCTAGGTACCGAAAAGCGACCACTTTCTGGAAGTTTCAGATCTCCTCTGATTTGTTTCTCTGGAGTTGTTGCTACCCATTTAGCATTTTGTTCTCTTGTTCTTCTAGTTCTCTGGACAAAATGATGAAATGGAAATACTCACCTCAAAAGAAAGAACAAGAGGCAGTACCAACTGCCAGGGACCTGAGTAGCATGGACATTAGTAAGATGATGAAACTAAGAGTTCAGAATAGCAGTTATAAAGATACTAGCTGGGCTTGAAAAAAAGCATAGAAAATACTAGAAAATCCCTTTCTGGAGAAATAAAACATAACCAAGTCAAAAGATCAAAAAGGTCATTAATGAGGTGTAATAAAAAGTGGAGGAATTCACTGCTCAGATAAATGAGGCAGAAGAGAGAATTAGTGATCTAGAAGACCAAGTAATAGAGAATAAAGAAGCTGAGAAAAAGAGATAAACAACTATTAGATCATGAGGGGAGAATTCGAGAGACAAGTGATACCATAAAATGAAGTAATACTAGAATAATTGGCATCCCAGAAGAAGAATAAAGAAAGAGGGGGCAAAAGGTATATTGGAGCAAATTATAGTGGAGAACTAACCTAATTTGGGGAAGGAAACAGACATCAAAATCTAGACATTCAGGTAGACATTGAAAATAGAAGGAGAGACAAAAAGCTTCCAGGACAAACAAAAACTAAAAGAATTTGTGAACACCAAACCAGCCCTACAGGAAATTTTGTGTCCTCTAAGCAAAGAGAGAGTCTAAAAGTAGCATAGACTAGGAAAAAAACCAGAGACAATATACAGCAGTGGTCATCTTACAGGCAATACAATGCACTAAATTCATATCTTTCACTAGTTGCCCTGAACGTAAATGGACTAAATGTCCCAATCAAAAGACACAGGGTATCAGATTGGATAAAAAAATAACATCCATCTATATGCTGCCTGCAAGAGACTCATTTTAGACCCAAAGAGACCTCCGGATTTGAAGTGAGGAGGTGGAAAACCATTTGCCGTGCTAATGAACAGTAAAAGAAAGCTGGAGTGGCGATCCGTATATCCAGCAATTTAGATTTTAAACCAAAGACTATAATAAGAGATGAGGAAGGACACTCGACCATACTTAAATGGTATATCCAACAAGAAGATCTAACACTTGTAAATATTTATGCCTCTAACATGGGAGCAGCCAATTATATAAGCCAATTAATAACAAAATCAGGGGTGCATAGGTGGCTCAGTGGGTTAAACCTCGGCTCAGGTCATGGTCTCAGGGTCCTGGGATAGAGCCCCCCATCGGGCTCTCTGCTCAGCGGGGAGCCTGCTTCCCCCTCCCTCTCTGCCTGCCTCTTTGCCTGCTTGTGATCTCTCTCTCTGTCAAATAAATAAATAAAATCTTTAAAAAAATAACAAAATCAAACACATCGACAATAATACAATAATAGTAGGGGACTTTAACTCCCCCTCACTGATATGGACAGATCATCTAAGCAAAAGATCAACAAAGAAACAAGGACTTTGAATGACATACTGGACCAGATGGACATTATAGATATATGCAGAACATTCCATCCCAAAGCAACAAAATACACATTCTTCTCTAGTGCACATGGATCTATTCTCCAGAATAGATCACATTGTGGGTCACAAGTCAGATCTCAACTGGTACCTAAAGATTGGGATCACTCCCTGCATATTCTCAGACCACAATGCTTTGACACTCAAACTCAGTCACAAGCAGAAAGTTGGAAAGCACTCAAATACATGGAGGGTAAAAAGCATCCTACTAAAGAATGAATTGTCAACAGGAAGTTGAATGAACAAAGTTCATGGAAACAAATGAAAATGAAACCATAACTGTTCAAAATATTTGGGATGCAGCAAAGGCACTCCTAAGAGGAAAGTATATAGCAATACAAACCTTTCTCAGGAAACAAGAAAGGTCTCAAATGCACAACTTAACCTTACACCTAAAGGAGGTAGAGAAAAAGCAAAGAAAGCCTAAACCCAGCAGGAGAAGAGAAATAATAAATATTGGAGCTGAAATTAATGCAGTAGAAACTAAAAGAATGGAACAGATCAATGAAAGTAGGATCTTGTCCTTTGAAAGAATAAGATTGATAACCCTCTGGCCAGACTTATCCAAAAGAAGAGAGAAAGGACCCAGATAAAATCATGAATGAAAGAGGAGAGATCACAACCAATACCAAAGAAAAAGAGACGATTATAGGGGTGCCTGGGTGGCTCAGTTAAGCATCTGTCTTCAGTTCAGGTCATGATCCTGGGATCGAGCCCCGCATTGGACTTCCTGCTCAGCGGGAAGACTGCTTCTCCCTCTCCCACACCCCCTGCTTGTATTCCCTCTCTTTCTGTATCTCTGTGTCAAATAAATAAATAAAATCTTTTTTTAAAATATTACAAGTACATGGGATGCCTGGGTGGCTCAGTTGGTTAAGCAGCTGCCTTTAGCTCAGGTCATGATCCCAGCGTCCTGGGATCGAGTCCCACATCGGGCTTCTTGCTCAGCAGGGAGCCTGCTTCTCCCTCTGCCTGCCATTCTGTTTGCCTGTGCTCGCTCTCTCCCCCTCTCTCTGATAAATAAATAAAATCTTTAAAAAAATTTTTTTTAAAAATTACAAGTACATATTATGAACAAGTATATGCAAAAAAATCAGGTAATCTGGAAGAAATGGATACATTCCTAGAGATGTATAAACTTCCAAAACTAGAAACAGGAAGAAATAGAAAACCTGAACAGAACCATAACCAGCAAGGAAATTGAAGTAGTCATCAAAAATCTCCCAACAAACCAGAGCCCAGGGCCAGACGGCTTCCCAGGGGAATTATACCGAACATGTAAAGAAGAATTAATACCTATTCTTCTGAGACTTCCAAAAAATAGAAATGGAAGGAAAACTTCTAAACTCATTTTATGAAGCCAGCATTACCTTGATCCCCAAATCAGACAAAGGCCCCATCAGAAAGGAGAATTACAGACCAACTCCTTGTTGAACACAGATGCAAAAATTCTCATGAAAATACTAGTCAGTAGGATCCAACAGTACATTAGAAGGATTATTCACAATGACCAAGTGGGATTTATCCCAGGACTGCAAGGTTGGTTCAACATCCATAAATCAATCAATGTGATACAATACATTAGTAAAAGAACAAGAACTATATGATCCTCTTAATAGATGCAGAAAATGTGTTTGACAAAGTACAGCATCCTTTCTTGATCAAAACTCTTTACAGTCTAGGGATAGAGGGTACATTCCTCAATATCATCAAAGCCATCTATGAAAATCATGTGAATATCATTCTTTGATGTATGAAAAACTGAGAGCTTTTCCCCTGAGGTCAGGGACAAAGCAGGGATATTGACTATGACCGCTGTAAGTCCTAGCCTTAGCAATCAGACAAGAAGAAGAAATAAAAGGCATCTGAATTAGCAAAGAAGTCAAACTCTATCTTTTTGCAGATGAGATGATGCTTTATATGGAAAACCCAAAAGACCACTCCAAAACTGCTAGAACTCATACAGGAATTCAGTAAAGTGGCTGGATATAAAATCAGTGCACAGAAATCAGTTGCATTTCTTTTTTTTCTTTTTAAAAAGATTTTATTTAATTATTTGACAGAGATCACAAGTAGGCAGAGAGGCAGGCAGAGAAACAGGAGGGCAAGCATGCTCCCCACTGAGCACAGAGCCCGATGCGGGGCTCAATCTCAGGACCCTGGGATCATGACCCAAGCCGAAGGCAGAGGCTTAACCCACTGAGCCTCCCAGATGCCCCGATCAGTTGCATTTCTATACACCAACAGCTAGACAGAAGAAAGAGAAATTAAGGAGTCAATCCCATTTACAGTTGCACCTAATCCCATAAGATTCCTAGGAATAAATCTAGCCAGAGAGTCAAAGAATTACTACTCAGAAAAGTATAGAGCATTCATGAGAGAAATTGAGGAAGACACACAGAAATGGAAGATAGTTTCATGCTCATGAATTGGAAGAACAAATATTGTGAAAATGTCTATGCCACCTAGAGCAGTCTACACATTTAGTGCAGTGCAGTCCCTATCAAAATACCATCACCTTCTTTCACAGAAATGGAAAAAATAATCCTAAAATTTACACAGAACCAGAAAGGACCCTGAATAGCCAGATGAGTGTCAACAACAGAAACCAGAGCTGTGGACATCAGCATGCCTGACCTCAATACATTAAAAAGCTTCGATCGTCAAGACAGCATGGTACTGGCACAAAAATAGACACATAGATCGATGGAATAGAGTAGAGAGCCCGGAAATAGACCCTCAACTCTGTGGTCAATTAATCTTTGACAAAGCAGTAAAGAATGTCCAATAGAAGATAGTTTCTTCAACATATGATGTTGGGAAAATTGGACAGCCACGTGCAGAAAAATGACACTGGACCATCTCCTTACACCACACACTAAGACAAAATGGCTGAAAGACCTAAATGTGAGCCAGGAATTCATCAAAATCCTTGAGGAGAACGCAGGCTTCAACCTCTTTGACCTCAGCTGTAGCAAATTCTTGCTAGAAACATCGCCAGAATCAAGGGAAGCAAGGGCAAAATGAACGATTGGGATTTCGTCAAGATAAAAAGCTTTTCATGGGGTGCCTGGGTGGCTCAGTGGGTTAAAGGCTCTGCCTTTGGCTTGGGTCGTGATCCCAGAGTCCTGGAATCGAGCTCCGCATTGGGCTCTCTGCTCAGCGGGGAGCCTGCCTTTTTGCCTACCTGTGATCTCTCTCTCAAATAAATAATATCTTTAAAAAAAAAAAAAAGATAAAAAGCTTTTCCATAGCAAAAGAAAAGTCAACAAAACCAAAAGACAGCCAACAGAATGGGCGATTTTTGCAAATGACATATCAGATGAAGGGTTAGTATCTAAAATCTATAAAGAACTTAACCAAACTCAACACCCAAGGAACAAATAATCCAATGAAGAAATGGGCAGAGGACATGAACAGACATTTCTGCAAAGAAGACATCCAGACGGCCAACAGGCACATGAAAATGTGCTCAACATCACTCAGCATCAGGGAAATACAGTGGGACGCCACCTCACACCAGTCAGAATGACTACAATTAACAAGTCAGGAAAGGACAGGTGCTGGCGAGGACGCAGAGAAAGGGGGACCCTCCCGCACTGTTGGTGGGAACACAAGCTGGTGCAGCCACTCTGGAAAACAGCATAGAGGTTTCTCAAAAACTTAAAAATAGAGCTCCCTTCCGACCCAGCAATCGCACTACTGGGTATTTACCACAAAGATACAAATGTAGCGATCCGAATGGTCACCTGCACCGCAGTGTTTATAAGAGCAATGTCCACAATAGCCAGACTACAGAAAGAGCCCGGATGTCCATCGACAGATGAATGGATAAAGATGTGGTGTATGTATATACAATGGAACATTATGCAGCCATCAAAAATTGAGATCTTGCCTTTTGCAATGATGTGAATGGAACTGGAGGCTGTTATGTTAAGCAAAATAAGTGAATCAGAGAAAGACAATTGTCAGATCATCCGATCTCATGGATATGTGAAATTTGAGAAACAAGGCAGAGGATCCCAGGCGAATCTAGAGAAAATGAAGCAATATGAAACCAGAGGGAGACAAACCATAAGAGACTCTTAACGTCAGGGAAAAAACAAACAAACTGAGGGCTGCTGGAGTGGAGGGGGTCGGAGCGGTGGGGCGGCTGGAGGACGAGCAGTGGAGATGGACATATGCGCGACGGTGAGCGCTGGGAACGGTGTAAGACTGACGGACCACAGACCTGTACCCCTGAAGCAAGACATTACGTGTTTGAAAAAAAAAATTTTTTTTTCTTTTATAAATATGTGATCAGATTTTTTCATAAATTTATGCAATATATGTTGAGAGCTAGTAATCATCTTATATATACTACTTCTTAGCTTTGTTCTTTTTTTTTTTTTTAAAGATTTTATTTATTTGACAGACAACACAGGTAGGCAGAGAGAGAGAGAGAGAGGAGGAAGCAGGCTCCCCGCTGAGCAGAGAGCCCGATGCGGGGCTCGATCCCAGGACCCTGAGATCATGACCTGAGCTGAAGGCAGAGGCTTAACCCACTGAGCCACCCAGGCGCCCCCTTAGCTTTTTTCTTTACATCTTATTCTTTTTTTAATATCCTGTCATAAAAAAACAGTATGACAATGTTTCTTAAAATTCGCAGAAATTGAATAAATTGTCACTCATCCACAATCCTATGTCCCCACCCAGACTCCCTCACTCTGCTTCTGGTCCTTTTTCTTTACATTTTAATCTTTATGGCATGTTGTGTGTAAACCGTGTTTTTTCTTAAGTTAAACATTTCACGAATAAATTTCTGGTCCAATGATCAGTGCCCAGCAGTGCCTCCCCTCGCCTGGCGCCTCTGTCTGCCCTTCTCACTGACGAGCTGTGTCTAGGGCTGTGTCCTGTCGTCTCCCAGGTGCAGCCCCAGGGAGGACAGCGGACGCCGGCTGCATGGAGGAGCCTCTGGGGCTGCTTGCGGCTGCGCTCAGAGAGTTCCGAGCCGCCGTGGCAGACCCTACACAGAGTGATGGTGAGGACCTGGCCGAGGGCGGGGCTGTCTGTGGCGGGTTTTTGTGGGCTGCGTGGGTGTCCTCCGGGGCCGGAGTTCGGTTCAGCCTGAGTGCGGCGCTGGTGGCTGCTGGACAGGGCGCGACTCTCGTTCAGGCTGTCATAGACCCTTAGCAGGGGCGACCACTCTGCCGTTTGACATTCCAGCAGGACAGATGACGGGGAGGGAGAAGACTGGCATCCCGAGGCCCTGGGGTGTCTTTCTGAAGGGACTGACCAGCAGGGACACTAAGCACTGGGCCTCTGCTTCTGGGCGACGAGGTCCTAGAAAATGGCGAGGCACAAATGTTCGCTTGTGGAGGAAGAATGTGACCGGTTCACACTACAGAGTGGCAGTCCATAAAATCAAATATTGATGTCTCATATCGAAGAGATTTTTGTTGGGAAAAATGCAGAATCTAAAGTAAATAGACCATATTTTTACCCAGGAAGTATAGTAAGTTTTTATAGATCATAAACCATTGCATTCAAGCGAGGACAGAATGTTCAGTGGGAGTCTCCCAGAGGAAATGTCCCCAATGCCAGCTTAGTGTCCCCACTCGCGGTGGCCCCCAGCGCCCTGGGTGTGTGGCCTTTCGGAGCTGCACTCCCATGATGTAGGGACATGGGTATGTGGAGGCCGGGGCGGCCTGCCCGGCTTCAGCAGGATCCCAACAGGTCTGGTCAGCCTTGTTTCTAGCCGCACACTTGCCAGTTCCAGCGGGCCTGGTGGCCTGTTTGCTTCCCTGCCGCGCGCCTGGAGACTGGCGGTGGGACGCGGAGCTCAGCAGGTGTAGCAGCGTGAGGGGGACTCGGAGAGTGCGTGCAAAGTCCAGGTCTCTGATGGTAAAGGAGCACGCGGACCCCTCAGAGAACCGGGCGACCCGTCTCGTGTCGCGGTCCACCCCTGCTTCCTCGGGGACATGCACCCAGGATGGACAGAGCCAGCCCCAGGTGCAGGCATGGTTGGGTGTCCGCGGCTGTCTGGCTCCTCTCACCGTGGCCTTCTTCGTCTGCAGTTCTTTCTGCTCACCTGGCACTGGTCTCCGAGCGGCTCAGCTCCGTCCTGGGCCCGGGCGAGGAGGACAGCAGCCTGGGGCTCTCACGGGTCCAGCTCAGCCTCCGGGCTCCACACCTGGAGCCGCGGGAGCAGGAGGTGAGTGCGGGGTGTGGGTGCTGGGCCGTCGAGTGGGCCGGATCGGGAAACAAGACGTGGGGAGCTGGGCCTGCTCCGCCCGGGGGCAGCCCACCCCCGCCTCTGCGTATACAGACTCCTTTTACATTTCTGCAGAACACGCAGCAGGTGGTGTTTGCGGC
The DNA here is from genome assembly GCF_964662115.1 of Mustela nivalis. NCBI lineage: Eukaryota > Metazoa > Chordata > Mammalia > Carnivora > Mustelidae > Mustela > Mustela nivalis. The sequence goes on from NC_139037.1 coordinate 295,303, forward strand.
CCCAAAGCCTAAAACTCTTGACTCTCTGGGCCTGGGGAGACGAGGTGTGCGACCCGTCCCCTGGGGCACCATCTCGGGGCCGGGACTATGGGCCACCTGCGCTGCCATCTGTCGGGATTCAGGAATGGGGTTCGGCCACCGTCAGCGTGAGCATTTCCTCCGCAGATGTGCACCTGCTTTGCCGTGTCCAAGGCGTCAGCAGGTCGTCGGGCTCCCGCTCTCTCCAGGACTCTGTTTCTCGGTGACTGTCTCTCTGTCTCTGTCAGGTCGCGGATCTCCTGTTGACGTCTTTCTGTCAGAACCTGATGGCGGCCTCCAGCTTCGCACCAGCAGACAGGTAGAGGCTGGTGCTTTTCCTGGGGGGGGGGGCTGCGCACAGCGGCCGGGGGCTGAGACGGGCCTCCCCGGTGCAGTGAGCTCCTCCCAGTCTTCATGATGAGGACGAGGAGCATGGCCGTCCGTCCCTAGGCTGCCTCTCACCCTGGGTCCTGCCTTCTGCCTTCGGTCCTGGTTGGGGGTCCCAGGTGGGTGGTGGGGCCGTGCTGACTGCTCGGGTGGAGGGTAAGCAGCACCACAGGGGAGCCTGCTGTTTGGGGAACAGCCCAGTTCTTTTTCGGGCCTCCTGTGTGTGACGGCTCACGCGGCGGACTCCACGGGAGGGCCATGCAGGGCCAGGACTGGCCAGACTGCTGCCTCATGGCCACCTCTGCAGGCAGGGTCCCTGGGCTGCACGCTTCGTGACAACTGTGTGTGGACACAGGCTCCTCCCGGTGATGCTCACTCGGCTCTGCCAGCTGCTCCGGCATCAGGTAGAGCCGCTGCCTCCCTCTGCCTGGGATGTGGGCTCTGCCCTGCTTCCTGGAGAAACACCATCTCCCGTTTCAGGGCCCAAGTCTGAGCGCCTCCCACGTGCTGGGCTTGGCTGCCCTGGTCGTGCACCTGAGCGAGTCCAGGCCTGCGTTCCCAGACGTGCACGTGGCCCTTCCTGCCCCCGCCGAGAGCCTCCCTGTCCCAGAGTTCTTCGGTAGCCTCCTGCCGTTTGGAACCGCGGAGACCTCACTCTTCTGCCTGAAGTGAGCTGCTCCTCCCGCCCCTCCGCTCCCTAACCCTGACCACCTCTCTGCTCTCCAGAGAGTAGCACATTCTCATCAGATAAAACTGGCCCAAACAAACACACTCCATAGATAATCACCCTTTAATGTTTTGTACACATCTTTCCAGAGTCTTCTATTGTATTTCTGTGTGTATTTCCTTGTTTACAAACATGAGATCATGTTTGTAAACTGCCTTTTAAGACATCAATGATAGACTGTAGATACCTTTCCATGTTGTCAAGCCATCTTTGGGTCGAGGCGAGCATTACTGGGTTTTGTCTTGGGAGTGCCTGGCGTCCAGTTGGACCCATCCTTCTGGCTGGGTTGCTGGGCTTCCCTGTGGCAAGTAGTTATTTCCTTAGGGTGAGTTCCTGCACCTGGAGTTGTCTAGTCCAAAAAAGTTCATCTGAAAGGGTTTCAAGACCCATCATTCTAGAAGTTGGTGCTAGCATATACCTCCACGGTTCCTTCAAAAGCCACTGTGGGCCAGATGCATTGCAGGACCTGGGGGGAACCGCATCCCCGCCCTTGTGTGGGGGGGCGGTAGGTGCTGGGGAGAGGTGGGCTGGTGAAGGTGAGAGCGGCTGCCCCCTCAGGGAGGACAGGGGCGTGGTCCTGGGAGGCTGGACTTGGTCTCAGGGTGAGTAGATAGAGGGTCAGGGAAGAAGCCAGGAAGCTCCAGTGGGAGTTGTTTGCTGGGTCTGGGCCTGCGGTCCATGGACAGAACTGACAAAAGACATGAGGAATTAGAGTGGGGGAGACCTGCGCTGCAGTGGTTGCCTTGAGCCCTCCCCAGCGGGAGGCAGAGCCCTCTGCCTCTGAGGGGCTTTGGGCAACACTGAGAGTGCCCCCCAGCAGTCATTCGTGAAGGTGCCCTGGCCCCCTTCCTTCCTCAGCACCTTCCTCCCTTCCCCTCGGCCCCGGGGTCAGTCTCTTGTCTCCCAACCCTTGATAACCCAACACCGGCAGGCAAAGTCTCCACCATAGGCCGAGTTTGAAATTGGGCCTGCTTCTGTCTGGTTCCACAGACTTCCTGCAGGAAGGAACAGTGACTGGGTGAGTGGAAACCCTTTCAGATGACAGGTCAGCAGCACTGTTAGCCCCATCTGACTTGATGGCTTTTGTCCTGCCATGACTCTTCGTGCGGTAAAAGCAAGCCTGTACTTGAACAGTCTGACCGTTGCTGTGTTTGCTGGGTCTGTGCCTTCAGCGTAGACAGAGCTCAGACCAACAGGTGTAATGCGACCCGGTTCCCGAGGGCTCAGAGGAGCCGGCCTGGCCGGGAACCGAGACCAAGACTGCCCCTTGGGACATCTGGGTTAGAATGCAGTCTGTTTGGTTTTGTGAAATTCACACTACTGTTCTATTTCCTTATTTTGCATGCAGCACATTTGTACATTTTATGTTTTCTGTTTTCAGATTTTGTACAGCGGCAATTTCTTACTCTTTGTGTAAGTCTCCTTCTATGTCGCAAGATACTTTGTTCAGCGGCTTATCTCCAGCCCTCCTGAAAAAGGTAGGTCTGTCCACATCCTTTTCTGCATTCGGTGCATCTCCAGTTTCATGCAGGTTTCTAGTGAAGGCCCAGCTCTCCGCTCTCTCCCCGCCCCCTCTCTGCACAGCTGTGCTCTCTTGTGCTTCGGACCGTGTCCTGGGAGCTGCCTCACCTGTCTGCTGGGGCTGAACACGGCCTTTCTCTTTTGCTCGCAGACTTAAGATGAAGGGGGCAAGTAAGATGACAAAGACCATGAATGTTCCTCCTTTTCTATTTTCCTTAAAGATCTTATTTATTTATTTGACAGAGAGAGATCACAAGCAGGCCGAGGCAGGCAGAGAGAGGAGGAAGCAGGCTCCCCGCTGAGCAGAGAGCCCGATGCGGGGCTCGATCCCAGGACCCTGAGATCATGACCTGAGCTGAAGGAAGAGGCTTAACCCACTGAGTCACCAAGGCGCCTCTGTCCCTCATTTTTCTAAAAAGAAAGACACTGGGGCGCCTGGGTGGCTCAGTGGGTTAAGCTGCTGCCTTTGGCTCAGGTCATGATCTCGGGGTCCTGGGATCGAGCCCCGCATCGGGCTCTCTGCTCAGCGGGGAGCCTGCTTCCTCCTCTCTCTGCCTGCCTCTCTGCCTACCTGTGATCTCTGTCTGTCCAATAAATAAAATCTTAAAAAAAAAAAAAAGAAAAACAGACACTGGTTTTTGTGAAATCGGTATACTAGAAGATAAGTATTCGTGGAAGGTATCTTTGTATTTAAACAAGAGTTCTGATTTTCTCAAAAGACCTCCCTCATCTGTTGAATGCTTTTGTTTATTACAAGACCAGAGAAACTTAGAGAATTTATTTCTTCTAGAGGGAGGTGAGCACGGGGGGCAGAGGGAGAGAGAAAGTCTCAAGCAGACTCTGCACTGAGCACACAGCCTGATGTGGGACTCAATCTCTAACCCTAAGGTCATGACCTGAGGCAAAATCAAGAGTTGGATGCTTAACTGCCTGAGCCACCCAGGCATCCCAAAAGCAGAGAAATTTAAAGATGTGTACTAGAAACCTGGGGTGGCAAAAGTGAACTTGAACTTAGAATGGAAACCAGCGTGACTCCTTTGGTGGAGTTTTAAGGAACATCTTATGAAACAGAAATGCAGATCTCGGTTCCAGGCGTCCCATTAGAGTCCGTTGTGCAACCCTGGTCCTGCCCCTGAGTGGGGTCTGGGCATACTTGTGCTCTGGTCATTGGTGGTGAGGAACTTAGGCTCAGGTGCCTGCATTTTGAAGCCTGCAACAGAGAGTAGGAGGCGGCCCCGACAAGGAGCTTCCTGGTCCCACCTTGTGTGATTCTGAGGGGTGTCCCTATCTCTCCCCTGGTCGCCTCGAGCAGCCTGTGGCTCAGTGAACATCAAGAAAAGTCTGATCTCCTAGCGGCAGACATAAATGTACTCCCAGACAGTCTGGCGCTTCCCCACTAGGCATCCTCTTTCAGTGGAAACACCAGTGCCAGCAGCCGGCTGGGGAGAGCGCCGGCGGCAGCTGTGGGGTTGTGTCCGCCCCGCCGCATGGGGGACAGTTTAGAACCTGCAATCCTGCCTCCAGGTGTTACATCCCAGGAGACAGACAGACAGACGTGCGCCAACATTTACAGACAGGGCTGGTCACCGAAATTACATCCCTGGCTGAACACGGGGCCCAGAGCGTCCCGGGAGGCGTTAGCAAGGCCACTCTGGGTGTTCACAGGGTCTCCAAGCTGCCCTGCCGTGAGCACACAACCAGCTTATTGTGTCTCTTCAGTTCCAGTTCATTCTCTTCAGGCTGTTCTCAGAAGCCCGAGAACCCCCGTCTCAGGAGGACGCAGTCGGCCTTCCCTGGAGACTCCTGTGCCTGCCGTCCGCAGACTGGCAACGAGCCGCCCTCTGTCTGTGGAAACAGAGAGCCTTCCAGGAACTGTTGAAGGAGAAAGAAGTTCATGTAGGTCCCACTGCCCTTTTCCTGCTTCTCACCTCGTCCTAATGCACGGGGTTTTGTGGATAGATTTGGGCTGTCCTCAGGACACGGAGGGCCAGCCCGGCGCTGAAGCAGCACAGAGGCAGCTTTGCGGGAAAGTGCTGGGTGTTACTGCCAAGTCACACGGCCTCGTAAGAAGACTGAAAGGTCATTTCTGCTCTGCCCGCTTCCCCTGGCACTAACGTTTTGCAGAAGGTCATAAGGGTGAATAAACATCTTGGAGCATAGCTGCCAGGCTCCGATTTGGGCTGGGCCTGCTCTGAGCCTGGTCACCAGGGGACCTTGGCCTGCTCCAGCCAACAGGCTACGTTATTGGTCTGCTGCCCTTCCATAACCTTTCATTTGTTCCGTGCGTGTTTGCTTATTTCGGACTTTAGAGAAGAAACTCTCAATTGTCGTGTTGTATATTCAGTGCTTTTACCAGAGCAGGTGTGACAGCGTGTGTTTAGCACAAGCAAGGCGCTGGGAGCACTCTGCCCGCGGGCAGCATAGCCGGTGTCTCCGAGGGCCGCCGCCCCCTGCTCTCGGGTGATCGTGGGTGTGGACACGTGCATGTGTCCCTGAGCAGGAGCTACTCTGTATCGCCAGCTCTGGTCCTGACAGGGAGTGTGCTGTGCGTGCATTTCTCGAGTGTGTCTTTTTTTTTTTTTTTTTTTAAGATTTTATTTATTTGACAGAGAGAGATCACAAGTAGGCAGAGAGGCAGGCAGAGAGGAGGAAGCATGCTCCCCGCTGAGCAGAGAGCCCGATGTGGGGCTCGATCCCAGGATGCTGGGACCATGACCTGAGCTGAAGCCAGAGGCTTTCACCCACTGAGCCCCCCAGGCGCCCCTGGAGGGTGCACTTTGACACGCAGTGTGAGGTTTTGAGATTAGTCCACGTTCATGCGCGGGATCGTTGCAAGAATTTCAGAGTGACACCTGTGCTACCAGGAGTGTTCACAGCGCGTCACGACATCAGGATGTGCTGTGGTGACTTCGCCTCACTCACAACGCGGTCGTGGCGGTAGTGGTGTGCAGGAACTGAGTGCGGTTAACTGTTCAAAACCAGGCAGTGTGCTGGAGAATTCCATCTCAGAGTACGAGTGTGAGCGGCTGTCGTGAGCCTCCTGTTCAGAGGTAGATGAAGCAATATCTGAGCTCTTCATCCAGGGCTCAGGGTCAGAGCCTCAGGCTGACCGCCAGGAACGGCAAGAGGACAGAGACCAGCGGAGGCTCCCAGTCCTGCCTCGGGGACTGCAGAGTGTCACCACGCTGGCCCGTGGTTTCTGCATCCTGTCCACACTGTGGTGCTCATGTCGTCCTTTGCTCTCAGTTGACTTACAGGGACTGGTTACAGCTGGAGCTAGAAATTCAACCCGAGCTTGACTTTCTTTCGGCTATGGAAAGGTAAGTGTTGAAAGGCATCTGCCTTGGGGTGCCGTGGGGGGCTCAGTCAATGAGACATCGGACTCTATTTCAGCTCGGGTCATGATCTTGAGCTCCTGGGACCAAGCTGGGTCAGGCTGCCTGCTCAGTGGGGAGTCTGCTTCTCCCTCTGCCCTGCCCTCCCCAGCACCATGTGCAAGCATGTGCACTCTCAAAGAAATACAATCTTTAAAAGGGGGTAGGGGATCTGCCTTTCAAAACGCTGTAAGATTTTCTGCATTATCTTAAAGTCTAAGTCTTCTCATATCCTCAACGTTCAGTTAACATAACTGACAAGCACAGTTTCATTCATTTGTTCCTTCAAGAAACGTACTGAGTTCCTCCTGTTTGTCAGATACTTCTAGAATGTTCTTGAACATGGGGTGTGTTTTGACGAGACAGGCCTGCCCTTAGGGCACCTTCATGCAGACGGGCACAGGGCAGTGCACTTCTGCCCTGACACCCCAGACTGGGCACTCCTGCCAGCAGCTGCACACACGCGTACCCCAAGTGGGCCTGGGGCCAAGCAGGCAGACAGTGAAAATGGATCGGGACCCCAGACAAGGCTCTGAGAACAGGTCCCAGGGAGGGCATGGCAGGGGCAGCAAATGTGCTTCCGTTGGGAGGGAGCGGAGCAGGGAAGGCTGAGCGGTGAGGAGCCGCAGTGGAGTCCTGGTTGTCCGGGGCCCTGCTGCCAGGGCTGGGAGTGTTCTCGGCCGGCCGGCCGGCATCCACCTCACCCATGGGACGAACACGATGGCCGGCAGAAGGCTGGTCAGCACTGCCAGCAGCGCCGGCCCTGAGTGTGTGGCAGGAGGAGCAGGTAAATCGAGGTCCAAGCTCCTGTGGGTCCCAGGGCCAATTCTGCAGACCACAGGGAGGAGAAATGTGCTGTTCTGAGTGTGAGAGTGGGGTGCTGACAAGCCCCTGGGTGTGGGGGTCCTGCGGTCAGGGAGGGAAACGTGCTGGGGCTATCGCGGAGTTGGTGGGCATAGGAGCGCCGGGGGGCCAGCCAAGGGCAGGGTTCAGCATGAGCCACCCTGAGCCACTGTCCCTTTGTGGTCAGAGTCGGGTCATGTGCAGGGGCTGCTGTCTCGTGGTGTCAGGTTCTAGGAGGAGAGGAGAGAGAAAGTCAGAACCGTGCTGAGAATAACTGCTTGTCCCGCAAGACGGAGGTCCGCTTGCTGCTCAGGTCTGTGCCCAGCCACCTGAGTGCTCTGGGCATGGGTTCGTCGGTCTTGGGTCTCCCCCCTTCCCTCCCCCTCCTCCGTTTTGCTAGAAGCATGTGCATTGTCTAGTGTGAGGACCCATGGTAAGCATTGCTTACCCCCAGATCACTATGTTGGAGCTGGGCGTAGGCCTTTCCTTTTTTAATTCTACAAGTAGCACAAATCTATTTCTCAACGGTTCCTTGCCCATTCGTGGGCCTATGGAAACGTCTTACTTGGGTTCAGCTCATTCTGCAGAAATGGACGGTCAGTGGTTCCCTGGCTGAGGCTTTCAGTCGGTACATCCTCAGGACCTTTTCTGTGAGCACCTGCAGAGCCTGGTCCAGATCCGGGCACCTTTGCTGGCAGACCCTGGGATAATGACCCGAGGGGGATGGCCCCCAAGGGGGGTCTTGACTGTGGTCGGGGGTAGCCCCGGTCCCTCAGATCTAACCCCCTGCTGTTGTTAGGCCCCGGCTCTGGGCTCGCCTTTCGGCCACAGGAAGCTCTAGTTCGCAGCCTTTCTCCACGCAGACGTGGGCGTTCGCTGTTGCAGGTGGGACTTCCAGCAGTGGGCGATCCGCGAGCACTTCCTGCCCGTGCCGGCTGCTGCGGGGGGCTGCGATGGGGAGCTGCAGACCGCGTGCTCGGTTCTTGTCGATGTGCTGATAGACTTCTGCCACAGGTGAGGAATTCTGATGCCAAAAAGCATCACACTTTTTTAATTTCGGTAGTTATAAGAATGCGTTTTATTTCTCTCCGTCTACATTGTGTTCTACAAAGCACAGTCGAACACATCCTGATGGCAAGGCTGAGTCTGTTTGAAGTGAAGGTCAGTTTTCCGAATCCATTTTCTTTGTGTGTAGATTTGCCAGTGGCAATGACTTGTCTTTCTGCTCTGGCACCTGGGTCACTAAGTGTAAGGGTTAGAATGAGTAGGCTAGCAGGTGGCAAGCATCACCACCTGCGGGGCGTGGGCTGGCTGCCACAGGGGCAGAGTTCCTGCAACCTGCAGGCAGAGTTGGGTTTGCCTTCCTGCTGAGCTGGTCTCTATTAGTCTCCGTCCTCATGACTGTCAGCTCCATCTTCCACATGTTAGGTGGTGTATCATATCAAATCATAGAAAACGAATCTTGTTACCCTCTCGGAAACACAGTCCATGGAAATGATTACTGAGGACACAAGGACAGTTGCCTTTCTGTTTCCCACTGCTTCTGTCTTCCCCACAAGGATCTGTAAACACATCGCCTAGTTAGCAAAACTCTTACAAGTCATGTGATGTTGCAGTAGTGCTGGAAATTTTCCTAGCGGTGCCTAGTGGCTGGGAGCAGCCCCTGCAGGACCAGGCAAACACAGGTGGGGCCAGTCCTCGTCCTCAATTCTCTTAGGAGGGAAGAACGAGGTGTGCACAGTGAGAGCAGGGGCTGCGCATTCCTGCCATGCCGTCAACTCTGGAATCGGCTTTCTTTCTTTCTTTTTTTTTTTTTAAGATTTTATTTATTTATTTGACAGACAGAGATCACAAGTAGGCAGAGAGGCAGGCAGAGAGAGAGGAGGAAGCAGGCTCCCCGCTGAGCAGAGAGTCCGATGCGGGACTCGATCCCAGAACCCTGAGATCATGACCGGGGCCGAAGGCAGCGGCCTAACCCACTGAGCCACCCAGGCGCCCCTCAATTGGTATTTTTAAAAAATTTGTATATAATGTATTATTTGTTTCAGGGGTACAGGTCTGTGATTGATCAGTGTGCTATGTCAGATCTTAACCTTTTTTAGGAACTACCAGACTGTTTTCCAAAACTGTACCATTTTACATTCCCACCAGCAGTATCAGAGGGTTCCAGTTTCTCCACATTATCACCAACATAGTTAATGTTACCTTTCGATAAATACCTGTTCTAATGGATACGCAGCGGTATATTTCATTATGGTTTTTCTTTGTTTTTCTCTGGTGGCTAATGATACTGAGCATCTTTTCATTAGCTTGAGTTTGTGTATCTTCTTTGAGAAATGTCACATCCTTGCCCATTTTAAAAGTTCTCTCTGTATTCTGGATACCAGATCCTTATCCGATACGAGACGCAGATACGGTCTCTCATTTTAGTAGCATCTTTTCACTCCTTCCCTTGTTGGGAGTCCTTTGATGCACAGAAGTGTTAAATTTTGATGAAGTCCAGATTATTTTTAGGTTTAGCTCTTATTTTAGGTCTTTGGTCCATTTGATTTAATTTTCTGGAATAAGTTTAGGATCCACCGTTAGTCTTTTGCATATGGACATCCAGTTGTCCCAGCAGGTTTTGTTAAAGACACTGGTCTTGGCACCCTTGCTTTGAATCAGTTAACCACACCTATGAAAGTTTATTTCTGGACTCTCTATTGACTTTGGTGTATACACCCTTTTTTAAAAATACAATTTTATTTTTTTGTGATGGATACATCTCTTCTTATGCCAGTATCACAATGTATCAATTACTGTAGATTTGTAGGAAGTTTTAAATTGGGAATGTGGGTCTTCCAACTTCCTTTTGTTCCCCCAAAGGTTATTTTGGGAATTCTGGGTCCTCTGTAATCCACACATGATCTTAGCCAAAAGGCCGAGAAGCGATCGTCCTTTGTAATTCCAAATTGATCTTCCAGATCAATTTGCCAGTTTCAACATAACCAGCTGGGATTCTGATAGGGATTGCATTGTATCTGTACGTAATTATGGGCAGTTATTATTCTAATGACACTGATTCTTCCTGTCTAGGAACATGGGATATCTTTCAATTTACTTAGGTCTTCTATAAGTTTCTCAACGTTTTAGAGTTTTCATCGTACTAGTCTTGCACCTCCTTGGTTACATTTATCCTTAGGTATTCTAACACCACTGTAGATGGAATTATCTTAATTCCATTCTTGGATTATTCATGGATATACAGAAATACAACTGATTTTTGTATATTGATCACCTATCCTACAACTTAGAGAAATTGTTTATTTGCTTTAATAGGTTTTTTTTTTTTTTTAAGATTTTATTTATTTATTTGACAGAGAGAGGTCACAAGTAGGCAGAGAGGCAGGCAGAGAGAGAGGGGGAAGCAGGCTCCCTGCTGAGCAGAGAGCCCAATGCGGGGCTCGATCCCAGGACCCTGAGATCATGACCTGAGCTGAAGGCAGAGGCTTAACCCACTGAGCCACCCAGGCACCCTGCTTTAATAGGTTTTTAAGATGCCCATCTTAAGACGGGTCATCTGTGAATGGAGATAGTTTAACTTTTTCCTTTCCAATCTGGTTGCTTTTCATTTCTTTTTCTGGCTGAACTGTCCCAGCTAGAACTTCCAGTGGTATTGAATGTAAGCGATGAAAGAGAACTTTGTCTTACTTCTGATTTTAGGAAGAAACCTCTCATCATTAAGAACAACACGAGCTGTGGCTTTTTCATAGATGGCCTTCATCAGGTTGAGGAAGTTCATTTCTGCTGCTAGTTGAGTGTTTTTATCATGAAAGGGAATTGAATTTTGTCTAATGTTTTATCTGTGCCTATAGAGATGTTCACATGGTTTTTCTTTATTCTATTGATAGGATTTCAGGGTGTTGAACCAACCTCCTATTCTTAGGATAAATCCCACTTGGTTATGGCACACAATTGTTTTTAGATGTCACTAGATTGGGGTTGCTCGTATTTTGTTGTAGGTTTGTTGTTTGTTGTTGATGACTGTGGGTATCACGTGGTTCCCTGGGACCTCGTGGCCCTGTGACCACAGGCCTCTGGAGGTAGGAGGAGAAGTCGGAAAGCCTGTACATCAGGAGACCCTTACAAGACTTTGATCATGTTTTTGTTTCAGTTTGAGAAGTTACAATTGCTCAGAGAATTCTGATTTGGTTCTCGGTAGCGGCACAGGAAATCGAGATATTTTTTCCAGATTGCAGGTGAGTTAAAAGATGAAAACTCAGTGTGTTTCACTGCATCTGTCATCTGCTGTCTTTTCATGGTCATCTGCTATTAAGGTATTTATTATGAATGTCTTAAGGCAACCCAGCCGAATGAAAACTAACGTCACACATATAATGGGTCAGACCCAGAGTGACAGTGTGCTCGCTTCACCCGTGAATATCCCAAAAATACAGAAACAAAATCAGTGGTGTCAGAACCGTCTCTAGGCTTAGGAACATTTAAAATTTGAAAATCGAAGAAACTGAGAAGATGCCAACTTTGGTAGAAAAGGGGTTGCTGTCCACTCCTAACTGCTCCATTTGAATGTCGGGCTCTGAGAAAGGACATAAAACCCCAGCAGGCAAAGGAGCAGTTGAGAGACTATCCTTTCACGGGGTCCCCCGGCACCACCCCAGGCTGGGGGGCTCTTTTCACCAAAGCAGCTGTACATTGGAGGGTGTGGAAATGGGGCTCTTGTTTTGAAGTCAAAGTGCAGTTTGCCTCAGGCCTGGGGCATGTCAGGACAATAAAAAGTTGGACCCAGAGATTAGGCTCTGGGGTCAAAGTGCAAACCACAGCCTCCTCTGCTCTCCGCGTCCACGGTGTGCACCGGCAGTCAGCCTCTGGCAGTCCGCGTACGGCTCCATGCTGACAGGACCCTATGGCGGGTTTCACGCTTCCTGTGGGTGTTTTCTGCTTCTCTTCGGGTGCTTGAATTGAGAAACTGGGAGGGGCAGAAACCCTGGAGCAGGTGGCCTGGACTCTGGGAAATCTTACCTGCAAATGAATAAAACATCCCACAAAGCAGAGATCCCAGCCCTCCAAGCGTTCGTCTTGACCTCTTATCCTCCACATCTGGCCTGACGGGCTTGCGGTAGGAGGAGCGAGTGGGGAGGGAAAGCGGACTGTGTCATGGGCTTAGGTCACACGTGGCACGGACAGTGCTTGGCTTACCTGGTCTCCGCACGTGGACGTGTGGCAACACTGCACACCCGTGTATGTAGCAGGCATTGTACTGAGTGTGGTACTGAGCCTGGTGACACCTGTGCGTTCACAGTAGAAGAGCGAACGATCAACGGTAGGATGTTAGCCCTAGGAGGCTCTGGCCAAGGTGTTCACTGGGCTGTTCTTATTGTTGTTGCAAATTTTCAATGATTTCCAAGTAAAAAGGCTCGTCCCAGTCATTCCTAGCTCCTCTGGGGAGCTCTCTCGAGCCCACTCGGCCCCATTTCACCGTCCTGACTGGGGCCGGCAGCCCTGAGAACTTTGTGCCTTCACATTTGGACACAATCACCTGGAACCAGCGATAAAAGTACCAACGTTCTGGTTGGTTTTGCAGGAGATGGCTGCTGACCTGGAACAGGGCCCAGCGGCGTCCCAGAGCAGCTGTCCTTCGCAGGGGCACTTCCTTTTCAGAGTGTTCCGCACCCGGCTCCAGGCTCTGGCAGGCGGCTGGGATGTGGCCGCCCGCCTTCAGAGACAGCAGGAGCTACTTGTGTACAAATGGTAACACAGCGCACCGCGTGGAGAGTCTGTCTTTACACTGAGCTTTCTCTTCTCTTGGTCTTGTGCCCTGTCCCCAGCCTGCAACAGCATTTTCTCATTGGGGTTCCCATGGAGAGAGCAGGGTCTGAAGCTTTGGATTAAAGCCTTCCCCTTCAGACCCAGGAGCTGCTTTGAACGATGAAGCTCAAATAATGCATATCAAAATAGGGAAAACCATGTGTGCGTACAGATCCTCACTGTAGCTGTCCTGATGAGCGGGAGATCACGAAGTCCCCCAGTTTTCGGGAATGGCTTTGTTAAGACTGAGGTGCCTCCTTTCACTTGGCTGTTGTGCCACTTAAGAGTGGCTCTTGGGGTTAAGACGTGAAGGCTGGCAGTGGACCCCGCAGGGCCCAGGTGCTCAGCACAGCCCCAGAGGGGGACTCTGGTTCCCGGAGCGAGTAGGCAGGGCCGGCACCGATCCGAGCCTGAGCTCTCGAGGAGTGAAGTTAGTGGGCTGTGCCATCACCGCTGACACACTCTTCTCTGCAAGGATCCTCCTCGGTCTGCCCCCATCGGTTCTCGTCGGCAGCCCCCAGGCCAAACAGCCAGCTGCCCCTGACTGCACGGAGTTCTTCTGGTTGGCCAACTCTGAGCTGGTAGGTGCGGGCAAGCAACCTTGGGTTGCAGGGACGGGGGGTGATCTGGTTCTTGGAAGATTCGCGAATGTGGCTGCGGTCACTTGGAGCCAGCTGCTTCAGTGTGTGCAGCCCATGTGGGACTGCTCTGGGCAAGAATGGGGGTACCACTCTGGAAGCCGAGACAGTTGGGGCTGATGTGTGCCCAGCCCTCCTCCCACAGCTAGAACTGGGGCCAGCCAGTCGTAGAGACCAGCTTCGGCTCCTCCGAAGCTTCAGTGCCTTCCTAGAGCTTTGCTGCAAGTCCAGCCGTCAACATCCGTAAAATCTTGCAGGCCAGGCACCTCCGTCTCTTTCCAGTTTGGACATTTCAGGTGTACAAAGGCCAGTGGTGCCGAAAGAACTGCTGTTCCCACCAGTCGGCCCTGCTTCCTTCCGCGGTACACTCTGTTCCGTGTCAGGTGCTCCGAGGTCTCACCCAGAAAGACTGAAGCCTGCATGCGTCCAGTCAGAGCCAGTGAGGTCCCCAGGAATCAGCACATTCTACATATTTCAGAACAACTTCCACTCCTGAAGATGTTTCCTAGTTTTTAAAAATGCACAGATAAAACTAAAAATTGAACTAAGGCTCCATTCAGTGACAGAGTTTTAAAAGGTGACTCAGAAAGCAGCGGAGTTGAGACTAGGTATTCCTTAGGTCCTTAGCAAAGGAAGTTTCCCTTGAAGTTGTCAGAAGGGCCTGTGAAGGCCAGCGGAGCAGAGAAGCCGGAGATGGGGAGGCAAGGTGCCATCCCGGTGACAGGGCCAGCAGGGAGTGTGGCACTGGCCTCCTGGCCTGTGCTGGGGCCGGAAGCTGGCAGGCCGGGGCCATCTCCATGTGGCTAGGCAGTGAGACGCTGAGTTCTGGGCCAGCCTTGCAGGCGGACCCAAAGCCGGACCTCCGAGGTAATTAGTGGCGCCGTGAGCACAGCCAAAGCCTCTCCGCACACGCTGCCCCCACCCCCACCACCAGCCCCCTTGGGTGCTCTCTCACTGGCCCGTGCTCTTTTGCAGAGAAACTTCTGCTCTCATGGAACTGCCCTGACCCACGACATCACCGTCCACTTCTTCAGGGTAATTCTGTTGCCCTCTGCGCCTACCACATCTCCCGCTGAGACCTCTTGGGCTGGATCCTCATAGCCAGTGGTGCTTTGAGGCCGTGGCGCCTTTCTGGGGTGGGGCACACGTGCAGACCACTGACTTCTGGCATGTTCTCTTCTGCAGGGGCTCTTCAATGCCTGTTCACAAAGCAGAAGCCCTGCCCTGACCGCAGACCTGATCCTGAGCGCATGCCAGACCGAGTGCCCCATAGTCCTGACCTCTGCTCTGGTAGGTGCAGCCACCTTCTCGGGGTGTGCCCAGGCCTGGCACAGGGTCTGGGGACCCGGGGCAGCATCCCGATTCTTGTCATTCAGGAGCAGATGCATGAGGAGAGGAATAAGGAGTAATCGGACCCGTGGGCAGGGAGGAAGACGGGCTTCCCTGCTGGAACGTGTCGGGGTGTTGCTTTGCTCTGGTTCTGTGTTGGCTGGTGATGAACCCTAATTTCCTGAGCTCCCCGACTTGGGCTCCGCCCGTTGTCTTGACAGACAGTCCTCTCAAGACTTGAGAAGAGAGATGGCCCAGGCCCCTGCCAGCCTGGCCCTCACGTGGGTGTGGGGCTCCTGGTGGGGGGGCGGGGTTCTTTGCTGGCTTTCCTGGAGTCCTGACCCCACACAGCTCTCCTGGCAGCCTTGGGACTTGAGCTGCCACGCCCCGAGTGGTTTGGCTTCGCACACAGTCTGCGGCCCGTGTGGGTGGAATCCAAGGCGAGAGTTACCGTGTGTACAACAGCAGCTCTCCGTGGGGACGTGGGTGTCCTCCACAGAGGAGGGCGAGCTCGCTCGCAGAACTGCCTTGAACCTGGGATGGAGGATGTGAGGCCGTCCTAAAAGGTCGGAGGCACTGGGTGACTGTGAGCTGTGCTGCCGGTGTCAGGCACATCTTCGCTGGTCACTCGGGTGTAGGGATTGAAAAGGGGTCCAAGTAGAGCCTCCCCTGATCTGCTGACCAGTGATCTTTCTCTTCTGGAAGTTGTGGTGGCCACGCCTGGAGCCTGACCTTCGCAGCCGGTGGAGGAGCTGCTTCCAGGGCCCGCTGCCCCAGGAGCTGCAGAGACTGGGGGAGGCCCGGCAGTTCGGCCGGAGGTGCGTGGAACAGCGGCAGGAGGGGGCCCAGACATTCTTTAGGACCTGCTACAGGTTACCTCCAGGAATGCCTTGGGCTGCTGGGCAGGAGCCCCACGGAAGGGAAGGAACAGACCTGACCTAGCCGGTCCCTGCCCAGCTTTCCGCCCCACCTGCCTCTCTCCTGGCTCCAGGCCTGGCAGTGCCAGCGTCCCACGGACGTGGGAGGCAGGTCCCGGCCTGCCCAGCTGACAGTCTCCAGCTCGGGAGGGCTTGGGACAGGGCTGTGGTCCCGTCTGGCCTCCTCTACCCTGCGTCCTGCGGCAGCGTCCAGAGCACTTGAACTCCCAGAAAACAAGAAACGCCCCATTCCCACATTAATATGCCACTAATCTGGGGCCTTCTTTTTAACCTGCTGGGGCACCTGCACGTCACACTGCGGTCACAGCAGGGGCTGAGGAGCAGCACTGGACCCAGAAGCCAGGGGTCTGCGTGGTGGGCAGTTTTATGCCCACCGTGGGGAGAGCTCCATGACCCACAACCTTGCAAATCTTGGGCAGTCAGGACCCGGTGTCCTGGTCAGGCCCTACCCACCCCCTCCTCGGGTCCAGGTTAGGGCAACTGGGGACTGGACCCAGTCAGTGGTCTCTGGGGCCCTGTGCCGAGCCAGGGGTGGTTCTACAGACTCTAAGCCCCCACCCCACCCCGCTGTCCCACCTTGAAGGTAAGCAGGGCTGGTGGCTTTCTGCCGGGACATGGCTGTGAGGTTCCTGTGGTGACCCGTACCTGTCTCCTAGCTGCCTCTCCGCCGACTCGGCACGCCCCCCACCGGGCCCGGCCTGGCTCTCCGCTGCGGCGCTACACTTTGCAATCCAGCAAGCCGGCAAGGGCAGCCTCGGGAGCCAGCTCGAGAAGCAGGAGCGCCAGAGAGAGGAGGCAAGAGATGAATCCTTCCACTTCCGTGGCAGCTTTGTCGTTCGTCAGGGTCCAGTCAGCGGTTTCTCGGGGTTCATCTAACGAATGGGCTTTTCCAAGGACGTTAGTATGGCATTCTTGTGACTTCTGAGGAAGTGAGGTTTACCGTGTTTATAGATTTAGTAACATCTGACTGTCAAGTTTACTGACGGGACGAGAGCACCTTACATGTTACCCTTCTGGTGGCTTTTAGCTAATTGTCACCTCTGCAGATCAGTGGGACCTTCCTTGTTCCCATTCCCACAGCCTTAGCTCCCTCATCTCTCCCCGAACTAAACCATCTGTAAACCGGAAAGTCATCTGTCAGCTCAGGACATACAGGCCTGCCTGAGGTTTTTGGTAATTTACTGTAAAAAAATTGTTGAAAAGTAATTTCAGTGGCCTCAAGCCTCTGAGGCCTGTGTGTGCGCAAAGGGAGTGGGGGTATCCAGAGTGACCCCAGCCAGCTTGGGTGCGCTCCAGGGGTTGGGAAGAGGGGGACCCCCGGCGGGGGAGAGACTTTTGCATGTACCTCTAGGGGGTTCATAAACGCCCTTCTAGGCCAGGAGCCCGGCGGCGGGGCGCGGGGGAGCCCTCCCCCAGCTCGCACACCGCGCCCGCCCTCGGCCGCGGCGCAGCTCTTCCTGCGGCCGCGCTAACAAGCTGTGTTAAAGGCGCACATAAGAGGATGCAGTCTCTAAGAATTTATTCTCAAATTACCCTTTAAAAGGTTTTTTAAATTTAAAATTTAAAAAAATTTTTTTTTAATATAATTTTCCTTCCCGAGAAGATCTACTTAAGGAAAAATTTCTGCCCTCTGCCTCTAAACGTTTAGTCAAAGAACGTGTCCGCATCCGTTACTTAGAGTCACTTGAGGGTGCAGCCTGGCTGGCTCTATGTTCTGAGGGCGCGGGTTCTATCGGCAGCTGCTGCTCGCGCTGTTCTTCTTCTCCTTAATGGGCCTGCTTTCGTCGCACGTGACCCCACACTCAAGACATCAGGTAAGGGGACTCTCCCAGCCCTAGACCTCCTAAGGAGGGCCTCTGGGAGGAGGGTCCTGGAACGTTTGTATCGAAGGGCTCCTCAGGAATCTTGTGCTTGCTGAAGCGAGAACCCCTAGGCCCCGGGCCTCTTCTCTGAGGTCTCATTTCAGAACCTGGGCACGGGGGTCCCTGGCCTGTTCCTCCTGCAGTCACCATTCAAGACTCAACAGAAGGAGCAAAGGCTCCCTTCTGGGCTAGAGGTCCCCCCTCCCCCCGGGGCTGTCTGTGCAGTCAGCCGCCGCCTCTTGTGCGGGCCACAGGCTGCTGACTCCCTGGAGGCTTTGGACATCTGCGTGGAGATCCTGGGGTGTCTGGAGAAGAGGAAGGTGTCCTGGCTGGTGCTGTTTCAGCTGACAGGGGCAGGTAAGACCGTCCCTGGGACCTGGCAGCAGAGAACAGCCTGTGTCTGTCCCAGTTACCAGCCATCTCTGGGGAAGACAGGTGACCCAGCAGAGGCAGGCTGTGGCCCCCACTTTCCGTTTAGTCCTTTTTCAAAAACGACTTCCCACTGGTTAGGTATGAACGTTTGGGCTTTAAAGTACTAACTCATTTTTGGAAGTCTATCTTGGTAAGTACGTGAACTACATTTTAGAGTGAATGCAGTACAAACTCATCTCAACAATGAAAGAGTGGCGTCACTGAGCCCTTTTGGGGGGGCGTAGGGGGTCTACCTCCCAGGCTCTGCCCTCCAGCATGGGACCCCCCCCCCCCCAGCCAGGCACCTGAGGTGTCCCGAACACGCTGATGCTGGGGTGGGAAGGCGGCCACAAAACTAAACCCGCCCCTCCCCGCTCTGGTTGCAGACGGTGGCCTGGGGCCGGTCCTCCTCCGCCTGGCCCCAGAGCCATACATCAGGCTGCTGCCGCTTGCCTTCTACAGGTAAGTGCACCTGCTGCTCTGGTAGTGTGGCAACACTCTCCGCGAAGGAGTGCCCACCTGGGGGGTTGTGTGCGGTCCAAGGAGGGGTCACCTCTTCCCCCTGCCTGTATCAGTACCACGGTGGGTCTCCCACCACGTGGGCAAGATGCCCACAACTTCAGTCCTCCGAGGAGTCGCTCGCTGCTGACTGCCACCCACCTCTGTGCGGTCTTAGAGTCACGAGGCATCTTGTCTTTTACCTTCAGCCTTCTCTCCTATTTCGATGACGCCCTCCTGAGGGAAGAGGCCTTCCTGCACGTCGCTGTCGACATGTACCTAAAGCTCATCTGTCTCTTCGTGGCTGGAGAGACAAGTGCAGTCTCGGCTCTAGCCACCAGGAGCCAGGACCTCCAGGGCCAGGCAGGTGACACATCTCACAGACCCGTGTGGCCAGCTCTCCTGGCACAGTGAGCAGGTGGGGGCATCGTGGCCCCTGACAGCACACTGACCTGGGACTCTGCCTGTCCTCTCTCCAGGGTGACCCCGTAGGCTTGATAACAAAAGCTCGTCATTTTCTGCTGCAATCAATACCTAGGTGCCCCCAAAAGAGCTTCTCGAACGTGGCAGAGGTAACACCCAAATGCTCATTTGGTGTGTGCGGTGACGTCCAGGTCACTGTGTAAACGTGCGACACCCCAAGCAGAAAGGACCCGGCACCTGACACGTACACTGTGCCCACTTACCTGGCAGCCGCAGGGGGCTGAGCACAGTTGTTTTCCCGCAGCTGCTGGCCGCTCGTGGAGACTGTGACCCGGAAGTGAGCGCCGCCCTCCTGAGCAGACAGCAGGCGGTGCCCGATGCGGACCTCTACCAGGAGCCCCAGCTCTTCTGACTGGACCCTGCGCAGTGCACAGCCCAGCTCCTTTGTAAATAATTTATTACAAGCATAACATGGAGCTTTTGCACTAAAAAGTGGATTACAAATCTCCTTGATTGCTCTGGTGGGGAACAGGAATCAATTATTTAAAATCCATCTGGCCCCAAGTCACTCAGTGCATGTAGGAAAATGCTGGTCCCAGAGTGGAGGCTGGAAAGGCTACACGAGCTGCACACCGAGCCCACCTTCACCACACGGCAGATCAGTGCCCTCCTGACACACAGGTGGGGGGTACAGCATGGGGGCTCCAGGGGAGCGAGCGAGCAAAGCTGTGCCATCAGGTTGCATATGAGGAACTACCGAAACTGTCTTAACCCCATTTAGCGCCTGTGTTCAGGTGGGCTCGGGCTTCACGGCCTGGCCCTCCACAGTCCCAGGCGGTGGCTCCAGGGGCAGTGCCTTGTCCTGGGTTTGCGTCAGAGGGTGGACCATGGACATGTGCACATTGAGGTTATGGGCCTTCTCGAACCGCCGGCCACACTGGTCACAGGCAAAGTCCAGCTCGGTCTCAGCCTTGTGTTTAGTCATGTGGTACTTGAGGGACGCCCGTTGCCGGCACTGGAAGCCACAGACTTCACACCTGGGGGACAGGGTCAGGTGAGCGAGGGCATGGGCGCCAGCGTGGCCGTGAGAAGGTGCCCGTCCCCACACTTACTGCAGAGGCTTGGCTCCTGAGTGGCGCATCTGGTGGACGAGAAGGTGCTTCCGCTGCTTGAAGGTCTGTCCACACTCGTCACAGATGTAGTTCCGCACCTCTGCGGGCCAGAGATCCAGTGAGCACCACACGAGAAATGCCCAGCCCTCCCACGGAGCACAGGGACCCAAGCAAGGGGCCGTGCAAACCCACTTTTACTGAGAGATGGAAAACATTTCTCATGTAAAACTTTTTGTTAAAATTGCTTTAAAGTGTCACCTGGCTGAGACTTCGCCAGCTACTGTACACAGGTGAAGCCTGTTTTCTAAAAGAGAAACTTTAGATCTACTCAAGCAGATTCTTAGAGGACATCCAAATCACTAAAGCATCACTGATTACTACTGCTCTAAAAATCACCCCCATCTTGGGTCCAAGGTAGGGAAGGGGATATCCACTTAGCAAATGAATTTCTTATACTCTTGAACAAAAACCCAAGAGTTCGTTCTACTTCTGGACGTGTGCCTGGGGTGGTGGCCACGAGCCTCTCCCTCACCGCCACTCCACCTACAAACACCCCCCCAACCTGGCTCTCTCCCCTACTAGGTACAATACACCCTTCCGAGTTCACAGTCCACCCTCTTGGTGTTTAAAAAAAAAAACAACTGCTAATGGTTATGACCACTGGTGTCTGAACTGCAACACAACGTGAAGTCCCAATTTGAGAATTATTTGTGTCAGATGTCCAGGGTGGCTCAAGAGCAAAAAACATAAGAAAAATTGTTTCACAGTGAGACCAACCAATAGATTTGTTCAACAATAAAAACTGACATAAATCTGGGTAAAAAAAGTAAAGTGTAACTTTCTATAGTAAGTCATTTTGACAAAAACAAGTGCAGTTTCTGTTTAGGGATAAACAGATACACAATCCACGGATCATTTAAAGTTGGTGATGCCCACGCAGGACAGCAGCTTTGTGGGGAGAAGCTGCAGCAGCGGGGGTCCAGCGCACACAGTTGCTGGGCTTCTAACACCGGTGGCACAGATCACGTCGTTCAAGGGAGTCCAAACTAAGAAACGCACATGAGCCCCGGGCTGTAATGCGGCTGCAGAGAACGGGTGAGGAGGAAGAGAGCCCTCGGCTCACATCATCCCACACACACACGTAGGGAACTATCACATCCTCCCAAATACCCCAGAAACGGACCTGAAGACTGGCAAAACCAACCCCACAACTAAAGGTAGGGAGGAGGAGGGAGCCACCTTCGGGGAGAAGAGCAAGAGACGGACTAGCTCTCAGGGAAAAGGAGTCCCCAGAGCAACTGGCTTGGAAAGCCAGAGGGGCCGAGGGCCTGAGCGTCCCAAGTTCTTGCAACTAGTGGGGCTTCAAGCCTGGAATTGTAAAGGTCAGTGGGCTAGGCTCAGGGAGAGCCCAGAGGGCACTGCCGCTCTCGGAGCAAGCGCACAGCCTGTGGACAAACAAGAGCACCTGAGGCCCATGGGCTGGGGGTGGAGGTTAAGTGCTCAGCTCAGGGCACCCTAGAGAGACCTCTCTAGGACCAAAGGAAGAGCAGGTGCCCTCTACCTCCCCCGCCCCCAGCATAAGCAAAGGTCCACCTCAGGAACCAGCATGCACAACAATGCTCCATTCCTAACTCACACCAAGCTACCTGCACTCCGCTGGCCTCAGTCCCAGCACAGCAGGCCCCCTTGCCCCGAAGACCTGTCCAAACCCCTGCTCACACCACGTTCCTCGACCCGGGAATTCCAGAGTCTGTGCCAGCAGGTCTCATTTCCTGAGCAGACCAGAGCACGGCCGCCTGCACACCACCTTCGGACCAGGCACCGCCCACACCGGGCGCAGAGAGCCTCTGCGGACGACTGGTCTAAAGCCTAAAATGGCCAGAACACAAGAGCAGAACATACCCCCCAACCCTAGCCCCGAGGTGCCAGGCCCTGGGGAACAGGCCCACTACTCTGCAGGGCCCCACAGGACTTCTTCAGGCCATTACTCTCAAAAACACACAGAAAAAGGCACAGACACAAAATGAGAACAAACGGGAAGACAGACCCGCAAGCGCGGAGGGAGGGCGCGCGTACCACCTTCTAGGTGCTCAGTTTCTACGACTGCTACCACGTGCGTGGGTTACTCTTACAATCCGAAAAGCATGTAATAAATGTCATTTTTTTAAAGTCATGAGAGGGGCGCCTGGGTGGCTCCGTGGGTTAAAGCCTCTGCCTTTGGCTCAGGTCATGATCCCAGGGTCCTGCGATCAAGCCCCGCATCGGGCTCCCTGCTCAGCGGGGAACCTGCTTCCTCCTCTCTCTCTCTGCCTGCCTCTCTGCCTACTCCTGATCTCTGTCAAATAAATAAATAAAATCGTAAAAAAAAAAGCAATGAGAAAACCCCCCGCCACAATTAACTTGCTGAAAGGCACTGGGGTTTCTTCACGGTCAGTCCCACACCACTTACGCATGACCCTCAAGGCACCAAGACACAGCCCCAGGCATCTTCAAGGGCATCCAGCCCCCATCAGACCCCAGGGCGACTGTGCAGGCGAGTGTGTGGGAGAACAGGGCACGCACCCGTGTGGATGAGCTTCACGTGGCGCTGCAGATAGCGGTCGATCATGAACACCTTGTTGCAGCCGGGGTGGGGGCAGGGCCTCTCCCGGACCTCCTCATGGTGCTCCTTTATGTGCTTCTGCAGCAGAGACCGCAAGACCCTGAGTGCCCGGGCCAGGAGAGTCCCCCCGCCCCCCGATCACACAGCACGTGCCTCCCACATGCCCTACACGGCAGCCTCAAAGGAAGAGACCCAACCGTCCGTCCCTCAACCAGAAGTGGGTGCTTTTCCCAGGAGTGGAAGGCTCACTTCTCGGCCCCTGGCTGTTCCGCTCTACCCACCGAGGCTCTCATGCGGCCCTGGGAACAAGTCTCCTCCGTCTGGCTCTACAGAAACCTGGGCCCTCCCGGTCAGCCACACAAAGAAAGTAAGCCCTGGCCCCGGGGCAAGGCCCTGCTCACCTTCATGCCGTCGGCCCCTCGGTACACAGCCGTGCAGCCCTGGTAAGGGCACTTGTAGATGGTGGGCAGCTCCTCCCTACAAGGCAGAGCGCACATGGAGCCGCCGCCCCCACGGGCAGGGCGGCCCCCGACCCAGGCTCTCACCTCTCACAGCGCAGCTTGTTCTTCCAGCCTGGCTTGGGGCCAGGTTTCTTCCGAATTTTTGGTTCTTCAGACTTCTTGGTTTCTTTGCTTTCACTCTTTTTGCCAGAGACCCTAGAAGGGGGGCAAAAACCCCCATGGGGCGAGGGGGAACAATGCGACTCAGGGCTGCTTCTGGCCTCTCGCACGGGGCCGCTCACCTTCCTTCCCGCTTCCTTCTCCTCCCACGGGAGAGGTTTCCCCGGGCTCCACGGCGGCCTGTTCCGGGCTCAGCGCTCAGCGGCCGGCTTTCAAACGGACCTCAGCCGCCAGAGCTAGACCAACTCCGAGCAAAGGCAGAGGCTCTGCACTGCCGCCTCGGGAAGGCAAGGGGCAGGACGGCTGGGCCGTGGGGACTCAAACGTCACTCCCTGAACATCAAAACCAAACACTCCTTGGAGACGTCATATTAAAGGATGGATTGGGGAAGCTTTAGGGGTCAGTCCCTCCAACAAAGCCAGCACCAGGCTAGAAAGGTTCAGAACCAACAGTTTTGGAACCTGATGGGAGGTGCCCAGCCACCAGGCGGGGCTCAGAGGGAGATGCGTGTTCTCGGGAGAGCGCGCTGGTGCCCCACAGCTGCCGCCCTGCTCCTCAGTCTTGCGGCTCAGGCCAGCGTGCACAGTGGGGACCTTTTATTCAGTCTGACGGGTCCCTGAAGGACCAGTTCAGATGCACCAATCTCCCCGTGGGGCCTAGTGAAGATTTAAAGAGACATAGGGTGCCTGTGGCTCAGTGGGTTAAGCGTCTGCCTTTGACTTAGGTCATGATCCCGAGGTCCGGTGATCGAGTCCTGCCTTCGGCTCCACACTCAGCAGGAATCTGCTTCTCCCTCTCCCCCTCCCTCTGCTCATGCTCTCTGTCTCTCAAATAAAATCTTTAAAAAAGTATATAAAGAGAAATGTACACTTTTTCCCTTTTCAGATCCAAACATTTAAAGAAAACTGTCAGAAACAAAAGGAACTTCTTAGGACATTATGCGACAAACCTCTACCTAACATCATCCTCAACTGTGAAAGACTGAAAACTTTCCCGTAATCAAGAACAAGACAAGGGCACCTGGGTGGCTCAGTTGGTTAATGACCTTTGGCTCATGACCTTCAGCTCAGGTCATGATCCCAGGGTCCTGGGATCCAGCCCCGCATCGGGCTCTCTGCTCAGCGGGGAGCCTGCTTCCTCCTCTCTCTCTGCCTGCCTCTCTACCTACCTGTGATCTCTGTCAAACAACATCTTAAAAACAAAAAAAAAAAGACAAAGATGCCCATTTTCACCACTGCTATTAACATAGTATTAGAAGTTCTAGACACAGCAATCAGGCAAAAAAAAGAGAGGGGATCTAAATCACGAAAAAAAATTACCTCTGTGCACATAACATGACCTCCTATGTAGAAAACCCTCAAGAATCCACACAAAAATAAACAAATTCAGCAAAGCTGCAGGGTACATAATCAACACACAAAAACAAGTTTTAAAAATGAATGATGCAAAACAAAACTGTAAAAACAATTCATTTGCACTAGCATTAAAAATAATAGTTAGAAATAAAATTAACCAAGGAGATGAAAGACTTATACACCGAACACTAAAACATACTGCTGAAAGAAATTTAAAAAGACCTAAAACACCCCAGGTTTATGGACTGCAGGATTAATGTCAAGATGGCACTACTCCCAAAGCAGGCTACAGGTTCCATCCCTAACCCTAACCCAGTGGTGTTTTTGGCAGAAACCAAAGAAGCAATCCTAAGCTTAACATGGAATTAAAAGGGACACTGAATAGCAAGATGAGTCTGAAAAACAAAGCTGGAGGACTCACACTTCTGATTCCAAAATTATAAAACTACAATAATCACAACAGTGTGGTAGTAGCACACGAACAGACATGCAGACTAACTGAAGAGTACTGAGAGCCCAAAAACACACCCCTCACAAGAAAAATCAACTGGTTTTCTGAGAAGCGCGCCAAGTCCAGTCACTGGGAAAGGACGATCTCGTCAACAAGCGGCGCTGGGAGAGCTGTGCGCCCACGGGCCGAAGCACGCAACCGGATCCCGAACTCACCCCATATACAAAAACTAACTCAAATAAATCAAAGACGTAAGAGCTAAAACTATCAAACTGCTGGATGAAAACATGATCTTGGATTTGGCAACAGTTTCTGGAATATAACATCCAAGGTAAAGCAACACGGGCGGCCTGGCTGCCTCAGTCAGCAGAGCCTGCAACTCTTTTTATTTATTTATTTATTTATTTATTTGACAGGCAGAGATCACAAGTAGGCAGAGAGGCAGGCAGAGAGAGAGGAGGAAGCAGGCTCCCCGCTGAGCAGAGAGCCCGATGCGGGGCTGGATCCCAGGACCCTGGGATCATGACCTGAGCCGAAGGCAGCGGCTTAACCCACTGAGCCACCCAGGCGCCTGAGCCTGCAACTCTTGATCTTGGGGTTTGAGTCTGAGCCCCACGCTGAACACAGAAATTAAAAAAAAAAAAAAAAAAAAAACAGGCAACACAAGTAAAAACAGGTAAATTGGATTTCAAAATTAAAATTAAAACTTTTTGTGCACCAGAGGAAAGTATCAAGGAATGAAACAATGATCCACTGAATGGGAGAAAATGGACTTTACGACTCAACAGCATAAAGATAAAACAAGCCAATTTAAAAATGGGCAAGAATAAATAAAAAGAAAAAAACTTTCAAATCCGAAGGGGGAAAAAGGGCAAAAGACTTAAATAGACATTTCTCAAAAAATCTAAGCATGTTAAAAGATGTCCACCATCACTAACCCCTAAGGAAGTGCAAACCGAAATGACAATGGGTACCACGTCACAACCGAGAGGATGACCACTAAAAAGGAAAACAGGTTTGAATCACTATATGATATGCCTGAAACTAATATAACACTGTGTTAACGATACTAAAAATTAGAAAAAAAGAGAACAGCCACTGTGGAAAGAAGTATGGATGTTCCACAGAAATTTAAAAACAGGACGCCTGGGGCGCCTGGGAGGCCCAGTGGGTTGAAGCCTCTGCCTTCGGCTCAGGTCATGATCTCAGGGTCCTGGGATCGAGCCCCACGTCGGGCTCTCTGCTCAGCGGGGAGCCTGCTTCCTCCTCTCTCCACACCTCGCCGAGTACCGCCCCACATACAGAATTACTGAGTCACTACATTGTGGGCCTGACACAAACACTGCACGCCAACTGTACTTCACTGTAAAAATAAACAAAAGGGCAACTGGGGGGCTCAATGGGTTAAGCCTCCGCCTTCAGCTCAGGTCATGGTCTCAGGGTCCTGGGATCGAGCCCCACATTGGGTTCTCTGCTCAGCGGGGAGCCTGCTTCCCCCTCTCTCTGCCTGCCTCTCTGCCTGCTTGTGATCTCTCTCTGTCAAATAAATAAATAAAATCTTAAAAAAAAAAAAAAAAAAAAAACAGTTGGATGCTTTATCGCCACCCAGGCGCCCCTCAGGTACTTGTAGGCCAGTATTCATAATATTATTCACAACAGCCAACAGGTAGAAACAACCCCAAATGACAGATGAATGGACCAACACACTGTAGTCTATGCATACAACAGAATGTATTCAGTCATAGAAAGGAACCAAGTTCTGATACACGTTACAACACAGATCAATCTAAGACACATTATGTTAAGTAAAAGAACCCTATCAAAAAGGACAAATCTGTATTTCCACTTCCATGGGCTACACTGATGTAACTAGATTAGCGGCGGCCCGAGCCTGGGAGCGGGGAAGAGGGAGGTCATCACTTAACAGGAGCAGTTTCTACTTGGGATGATGATAAGTTTAGAAAGAGCGGTGACGGCTGCACAACACTATTCATGTACTCGGTGCCCCTGAATTAACTGCACATTTACAAATACGAAATGGGGGGCACCTGGGTGGCTCAGTCCCAGCTAAGGGGACCGGCATGTCTGCTAAAACAAAGTCACATGGACGAGGACTACTCAGAGGCCCTGTCCTAGGTTTCCAGCTGTGATTCACACTGTAGCACCCAAAGAACCATGTGGCCACCAGGTCTGAGAGTCTCGGTGGGCACAAAGGTGAGCCCAGAGCTGTGGCCAGCACACTGCTACCTGGTCCCACGTCCCGCAGGGCCTGGCTTCTGTTTCTTTTTCCACAGCCGTTAAAGCGCAAACGGAAAAAGGAAGTCAGGTTTGCTCTTTAATCTGCGCTGCGCTTTCCTGACTGACAGTTCGGTGCTTCCGGTCTGCGCTCGGCTGCGGAGTGCTCAGGGGCAGCAAGCGGGGCGTGGCCGACCGCCGCTGTCCCCGGTGTCCCTGCGCTTCCGGCGGGAGGAAAGTGACCCAAGCGTACACCAGCCTTCCCTGCCAGGACCCTGTATCCTACGAGAACACAAACCCCGAAAACGGAAGGTCCAGACAAGGCCGCAGAGGCACCGGGACAGGAAGTGGTGTAGAACTCCGTGCCAGAGGCAGATCTGAGAGCAACTGCAGGGCTGGGTCCGAGTCTCCAAGGGCCTCAGCAGCGCAGCAGAAGGAAGTGCAGGGTAGAGGCTCCTGCAGGAACCCTGTCGTGGGTGGCAGGACAGACATGACCGTGGTATGCCTGCGGTCAGACCAGGCAGAAGGGAAAGCAGAGAGCTCCCAGAATGACGCGGAGTCACATCCACAGGCTCTGCCACTCCCACACGACACAGAGACCAGGTCTCAGCACGGAAATCAGAAAGGCCTCCGGCTGAAGCCACACAGTACGAGGCTAGGGTCGTCAGGCCAAAGAGCAGCGGGGAACGTGTGCTGAGCAAGGGCAGACCAGGAAGCAGGAGCCTTCATTCTCTGCCCCAACTGCTCCCTCCCAGTGACCCTGCCAGGCAGACACAGGTTTCCAGGTTACCCAGGGACGCCATTCCCGCACCCTAGGGACACGGAACAAGACTGCCGCCCTTACTTCTTTTCTGCGTAAGGCTCGAAGGATTCGTCGGAGGACTGGGCATTCTGCTTCTTGTCATTTTCCTCTTCACTCAGGATGTCCCTAGGGAAGAAGAGAGAACCTTTAGCAAAGGCCTGTGGTGTAGGACAGATCCAGTGACACTTCCTGTCTAGAAATACCATCCAATCTCCATACTCCATGTTTTTGCACTCCTAACAAGGTCTTAGAAACCTAAAAACCCCCAAATTTCTGAACTCCTCTCCTAACACAAAGGGCAGGCCGGCAAACTGAAAACTGGCGATCCCCCAGAAGCCACACTCCCTCACACCAGGACCCTGAACTTGGAAAGAACCTCTCTAGGGGGCCCCAGGTAGCACACGAAGACCTCAGAGAGGCAGGCTTCTCAGAAAGTGGACTTTCGACTATGAGTCACTGCTTCCCACAACTGTGAGCACCTATCCAGCTGGTGTGTCAGCTGTTGGCCACCGCAAAGGTCACAAAGGCCAGCAAAAGATCTGTGCATCTGTAACCTTTACCCTAAAGCAAGAATTCAGTCTCCACAGGACAGCGGACACAGGCAGGCTGGTGCGCCACGGCCTCGCCTGCAGGCTGCCACGCGTCCAGACGAGCGACTCCAGGCCGGCTGGTGGCCTGGAGGACAGCCTGTGGCCACTGCCGGTCCTGGAGGTGTTCTAGCCCACCTGAGTTCTTCCGGCACCTCAGTCATGTGCACTGACACCCCACTAGATCTGAGCCAAAAATCATACTGCCCTCCTCCTCGTGTGTATGAGGGTACGTCTGCATCCCAGTCACAGCTCACGGGGAAAGGGTGTGAGGGCCAGCTGGCATGTGGCTGCCACCACGAGGGGTCCTCAGCGGACAAGCAGGGGGCGGCCCCAGGAGCAAACAGCCCCTGATAGTGCCCTTCGGGAGCAGCTGGTCCTCCGGCACAGAACCTCTGCCCTAAGTCACAACCATGTCAGGACAAAGGGCCAGAGACTGACCTCGCCTGCTTCAGTAACATCTACGGCTGGCACAAAACCACAGCCTTGAAGGAGACAAGCCAGCAACAGCAGAAGAGCGACCGCAGGACTCTAATTCCACACCCCCCGCTGCGCTCCTCCTGCGGATGCCTCAGGTCTGGGGGGCCCTGTGGATCAGGAGCAAGGAGCCTGGAAGGACCCGCGGCCACTCCTCTCCTTCCCACCAAGAGAAGGAGAGGGTCCTGGCCAGGACACAAGCAGGGAGCACACAGGTTGGTGGAGTTTGGTTTTCCAAGGAGGAATTTTAGGCTATTTAAACCCACTCTTCTCTCACCCCTCAGAAAGGTCACTGAACTCGTCTTTTACCCGATCATCCGAGGTTGAAGATGGAACCTGCTTCTCACCCAACCGCCCTGAGAAACAAAGAACAGGGCTCCTGTTACCAACACGGAGCGCAAGCAGTGCTCCCCAGAAAGGAGGCGCGCACCTGTACCTGTCTTCCTCGCGGGGGGGCCTGAGGTCCTTCCACCTTCGATCCCGCCCACCTCCCAGTCCCATTCCCCGTAAGGTCCCTGCAGAGCCAGACCGGCCACCCCCACATCTAGCCCCGGCATGGGCAGCACCAGGCATCAGGAACCCTAGCCAACAGCCCACATCAGCAAGCCCAGCCCTTCCTAGAGGTTCAGATCCAGTTGTTTCGGGGTGGGATGACCTGCACTTTGTGGATGTTCCGGGACATTTAAAAAAATCATTGTTATCAAAGCATTGCATGCACACAGTAGGGGGAAAAAAAAAAAGCAGTTCTAAGAACCTTCTGACCCAAATCCCTTCTCCCCTCCCAGCACCTGTGCCCCTTTCTCTCTCTGAACTATCTGGGCAGCCACGCTTGTTTTTTTTTTTTTTTTCTGGGTAGCTCAGGTGCACACACGGAGGCTGCAAGAAGCAGCAGGAAGCCAACCCAGCCGCCCCAATACAAA
Organism: Mustela nivalis; assembly: GCF_964662115.1. Lineage (NCBI taxonomy): Eukaryota > Metazoa > Chordata > Mammalia > Carnivora > Mustelidae > Mustela > Mustela nivalis. The sequence continues at coordinate 325,238 of NC_139037.1, forward strand.
GGCCATGAACAGCAACAGCCCAACCACAGCACAGTGGGATGGGGTCCCAAACAAGGGCCCTGTGTCTCCTCTTGGCCAGCTGGCGGAGGAGCCTGTCTATACGAGTCCCGCTGGGATGTCTCAGAGATGCTGGCCGGGACCCAGAGAATGACCTGCAGCTGGCCCGAGGCCGCCTCAGAGGCAGCAGCTGCCCTCTTCCCCCGTGTCCCCCAACAAGGACCCCATTCTTCTGCCTCTCTCAGCCCCCTGGCCCCAAGCAGGCCTGGCAAGAAGACCGGACGGCAGAAAGGCATGCCTTTACAAACTGCTGCCACAGAGTCCTTAAGCCCTCCCTGGTGTCAGGTGCCCAGGAGGAGATGCTGAGGCTGACTCCTCCCAGAGCCGCTGCATATGACGCCATGACCACGGTCCGCGACAACGCAGACATCCCCTTTCTGCTGAGGGCCCTGCCTGGCTCAAGATTAGGAATCCTGGTCTAACAGCCCACAAGAGCCTCCTACCTGGGGCCCCACTTGAGGGGAAACCTGGCTGAGGTGAGGGGCCCAGCCCAGGCCCTACGGGGTTGACATCTGAAGAAGGCTGGGCCATGTCGGTGCTGGGCAGCGTCTCGGTCTCAGCTGGAGCTGTGGTTGCTCTGCCCTGGGAACTCTGAGGGGCAGCCCCAGTGGGGTTGGACCCCCGATGCTGGGTCAGCCACGGGGCCATCTCCTTGTCCCATGTCCACTTGACTGCCAATGCACTGTCCAGCAAGAGGGCCCCGCAGCTGGAGTCGGCATCCATGGTATAGTCGTGGCCCTGGTCACAGCCCCAAACAGCTTGGATGACACCGCAGTACTCGGAGGACAATGTCCTCTGGAGGTTAGGCAGGGCCCCACAGCTGGCTGCGTGTCCATGCACCCATGCCACCAAGTTGCGCAGGCCCTGGGGGCTCGAAGTGATCAGGTCCACTGAGGAAAGGCAGAGAGATGCCACACCCACGGCCAGTCAGCACCCAGTCCACCTGGAGCCTGCCCACACACCACACACAAGGGGCACACTCACCCAAACACGCTCCCTCCTCTGCCCCTGGTGGGGGCTTGGCACCAACCCTGCAAAGGATCAGCACGGCCAGGAGTCAGGCTGGCAGCGAACAAGACGCTCACCAGATCCCTTTCATAGGCCGCCTCTCCCACATGCAGTCCGGAATGTCTCTTCCAAGGGCCACCTCCTGTCTCCTTACACTCAACCCTCCCCCAAGCGTGTCTGTCCAACTCCCTCACACCAACATGCTTGCTCCTCCAGGCACCATGCGTCTCCCCACTGCAGAGGCCCCGCCCCCGGCACTCCCCAGCATGCAGGGAGCTCAGGCCCTGAACGCCCACCAAATGAATGAAGGAGGGTCGCCTACTTCGTGCAAGTCTTCCGGGGGCCTGTCGGGGAGACGTTGACTCTCTGCAAGAAGGACTTGAGGAGGCCGTGGCACTGGTAGAACTGGGCGTGGCAGTTCTTGCAGACAAACTGAGACAGAGCTGGGTCCTGGTGGACGGCCACCCCCAGCAGATGCTGGAAGTCCCTGATGAAAACTCGTTCCCCTGGGGGGGGTCTGTCTGAGCTCTCCCCAGGGGACCTGCCAGAAATGCTGCGGAGACTCCGGGAGGAGAACTTCCCATGGCAGAGGCGACAGTGGCCCATGGCAAGAGCCCGGCCTGTTCCTGGGCAAGCACAGGAGACATCAAGTCAGCAGGCGAGGCGGCTCGCCGCACAGGGCATGGAAGACACAAGCTCCTAGGAAAGGAGCAACATGGCCCAGGGGAGGGGAGGCCATGTTCTGCGATCTTCCCAGCATCCTCCCAGCTCGCGTGAAGGACCCTCCATGGAGCCTCCCCATATACACGCCGTAGACACACGCCCACATAGGGGCCAAAAGCAAGGCTCTGGCTCTGGGCTCCCAGCTGAACATAAACCCTTTTGGGGGAATGTGCTCAATGGAGGGCCCTACGGTCCAGAAAAGCTTTCAGAGAATTCGGAGTGCTCCTACAATAAGGCCAGGATTACCCTGGTAACAAAACCAGACAAGGACACCACAAGACAAGAAAATTACACGCCAAATCCCTGACAAACACAGCTCCCAAAATGCCCACCTAACTCAGCAATGCACTAAGTGGCTCATATACCATGATCCAGTGGGATTTATTCCAGGGGGGCAAGGTCGGTCCAACACTCACAAACCTATCCACGTGATACACGTTCACGAAACAAAGGATGCGACTCCTATAAGCATCTCAGCAGATGCAGAAAGTTTCGGACAAAACTCAATGCCCATCATGATAAAAACTCTGAACACAGTGGGTACAGAAGAAAATGCACCTCAACACAATAACGGTCACAGGTATCAAGCCTACAGCTATCATCACACACACAGGTGAAAAGCAGAGAGCTTTCCTCTCCAGGTTAGAAACAAGGGTGCCCACCCTCACTTCTATTCACCATAGTACCAGAAGTCTTAGAGCAATTAGCCAAGAAAAATAAGAACTACCCAAATAAAAAAAGTAAAAAAAACTTTCTCTATCTGCAGATAATATGGAAAACCCTAAAGACTCCATCAAAAGAGTCTAAGAATGCTAGGAGTGCAAGTTCGGTCAAGTCGACGGACACCAAACTAACAATGAACTACCAGAAAAAGAAGTGAAGGAAGCAATCCCACTTACAAATGCATCAAAACGAATAACAAAACCTATGAATAACTTTTTAACAAGGAGGTGAAAAACTTATACGCTGAAAACTTTTAGACACCGATGAAATAGACCGGAGACAAAGAAATGAATACTCTGTGCTCGTGGATTAGAATACCATTAACATGTTCACACTACCCAAAGCTGCCTACAGATTCAGTGGAATCCTCATCAAAATTCCAATGGTATTTTTCACAAAAACAGAACAATCTTAACATTTATATAGAAGCACAAAAGACCACAAATAGCTAAAGCAATCCTGAGAAAGAGGAACAAAGCCAGAAGCATCACACTTCTTGATTTCAAAATAGATTATACAACTGCAGTAACCAAAACAGTACAGTAATAACCTAAAAAGAGACAAACAGATTAATGTAACCTAAGAGAGCCTGGGGCGCCTGGGTGGCTCCGTGGGTTAAGCCGCTGCCTTCGGCTCAGGTCATGATCTCAGGGTCCTGGGATCGAGCCCCGCATCAGGGTCTCTGCTCAGTGGGGAGCCTGTTTCCTCCTCTCTCTCTGCCTGTCTCTCTGCCTCCTTGTGATCTATCAAGTAAGTAAATAAAATCTTAAAAAAAAAAAAAAAAAAAGACCCCAGATATAAACCCAGGCATATGTGTGGTCAATTAACTTACTACAAAGGAAGCAACATATACAGTAGGGAAATGACCATCTCTTCTTCAATAAATGGGTATCAGGAAACTGGACAGCCACATGCAACTGAAATGAAACTAGGTCCCCAACTTAAATCATAAACAAAAATAAATTCGAAATGGATTTAAGACCTAACTGTGAGACCCAAAACTGTAAAACTCCTAGAAGAAAACAAAGGCAGTAAATTCCTTCTCCTCAGTCCTGGTGATAATTTTTTAGATTCAACATTGAAAACAAAGGCAACAAAAGCAAAAAATAAGTAAGTGGGACTACATCAAAGTGAAATGCTTCTCTACTGCAAAGAAAACCATCAACAAAAAGAAAAGGTAACCTACTGAATTTGGGAAAATATGTGCCAATCACGTAACAGAGAAAAGATTAATATCTAAAATACATACATTAAAAGCTAATACAGGGACGCCTGGGTGGCTCAGTGGGTTGGACGACTGCCTTCGGCTCAGGTCATGATCCCGGAGTCCCGGGATCGAGTCCCGCATCGGGCTCCCAGCTCCGTGGGGAGTCTGCTTCTCCCTCTGACCTTCTCCTCGCTCATGCTCGCTCGCTCTCTCTCAAATAAATAAATAAGATCTTTAAAAAAAATAATAAAAGGTGATACAATTCAAACCCAAAATCACAATCCAAGTTAAAAAAAGGCAACAGGGGAGCCTGGGTGGCTCAGTTAAGTGTCTGACTTGATTTTGGCTCCTGACGTCAGGGTTGTGGGATCCAGCCCAGTGCCAGGCTCCCCACTCCGTGGGGCGTCAGCCTATCTCCCAGTCAGCTGCCCGCTCTCTCTGTCCCTCTCTCAAAGAAATCCATCTTAGAAAAACAAAAAGGCAGATGTAAACGGTCGTTTTTCCAGAGAAGAGCCTGCAGCGCCGCTAACAAGGGCACGCCCAAGTGCACAGGTGCTCAACATCCACCCTCACCGGGGACACGCGCATCAGAATCACCAGCTCACACCCGTTGGCCAGGATGCGCGCTGGGCGAGAAGGGCCCCCCTGGGCCCTGCTGGTGGGAATGTGCACTGGTCCAGTCTTCATGAAAGTCCCTCCAAGAGCTGAACCTAAAACTACGGGGGTGCCTGGGCGAGCAGTGGGTTGAGTCCGACTCTCGGCCTCAGCTAGGGTCGTGACCTCCGGGCGAGGATACGGAGCCCAGCGTGGAGCCCGGCGTCCCTGCAGCTCCCCGCCCGGCTGACCGTCGGCTCCCCTCGTCCCTCTAACCCCCGGCACAGCTCCTCTCTTCCTGGGAAGTGGGAGTGGGGCTCGCTCTCCCGCTGAAATACATGCACAGGTCTTTCATTTCATTTGTTTAAGACCGAGTGATTTATTGTACTTATCTGACAGAGACCACAGCAGGGAGAGGAGGAGGCAGGCTCCGCGCCGGGCAGGGAGCCGGATGCGGGGCTCGATCCCAGGACCCCGAAGGCAGCGGCTTAACGCCCTGAGCCACCCAGGCGCCCCACCAATGACACCTGAGAAGGGGCTACTGCCCAAATTACATAAGTAATTGGTGAATCTCAACGCCTCCACGACGAACGATCCAGTTAAAACACAGGCGTTAGACCGAACAGACGTGGTTCCCAGAAAGACGCTCCACGCTCGGCGCCACGCAGGCGCCCCCACATTCTTGAACAGTGACAGTAAAAGCACCACTGGGCCCAGTCCTCCCGCGTCTCGACCCGAACGCAACGAGAACCTCGGTCGGAACGCGCACCCACGCCCGCCTTCACGGCGGCCGGATCCACGCCCGGGCGGGATCCACCTCCGCGTCCCAGAGGCCGAGGCGGGCGCGCGCACACACGCGAGCGCGCAGACACGCGGGCGCGCAGACACGCGAACGCGCAGACACGCGAGCACGCGGACGCGCAGACACGCGAGCACGCAGACACGCGGGCGCGCGCCGGAACATTACTCACCCACGAAAAGGCCCCGCACGCCGGCCCCGAGCGACGACGCCGCGCGAAGGCAGGGCGGCCGCCGCCCGGGTTCCCTCTCGAGCGTCCTCGGCACCGCGCCAGGAGCCAAGCGCAGCTCACGGGGAGCAGCGCGGGCCGGCGGCTACGGTCCCCGGCGAGCCCCGGCGCGACACGTCCCAGAGCCCGTCGCCGCCCGCACGACCGCGCCCCCGACCCCACGAAGGGCGAGAGCGCGCGCGGGGGGCTCCGGCCGCACGAGGGGCTCCGGCCCGGGACTCGCCGCTCCCGCCCGCCGCCCGCCGCGCGCCCCGGCCCGACCCACCTGCCTCGTCGGCGCCGTCTCCGCCCGGGTCCCCGCGGGCCCGCGCCAGGCCCCAGCCCAGCCGCGCCGCCACCAAGGCCGCGGCCTCGTCCACGCTCGGCCCGCTGCGGGACGGGCGGCCTCGGGTCCGGTCGCTGCCGCTGCCGCCGCCGGAGCCCCCGCGCGGCCCCGCCGCCCCCGGAGACAGGAAGCGACCGAGCCGGTCCCGCTTCATGGCGGCGGCCGCGACTCCAGCCCGGCCCCGGCGCTCCGCCCCGCTCGGCTCGGCTCGGCTCGGCCGTACTCGACCCGGCTCGGCTCGGCTCAGCCCCGCTCGGCTCGGCTCGGCCGTACTCGACCCGGCTCGGCTCGGCTCGGCCGTACTCGACCCGGCTCGGCTCCACTCGGCCGTACTCGACCCGGCTCGGCTGCACTCGGCTCCGCTCGACCCCCGCTGGGTGGGCCGGGCCCGGCCTCTCGCCCCGGGCCCCGCGCGTCTGCTCGGCTGGACTCCGGCGCTCGGCCCCGTTCGCCGCCCTGGAAGCGGGGCGGGCCGGTGAGACAGGGGCGGGGCGGCGAAGGGAAAGGCCGGGAGACGGGGCGGCGGCACGGCAGGGCCCGGCCGTCTGGCACGTCCCAGACGTGGCGCGCGGGGGCCGACGCTTCCACTTACGCGCTCGCAGCGACTCCGTGAGGCCTGAGAGCGCCGCCGCCCCTCCAGCCTCGGGAGCTCGGCGAGTCGAGCGACGGGAGGGGCCGCCGACGCCGGAAGTGCGGCCGCGCCGGCCCCGCCCCTTCCGGCGGTCCAGGGCTCCGGCGGCGCCGACTCCCGCGCGGGCCGCGTTCCGGGGTCGGGGCCGCGGGTCTCGCCCTGGGCCGCCGCCGCTGTCACCGCCACGGCCTCCCCAGCCCGGCGCCATGGCCGCTGCGGCCGGGGACGGCGCGGTGAAGCCGCTGCAGTGCGCCATGAAGCTGGCCAACGGGGCCATCGAGCTGGACACCGGCAACCGGCCTCGGGTGAGGCGCCTCAGAGCGAGGCGGGGCGGGGGCCGCGGCGGCGGGCGTCCCGGGGGCGGGGCCGGGGGCGCCGTCGGGGACCCCTCGCGCGGCTCCGGGGGCGCGCGGCGCGGGCAGCGGCCGTGACCTTGCACAGCTCCCCGCGCGCTGCGGGCCGCCGTCCGGGGACGGGGCGGAGACGCCGGTGCCGTCGGGGCAGGGCTCCGCGAGCCGCCCTCCGCCGCCGACCGACGGGCCGTCCGCGCGGGCCGGCGCGGCTCTCCTCGGGCTCCCGGGGGGCGGCATCCGGGAAGGCGGACCGGCCGCGGGGTCGCGGGGGGGGCGCGGGGCGGGCCGCGGGTGCGGGTCCGGGGGGCAGCGCGGGTGCGGGTCCGGGGGGGAGCGCGGGGCGGGCCGCGGGTGCGGGTCCGGGGGGCAGCGCGGGTGCGGGTCCGGGGGGCAGCGCGGGGCGGGCCGCGGGTGCGGGTCCGGGGGGCAGCGCGGGTGCGGGTCCGGGGGGCAGCGCGGGGCCGGGGCGCGGGTGCGGGTCCGGGGGGGAGCGCGGGGCGGGCCGCGGGTGCGGGTCCGGAGGGCGGCGCGGCCGGACGGGCAGGCCGGGCCGGTCGGGCCGCCCGGGAACGGCGTTTGCTTCCTCGGGCGCTGCCCTGCCCCAGCCGGGTCTGTGCGAGCGCGGCTGCCCCAGCCCGGTCAGCATCCGTTTCCCAGCCCGCCGTGTCCTGCCCGCGGAGCCCTGGACCTGGGGAAGGTTCCCCTGCGACCCGCGGCGCCCTGCGCGGCTTCCAGAGCCTGGCGCTCTGGCTCGGAGCCCGGCAGACCCTGGGCAGCGGCGATGCTCTCGGGCTCGACACTGCGGGCTTGGGGGGTCGGGAGCTCGGGAGCGGGACCGGCCGGGACCGCAGCCGGACGGGATTCTGAGATGTGCGGTCTCAGGCCCTCGGGAGCCTCTCAGGAAAGTTGTGGGTTTCTAAGCCACGGACTCAGGAGCCCCCGAGTCGCCCAGGAAGGCCACTCGTTGCAGACCGGGCCGTCGGGGCTGCTTCTCCGCGCACGGAAGGAGAAGCTCCGTTCGTGCCGCGCTGGGGGCCGCAGGGAGCCGAGGGGCGGGTGCCCTTCAAGTCCAGGGGACTGTCTGTGCAGGACAGGACCGAGCGCCTGGAGGGGCGACCAGCTCATTACCTCAGGCCCCGGTCTCAGGTGAAATCAAGAGATGAGCTGGCACCATGTCTGTGCTTCCCACAAGGGCAGGAGGCAGGCGTGATGGACTTGCTGGCCGCTCTTGGCCTGACCGCTGCCATTTCTCTGCCCGGGCACAGGAGGCGTACGTGGAGTACCTGAGGAGCATCCACTACATCTCCCAGGTGCTGCTGGAAGAGGCGGAAACCACCCCAGGTACAGCTCTCAGCCTCTCCACTCCTCCCAGGCCGAACAAATGATGGACAGCGTAGCGCTTGGGGGGTCGCAGGCCTGGGGGTGTCCTGTGCCTACCCGTGGGTCGTTAGCAGAAGGTGACTGGGTGCACGAGCTGTCCTTGCGTGGTGTGGGAGCAGGAAGAGAGGGGAACTGTCGGGGGTGGACATGCAACGGCGTAACCAGAGACTGGACATTGAACCCTAGCCCAGGAAGGCGGGAGCTGTGGAAAGGTCGAGGGCTGGGGGCACACTCCCAGCAGATGTGCAAGCCTCTGAGATGAGAGTGGGTGCTGGGTGCAGTTGGGGCAGTCCTGGCCTTGGGGGGAATTGGGGCCATTCTGGCGTAAGGGGAAACTGGTAGAGGCTTGGTGGGAGAGAGGCCAGCATGGAAGCTGAGCCCCCAGGAGGTTCTCACAGTGAGGACGGCAGTGATAGGGCTGCTTGGACATAGGAGCAGTAAAGGGCTTGGGGATGTTCTTTAAAGGTGGACCTCTCAGATTTGGGGGGGGAGTGAGCTACTGGTTGGCAGGGCAGGGGGTGGAGACAGTGAGCCGCTGTGGGGTGGGGTGGGGGGAGCAGTGGACTTCTGGGGGAAAACAGTGAGGTGCAGAGGGATGGTCCAGCGGGTGGCAGGTGCAGACTCGTGTGGGAAGAATAGAGAGCTCCGTCCTGAGCTTGTTTCCTACAGGTGCTGAGCACCCTGGTGGCTATGGGAGACGTCAGAGTCACCAGAACCAGAGCTGCCCCAGAGAGGCAGTGAGCTTAGCAGAGCTCTCGGCCCTGCAAGACTGAGGCCTGGGAGAGGGGCGCAGCAGTAGACCTGGGGGAGGGGCGCAGTGTTCTGGAAGAGAGAGACCCTGAAAGGTGGAGGAGCCCTCAGAGAGGGGCTCAATGTGAGGGCAGAAGTGAGGGGAATTTCCGTGGGAGTCAGAGGGCCAGAACAGGGTGCGGTGAGAGGCTGGCTGTAGTGGGAGCACAGTGGATCAGAGACTATGGCTGGTGGGGTCCAGGGAAGACCTTTGGAGGCAGCTCCTGTAGCCTGTACCTCCTGATGAGAGTGACTGCCCGCCCCCCCGGCCCCAGCAGGGAATACAGAACAGAAGGCCCCCCAGCATGGGCCAGGGGCAGGGTCAAGCACAGCCAGAGCACAGGAGATAGGTGGTGAAGTTGTGTCTGGGAAATGGTCCGTGGCCCCTACAAGGCGCACCGTGGGGAGAGGCTGTAAGTACGAGGAAGGCGTTTGCTGAGAAAAGGCAGAGGAGGGGCTCTGAGAGTCCAGCCGGGATGATGTCCAGGATGTCAGGACAGTTCCATGCTGGGCTGGCCAAGCTGGGAGCCCACGTGGCATCAGGAAGTCAACCCCCGTCAGATGATCAGAAATGAGGAGATGAGGTGAGCTAGAGGTCAGGGATGAGGAGGGGGCGGGGTGACCCCCGGGGGAAGAGAGGAGGAGGGGGCTAGACCGGCAGAGGGGTCAGAGGTCAGGAGAGGCTGGGCTTGTCCTTGTTTTTATTTCGGCAAGACTCTGTTTAGTGACAAAGGCGATGGTGATCAGTTTTCTTGTCTCTTGCTCCCCAGAAGGTGGAGACACTCTGGCCCCAGACACCTCAAAGATGCTGAAACTGGCTGAGCAGTGTCTGGAGAGGGCCCAGTCAACAGCTGCCCAGCTCGGTGGGTCTCCAGCAGATTTCCCTCGGACACCCCCCACACACAAATCCATGTGTCTGTGGCGCGCTGGACTCCACGATGCCCCTTGCTTGTGTGCGTCTTGCAGGGAAAACACACCTGAAGCCAGCTGTGCCCGTGGCTGCTCCCGGCACCTCATCTACCAGTCGACATCGCCGGGTGTACTCGGATGAAGGGGGGAAACTATCTCCATTTCTGCCGCCCGAGATCTTCCAGAAGCTTCAGGTGGTAGAGTCACAAGGTTCTAAGAAGTAAGAGAGGGCCAAACGGAAGGTGGGCTGAGCCTGGGTTTGAAGTCCAGGCAAAGTGAGCTAACCAGGGTGGTTTTCGTTAAAACGGGCCCGAGAATGGAAATAGCCTCGTGCTTGACAAAAACATCCAAATCCCCTTTGGACAGAAGCATGTGCACAAATGACACCCAGTCAGAGACATGCAAGTCCAGAGAGAAACCAGAAGCTTAGAGAGTAAGCATGGAAATGGCCTGCAAGCTTCCAGGCAGAGTTAGCAGACGTTTCGTGAGACCGTCGTGCTCTGTCCATTCACAGGAGGAAAAAGCAAGTTGGAAAATAGTGTCAGGGGAGGAAAAAAAAAAACAAACCACCATAAAATCAGACCCAGCAAATAAAGAACCAAGTAGAAACAAAATAAAAAAAAATGCCAAAATTCTTTTTAAAAACTAACTCAAAACAGTAACAACACATCGTATCCTGCAGTGAAAGTGCACGCGTGCACACGGAAATGAGCAGTCGATTTTATAGCAGACCAGACATAACTGCAGAAAGAATGAGTGAATCGGTTAAAGGGTCAGTAGATCCTCTGAACGTCTCAGAGAGGGAGAGAAAAAAGAAAGTCTGAGAGGGAGATCGAAAATCTAACAAGATTATTGGACTTCTGGGAAAAGAAAGAAAGTGGGAGAGGCATTATTTGAAGAGCTAACAGGATAGAAGTTTCTGGAACTGACGAAACACAATCACATACAAGAATCCCCACTCAGACAGGCAAGGGCTGGCTCCTGGCCCTGCTGCTGCCAGTCCTCAGGGGCCACAGGCACCGAAAGGGTCCAGACCCCTCACCTGCGCACGTGAGGTTTCAGGGCAGGACCAGGCAGGAGACTTCCATCCCAGGACAGGTTTTCCCACAGCTGGAGCCCTCACAGCTGACCCTCGCCCACTGCGCAAGCGTGAAGACCTGTGAAACCCAAAGACTCTGCGCGGGGTGGGGGTAGCTTTTGGCGGCTCTTCCTACGGAGTAGACCCGGTTCTCACTGTAACGGGTGGCAAGCTCATCTAGTTGTTGTGCTCACATGATGCCGTTAGAAAGTTTCATGTTGTTGTCAGACACACATACCTCATCTACAAAAAGCACAATGTCTGCCTTCTCTTGAAAACTCAGACGTCTTAGCTACTGCAGGCCCAGGTCAGCACGGGTCCCCAGTCCACCCCAGACCTCCTCCCTCCTTTTCAATTCCTGCCTGCCTCCCCGCCGCACCACCAGCTCACCTTCCGGTCTCAGAGCTTGGTCGGGGAGGGTCCTCAGGTTACCAGAGGATTCCAGAGCTTCCTGGGGCCTGGACAGCAGCTTGTCGCTATTCCCAGGGAGCTGACCCCTCTGGAGGAGGCGTCTCTGCAGAACCAGAAGCTGAAGGCCGCCTACGAGGCACGGATGGCCCGTCTGGACCCTAGCCAGGCCGTGCAGAAGACCTCCCTGGTGAGCAGGTCCCAGGGAGGGTCTGGCTTGGTGGTGGAAGAGCAGTAGGGCCTTACTTTCTCCTCCCCTTCTAGACCTTGTCCCTGCAACGACAGATGCTGGAGAACCTTGTGATCGCCAAAGCCCGCGAGGAGACAGTATCCTTTCTCTCCGTCCCCGGTGTCCCAAGCTGAGGGAGAAGGGGGCGAGGGGGAGGTGAAGGTGCCGCTCTTGGGGCGGAGATGGAATCCGTCTCGCTTCAGAGAGTCGTGTCCTTGAGGGACGGCTCCTGCCCTGCTGGCCGCTGCGCGCGCCCTCCTGTTCCTCGGAGCACCCACGGGCTCCTCCCCCTGCTTGCGGTCAGCTGGGCCTGGCTTCGTTCCCTGAGAGCACCCGTCCTCCGGCCTGCCCTCCTCTGCCCCGCCTGGCCTGGCCGTACCTCCCAGGTGCCCAGGAACTCCGTGCCGGCTAGTGGAGGGGGATGCCCCCCAGCCACAGCCTTGACTCTGCCGCCCCAGCTGCACAGGAAGATGGAGGAGCGCCGGCTGCGGCTCCAGGAGGCAGCCAACAGGTGCGTCTCCTCCCGCGGGTCTGGGGACAGCCCAGAGGACTGGTGGGAACTGCTGCCCTGAGGCTCCCAGCTGGCTCTTTCTCCCCAGGAGGTTCTGCAGTCAAGTGGCCCTGACCCCCGAGGAGCGGGAGCAGCGGGCCCTCTATGCCGCCATCCTCGAGTACGAGCAAGACCACGTGAGTGCCGGGAGCCGAGGCTGGGGCTGCCACAGGTTGCTATTCCCGGGACCTGTTGGCCTTGGGTCTTCCCGACGCCCCAGGGCGAGCACGGACAGTGTGGCAGTGGTCTCCTCGGGGGCAGCCTTGGTGGGGAAGCATGCAGGGATCCAGCCATGCGCTCCAAAGTCTTCTGCCCCGCAGGACTGGCCAAAGCACTGGAAGGCCCGGCTCAAGAAAAGCCCCGGGGACCTGTCGCTCGTGACCAGCCTGGTCTCCCACCTGCTCAGGTACCAGGGCCTCCCTCCCTCCCTCCATCCTGTTGGCCCTACTGGCAGGCCGACGCCAGAAAAGAAAGTGAGGAGGAGACCGGGGCTGGCTGAACGGGGCACCCGCAGGAGCCCTTCTCAGGGCTGGGGTTGCGGACATCCCAGCTAGCCTTCCTCTTGGTCCTTTAGCCGCCACCTCCTACCTTCTCAGAGGGGCGGGTCCGGCTTTATCAGCCACATTCACTCCCAAGGATGCGGCGGAGCTGCTGAGCTGCTTCTCCGAGGTGTGCGATGGGGCCCCAGGGCCGGCTGGCGGCTGGCAGGTGAGGGCGTGGCCCCAGCGCCGCAGCCTCACCCTGTCCCTGTGCTCGCAGCATCCCCGACCACCCCATCTCGCAGCTCCTGAAGAAGCTCCAGTGTGCGGTGTACCAGACGCTGTACCCCCTCGTGAGCAGGGCCGCTGTGGGCGCCGCCCCCACCCCCGGCTGCTGCTCTCTGCCCCCGGATGCTGACGGGCTGCTGGCCCCTGGAAGCCGGCGACTCCGGCCCTCGCACAGCCTCTACTGCATGCTCTCCCCCGCGGAGCCCAGCCCGGCCCCGCGGCCGTCGGAGGGAACCCACGCCAGTCCCCCCGTGCCCCCTCCTCACACCGGCGCCCCAGACAGAGGGCCGGACAGCAGCCCCGCGGGGCCCTCCTCGCCCCTGGCTCCCAGCTGGACCGGTGTGCAGGGCAAAGACAGCTCCTTTGAGGACCTCGAACACTTCTTGGCTACTTCTGAGGGGTGGGGCCGGGGGCGAGGGTGGCCACCTGAGCCCCAGACGACGGGCGTGAAGAAGGAGCCGCTGCAGGAGCAGCTGAAGAGCACCGTGAAGGACATACACGACGCCATCGGTGAGGGCCTGCGTGCCCACAGGACGCGCGGGGGGGGGGCTGCCCCAGTTCTGAAGCCTGGGCCCTTGGGAGGACAGGCTTTCCTCTGGTAGGCGGCCCGCCGGGCGTGGTCTGCAGAGCCCTGTCTGTCCCCCCTTCTCTGGGGCAGACTTCGTGTTTAGTAGACAGGCAGGTGCGTGCTCTGAGAGCAGGTGAGGCCGGCTGCGGGCCTGAGGTCTCCCCCATCCTGGGTCGTCTGCTCGCTGGGCTGCCCCGGGAAAGGCAGTCTGGTGGGTTCCAGACTTCTGTTTGGGGAAGGGTCTGCTGTCAGATGTCCTGGCCGCCAGGTGGTTGGCTGGCCCACAGGGTTAGGCTCAGGTCATTCCAAAGTAAGAACCATCAGACGTGTGCACCCTGGGGACAATGGCCTTTTCCATTTTAAGAACAGTGTGTGGACTCCCTGAGGGTTGGTGCCTAGGGTGGCTGGAGACTGCCAGGTCACTTCCAAGGAGGAAGGCTTCCAGGGTTTTCTGAAAACCAGCGAGGGAGTTCCAACAGGGGCTTGGAATTCCTTCCAAGATCACCAGGACGGGGCCTCGGGTCTTGTTTTAAACCTGCTTCTGAGTGTCTGACAGGTCCCTGCAGTTCCAGCCCTTCAGAAAGAGGCTGTCCTTTCTCAGCCTGTCTTCTTAGTTCCTTAGGGAGCCGGGCATGATTTTGTGAGCTCCTGGGTGCTCCAACCGCAGAGCCCGTGGGCATGGAAGTGGGGAGCTGGAGGGGAGTGGAGGGCCCCAGCCCAGCAAGCCAGAACACTGTGGTGCTGTCCACACTGAGGCTGGCTCTGGGAGGGTGGGAGCAGGTATGGGCCCCCCACCCCCGGGCACCCCAGGCTGGCTGGGGATGACCTCCAGGGGTGGCCAGCCTGGGGTGGCAGGGCCCAGCCGTCCCACAGCGCCATCGTGCGGGCTCTGCTTCCGGCAGACAGGCTGCTCTCGCTGACCCTCCTGGCTTTCGAAGGCCTGAATGCAGCCGCCTCCAAGGACCGGTGCCTGGCCTGCATCGAGGAGCCCTTCTTCTCTCCACTCTGGCCCCTGCTGCTGGCGCTCTATAGGTACGCCCCGTCCCAGACCCCCACAGGCCCTTCCACTCCAGGACCCCGGGGCACGCTTCCAGCGGCTGCTTTACTCTCCAGCCCTCCTCAGATGCTTCCAGTGGGCCCGTCGTGCCACACCCACCCTGCCCGGCTGAGCCCGGCCTCTCTCTGCCCCAGGAGCGTGCACCGCCTCCGGGAGGCCGCCCTGAGCAGGAGCATGGAACTCTACAGGAACGCGTCCCCCGCCGCCGTGGGCGTTCCCAGGAAGCTCCTGCCCCGGGACCTGGAGGCCTCGGGCGCCGGTGCTTACCCCTACTGCGCGGCGGCCCGAGAGCTGGGCCTGCTGGTCCTGGAGAGCTGTCCGCAGAAGAAGCTGGAGTGCATCGGTGAGGGCCGCGCTCCGGAGGGCGGACGGGGACGGACGCGGTCAGACAAGGCTCCGTCCCGGAGGCTGACCTGGACTCTCGGTGGGCCCCGAGCGGCAGACCGACCTCGCCTCCTGTCCCTTGGGGGTGTGTCTCCGGGACAGAAGCCACGCCAGGGCTCCGCTCCGGGAGGGACTCGGGCACCGGGCAGCACGGGTGGGTGCCTGGGAGCTGATGCGGCCTCTGGGCTCGCCCGGGACCGGCCCCACCCACCCCCCACCCCCCGTGCAGCCCCCTTTCTGTGCCGCAGTGCGCGTGCTCCGGGTCATCTGCGCCTGCGCCGAGGATTACTGCCGCGCCCACGAGGCCGCCCCGGAGGCCAGACCCCTGCTGGGTGCCACGGCCATGTGAGTCCCAGAAGTTCACAGCCCGGGGTGGGCTCTGGGCCTGCGGGGGCCTGCGGTGCGGGGAGAGCCCTCCCGTCTTGCCCCAGCACCTAGAACGCAGGTTCCCGTCTGGGCCTTGGGCCCCAGCAGCGCCCATTTCCCCCAGCGGCGCGAGCCCCCGCAGACGACGCATTCCCGCCCATCTGGGTAGGGCTTCTTAGGAGTTAGGAACCAGCGGCTAATCCAGTGAAATTTAGGGTTGCTTGTCCCAGAAGCACGTGTGGGGAAACAGCCCCAGCCTCAGTAAAGAGCTTGCTCCGTGTGCGAAGCCCCCAGACCTGGGGTTCCCGATCATTCCTGCCCGCCATCCTGAGGTGAGGCGGGGGTCTTCTCCTGCGTCTCTGATGCCGGCTTCTGTTTGTCTCATCTGAACCCTCCCGGGGCCAGCAGCCTCTTGCCCTGGTCCCCGCTTGGGGCCCGAAGCTCGCCTGCACCTGCAGGGGCTCTGCCTGCCGCCACCCTGCCCCAGGGACCCGTGTTATAAAGAAGACACCAGTCACTTGAACCTGGTGGGTGGGTTTTAGCACCCAAGGGCCTGGAGATAATGGTTAGATAGAAGCTAGAGTTAAGCACGAGATGAGCAGGGAAGAACTCCACCCAAGGAGAAAGAGACAGATGCCCTCCACCCCAGCAACCCCAGGACCTCAGCTGCAGGGCTGCACTGGAGGGCCGCCCTTCACCAGTTGACCATGTGGCTTCAGAGTACACAGCTGTAGGTGTTGAGAGTTGTAGGGCTGAAGGTGTCATGGGTCGCAGTTGCAATCCCACACTCCCTCCTCTCCTTCGGGGGTCTGAGGAGGAGTGAGGGCTGTGTTGCACATACGGGGGTGCAGTGCCCAGGGTCGTGGGGGCAGGGCCACGAGCAGGAGCTCCCAGTGGCCGAAGCCTTCCTGGTGGGTGGTCCTACTCAAGCCAGAGTCTTTGCTGCCATGCTCTTCTCAGACACCACCAACCTGTGGGCCCCTTGGGCTAGGAGCCTGCATGAGCCTCCCTGAGCACCTCTTTAGCTCCCCTAGATGCCTCTTGTGGGGGATCTCAGGTGCCTGGTTCCGGTCACAGGTTCAGCAGGCTGCCTGGGACACAGGCCCTCCCCTCTGTTATCCAGCGCCACAGGTGTGGGCAGGCCAGTGGGGCTGAGGCTGTCCCCACACATGCCCTGGAGGGCATCCCCCTGGCCAGGTGTGGGCTCCGCAGCACATGGTTCCCAATCAGGGACAGCCTTGCCACCTGGAGTGGCTGCCAGTGCTGCTGATCGGAGTCCACCCCCAACTCCCCGTGCAGGCAGGCAGGAGGGGTGCAGGGCGAGCTGCTGGCAAGCCGAGGACCACTCCAGAGGCCAAAATGGGGGCTGCAGGGTTTTGGGGATTGAGCGGCTGTACTGGCCCCTGGAGCCTACTGGCCAGCTGTGCCTCTGCCCAACAGTGGTGCCGATGACCTGCTGCCCATCTTGTCCTTTGTGGTGCTGAGAAGTGGCCTCCCCCAGTTGGTGTCGGAGTGCGCAGCCTTGGAGGAGTTCATCCATGAGGGGTAGGAACCCCCAGCTGCAGTGGGGCCGGCACGGGCACTGGGCATGTGCTCCCGGGTCGGGGGTCCACCTGCCCATAAAGCCCGTGGTCCCTTTTTCTAGCCCCTTCCCACCACCCCTTGCTTGGCATACTGCCGAGACAGGAACTGGGGGGCCGTCTCTTGAGGAGCATTTGCCTGGGGAGTGGGCTGTCCTCTAGCCCAGCCTCCCTGACAGACCCCTGGGGGACCTCAGCACCCAGGGCTTTGTCCCCTGGACGTCCCCATGAGGGCAGACACCCTTCCAAAGTGCTGGGGGCCTCCTTGCATCCCCTGGAGGTGACAGGTGCTGCCTGTGCCTGCCTCCGCACAGGTACCTGATCGGAGAGGAGGGCTACTGCCTGACCTCCCTGCAGAGCGCCCTGAACTACGTGGAGCTGCTGCCCCGAGGGGCTCTGGGCAAGTAGAGGAGGACACGACCCGCTGAGAACCGTCCACGAGTCACCCGCTCTTGGGGGGCAGTAGGCCAGCTGTGCCGGGGCTCTGCTGCTCTCACACCTGCCCTAACCTGACATCTGTCCCCAGGGACCTGATGAGACACCTCTGTTCCTCAGAGGACAGAGCTGAGCTCAACCAGCTCCTAGGAAGTAGGCCTGAGAGGCTCCATGCTGGAGCGGCAGACACTGGACTCCCCTGGGACCCGCACAGCCCCGCATCTCCATGGTCGGGAGGGGACCCTGGGCCTGGCAGAGGGCAGGTGTGGTTCTCTCCTTCCCGTTCCCTGTGACAGTGAGCTTCCAGCACCGGTGTCTGGTTAGGGTCAAGAAGAGGACCTGTCCCCACCCCTGCTTCCCACCCATGGGACCCAGGTGGTTTGCAACCATACTATTTACTCCCGGGCACTGATCACTCCATTCTGCCCTGGAGCCCAGGGACGCCCAGGGCTCCCACCTGTGTCTGGGGCCTCTGAGCTGCTCCAGCCCTTGGTGTGGTAAGCACTGGACTTGCGGGGACCCTTGGCCACTTTCCATTCCTGCATGTCCCCTCCTGGGCCAGTGTGAACCCGAGGGTCAGTGCCTGTCTGCAGCCCAGTGTCCACTCTGTCACATGCCCCAGGAAGCCACTGACACCGCTAACAATAAAGAGGTCACTGGTATCTTAAGCCCCCAGCGTGCATGCTTGCCACACCACTGGCCACATGGAGGCCCGAGAAGCACAGCCCCGCCCCGCCCCGCCCCCCCCCCCCCGCTGACCAGCAAGAGCTGGACTGTCCCAGAAGCCAGCTCCCAGACCCCCTGGGGCTGCACCCCCAGGACAGGACAGGCTCTGCAGGGCCAAGTGGGCTGGGCAGGACCTGGGAGTGGACCTCTTGGCCTGAAGGGCTCTTGGGAAGCATCTTTCTCTGGGTGAGAAACACGTGTGGGTGCCCTTAGTTGTGGTCTGTGTCGTCCCTGAAGAGGAGAAGGCAGCCCAACTCCCCCTGCAGGCAGCATCTGCCAGGGGAGGAGGGGCCCCAGGCAAACCTGAGTTACCACCCAGGCGAGGGGTTTGGGTGCAGCCACGCAGGGGGCCAGCAATGGGAGCAGTGTGCGGGTGCTCCGGGGGCAGGCTTTTCGGAAACAGCAACAGCAGTTGGCGCTTACTGGGTGCTC
This sequence comes from Mustela nivalis, assembly GCF_964662115.1. Classification (NCBI taxonomy): domain Eukaryota; kingdom Metazoa; phylum Chordata; class Mammalia; order Carnivora; family Mustelidae; genus Mustela; species Mustela nivalis. Next base: position 343,545 of record NC_139037.1, read on the forward strand.
TGCAGGTCCGTCTGCCCAGGGATTCCATGAGGAACTGAGTCCACAACAGGGGACGCATCTTCTCTGGGCTATATCTCATGATGGCAGACTTAGTCTGAGTTCAGCAGGCCAACAGGCACCTGCGGTCAAGACCCCACAGTTGGGTGCTGGGCCCAGTGGGCTGGGGCAGGCCAACCCAAATCCCCGGGACAGCTGTCGTCTCTCAGGAACTTTGGTGGCCTGGGGTCCTCTGCCTGCCAGTGTCCCTGGAGCAGACAAGCCAGCACACACCCAACCCCTTGTCTTTGTCTCCCCACCCTTGCTCTGCCCTTGACCCCCTGACATTCTGCTTATGCTCTTGTAAGTGTAGAGTTCTGAGCACCCCAGACCTGGGTGAGAACCCTACCCATCACAGAGCCTTGGGAAAGGAAGGTAACCTCCAGGCTTCAGTCCTTAGCATTGACATCTCAAGGACGGGATTTTAAAGGCCCCTTCATAGAGCCGATGGAGGGTGAAGGGGTGTCTTCAGCTGAGCCTGACAGTACAGGTACCTTTTGGCTTGGTGCTGGGGACCACACATCTGGGGATGGGCCCCATGTGGGCTGTCTCCTCTGCACCCTCTTCCAGGCGCTGCCCTTGGACAGGCTGAGCCCACGGCTCATGAATAAAATGGATGAGTAATCCACTCCCCCCCCGCCCCAGAAACCCTGCAAATCAACAAGAAAAAGGCAGCAGGCCTGAATAGAAAAATAGCCAAGTCTGTGAAGAGACCATCTACAGAGGAGGAAGGTTTTTGGGTTTGGAGAGAGTGAGCGAGTGGGCGTGCCCAAACAGGGGGAGAGGCAGAGGGAGAATCTCAAACCAACTCCACATCAGTGTGGAGCCTGATGGGGGGCTCGACCTCACAACCCTGAAATCATGATTTGAGCCGAAATCAAGAGTCAGATGCTTAAACAACTGCACCAGCCAGGCACCTTCAAAAGAAAGTTTTAAAAAGCGAATTAGCACCAAAAGTGTTAAAAACTCTAAAAATCAAGAAGTGCAAATTAACACAGTAACAAGGTAGAATTTCACGTGCACTACACAGGTAAAACCCAAACCTGGGCAAAGCTGAGCGTGGTGGCAAATAGGATTACACCCAGGGTGGGGTGTACTGGGCGGCAGCTTCGAGAACGAGCTGCAGTCCTGGGCCAACGCAAAGGCCAAATGACCCTCCGACCAGGTCACAAGAGGCCTGGACACGGGGAGTCAGACAATGCCGCATCCAGCCCCAGGAGGGTGGAGGTGGAGTGAGAGAGGCTCGGCTCCTGGTCACCCACGGACTGCTGCGTAACAACCCCCCCGCCTTCAACACAGTAGGAGTCCTGTACTTTGCTCGTGACCCTTCCATGGTTCAGTGGGGACAGCCCATCTCTGCACCCCCAGCGTCAACTAGGTCAGTTTCCAGGTTGGGTGACCCAATGTCAGAGACTGGAATCATCCAGAGCTTTGTCGAGAGCTAGGACCTCAGTCAGGACTCAGCTCCATTCCCAGAATCAGGTGAGGCCTTCTTTCTTTCATTTCCTCTTGCGGCCATAAACGGAGTGCTGTGAAAAACCAGACATTTATTCGAGTTCTGCAGGCCAGAATTCAAGATGCTGGTGGAACCCTACTCCCTCAGAGTCCTAGAGCAGAACCCTGGCTTGCCCGGTTCAGCTTCCTGGCTCCTGCAGTCCTGGGCTGGTCGCTGGAGGCAGAGCCCCAGCCTCCGCCTCCATCACCACAGCCTTCTCCCCACAGGCTGTGTCTGGACTCCTGTCTTCTTACAACAGCATCAGTCATTTGGGATTTAGGGCCTGTCCTAGTTCAGCATGACTTCACCCTAACGATTATATCTGCAAAGAATCTGTTTCCAAACAAGTGCCCATTCCCAGGTTCTAGCGGGGTGCGGATCTGGGGGACATTATTCAGCCCAGGGCAAGGTCTCTCCATGTGCTGCCGGCTCTCCCACAAGAAGATGGCTGGATTCCAAGAGCAAACAGCTCAAGACAACAGGGCGTTTTAAGGAGCTAACCTGGGAAGCCAAACAAGATCACTTCCATTCTATGGGCGGAAACAGTGCGAAGACCTGCCCGGGTTCGGGTGACCCACAGAGAAGAGTCACGCGTGCCCTAGAGTAGCGAGCAGCAGCTGAGAGGAGTCGCCCGAGGCCCACACAGCGGCATCGGAACCCCATCTCCCTGGAGTTGACGACCCAGTCGGTCCCGTGACTCTGCACGAGGCGGTAACAGTCATCGCAGGGCCGGGGGCCGCGGCCACGGATGAACAACCCCCGAGGCCTCCGGGCCGGAGACCCGATGAACTCCGCGGCGAACGGAGGAGAGAGGGGACGCTCCAGCCTTCTGCGGACAAGCCGGAGAGACGACCCGGAGTTAGCAGGCTCCTGGGGCGGTGTGGCCCTAGGGCAGGTTCAGGACGCGACATGCCTCTGTGCCGAGCCGGGGTCCGCAAAGCGTCTCGAGACCCCCAGCTTGGTTAGTGTTTTTCTGAAAGTCCCATCGGAAGGATCCGAAGACACACCCGCAGGGAAATGCCGGGTGAAAATTCTTTATTGAGAGAAAACTCCCAGGCGGGTCCCATCTCTGGTCCCCCTTCCGAGGGGCCCAGAAGCCAAGGGGCAGAACCTGACCAGGGAGGCGGGTCCACAGAGGACCTTCCTCGCACTGGGCTGCGATCCCCCAAGCGCGCCGTTTCTCCCATCCCGCCTCCGCACGAGTGGCCTTAGCGCAGGGTCAGGCGCCTGGCACCGAGGCTGGCCTAGTTAGGGAGCGGCCTGACCCCCGCCTCCGGGCCCCCCCAGAGGCTGCTCTCAGGGACCAGAAATCGGGAACCACAGACAGACTCAGGCCGCCGCACCCACCTGAGGCTGCGTCACCACGCCGAACCGCACGCCCCGTGCGCACCGCGAGCTCTGGGCCCGGCCCGGGGCGCGCGAGGAGCACCTGCTTCCCCGGCTGGCGCTGCGAGGGCCGAGCTCGGAGCGAGGCGCAGCTGGGACGCACGTTTCCGCGGGCGCCCGCCGAGCGCCGGCCCGCGGTCCCGCCCCAGGATCCGCCGCGAGCCGCGGGTGCCCGGGAGGCTGCAGACGCGGGGGCAGGTGCGGCACAAGGCCCCGCCCCCAGCTCCGCCCCCGCCCGGGTAAGCCAAGGGGGCGGTGCCCGACGCAAGCCCCGCCCCTAGCGTCACGGCCGAGGCCGATGGGCGGAGCCGCCGGCGGCGGAAGAGCGCGGCGGCTGGGCAGGTCTGAGAGGCGGCGGATTGGGCTCCGCTGGGGACCGGCAGGTAGAGCGGTCGCTCGCGGGGCCCGCGGCACGATCTGGTGGGCGAGGGGGGGGGGGGGTCTCTGTTCGGAGCTGCTAAGTGGGCGAGGTCGCCGCGCTGTAGGGGACATGTGGATGCGGGGGGCACGGGGGGGCCGCACAGCCGGAGGGGACGGGGTCGCCGGGCCGGAGGGGGCGTCTGTGGCTGGTGGGGGGTGGCGCACAGCCGGCGGGCAGAGGCCTGGTTCCTGATCCCGTGCCCCCGCCCGCCAGGATGGGCAGCAGCTCGCTGTCCGAGGACTACCGCCTGTGCCTGGAGCGCGAGCTGCGGCGCGGCCGCGCGGGCGTGTGCGGGGACCCATCGCTGCGCGCGGTGCTCTGGCAGATCCTGGTGGAAGACTTCGACCTGCACGGGGCGCTGCAGGACGACGCGCTGGCGCTGCTCACCGACGGTCTGTGGGGCCGCGCTGACCTGGCCCCCGCGCTGCGTGGCTTGGCCCGCGCCTTCGAGCTGCTGGAGCTGGCTGCTGTGCACCTGTACCTGCTGCCCTGGAGGAAGGAGTTCTCCACCATCAAGGTAGGGCGCCGGGCGGAGGCGGCGCCCCTGCTTGGGTTGCTGTGTACCGTGGGGGCAGAGGCTACCACTGGAACAGGGATTTCAGAGGTCTTCAGAACTGGCTGGGTCTCCGGGGCTCAGAAGGGATTTGGGGCACTTTGGGGCAGCTTTGACCAAGGTCGTCCCCCCACTCACCCGGCAGTCCCAGGGCTGAAAAACAGGGTGTGGGTGGAGGCCACCCGCCCCAGGTGCTCGCACCCTGGGGAGATCCTTGCTCCACAAAGCTTGAATCACTGCCCTCCCCCAAAGTGGCCCCACAGCCCCTGCGGCACAGAAATCCCAGGACAGGGGCATAGAAGGGACTTGATATTCCACGGTCACCCTGATCCTTCCATGTCCCCATTTATAGAGGAGGACTTCGGGTGGGCGTATCCCCTGTGAAGTAGGTAGGGGTTGGAGGCCCTGCACACCCCAGGGTCTGCACTGATCACCCCATGGGGTAAGCTGCTGGCCTGCAGGAGGGGGCAGACGTTTGGCCCTCAAAGCTAATTTGGAAGAGTAGGAAGGTGCTGATGTCATTGGGCATGTGGGCGAGTCCACCTCCACTGGTTGCCATGGCAGCAGCAGCCTCCCTCCCTCTTCTCTCTCTCTCCCTCCCTACCCACCTCCCCCTCTCCCTCCCTCTCTCTCTCTGCTTTCTCACCCCACCCTTCTCTCCTCCTCTCCCTCGCCAGAGGTGAGCTCTGGAGCTCACTGCTTCATGGGGACACCTGGTGGTCAGAGGTTCTAGGCCATGTTCATTCAGATTAACAGGGTCGGAGGCACCCTCAAGCCCCAGGTCCACAGGTAGCCAAGAACAGAGCGGACAGGCCTGCACTTGAGGTGCTCCTGGGCTTTGGAGTCGGGCAGACATGGTTGGGATCTGGTTCTGCGTCCTCTCGGCTATGTGGCTTTGTGCCAGTTACCTGTGCAGGGCCCAGGTCTGCTGAGACGGGTAAAGGCAAACCCCTGGGGACAGTCCCTGCCCACAGCAGCGCTCCGTCTACGGGAGGTGTCCCCAGGAGCTGAGAGCAGAGGAATGCTGACAGCATCCCAGAGTTCTGGCATTTTAGAACTGGGAGTGACACAGGACTGTCCTCCTCCAAGCCTTCCAGGCCCTCACAGGACTGCAGCCTGGAGGGCACTTTCCGAAAATCTGGCCTTCAGGGTTTTCAGCTCAGCCGCACATTAGAGCCTCCAGAAAGTACCGTGCTCCATCTACTGGGTAGAAAGCTTCACAGCTGGGAAGAACGACTGGCTAAGCTGTCCCAGTGGGGCAAGTCTCCCGAACAGGAAGAGGGAAGGTGGGGTTCAGAACAGCAGATAAGCAGCCCCATTTGTATCCGCACGACCCAACCCCAGCAAAGCCCCTGGGGTGACAGGAAGTGGAGACCCCAAGGGAAGTGAGGTGTTCTGTTTTTAAGATTGGAGAGAGTGAGTGGGAGCAGGAGCGGGGGGTGGGGAGGAGGGGCAGAAGCAGACTCCCTGCTGAGCCCGAGGCCCCGGTAGGACCTGGTGGGACCACGACCTAATCACGGAAACGGGTCTGCAGGGGCGGGGCGGAGCGTGTGTTGAGCACCCCTTCTTTTTTTTTTTAAAGATTTTATTTATTTTTATTTATTTATTTGACAGAGAGAGATCACAAGTAGACAGAGAGGCAGGCAGAGAGAGAGAGAGAGGGAAGCAGGCTCCCTGCTGAGCAGAGAGCCCGATGCGGGCCCCGATCCCAGTACCCTGAGATCATGACCAGAGCTGAAGGCAGCGGCTTAACCCACTGAGCCACCCAGGCGCCCTGAGCACCCCTTCTGAAGGGAGTGACAGCCCAGCCGGGAATGGCCTGGTTCTGTGGGGAAGCCAAGGCTAGGAGGAGCCTGAGTGTGGGTCGGGTCTCGGGCGGGCTGCTGCTGACCAGAACCCTCCTCTGCAGACCTTTTCAGGGGGCTATGTGCATGTGCTCAAGGGCGCGCTCTCAGAGGACCTCCTCCTCCAGAGCTTCCAGAAGATGGGCTACGTGCCCAGGGACAACCACCGCCTCATGATGGCTGCCCTGCCCCCCGCCTGCCAGCTGGTGCAGGTGGCCCTGGGCTGCTTTGCCCTCCGGCTGGAGTGTGAGATCCTGGGTGAGGTGCTCGCGCGTCTGGGCACCAGCGTGCTGCCAGCTGAGGAGCTGCTGCAGGCCCGGCGGGCCAGTGCAGATGTGGCCTCCTGTGTGGCCTGGCTGCAGCAGCGGCTGGCCCGGGAAGAGGAGCCGCCACCTCTGCCCCCCCGGGGCTCCCCAACTGTCTACCGGACTCCTCTGGACCTCTACCGGGACCTGCAGGAAGATGAGGGCTCGGAGGAAGCCAGCCTGTATGGGGGGGCCTCCCCAGGCCCTGACTCCCCACCCCCCGAGCTAGCCTGTGGCCCTGCACTCTGGGAGCAGAGCGCCAAACTGTGGGGGGCCGGAGGCGGGGCCTGGGAGCCGCTGGGGGAGGTTGAGTTGCTGCCGCAGGCCGGCAGCCCACCCTATGGGGCGTTGGAGGAGGAGCTGGAGCCCGAGCCTGCGGCCTTCTCCTTCCTCTCCCTGCGGCGAGAGCTGCTGACTCAGCCTGGAGACATGGCTGCCCCCCAAACCCCAGGGAGCCCCGGGCAGGCCAGCCCCCAGTCCCCTGGCTACCAGGTGCATAGCTGCCTAGCTCCGGGGGCCCTGCCTGGCCTCTGCTGTGACACGTGTCGCCAGCTGCATGCGCCCCACTGTGCTGCCCTGCCCACCTGCCGTCCAGGCCACGCACTCCGCCCGCTGCTTGGTGATGCCCAGCGGCGCCTCTGGCTGCGGCGTGCACAGGTGGACACCCTGCTCTATGATGGACCCGGGGCCCAACCTTAAGCCCAGCCAGGCCCTGCATCAAGGGCCTTCCAGAGACTGTTTCTGTGGTGCTTCTCTGGGCCTCATCACTCTTCAGGCCTAAGCCCCCGGCCACCCTGCCCCTTGGGGACTCCTGGGCACAGCAAGGTGGGGAATCAGGCTTCACCAGGCAGGAGGTGGGGTCCCGCCTTCCATGAGAAGCTCTTGCCTTGGTCTGGCCTGCTGCCTACCCCTGCACCCAGCATCCAGGCCTGTGTCCAAATGTGCTGCGTGGAGGAGTCTCACCGCCAAGCCTAGAGCCAATGTGGGCCCCTCCTCCTCTTTCCTTCCCAGTCCCACTGTAGGGCCCAGCACTCAGTCTGCAGCTCCTGACCTGATCCCTACCGCTGTCCCTCAGACTCTGCCAGGCCCATGGCTGACCTAGCCCCTTGCCTAATGATGTCCTAAGCCAGTGCTGAATAAGCTGAGGCCTGGCTTGAGACCAGCTGCACCGGGAAGTTTGGTCCACATGTGGGGGAAGAAATGATCTGATCTCAAAGCAGTGAGAAGGCTCCCCAAAAGCCCAGAGCACAGGCAGCGGGGGAAGGAAGCAGCTAGTGGAGCCTGGACAGGCTGCATCACTGCCCTCTCGGTGCAGTCAGGTCAGCAGCCCATGAGCCACCTGCTGCTGGCTTTCTGCCACACAGGCTCCGGCAGGCAGGGCTGGAGGCACGTGGGCCTCTCCTGAGAATGCTGTGTCTAGGGGTAAAGACGTGGCCACGCTCTCCAGCAGTCATCTGCTGAGGCAGACTCTCAAAGCCAAGACAGGCGGGCAGAGCCCCTTCCCCTGGGAACTATTTAGCCACAGGACTAGAAGGAAAGGTGTGGCGCTTGGCCCCCACCTGCTTGTCCATCTCCCTTTCTCCCCAGCACTCAGAGAACCACCGTCATGTCACATGAATCAGAACATTAAAGTTCATTAAAAGACACAACCTGCTCACGCCTGTAAGAAAACCTTTTATCTCTTGGAGTTCCTGTTAGCACCAGCTTGTGCCCCTTCCCCTCTGGGCCTCAGTGTGGGGACAGGGACAGCCTATCAGGTGGGGTATGACCCACACCTGATCTCTCCTTCCCATTCTGAGTGCGCCAGCTCTCAGAATGCGCCTGGGGAGGGGGTGATGCACCATAGCCTCTCCCTTCCCCGGACAGATCCTGGTGATCAGCAGCCATGCACGGTCTCTGCATCCCAAGCCAGCAACAGCCACTGAATTGGGCCCAGCAGATGTTTCCTTCTGGGAAGGGAGGGTCCTGAGCTTTCACCAGCTGAGGCCATGGCAACAGGTGTCCAGGAGCGTCCCGCCCCTTCAGGGCACATCCACCCACATCCACTCCCCATTCTTCTGGGGAAGGGGTATGATCAGCTGGAGCAGCGTGCTGGTCTCCACCCGCTGGAGGGGCTGGATCCCAGCAGCCCCGTGAGCCTGGACAGCAGAGGCCTCCCCGTTTGACTGCTGTTCACCGCTGGGCACCACGGTCGTGCCAGCCGAGCAGAGGGGCCCCACCTGTCACGGCTTACAGCGCTTGCCCTGACCCTCAGACGTGGCCGGGACGGCCCGCTTGTTGCGGTGGTGGGGGAAGGTAGGCATGAGCTCCGGCTCACAGGCTGCGGGGAGGAGTGCGTTTGGGTCTGAGAACCCCACTGTGCATCTGTGATGAGCCCTGGGGTCCCCTTTCCCTCCACTCCCCTCAGGGAACAGTCTCTGTGGCCAAACAGCACCCACATGGGCCTCAGCGCACAGCCCCTGCCCGCCCGGGGTCTGCCGCACTACCCCTCAGGGGCTCGAGGAGCTGAGTGAGGCTGTGCCCCAATACACCCACCCCAGACAGAAAGGGCCACAAGAGAAGCCCCTGTGGGTATCAGTGGAGGTCGGGGGCTATGTGGGAGACTCACGCAGGGGCTTCTCCTTGAAGTACGAGCTCTCCAAGCCATCACTGGCCGTTGCCCTGGAGAGAAGGCCTCCATGTCAATAGAACCGCGGCTGCCACTGAGGCTGGTTTCCCTCATACCCACCCAGCTCCGCAGCCTCGGGCATAAAAGGCAAGTGGCCAGCAGGGGTCTGGGGCCCAGAAACAGATGAGAAACCCAGAACGGACTCCATGACCTGGGTGGGCAGGGACCACCCGAACTGGGGGCCTGGTCCTCCATGTCTGTGTGTCTGTGTCTGGGGAGGCGGCATCTCTGTGGCAGCACGGCCGGAGTTCTGAAAACCCCTCCCGAGGGCTCGAGGTGGAGGGGTCCCCAATCCTAACCACAGGTCAGGTCAGCACCTTTTCTTGGGGTCGTACATGAAGAGAAAGTTGAGCAGGCGCAGGCCAGCCTCCGAGAGCCACGGGAACTTGTGTTTGAGGTTGTTGTACGGCTGCTTCCTCAGGCTGTACTGACCCACCAGTGGCAGCCTGGAAAACCCCTGCAGGGACCAGGAGCTGAGCATGGGGCTGACCCGGGCAGGGGGGCGGGGGAGAGCAGAGGCCAGGCACTCACTGGCCAGATGTTCTCACTGGGCGTGCCCAGCAGCTGCACAATCAGGTCCACTTGGTGGATCTCGGACGTGCCGGGGAGAAGGGGCTTGTGGGCCAGCAGCTCGGCCAGGATGCAGCCCATGGCCCTGCAGAGGACAGCAGGCCTTACCTCATGCACCTCTACTGAGGCCAAGGGCTGGGTCAGGACTGGGTGGAGCTTGGGAGGAGGTCACAATGGGTCGCAACCCCATCCCAAATGGCCCCTCCGGGTGACCCTGAGGGCAGGGCCTTTCTTCTGTGGAAGCTGCGTTCTCATGCTTCCTCTTGGGGTCCCAGGCTTCAGCCCTCCCCTCCTCCGGGCGCTGGGAGGCTGGCAAAGACCCCAGCCCTGCCCCTGCCAGCGCCCGTGGGACCCACCCCAGTCCGTCCCCCAGGCCCCGGGAGACACGCTCACATCTCACCACATGTCGATGCTGGTGGTCTGCGTGGTGGTTCCCAAAAGCAGTTCGGGGGCTCGGTACCTGCAAACACAAGCACTCCCCCTTGTCCCCTGCAGTCAAGCCTGGGCCTCCACCTGCCTTCCTGACAGCCTGAGGCAGCCGGGGCTCTGGACGGCCAACCCCAGCTCAGACCGCCTCATCCTCTCAGCCCACTAATGGGGGCGACGCGCCCGGTACCAACAGCTTCGCTGGGCGGCTCCTGCAGGTCTACGTCAGCCCAGTGCGGGGACAGAGCTGGCTGCCGCATGGTGCGAGACAGAGAGCTTCAACACTATTGTTAACGACAACCCCGGTCTGTGCTTCTTAAAAGCACATGAGAAAAAACAACAGTCAGCTGCGCAAACCCCCCCATTCCAAAGACAGAAGCCGGACAGGGCTCAGAACCAGGCAGGGCCCTCCCACTCTGCCGTGATGTCGTGTCCCCCCGAGAGCCCTGCTGTCTCGGGAAGTTGTCCTCAAGCCAGCCTGAGTGTGGGCGGCCGTCTGAGGCTCCACAGCCCTCAGGATCCTTGTGCTGCTTCAGCACGATCACCCCCAAAACTGCCTCCACCACACACACTCATCCTGAGGGACTCACCAGAGCGTGACCACCTTGGGGGTCATCGGCTTCACTGGGATCCCATAGGCCCGGGCCAGGCCGAAATCCGCTGTGACAAAGGCAGAGAGGCAGGAGAGGCAGTGTCACCCGGCGGGGTGGGGGGGGATGGTGGCGTGTGCGCGCTAAGGAGCTTCCGTGTGCGAACCAGCTCTTTGCCCTCAGGGGACTGGCAAGCACTGACCTGCTCCCCGCTCCAGGTAGCCTCCCACAGACACCGGCCACAGTGCCGGCACCCAGCACCCACCTGTCTTCACACAGCCCTTATCGGTCATGAGTAAGTTGGACACCTTCAGGTCCCTGGGACAGAAACCGAACATCAGTGATCCCCAGGACACCAGCCCCACAGGCACCTGGGTTGTCACCATCACGGGCAGACTCAGAATATTGTCCTATACGTCCCCTGTTGGAACTTGGTAAACATGGGGACGGTGAGCACTTAAGGCCAACGTGCAGCTGGAGGACCAGCTCTCAGGACCTGTCTCGGGCCTGACACCCAGTCCTGCGCCCGTTCCCCACCCAGGGCTGTACAAGCTGCCGCAAGACACAAGAAGCTGCTGCTTGCACAGTCCTGCCCTGAGCCTGGAAGGTCCCCTACTGTCCTGGTCTGTGTGACGAGACTCCAGGAGGGATCTGTCCACTGCAGGATTTCTCATAGCTTTGACTATGCACCCATCGTCAGCTCCCCTGGGGGGAAAGCAGGTGCTGTTTGGGCCTGGATCTTGCCCCAAGGAACATTTACAGAACTGCACTGAGGCCGGGTCATTTCCTCTCCAGGGGCCTGGACTGGGTGTCTCCCTTCCCATGGGTCACAAACCTGCCCTCCAGACAAACGTCCCTTTGGGCCCCACCCTCCTCAGACTCCTGCCGCTCCTCCCCAACTGGGGCCCCTCCTACCTGTGGATGATGAAGTTCTGATGCAGGTACTGGAGGCCTCGGAGCACTTGCAGCACAATGCACTTGACCTACTCAAAAAGCAGGAGGCATCAGTTAAATGTGCCACAAGGTAGCTGGGACGATGCCTCCACTCCAGGCCCTCCGGCCTCACACCTGGGCCTCAGAGAAGGGTGTCGGCATGTTCTCCAGAAGGCTGGCCAGGTCTTGCTCACAATAACCCATCACCAGAAAGATGCTGCAAGAAAAGGGGAAGACACAGAGCACCTCTCACATCCTCCCAGGCAGGCCAAAGGGGTTGCAGGAGGCATGAATCTCATGTGGATGGCGCACAGGGAGGAGACGGGCAGGGCAGGCTCGGCAGGGCCCAGTGCAGAGGACCAGCAGACCGCCTACCTTTCCAGGTGGTTCCCCACAACCACTTCCTTCAGCTCCACGATATTCGGATGGCGAAGGCGCAGGAGCAGGGTGATCTCTCGAAGGCTGCTGATGGGGACCCCTGCAGCCAGAGAGCCTCCTCAGTGAGCCGCGCCCCCACCCGAGCAGGGCTCTGCCCACAACCTCAGAGACGATCAGGACCCCCTGAACATGAACCTTTAACTCTTCCTTCAGTCAGTCATGTGAGACAGCATCCCTCTGTACTGACCACTCAACAGGACACGGGTCCACACGGAGCCCAGCCAGGCCCTGCCAGCAGAGGCAGCCAGAAAGGTGCTGGGGGGTAGAAATCAGGGGTGTGTGGAGCACAGGGGCTGCCGGCCCGGCCTGAGGCAGCGAGGGCTGGGTGGAGGGGTGAGGGCAGAGACAGAAGGTAGGGCCGCCACCACACGGAGGGAGAAGGCGAGCTGCAGGGGAGCTAAGGCCTGGAACACGGGGGTGGCGGCAAGGGGCCGGGAAGGACAGGAGAGGCAAGGCCAGCCTACGGCCTCCCAGAAACAGGACCCCTTTAACCCTAACGTAGTGGCTCTCAAAATGAGGCGCTCAGGCCAGAGGTCAGCCTCGGAGAACTGGCGCCTTTCTGCCCCTCCCACGTGGGCTCACCATCCTTCTCCTTGTCCATCCGAACCTTCTTCAGGGCAACAATCTCGTCCGTCTGGGTGTCCCGGGCCCGATCTGGAACAAAAGCTCATCCATGATGAAACCTTACTTGATCCCGCACCACACACCCTTATGCCACACAGGGGCCTCGTTGGGAACTCTGGGGGTTCCCCATTCTCTTCTTCTTGGTAACTGCATGTCCAGGGACACTAGGTCCCAACCGTGCAAGCCGCACTGCCAGCCCCAGTACACACATGCTCTCTGCGGAGTCCTCTCCCCTGAGCTGGGTACAGCTGGGTACAGGGTGCTAGTTCCAAGGAGCTTCCTCCAAGTTTTCCTCCTTAGAGTCAGGATGGAGGTCACCACTTTGCCTTCTGTCTGCTACGTTCAAGCAGCAAATAAGATACTTTATCTAGGAAAAAATGCTTATTTTGCCCAAAGGAGGCTCTTCAAGGCACCCACGTGCGAAGCTTCCAAACCCTTATCTGTGTGCTGCACACCAGCCTCCCCGCGGCTTCATGCCGCCGCCCCCACTGCTTTTAGAAGCTCTAGGTCCTGCTGTAACAGTCCCCTCCGCTTGCAGCCGCACCGAGAATCGGAGGCTGGCACTGGTGACCCTTACACCACGGGTTAGAGCTCCCCGCACAACTTCGGCCCTGTGATGAGCGTTTACTTCCTTCTAGCCCTAACACAGCTCCTGCTGGGACAGTCCCCTGCGCCCAAGGACGCCCATCTTGGCCACTTACACACAATGCCATAGGTGCCTTCCCCGATGCGGTTCAGCTTCTCAAACTCCTTTACGCTCCGACACCGTCCCAGCTGAAAGACAGAGGGGCAGGCAGGGCAGGGCTTGGGCAGCTAAAGGATACTGAACACTTAACCCTAACCGAGGCGCTCACTTGTGTTCTGCTCACCAAACTAAGAGAGCCACACCCTTGGGCGTTCAGGTGAGAAAAGAGGAAAGATGCTACTGGGCCAGCAGACACTTGGTAGGCTCTACCACAGACAGCCTTTTCCCTTCCAATTCCACGGTCCAGATGTATGCTGTCCACAAACAACAACCACTGGCCACATCTGGCTAGCAAGAATTCACAGTAAAATTTCATTTCCTCAGCTGCCATGTGTGTCGTGCTCCTCGGTGCCACATGGCTCATGGTAACCATCCTGGACAAGTCAGAAAGCAACATTTCTTCTTCTTTTTTTTCTAAGTAGGGTCCACACCCAACGTAGGGCTTTAATTCACAACCCCCCCCCAAGATCAAGAGTCCACAGAAAGAAACATTTCCACCATCAGAAAAAACTGAGCAGCACCAGTCTGAATTATGCTCCAGAGATGGATAAAGCTTCCACCAAACGCAGTGGAAACGCTTCTGTGGCAGAGACTAACTGACCCCAACACCCAACAGTACTTCTTCCTCTGAGTTAGGGAACAGCCCGGGGGCACGTGGCTACCCAGCCGGTGGGGGTATTTCCCACCATTGTATTTTGCAGCTAGGCAAGTCCGTTTCAGTCCACTTTGGCCAACGGGATGTGAGCAGAGAGGACAAGGGCTTCAAGGAAGGGACTTCCTGATCAAAGGAAGTTGGCCGCCCACTCTTTTCCATCTCGGAAGCAGGTGGGATTTGGACCAAGTGCAGGTAGATCTACAAGACAGATAGCGAGTGCCTGGCCCTACCTTGTGGAAAATAGCTCCCTCTCCCTGGATGTTAGGGGAGAGGAAAATGGGAGAATTCTGAGCCAGCTCCAGGCCAGCACAGAGCCTGAATACTCAGGGCGCCTGGGGGGCTCCGTCGGTGAAGCATCTGCCTTCAGCTCAGGTCCTGATCCCAGGGTTCTGGGATCGAGCCCCACATCGGGCTTCCTGTTCAGTGGGGAGCCTGCTTCTCCTTCTGCCCCTGTCCCGCACCTGCTCAAGGTCCACCCCGCCCAAATTAAAATCTTTTTAAAAAAAGGCTGGACGCTTGACTGACTGAGCCACCCAGGCTCCCCTCAAGCCCACACTCGAGCCACTGCTTCTGGGGCTGCACTCCTAGCAGAAGGCCCATATGCTAACACGCCTGCGTGACGAGGGACGCTTGCCTTCGGACTGGACAGGCATGTCCCCTTGGCTAGAAGCGCATGCAGCAAAGCTCCCATTCCCGCAGCCCCTCTGGCCTTCTCCGTCATCAGCCTCCATCTCATTCCGTCCTACCACTTGGGGGACAGGTCGGAACCACCGGCACCGAGCGCCTCCCCGAGGGGTCTTCGGGCTCCTCTCCCCCAGTTCTTCCTCACATTCTCTCCCGGAGGACTCCTGGCGGGGCCGAGTCGCGCTGTTTCTCATCTCTGTGGCGCTGCCCCGACATTCTAGGTTGGCACGCCAGGCTTCCCTGCCTCTCTGCACGTCAGAATCCTAGTCCCACGGACCAGCCCAGCAGAACGTCCTGCAAGCTGCCCCCAAGCTGGGCACAATTCTTCCTCTGAAGTCCTGCTGTTTCCGCAGCCCGACGCGCCACGCGGGGGTGCTCCTCTGGGTGTCTGGGCTCCCATCAGGCCCCGCGGTCCTGGGAATGCAGCGGGCACCTGCTGCGTGTGGGGGGATGCACCATGGCCTGAAGAACGCCACCGCCACCGAGCGTTGGTGACCCTGACCGGCCTCTCAGAACGCCAGGTACAGCCCGGCCCAGCCCCCAGAGCTCCAACGACGACTCCATACCCCCAAGCTTCACTCTCCCCGCCCTGTAACCACCGCTGACCGGACCACACGACAGGGCCGTATGCAGAGGCCTGTCCACTGGCCACTTTGCCTTCTGTCTGCTACGTTCAAGCAGCAAATAAGATACTTTGTCTAGGAAAAAATGCTTATTTTGTCCAAAGGAGGCTCTTCAAGGCACCCACGTGCGAAGCTTCCAAACCCTTATCCGTGTGCTGCACACCAGCCTCCCCGCGGCTTCATGCCGCCGCCCCCGCTGCTTTTGGAAGCTCTAGGTCCTGCTGTAACAGTCCCCTCCGCTTGCAGCCGCACCGAGAATCGGAGGCTGGCACTGGTGACCCTTACACCACGGGTTAGAGCTCCCCGCACAACTTCGGCCCTGTGATGAGCGTTTACTTGCTTCTAGCCCTAACACAGCTCCTGCTGGGACAGTCCCCTGCGCCACGGAAGCGGCCGGCTCCCAGGCGGGGCGCGGCCCGGCCCATTCACAGCGCACCAGGAGAGCAGGCGGCCAAGTCGACCCCAGACCCCCGACCAACCCCCCCAGAGCCCAGAGCCCGGTCTTCACAGGCAGCTGGCCACGGGACAGCCGCGGGGTCTGCCCTCGGCCCCGGCGCCCCTCAGCTCCCCAGTCCCGCAGCCCCGGAGCCCCTCGGCCCCCCAGCCCCGGAGCCCCCGCAGCCCCGGAGCCCCTCGGCCCCGCCAGGAGCTCTGGGACGGTCGTTCGCGCCCGCGTCGGAAACCTCCACGCTTTAGCGCGACACTCAGGAGCCCCAGGGGGTTCCAGGCCCGCCCTGCCGCCGGCAGAGCGCCCCGAGCGGCCCCCGACGCACCCTGTGCTCCGGAGGCACCGTGAAGAAGCCCTCCTTACGGATACACTTCAGACGGATCTGCTCCGACTCGGACTCCGCGTCCCCCATGCCGAGCGCCGCCCCCGCCCCCCCCCACCGCCCTGGTGCGCAGGCGCGGACGGGATTCTTCGGCGCAGGCGTGTGACGCACTTCCGGGGCGCTTCCCCGGGCGACGGTTACCGGGGACCCCTCTGAAGACCCCGGAGGGCCTCCGTCCTGGCGCGCCGCTCGCGCTCCCGAGGTTCCCGCCTCGTCTCGGTCTTCGGCGCGGGCGCGTGAGGCGGCGGGCCGCGGAGGAACGGCCGGCGGGCGAGGGCGGCCAGGACTCCGCGCTCCGGGCTGGTGCGGGGGGAGCGCCTGCGGGGCCCAGGCGGGCGCGGGCCTCGCGTCCCCGCCGCAGGCTGGCCGACGAGGTGGGCGTCGCTGGAGGCCGGGCGCGGGGAGGGGGCGGGCGAGCCGGGGGCAGGAGCTGGGCGGCGGCTGGGCGTACGTGGTACCGGAGAAGCCCGTCCTTAGAATCGCTGGTTCGGACGTCACCTGTCGTAGCCCCTGCGTCCCAGCCTCTTCGGGGTCGCCCGCGAGCACAGCTCCCAGCTAACCACGAGAGCAGAGTCCGGGGCGTCCGCACGTTGTCGCTCGCGGTGCTCGGGACGGCGGACGGGGGCCGCGCGGACCCGGCGGAGTCCGATCTCGTCTTCCCGCACAGCATTCGGCCGCGGGTCAGGACCGGGAAACGTGTCGCGAAGTACAAACAGGGGGGCTGAGAACGGGGCACTGAACGCTGCCAAGATGGAACGCGCATTTCCGACTGGAAAGACGGAGCGCGCAGCCTGCGGACCGTCCGAGGAACGACGGGCGCACACACGGGGACCAGACGGGAGGCCTCGGACCGGATTCCCCCCCCGCCACTCCGTGAGCTGCTGGGGCGGGTGGACGGCCAGCAGGGGTCCCTGAAAGGCCCCTCACTGGCGGGTGGGAGCCATAACCCCAGGAGGCTGTCCGCTCAACGCCCCTCCTCCCACGGCAGCTCTCACAAGGCCACGCGGAAGTTCGAAGTGCCAGGTCCGACCCCTGCCCCAATTCCACATTCTTCGTCTGGATCGTTCAGTACTCTGGGTCACCTTAGAGTCGGGGTAGGAGCTCTTGGGCCTCTCCTGGTGACTGCACTTCGCTCTTCTGGGACGTGATGCCTTGAAAGTGAGTCCCCAGAGTCCAGCCTTTTTTCCAAGTACAGGGGACGTTTCACTCGCTGTAACTGCAGAAGTGGACAGGAAGGATTTTAATTGCCCAGCAAGAGAGAGAGATGCTGCCTGCCGCTGGTTCATCGCCCTGCATAGCCAGTGACAACAGAGGTCGTCTAATTCATGGATCACCACAAAGTTCGGTCTCTGAGCCAGAGTCCCTCTTGCCCTCTGCCAAGCTGCCAGCAGCTCTGGGGAAGGTAAGACCAAGTTAGTCACTGAGAGGACTCTCATTTACGGAAGGGGCAACTGCAGCTTCCCAAAGGGCAGGATGGCCCTTCTGCCATCATGGCTGAGACTCAGAGCACAGTGAGCAATGCCAGCTACTCCGTGTTCGTTTATTCTCGGAAATGATAGGCATCTACGGTACTGGGGTTCCTGTGTCGGTAGTAGGGCGTCCATTCAACCTGCTCCTTAATAGTTCTCTGCTCGTCGCTTCCGATGGAACTGTAGCTGGTCAGAGTCTCTCTTGAGGCTCTAGTGATGATGATCTGTGGAATGACAACTTTCTTCTGGCTCGTCTTTACCTTTCCATCAGGGTTCTCTAGAAGGAAGAAAACATCCAGGTATTTAACGTGTCTGTGGAAAAGCTCTTCTACAAGGCAGACAATGCCTATGTTAGGGCCAAAGCAAAAAAATTCGATGTCTGGTTCCGGAAAAGGAGGGCAAGGTCGAAAGCAGCCTGAACAGCGAGTGAGCGTTCCGGAGCTCTAACCGGCGGACACCTCAGGCGCGAGGGTAGAGAATACCAGACACTCTCTTTCAGGGAATAGAAGGGAGACACACTTCCACCATCCACTGTGGAGAGACCGAGCTGCCAGCCAGCTTCTGGGACAGACAAGGAAGGGGACAGAGAGAGAAAAGAAGCAGCAGGTTCTGCCCCAGAGGTGAAGGTTCAGATACAGTTTCCAAAGGATTCTAAATCTGGTTAAAAATAAAACCAAAAAAACCACCTCTCTGTACAGAACCTTATCAATGAATGCGGAATACTTAACGTTTCTCCTTTAAAAAAAAAAATATATATATATATATATATTTATTTATTTTTTAAAAGACTTTATTTATTTGACAGGCAGAGATCACAAGTAGGCAGAGAGGCAGACAGAGAGAGAGGAAGAAGCAGGCTCCCCGCTGAGCAGAGAGCCCGATTGGGGCTCGATCCCAGGACCCTGGGATCATGACCTGAGCCAAAGGCAGAGGCTTTAACCCACTGAGCCACCCAGGCGCCCCACATTTATTTATTTTAGAGAGCAAGTGTGAGCAGAGGGAGAGGGAGGGGATTCTCAAGCAGACTCCCTGCAGAGCACAGAGCCCAACATGGGGTCAATCCCATGACCCTAAGATCACAACCTGAGCTGAAACCAAGCGTCAGATGCTCAGCTGATTTAGCCACCCAGGTGCCCCAAGAAGTAACATTTCTGGAATCAGCCACAACATTTTCTTAAATTTAAGCTTACAAGGATTGCATAGGACGTGTGAAATGTCAAGTTTGTCAAAAGTTACAAAATACCTAAGCAGAAGTGCTTTCATGCCTTCCCTGCTGCATCTCCCAGCCACCCCTCAACAGCCAGGTTGGAGGCTCAGGCCTCTGTTAAAGCCCGACAGAGTGTGCTCTCTGCACAGGTGTGTTCAGGTAGAGTTCGAGTAATCACACTATCACACAACTGTTCCAAAAATGCTACCATGCTGATCCTGTTGCTTTTCACTGTGCGTTGTGCCCCACTTCGAATGCCTGGTGAACTCGGCCGCCTGGGGTCCGATGCTTCGGCCGCCTGGGGTGCAGTTCTCAGTCAGACATCATGGTGAGCCTAGAATAAGGACTGTGAATACCAAGCCACATCACTTCCTGAAGTAAGGCCTCTTATGAGCTCTGTTTTGCAGATGAAGGAACTGGGCACTGAGAGGTCATGTGCTCAAGGCAGCTGGTAGAGGGAGACGCCAGGCGGGAACTCTGTCCGTCTTCATGGCCGAGCCCCAGCTTTGATTGTTTTAGCCACCAGTGAATGGCCCATGGCATGTACTAGGCACTGAGAGTGTCCTTTTTATTTTTATAAGTCAGTCAAAACCTGCATTTCATATTTTGCATTTAAATTGGGGGTTTCGGGGCACCTGGGTGGCTCAGTGGGTTAAGCTGCTGCCTTCGGCTCAGGTCATGATCTCAGGGTCCTGGGATCGAGTCCCACATCGGGCTCTCTGCTCAGTGGGGAGCCTGCTTCCCCCCCCCCTCTCTCTCTGCCTGCTCTCTACCTACCTGTGATCTCTCTCTGTCAAATAAATAAATAAAATCTTAAAAAAAAATAAATTGGGGGTTTCATTTTTTTATATTAACTTACACATTCTTTTATATATTAAGACTAAAAAGCAACAGATACTTGATTTAAAACATAACACACAAGCAAAAACTGCATATGGAAGGATTCTTTTCCTTCCTTCTTTCCTTTCCAGTGAAAAGTGTTCCCCGCACCAAACCTATAAAAACTGTTAACAGTTTTACTCTCTCTCTTTAATTTTTGGATTCATGTAGAATTCAAGTAAAGACTGAGGCAAAAATACTAAGTTGTTTTCTTGGTTGTCGAGTCAGTTGTCCCAGCATCACAGAGTGAAGAAGGTTCTGTCTGTCTGCCAGGTCTTCCGTGCAGTGCCGTTATCATGAACACAGCCCACACGTGAATGTGGGGCGCGGCACGGCCGCCTCTGCTCTCGCTATAGTGACGTTTTCGCATCAGCCCTTCTCACCCCTCCCATTTCCCGGGTTCCTGATGTTTTTACATTTTTATTCTCCTGGGTAAACTTGAGAGTAATTTCCTCCGGTTCCCAAAAAGACCTGTGGTGTTTGAGTGTGGTCACTGATTCCATAGATTGAGAACTAACATCTTTACATTTTGAGGTTCTCTAGTTCAAAACAAGACTTCTTTAATCTTAGAGTTTTAAGACTTCATTTGGGAACAACTATTTTTTTAGGGTTCTTGAGATGTATTACGTGTACTAATTTTCAGTTACTGCTGAACAAATCACTGCAAACTTAGTGGCTGCCTTAGAACAGCACATCCATTTATCATTCAAGTTTCTGTTGGTCCAAAGTCCAGCAACAATCCTGCCGTCAGCCAGGCAGCACCCTCGTCTGGACCTGGGGCCTTAATAGCTCATTCAGGTTGCTAGTTAGAAGTCATTTCTTTATGAGTGAAGGACTAAAGTCCCTACTTTGTTGCTGACTGTTGGCAGGGGGTTGCTCACAGCTCTTTTCATATCAAGACAACTTAAAAAATTGTTTTTAAATTGAAATAATACCTGAGCAGGGACCCTGACATGGCGCTCAATCCCAGTACCCCGGGATCATGACCTGAGCCGAAGGCAGACACTTAACCAGCTTAGACACTCAGGCACACCCCACTTTTAACTTTAAAAAAAAAAAAAAAAGATTTACTTATTTGAGAGGGAGGGAGCAAGGGCGCACCAGTGGGCAGAGGGAAAGGGAGAGAGTCCTCAGGCAGATTCCCTGTTGAGGACGGAGCCCTACTTGAGGCTCCATCCCCAGGACCCTGAGATCACTACCCAAGCTGATATCCTCAGATGCTTAATTGAGCCACCCAGGTACCACTGCACTTTTACCTTTTTTGTGTGTATGTGTATGTGTGTTACTATTTTTTTTTTAATTTCATGTGAAATTCTCACTTTTACCTTTTTTAAAAAGGTTTCTCCAGGGGTGCCTGGGTGGCTCAGTCATTAAGCCCCACATCAGGCTCCTTGCTCAGCGGGGGGTCTGCTTCTCCCTCTCCCTCTGCTTGTGTTCCCTCTCTCGCTGTGTCCATCAAATAAATAAAAGTCTTAAAAATAAATTAAGAAAAAGGTAAAAGGCTTCTCCAGTTAGGTCCAGCTCACCCCGGATAAACTTCATTTTGATTAAGTCAGAACCAACGGATCACTGACCACATCACAGGAGTGACATCCTGTCTCCTTCACAGGCTCTGCCTGCATTCAGGTGGGAAGGGGATCATACAGGGCTTGTTCACTGGGGTGGGGATCTTGAAATCTTCTCTCCCATATCACTGGACGTCTTTAAGGAAATTGGTATTTCCACCAATAGTATGTCAGGGCACTTGATCTGTTGTGTGGTATACTTTGACTCCTGTTTGCAAATACCTTTTGACTTTACCATTTGTTTATAGAGGGTTTGGAGAGATGTTTTACTTCTCAATGTAGTCAAGTCCTTCAAATATATCTTTGCAATATCTTTACTTGAAGCTTAGAAGGATGGTCCCTACTGAGGACACATACGAAAATATATCCTTTTGCAGTCACTTTTTTTTTTTTTAAAGACTTTATTTGACAGAGATGACAAGTAGGCAGAGGTAGGCAGAGAGTCAGGAGGGAAGTAGGCTCCCCGCCAAGCAGAAAGCCTGATGTGGGGCTCAGTCCCAGGACCCCGGGATCATGACCTGAGCCGAAGGCAAAGGCTTTAACCCACTGAGCCACCTAAGCTCCCCTTGCAGTCACTTTTTTAAAAACATGCATGTATTTGAGAGTGACAAAGAAACCAGGAGCAGAGGGAGAAGCAGACTCCCTGCTGAGCAGGGAGCCCAAAATGGGGCTCAGTCCCAGGACCCTGGGATCATGACCTGAGCTGAAGTCAGATGCATAACTGACTGAGCCACCCACGCACCCCGCATTGATCTAGTATTATACTGGAACTATATTAATTATTATAAATTTTTTAAAAAGCCTTTTAAAAGATTTTTTTAAAAGATTTTAAGTAACCTCTATCTTCAACGTGGGGTTCAAACTCAAAACCCTGGGACCAAGAGTCACACTACAAACTGAAGCAGCCAGGCGCCCCAATTTTGATACATTTTGAAACTTTTAATTTTGAAGCTATAAATTCACAGGAAGTTGCAAAAGTACAGAGAAGTCCCCATAGACCCTCACCCAGTTTGGCTAGCGGTCCCAATGGTAACCTCTTCTGTGACTACAGGGCCATGAAACAAGACACTGATTACGGCACAAGTTGTGTTCTCTGCCATTTTATTCCATATAAACTTCACAAAGATCAAGATACAGAACTGTTTGATCATTACAAAGACCCCCTCTCCCTATACCTTGATAGCAACACCCTCTCCCCCTGCAGCTCCCCACTCCCTGCCTTCACTAACCCCAAGCATGAGACCTTTTGAACTTGGCTTTTTTCACTCAGTATGTTTCTAGTAGCTGATAAATATCCCACAAGTTTCTCTTCTTTTTCAAAAAATTTTTGCAAATAAGCACACTCTACTCTTAAAGCATGGAAATACTCAGACAACATGAAAATAGAACAGTGTCGGGAGTATGCACGCGTGTCACTCGGCTTTGACTGACATTCTGTCACCTTGTTTTGTCTGTCTCAGATTTGCAAGCAAATCTCAGACATAATTTTAGCCATAAATAATGCAATATCGATCTCTTATCAAATAAGGATTGAGCATCACCACAAGACCCTTGTTACATCTAAGAAAACTACCGTTGATTCCTTATTATCTAATATCCAATTTGGTTATCTCAAGAATGACTTAGCCCAGGCCCACACTATATTTGGTACCTAGGTCACTCAAATCTCCTTGTACAGCTCTCTCTGCTATGGACTGAATGTTTGTATGCCCCCAAAAGTCACGTGTTGAAGGCCTTGTCCCCAGTGGGACAGTATCTGGAGGTGGGGCCTTTGAGAGGTAAGCAGGCTGAGTTGGGTTCATGAGGTGTCCTTACAGTAGGAGGAAGAGACCGTGATCCCCTCTCTTCAGGGCAAGAAGGGAGCATCTCAGAAAACCAAATCATCGTACCCAGGGTATGGGGTCCTCAGTCCTTAGGGTTTTAACAAATAAATGTCTGTTGTTGAAGCTACCCCTATTTTGTTATAGCAGCCCAAGCTGAGGAGGACACCCTCCTTTTTTTATGCCATTTTTTTCTTTTTTAATTTTTTTAGAGGACAGGAGGGGCAGAGGGAGAGAGAGAATCTTTTTTTTTTTTTAAGGTTTTATTTGTTTATTTGACAGAGATCACAAGTAGGCAGAAAGGCAGGCAGAGAGAGGAGGAAGCAGGCTCCCTGCTTAGCAGAGAGCCTGATGCAGGGCTCAGTCCCAGGACCCTGAGATCATGACCTGAGCCGAAGGCAGAGACTTAACCCACTGAGCCCCCCAGGTGCCCTGGGAGAGAGAGAATCTTAAGCAGACTCCACACCCAACACTGAGCCCAACACAGGGCTCGATCTCAGAACCCTGAGATCATGACCTGAACTGAAATCAAGAGTCAGACGCTCAACAGACTGAGCCACCCCTGCACCATGATGTCATTTATTTGTAGAAAAATTAGGGTCTTTTTTTTTTTTTAAAGATTTTATTTATTTGACAGAGAGAGAGACAGTGAGAGAGGGAACACAAGCAGGGGGAGTTGGAGAGGGAGAAGCAGGCTTCCTGCTGAGCAGGGAGCCTGATGCGGGGCTCAATCCCGGGACCCTGGGATCATGACCTGAGCCAAAGGCAGATGCTTAATGACTTGAGCCACTCAGGCACCCCTCTTTTTTTTTTTAAATAGGATTTCTAGTATTTTGGAACTGGCTGATTGCAGATTTGTGGTGTATTAATCTCTTTACTGTCTGTATACGGACTTCGTAATGCAGTATTTTAAGTAGATAAGCAGCAAGACAAGATGCTATGCTCCCATCACAGGGCTCCCACAGTTAAAACCCACAATCATCTCTGCCCCAGCACTTACCCTCTGCTGGTTACTACTGTTGTATGACAACTTACCCCAAACTTTCTTAGCTTAAAACAATGGTTTTATTTTCTCACAATTTCAAGGGTCAGGAATTCAGAACAGGTTTGACCTGGCAGCTATCACTTGTGGTTCCCAGATGGCTACAGCTGAATGTTGTCTGGGGCCGCAGTCCTCTGGAGGCTCCACTGCGCTGGACGTGCAGGACGGCCGCTCAGAGGGCGGTCACTGATGGTGCTGCTATGTGCTGGCGCGCGGCTCAGCTAGGAAGACTCAAAGGCCAGGGGCTAGCATCACCGACAGGTTTGTTCACTCCCAAGTCTGGCCCTTGGGCTGGAGGGCACTTCGTGACCAGGACTGCTGACGGCAGCACCTGCACGCGCCCCCCCCCCCAGGTGGCTGAGCTGCTTGAGCTCATGACGTGGCAACTCGGGGCTCCAAGCACCAGCCTGGGTTCCAGTGAGCAAGGCAGGACTGCGTTACCGGTCATGGCCCAGCCTCAGAATCCTTTGTTACCACATTCTCCTGGTTACAAGAAAATGTCAAGCTCGCAGAGTTTTAAGGAGAGAGAATATAGACTCCCCCAGGAGGGCGGAGCATCAGGGTCACCAGCAGAACAGGAGGGACAGGATGAGTTGTGGCTGCCTTAGCTGCACTACACTCAGTCACTGTGCAACAAATCTCAGACACCATCTCCATCAGCCGCATCAGGACTCGGGTATATTCCATGCTTTCTGAGGCACAATTCACACCAGAGAAAATGCACAGTTCTTAACGTGCACACTGGGGTGAGTTTCACAAATGTACACATCTCTGTCATCACCCAAACAAGATGCATGATTTTCTCACCTTGCAGAGTCCCCCGTCAGCCAGCCACCCCCTCACTGACCCCAGCAAGAACTTTCTGATTTCTGTCCAGTGGTAGTAAGACTTACTCTTATTAATTAGGTAGTAAAGTACAGAAAATTTGACTAGACACAACTTTACATTTCTCTAAGGCTTCTGTCTGTATATGGACTGAGTAATGCAGTATTTTAAGTATATAGATAAGCAGCAAGACAAGATGCTATGCCCCCATCACAGGGCTCCCACAGTTAAAACCCACAATCAGATCTCATCTCTGGTACTTGGTCAATTGAAGGAAACTCTGGCTTCCCAAAATCCTGCCTTTTCCAAACCTAATAGGGAAATTCTTCAGCTTTAAAACACACCTGTGAGAGAAGACGCCCTTGCCCTAGTTTAGATGTTCTACCCGGCAGACCATGCGTCTCTTTTCCCTTCTGACTGTTGGCTTGTGCTCCTTGCAGGGCCACCGAGACCAGCGACTCGCCTCATTCATGGAGTCTTTCCTGGGTTTACTCAGTCTCTTTGCAGCACATAATACCGTCGACTATTTTACCTTCTTTCTTTCTTTCTTTCTTTCTTTCTTTCTTTCTTTCTTTCTTTTTTTTTTGAGACACTGTTTTATTCATCATCTTCTTTAAGAGTTTTGTTGCATTATAATTTACGCTCCACCTGTTTAAAGCTACTACTCAATGATTTTTAGCAAACTTTCAGAGCTGGACACCATTGATCCATTTTAAGAACATACCCATCACCTTCAGAAGATCTCTTCTGCCCTTTTGTGGCTAATCTCTGTTCCCACCCTTAGTCCAGGCTTCCCCTTATATACATCTGCCTTTTCTGGACATCTCATGTAAATGGCACCATAGTATCTGTGGTCTTTCCATCTGGCTTCTTTCAGTGGGATGTTATGATCTGGGAGCTTGTCCACGGTGCAGCCTGTGTCAGGGGCGTGCTCTGCGTCACTGCTGAGACGTCTCCTCGCACGGAGAAAGCTCTTCACCTTCCTTCTTGCAAGTCCGTCCTCACTCTAGCTCCATGTCCAGCTTCTCTCCGCCCTCTGAACTGAGGGTGTGACAGACACCGTTGGCGTCTCTCCCCACCCCTGCCCACACCTGCCCTTGCTGACAGAGGTCCAGCCTCAGAATTTTCACCCTGGAGCCCATCCTAGCAATGCTGGGCAGGTGACATCCAGCAGGGGAAGGTTCTGCTCCCAAGAAAAATAGCCTCCCACGGACGGGACAGCTGTCTTGTCTACATGTGACACCGAGAGCCATCCAGCTCTCTGGGGACCGTAGGTACGGAGGGCGACAAAAGTATGCTCAAACAGTCCTTGACGTCACTGCCCGCTGCTGAGCAAGCCACCCTGAGGGCCGTCCTCCGACCCTTTCCTTGGGGAACACTGAAGCGCCCAGGAAAGCCGCATCTTGTTGGCTGTTCGGTGGCTTCCGGCCAGAAGGCTCCTGATAGACTGGTAGCATTCTCCCAACCTTCTCCCAGGACTCCCGCCCTTCCTGCAGTCTTCCATTCTTAGGCCAAGGTGAGCATCAGGATTGGAAGGCAAGCCTCGCTCCCCAGCCCAACACCCTCCTTGCAAATGGTTTCCTGCCCCTGATGGCCTCACAGGTGCCTCCGTCTGAGCCTGCCCATGCCAGCTCCTCTCTCCCAACATCAACCCATCAGCTGACTGTCCGTTCTCAAGGTCAGTGACACTCACGGCCCTGGACCTCCCACATCTCATCCAACAGCAGGATCTGCTGGTTCTACATCCTGGATCCTTTTGGAATTCCTGCTGCCAGCGCCTCATTGGCTCCTGCTCCGTTGCAGCCCTGGGCCTGGGACAGGGCCCCTGCCACTGCCCCAACAGCCTCCACTCTGGGGAAGCCTTTTCCAAGGGACAAACCCCATCACACCTCCTCGTTTAAACGAGTTTAACAATTCCACGTGCGCAACACCCGTGACAAAACGGAGCAAAGGCTTCTTATTCCGGCTGCGGCCTGTGGCCTCCCCTCCCCCGCATGCAAGGGTCTAGCACCCCGGGCCGTTAGCAGAGCGAACGGATAAAGGGAAGAAACCTGCGCGGCCGTTTAACCGCTCTGCCCCCCGACGCCGCGGTCTCTGCATCCGCCAGCCGAGACCGAAGCGGCCTTCCCGGCTTCCGCTGCGGGGCGCCGCGGGGCGGGAGTGCGCGGTGCGGCGGCGCGCCCCGCAGCCCCCGACGACGCGCCCCGATGCCCCCGACAACGCGCCCCGCAGCCCCCGACGACGCGCCCCGATGCCCCCTGAGCTCGCGAACCGCAGCCCCCGACGACGCGCCCCGCAGCCCCCGACGACGCGCCCCGATGCCCCCTGAGCTCGCGAACCGCAGCCCCCGACGACGCGCCCCGCAGCCCCCGACGACTCGCCCCGCAGCCCCCGACGACGCGCCCCGCAGCCCCCGACGACTCGCCCCGATGCCCCCGACGACGCGCCCCGCAGCCCCCGACGACGCGCCCCGCAGCCCCCGACGACGCGCCCCGATGCCCCCGACGACTCGCCCCGCAGCCCCCGACGACTCGCCCCGAGCGCGTCCTGGAGCCCCGCGGGGAGCGTCCCACCCCCGGCGGAATGGGATGTCCGCGGGCTGCGGGCCTGGCGTGTCCTACCTCCGACTGCAGACGAAGAAGGCCGCGCTCCCTTGGCGGCCGCTTTCTTCCCCGGGGGGCTCTCCGCGGGCCGGGTCGGAGGCTTCTCGGGCTCCGGGGAGCGCCTGTCCGTCGACCTCTCCCTCGTCCTCGCGCCGGGAGGGCCGCGCGCCCGGGCCCCCTCGCCTGCAACGCACCCCGGCCCGTCAGCCGCGATCTCCCGCTCGGCTCGGGCTGCGGCCGGCTCGCGGCCCCGCGCGCTCCCGGCCGAGAAGGCCCCCGCGGCTCCCGGGCCCGCGCCCCTTTACCTCTCCTAGACTTGGCTTTGCTTTTGGAAAGTCCCATAGGGGAGCCCCCCGCCCCCGCCGGCGCCGCGCGGCCCGGACCCCGCAGCGCCGCCCGCCGCGCGCCTCACAGAGGCCCCCGCGGCCCAGCGGCGCGCGTCGCCACGGCAACGCCCCGCCCGCGGGATCCGCGCCGCGCTCTCGCGAGAGCCGCCGCCCGCCGGAAGTGGGCGGGACCCCGGAAGTTCCCGCGCGGCGGAGCGGGTCGGGGCGGTCGACGCGGCCCGGGGATCCCGTGCGCCCGTTCCTGGGCTGCCGCTGCCGAACCGGCCATGGACGGTAAGAGACCCCGGCCGCCAGGGCAGGGCGGGCCCCCGGGCCTCACCCCCTTCCCCCGGACTCCTCCGCGTCCGCCCCTAAACCTCCAGCTCCTGTACCGGCGAGCGGCGGCCTTTGAGGCCCGGGGATGTCCGGCCAGAGGGCGCCGGACCAGGAGACGGCGGCGGCCCTGGCCCCGAGCACCGCCCGCCGAAGTGCGAGGCGCTCGGGCGAGCAGCCCTTACTGCGCGCCGGGCCCGGCCGCGCGTGGGGGGCGGGAGCCTGCCGCCCGCTTCTCCGGGCGGGGAGGCAGAGCCCCGGCTGCCTAGCCTCGGCCGCGCTCCGGGCACCAAGGGCCAGGAAGGACGGGCGGTCAGGTGAGGCCCTGCGCTTGCCGGAGTGCGTGCGGGCTGGTGCGGCACGCGGAGAGATAAGGGCCCGTCGGCCGGGGAGGGGAGGGACAGCTCCTCAGCCCCACCGGACGCTGGCCTTCCCTCGGCAGCCCCCAGCTCCCAGGGTGGCTTTCCTTTGGCCGGTCAGGTTTCGCCCTAAGAGCTCTTTGCTCCTGCGAGTCCATTCCTGGTGCTCGAGTACCGAGAAGGCCGAGGCAGGGAGGGGCCGGAAGCCGGAGAGCCGGCCACACCTCGCCTGGCTTCCCTGCGGGCGGCACTCTGCCACCTGTGTCCAGTTAGCTCGGATCCCCGATTCCACGGCGGCCTTGGCCTTGGCCTTGGCCTGGGCTGGCACAGGGCGTGAGACCCCACCCCTCCACCCCCGCCCCGGGCCAAGGCTCTCAGCTGGGGGCCTGGATTTGCGTTTGTGGACACTCCACTCCCTCTTTGTGGTTACAGATCTCGCATCTTCTCTGAACTAGTGTGGTCCAGCTCTTAGAGAAGAGGGACGGGGGCGCCTGAGCCCGATTTGATGGCTCAGACATGCCAGATGCCATGGAAGGTGGTCTCTGGCTGCGGGCCAGGTCTTTGATAGCACAGGAGTCACCCTCTTGCTACTTTTATCCATTTACTTTTGGGGACAAAAAGTATATAAAATAACAGATCGCCCACTACTGAGCTTTACTAAATTGGGAAAGAATCCCAAGGGCCTTTGTCAGGGTGCCTTAATTTCAAACCCCCGCTCGAGTTTTCACCCTGGGCCACATGCTGTATCCATGACCAGTTTTGTTGGCACACTAATCCTTGAGGACAACCCCCGCCACCCTGGTATTACCTGTAAGGAGTCAGAGGTGAGAGAGCCTCTACATTTGCCCTTTGGCTGATGAGGGAGCAGAGCTGGTGCATGAAACTATCTTCTGCCTCCAGTGTGCAGTGGGCCTCCCTGAAGGCGCCATCCATGCCTGCACCCTGTTCCGGCTCTCTTTGTTGAGGAGGGTCTTAGTGGTCCCATCTGCTTGTTGGACGTGCCGCTTGTCACAGTTGACATCCTCAAACCAGGGGCACCTGGGTGGCTCAGTGGGTTAAAGCCTCTGCCTGAGGCTCAGGTCATGATCTCAGGGTCCTGGGATCGAGCCCCGCATCGGGCTCTCTGCTCAGCGGGGAGCCTGCTTCCCCGTCTCTCTCTCTCTCTGCCTGCTTATGATCTCTGTCTGTCAAATAAATAAATAAAGTCTTTAAAAAAAAAAAAAAGAAAGAAATCCTCAAACTATCTCCTTTCTTTGCAGATACCCTGTTCCAGTTGAAGGTATGTACTGAAGGACCTTTCACGCCAACCCTGTCTTAAGTGATCACACTCAGAAGGACAGATTACAAACTGCGTGATTTCTGAACAGTGGCCTTCTGGACTGATGACAAGGGAGAGGTTATTGAGTTGGCTTGATGGCATGTTAAGCCTTGCCTTGTCTTGGGCTGAGCAGAAGCAGGTCACCTGGGCTCGTCCATGAGGGAGTGAGCCTGCTGTCTTTAAGAAACATCTTTAGGAAACTTGGGGATTGGGTGCATCCCTGGGTGTTCCACTAGGCATTGAAGATTGTGGTTTCACATTCCTTACCGTCACGTGGAAGAAGAGTGTTCTGAGCAGCAGAGCAGCCCCTGACGATTAATCCACAGCAGGCTTCTGCTGCTCTTCCGTTGAGTGTCTCCACAGTTAGCCGCCGTGCTTAGTTCTGAAAGGCTGCACGGGGCTGAGGCACCCACACTGCTGACTAGCTCGTCACACTGGCTTTGTAATGGAGAGGAAGGGCCGGGGACACCCGAAGGCCCAGGTGCTTTGTTTGGCAAGCTTCCAGCTTGTGGAAAGTGCTCAGGGCCAGATTCCGGGTTCAGGAAAATCTGGGTTTTTCCCTGAAAGAATGTAAGAGGGAGCACCTGGGGGCTCGGTGGGTTACGTGTCTGCCTTCGGCTCAGATCACGGTCTCCGGGTCCGGGGACCGACTCCTGCACCGGTCCTCCTCCGGCAACACGTTCCTCCCCCGACCCCTTCACGTCGCTCGTGCTCTCTGACAAATTAAAAAAAAAAAAAAAACTTTTTAAAAAGGAGCATAGAAGTGTGAGGTAGGTAGACAAGAAATCCTTCCTGTGTGACAGAAAGTCCCAAGTCGGGGGGCACCGAGGGCCGGTGTTGGGTGGTCCTCGCAGGCAGGCAGGGGTTTCTGGCCGAGGAGCCGCCGCCCCCGGGAAGCTGTGTGGGCCTCTGGAATGTCAGTCTTGCACTTGGCTTATCTGACATTGCCTGCCGGCTTCCTGGCCAGATGAGGCGTTGTAGGGGGAGCTGTGGGGACCACTCCGACCCGGCCTGGGGGCGTGCACTGCCCGGCAGCCCCTTGCAAACACAGTGTTCTGTGAAGAGAACACGGCGAGGTGTATGTTCATCTGGAACTCTGTGTTACCATTTGGGGTCACCTGAAGCAGATCCTGTCAAGTTTTTTCAGAAAGTTGAAATCCATGGTAAGGGGCCGGGTGGCTCAGTTGGCTAAGTGTCCATCTCTTGTTTTTGGCTCAGGTCATGATCTCAGGGTCCTGAGTTGGAGCCCCAGGTCGTGCTCCGCGGACGGCGGGGGCGTCTGTTAAGAGTCTCTCTGCCCCGCCCCCTTGTGCACGCTCGCTCGCACTCTCTTCCTTGTGAATAAATCTTTAAAAAGGGAAAGAAAGAGGGGCACCTGGGGGCTCAGTCGTTAAGCGTCTTCCTGGGCTCAGGTCACCATCCCAGGGTCCCGGGATCAAGTCCACATCAGGCTCCCTGCTCGGCAGGAAACCACCTTCTGCCTCTGCCCGTGCTCTCACCCAACAAAGCTCAAGAGTCGGTAGATACAGATTCACATTTCAACTGTGTCAGTTTCCTCCATGTTTAAATGCGGAGAACCGTGTCTGAAAGGGTCTACCACACTCTCTGTCAAATAAATAAATAAAATCTTTAAGAAAAAAAAAGGAAAGAAAGAAAATCTCTTAAGTAATACTGAGTGTGTGAGTTGGCCTTTTTTTTTTTTTTTTTTAAAGATTTTATTCACTTGAGGGGCGCCTGGGTGGCTCAGTGGGTTAAGCCGCTGCCTTCAGCTCAGGGTCCTGGGATCGAGTCCCGCATCGGGCTCTCTGCTCAGCGGGGAGTCTGCTTCCTCCTCTCTCTCTGTCCGCCTCTCTGCCTACTTGTGATCTCTGTCAAATAAATAAATAAAATCTTTAAAAAAAAAAAAAAAAGATTTTATTCACTTGAGAGACAGAGAGAGCTCATGAGCCGGCGGGGGTGGAGGGGAGAAGCAGGCTTCCTGCTGAGCGGGGAGCCCACACGGAGCTTAATTACGGGACCCTGGGATCACGACCTGAGCTGAAGGCTGATGCTTAACCGACTGAGCGGCCCAGGTGCCCCTGTGTGAGTTGGCTTTTTAACTTTCCACGCTGGGGGAGCGTTTGGGTTCGGTGTTCTGGGTTAGGACATACTAGGAAACCCTCACAGCCCTCCCTGTCCCCTCGGAGACCCAGCGAGCTCCCTGCATACAGTCCCAGGCCGTGAGGACACTGGCAGGCCAGGCCCCCTCTCGGCAGTAGGGGCAGGGGATGCTGAGGAGGGCGGGGAGAGTACCCAAGGGCCACCATGTGTGTCTGACCTGCGTGTCCTGATTCTGCTCAGTTCACAGCCAAGCAGCTGGAGAAGCTGGCCAAGAAGGCGGAGAAGGACTCCAAGGCGGAGCAGGCCAAAGTGAAGAAGGTGAGGCCGCCCGGTGCCCCGGCTGTGCCCCTCGCTTTGTTCTGGCGTCTTCTTTTTGTGGGAGGCGCACCCCATGACTCTGGCCACGGGTGCTCAGGGCCTCCGGTGACCCCTCTCTGGCTCCCAGCCCACTAAGGGCGTCCAGAGCAAAAGGACTGGGTGTTGCCTTTGCTTTTTTCCTGGAGGGTCCATGCCTTTTCTTTGCTTCAAAAGTTCTGAACACGCATTTTGCACAAATTGTGTGGGACGTGGGCTTCCAGCCGTCCTCACCACGCCCCAGCCCCCTCCCTGGCCTCTTCCTTGCGTAGCCCGTGCCTCAGGCATCAGACTCGGGGCAGAGGGGAGGTGCTGGGGACTTCTGGCTGCTCTCCGTGGGGGCTCTGACAGCTGTGACGTAGCTCCCGGGGGTGTTAGGGTTTGGTGACCCTCTCCCCCAAACTGGCACTCCCAGGGCAGAATGGAAACCGGAGGACTGACCCCAGTCTGTTCCTTCGGTTTCCTCCACAGTCTTACTTGCTTGGCGTCAGCCTTCGCCACGGTGGTTTTTGGGAGCGCTTGTAGTGTGGGTGGCTGGAGAAACCAGAGAGGGCGTGTGGCAGGAGGAGAGGGGCTGGAAGGTGGAGAAAGCGGCCGTGTTCCTGTGGCCGGGTCTGCTGTGTAGCACCCAGCGCGGGCTAGTGTGGTATGCTGCCTGGACGCCGCAGTCCTGGACAAGCTGGGGGCCTGGCGTCTCTGCATTCTCACGGAGCTCACAGGCCAAGGGGGCTGCCCCGTGCTAGCAGATCTTGCCCTGGGAAAAGCCAGGAGCAGGTCCCCGATGGTCGGTCACAGTTCCTGCACGTTCTCCCAGCTGGCGCTTCCCCTCAATTCCAGGCTCTTCAGCAGAAGAACGTGGAGTGTGCCCGTGTGTACGCCGAGAACGCCATCCGGAAGAGGAACGAGGGCGTGAACTGGCTCCGCATGGCGTCCCGCGTGGATGCAGTGGCCTCCAAGGTGCAGACGGCCGTGACCATGAAGGGGGTGAGTGCTCGGGCCTTGGTCCCTATGCCACGCAGGCAGGCTCCTGCCAGCAGAGACGGGGAGCCTGGCTGGGCAGGAGGAGCCGTGCCGGTCCCCGTGGGTGGTGTCACAGGGGTTCTGTCTACACTGTGAGAGCGGCACCAAAGGACGAGACAAGGTGTCCTCGGGTTTGTCTTAAGGAGCCGTGGCTTGAGTCTCCTATTTGTGGTTCAGTTGATAGCATTTTCTGGAGACCTTCCAAGAACGAGCCTTGCAGCCCCCAGGAGGCCCAGCCTGTCCCGAACAGGGCTTGGCTTGGCCAGGGCTGGAATCCTGTTGGCCCTGGGCGGGGCCTGGGCCTGGGGAGAGTGCCGGGGGCCTGTCCCCTGTGGGTGACATCTCCGTCCTTCAGGTTTGTTGCCTCCTCACTTCCTCCCGTGCCAGGTGACCAAGAACATGGCACAGGTGACGAAAGCCCTGGACAGGGCGCTGAGCACCATGGACCTACAGAAGGTCTCTGCGGTGATGGACAGGTTTGAGCAGCAGGTGCAGAACCTCGACGTGCACACCTCGGTACGTCGCCCATGCCCGGGGCAGGCAGGGCTCTGCCTGGGGGGGGCTCGTGTGGCTGGCCCCCTCTGTGGGAGCTGCCTACAGAGCTCCTGACTCCTGCGGGGTCTGGACCAGTATGTGGAGGCCTGGCAGATATGAGGGAGGCTTGGCGCTGCGGCGTGAGCGTCTCTTCCAGGGTGGTGGTCGGCTCAGCGCCCAGGGGTCTGAGAGTGCTGGAGACAGGGCCTTGGGAAGTAAGGGGTGGTCTAGTGCGGGTGGAGAGAGTGAGCACGAACCACGTTGAGAGGGTGGCCGGAGGTCCCAGGCCCGCACTCACCTGCCCAGACCGTGACCCCCAGGTGATGGAGGACTCCATGAGCTCGGCCACCACGCTGACCACGCCGCAGGAGCAGGTGGACAGCCTCATCGTGCAGATTGCCGAGGAGAACGGCCTGGAGGTCTTGGACCAGCTCAGCCAGCTGCCTGAGGGCGCATCTGCTGTGGGCGAGAGCTCCGTGCGCAGCCAGGAGGACCAGCTGTCTCGGAGGTGGGCTCAGTGCCCCTGTGCTGGGCTCTTCACCCCACGCTCTGACGCTGGGGCTGTGGGAGACGGCCTCCGGAGTAGAGCTCGTGTGGCAGGCCTTTGGCCCAGGGGTGCTGCTCCTTCCACAGAGGCCTGCAGCTGAGGCCCAGGCCGGATTCTGTCTGGCCGCCTGTGTCCCCTGCCCCTCATTCAGTCCGTGTTGTGTCACCGTGCGCTCTCACGCTTGTCCCGGTTCACTTTAGGAACCCACATGACAGGTGTTTGACTGTGTGGCTGCTCCCTGGCTCTTCCTACCCTAACCTGATGGCCTTGCGAGGCCGAGCTTTAGAGGGGAGGGTCGTGGCCTGGCGGAGGGGTGAGGGGCCCGTGGCCCCCAGGGCTGGTGTCTTGGATCAGGTGCATGGCGGCTCAGGGGTGGCTCAGGGGCGCCTCTGCCCCTCAGCCTCCCTCACAGCAGCTGTGTTGTTCATTTGCAGGTTGGCCGCCTTGAGAAACTAGCCGAGTCCTCCTGCAGGGCCCTGCGTCCCTGGCCTGGACGTGCAGGAAGGGCCGGGGAGGAGGGCTCCATCTCTCCCCCCACGCCGCTTGCCTTTCTGCACACCCTGCAGTGTGGCCCTTCCCTCCAGGCCTGCGAATTGTCCCTCTTAGCGTAGGCGGTGGCTGTGTCCCGGTGGGTGAGTTTGCACAAACTTCTGACTTCCGTGGGGTAACTCTGGGCTGATCGGCTCGGGGTTCTGCTGGTTCCCCTCCATCCTCCACCCTGTGATAGGGACTAACCAGTGGATGCCATGGGGGCTGTGTGGGCCTTCAGACTCTGTGTGACAGCAGATGTGCTGCTAGCAGTCAGCCGACAGGGGTCAGCGCTGCTTCCTGTTGCCTGGCACCTGGAGGCCAGCTGGCTGGGCCCACTTGGGATCCCTGGCGTCAGGCGCCATGCTTCAAGTCCAGGCATGCCCTTCCAGGGGTCCCCACCCTCTGGAAAGCCTGGGGCCGCAAGGGGTGTGCTCTGTGTCTTGTAGGAACTCAGGTCTGCACTGAGGTCCTTCCCAGTAAGGAGCTGGCGGTCTCCCACTCCCACTTGGGGTGCTGCGTCTGTGTCGCTCTCTTCTGTACTGTAAATAACAGGTGCCTCCCCCCAACCTGGAAGCCAGAGGGGCCGGCTGGAGTGCGCACACTCGGAGAGATGCCCCCAGCAGGCCAGCTTTGGGAGGCCCCGAGGCAGCGCAGCCCAGCGGCTCGCAGCAGCTCCTCCGGATGAGTTTCTGGGACAGGCAGCACTTTCCATGTTTTTAAGTTCCTGAGGTTTTTCTTTGTTTTCTTGAAGCTTCCAGGGTTTTTTGTTTTGCCAAAATAGAAGGAGCAGACAACAGATGGGGAGCATTGGGTCCAAGCCCGGTTCTTGGTATGAACTGGTGAGAACTCCATGGTTGGTCCTCAAGGGGCCTGGCTCTGTGCACGGCCACCGCCCAGCCAGCCCTTCCCAGAGGTCTCCAGCTGTCCCAGCTGTCCTCACGCCAGTGGTTCTCGTAAACAGAAACTTTGGAGACCTTTACCATGACTCACTGCGTGTGATTCTCCTGGACCTGCTTGTTCCTGGGTGTTCTGTGTGGTCTGTTATGTTGGGGCAGCCTTGATGCTTGAGACGGTGGCGTGAGACCCCAGAGGCCAGGTCGGCGTACTGTCTGGTTTTTCTTCCACAATACTGGTCTCGCCTTACTCCCCGGCCGTGGTCTCTCGGGGCACCCATGGTCTGGGGCTCAGAGAAGATCCTCGCTGTCCAGGGGCCCGGTGAGGGCAGGGCTCCGCGGCTGTGGTTCACCAGAGAACACTGGGTGCACTCGCCTATTTCCTAAAATGCTGTTGTGAGTAAACAGATTGATCCCTGAGAGTTTTTCTCCGGCTTTCTTCCGTGGCCTTGGGTAGGGTGGGGAGCCATAGGTGGGCCCCTGATAGGGCTCTCCAGCCCTCAAGTAGGAGGCTGAGGAGGGTCCCTGGAGGAGGGCCGGTCAGGCGGGCCGGCCGCGGGTTGCATGCTCTGGGCTCCACCCCTACAGATGGAGTTAGAGTCTGAACTTAGAAATTTTCTTAACTTTTTACCTTGAAATAATTGTAAGTGTACACAGAATTGCAAGTTGCATGGTTTCTGTCTACTTCTGTCTGTCAGCGCCCCCACTTTCTAGTCCACCTCTGTGACCGGCCGGGTCACCTTGCAACGCCTCCATTCCTCCAAGCTGGAGCAGCCCCGTTTGCCTTTGTGACCTAGAAGGTCCCTTTTTCGTTTTGTTTTGTTTTTTTTAAGAGGCAGAGTGAGCGCATGAGCGCGAGGGGGTGCTTGGGCGGGAGGAGAGGAGAGCCGAGAACCCCGCCCGGCTCCACGTCCGGCACAGAGCCCGGCGTGGGGCTCGGTCTCATGATCCCGAGATAGTGACCTGAGCTGAAGTCAAGCATCGGACACTTCTCCAGCCGAGCCCCCGAGACGCCTGAGCGGGAGGACCCTGACCAGAGGGCCTGGACACTCGCTGGCCAATTATTTTATAGACCGCTTTCCGCTCGGGCTGATGGGACTTTTTCACATGATGACATTGAGGTCACAGCTGTTGGCACGAGTTCCACAGAAGTGGCATCGTGTCTTCCTCGCTTCACACCAGTCGCCCCGTGTTGCTGTCTTGTTCGCCTGGGATGGAGTATAGGCGCTCTGTTTTCCCCTCTGTTGAGCATCTTGTGGGGAGAAATTTCAGGATTGCAGCATCACCTGGAAACATTGTCATACTTTGCCCCTGATACTCCTTTCCCTTGAGGAATCTTCTTGGTAACAACGTTCGTGGTGATTTCCTATTTGCAGTTCTGTTTCAACAAAGAGATCTCTCTGTTTCCTTACTGTGTTATTTCCATCCGCGTGGGCCTGTGGGTGTTTCCCGCTGTGGGCCCCAGAAACCACACATGGACACCCCCTGGGCCCCAGAAACCACACATTAGCCCTGCTCGGGCTGAGTGTGGCCATCCCCTCCTCACGTGTAACTTCCCTGACAGCAGAAATCAGCCTCCGTGTCCTCCTGGCTTCGCTCATTTGTCTTTCCACAAACCACGGAGGACTGTTGACCGCCCCTCCGAGGGACTGCTTGCTGAGCCACGGACGGCGCGCACAGCCCTTCGCTCGGCCTCCCGGCGCTTCCCTGTAATGTTCCTGCTCCTCTCGCACGTGCGTGGGCGGTGGTCCCCGTCCTTCATTTGTGAGCCCCGTGGGTGCCCCCATCTGGCCTAGTCTTGAACTGGTTTTCAGACATGTGAAATGTGCCAGGACTCAAGAGTTGGGACCCAATCCTGGCTTGTCCTTGGCTGGGGACAGTCTCCAGCTCCCAGGTCCCTCACACCGTGCACAGGCAACGCCGTGCACATCTGCTTGTGCACGGGACCCCTGGTTGTGCACCCCCTGTGGGCCTCATCAGGGGAGAAGTGGGCCCTGGAGGAAGCTTGCCGCAGCCTGGGGAGGGGGTTCGCGCAGCCTCAGGAGGCGTCTCTCGAGGTTGGAACAAGCTCGAGTGAACACGGGAATGAACTGTGGCGGGACACATTGACAGCACACAGCGGTGAGCCCCCTGGGGCCAGGCCAGGCTCTGGGTGGCACCTGCAGCTGTGGCCTCTCTGGGGTGGTGCACGTGGCAGGATTCGCCGTTCCACTCCTACAGCCCACCGGAGGGGCCCTTCCCACGGCCTCTGCCAGAAAAGCCCCTGTGGCGGAATGGGGGGCTGTGGGCGGGACCTGGCCAACTCGGGACAGAAACGATCTAACATTAAATCCCTCCAAAGTGATCCACACATCCTGGGCACAGCCGACCTGCCTGGGAGTGAGAGGCTGGGACCCTCACGGGCCAAGGGCAGCCAGGCTCAGGTGGCGGCTGCACAGCTGTCCACTGATGTGTGGGCACCTTAGAGTGCAGAGCACCTGGGCAGGGGGCTCCTCCTGGGGTAGTAAAGCCTGTACCTGTCCAGGCGCAGTGTTCGTAGAGGCTCCAGCCTAAAACAGGGGAGCAGGGCCGAGGGGTGAGCTGTGGGCACACAGGTGGCATGAGGGTGGGCACACGTGTGTGCATCGTGGTATGGGGCGTGTGGGGGAGGGGGCAACTGCGGCCTACATGGTGTTTTCAGAGATGGAGGCAGTGCCAGGCTGTGCCCTTTCTGACCCGGCTCTCCCAGGACCCAGGTGCTGCTGTGTCTGGAGGTCCAGCCTGGGACCATTTTTACAGAATTTGCCCTTGGGTGCCCAGGAGACCCCCTCCAGGGCCGGGGTGCTGAGGACACACACCCTCTTGACTCAGAAGGGTCTTTGCCTTTATTGATGGTCGTGTTGCCTGTGGCGTGTCTGGGTCAGGCCTGCCCACAGCTCTCCGCCCTCCCAGGTACGTGCTCTGGAGAGGCCAGGCTTTGGGCGTGGGGGGCGGCTCCCTGGCATCTCCCTGCTCCGGTGGCCACGGTCTCCCCAGAGCTGGAGGAGCCCCTGAGGTCCAGACCCCAGGGTATCACAGAAGACACAGGCCAAGGAGGATGGTGCTGAGGGAGGCCAGCAGGGCCCCCGGCGGAGGGTGGAAGCTGGGAGCCTCTGAGTAGCCGTATGTGGTCCTGCAGGAACCCTGCAGCTCGCCCAGGGGGATGGGCACCTCCTCAGGGGCTCCCGCGTGGTCGCTCACCTGGGGAAAGACATGGGGGGCTGCGGGCCTTCGTGCCTGCAGGGAAGGCTGACTCGGCAGCGACCGTCCTCACCTGTTCCACGGCCTCAAAGACCCTGAGCAGGTTGTCGGCCAGCGCGCCCCTGACCTCTGCCTCTGTCCACCGCCTCCTGAGCAGCTCGGCCACCAGGTCTGGGTACTTGGACACGTCCTCAAGCCCCGAGGGGAGCCTGAGGTGAGGACAGAGAGAAGCAGGCTCTGCATTCCAGGGTCATGGCCTTGACCCACCACCCCCCCACAGATCAGAGCTTCCCACGCCTTGAGAGGGAGACCTGCCGGGCTTCTCCGCAGTCACTTTCTAGCTTAGCCCCTCATGACATGTTGGGGGGGGGGCTGACCCTCCTGGCTCCTCTACAGGACCCCGGCCTTGCCCCTTACCTGGAAACACCGTCATAGTCCCCACCAAAGCCCACGGCTCCGGCTCCGGCCACCTTCTTGATGTGGTCCAGATGGTCTGCCAAAGAAGGCAGTGGGTGTGGGTCCCAGCAGCTGCCCTCGACCGCCCCCCCCCACTGCTGTGGCCGCTCACGTCCACCTACCTGCTACCTGGGACAGGGTGGCCTGCTGTTGGCAGGAGACGTAGTCGTTGTAGAAGTTCACCATCACCAGGCTGCCTGTCTGGTTCTGCTCAGAAGAAGGGGACAGCGGTGGGTGCGGGAGGGGCGCCGCAGCCCCGGGAGCAGGCCAGACCCCCGCGCCCTGGCCCGCAGTCCCTCACCACCAGCTGGAGCACGTCATCCGGCACATTGCGCCGGTGTCTGCACAGGCTGTAGGCTGAGGAGTGGCTGAAGATGATGGGGGCCTTGGACAGACGCAGGGCAGCCTTCATGGTGGCCACGGACACGTGGGCCAGGTCGATGATGACGCCCAGTCGGTTCATTTCCCTCACCACGCTCTGCATGGACACGGCCGCGGGGGCCAGCAAGGCTGCACTGAGCACACTGGTGTTTGCGCGGCCCTCTGGGGCTCGCCGCAGCTCCCCTGACAAGTCTGGGCATTGGGCGTGGGATTGGGCAGGTTACCGGGCTGGGCCAGGTGCTTGTGAACTCTTCGGGGACGGGGGGTGACCTGCAGGTTCCGGCACGTGCCCACCCTGGGACAACCCCTGCCAGCTCCAGCTGATTGTAAGCCGAGACACGAGACCCTGTCTGCTGGGTCACTTCTCCAAGGGGACTGTGGTCCCTGCCGAATGCCCCCCTCACCTGGCCAAACTCTGACAGGCCTTGGCTCTGGGCCTGATCCTCTCCAGTGTCCACGAGCCAGTTGTCAGCCCTGGGAAAGGGGACAGCAGGTGTCCCAGGGGCAGAGTGGTCATCCTGGTCTGCCCATGTCCCAGACACCACCCGATCCCCACCCCAGGACAGGTAGGTACAGGAGGAGGGGAGGGCTCATGTTGGACCCCGGGCCCAGGACCCTCCCGCACGGTGCAGGCCATTCCTGGGGGCCCTTACCAGGGCGTGTTGCAGCTGTGGGTGAGGGTCAGGTAGCGCATGCCCAGGTGGTAGAGAGCCCGCAGGACGCCCAGGCTGCTGTCAATGGAGTGGCCACCCTCCACGCCGATGAGACTGGCTACCCTCCCCTCCTGGAAGGCCTGCCGGATGCCTGCGAGGATAGCCAGCTGGGGGCAGCCCGGGCTGTCCCGGGGCTTCCAAAGAGGGCACCCCTGAGCGGCACCGGGCTGGGGTGGAGAGGCGCAGGGTCTCCAGGGGGCGGGCTGCCCCGGCACCCACCTGTGCTGTTGGTGACACACACGAAGGTCTCGGGGTACATCTGGCACATGCGGTGGATGACGTCAATCTGCTCCAGGATCCTCCTCACGGCGTCCTTGTTCTGGGTGTCGCAGGGGGTGTATGCGGACCAGAACTGGGGGCCCAGGGGAGAGGGGCGGGGCACTGAGGTTCTGGGCCCCTCGCCCAAATGCACGCCGTCCCAATTCCCTCCTGTCTCGGAAGCCCTCCCCTGGCCTGTGTGGCTCGGAGACCCCCTGAAGGCTCGGGGCCCTAAGGTTCCCAGGCGTAACTCCCGCAAGTGAGGGCTAGCCCCTTAGCCAGGACCTGGGCAGAGGCCAGTGCGGGGCTGAGCTGAGCCATACCTGGGCCCCCACAAAACCAGCCCTGAGCTTGGGGATGTTGGTGTGGGTCTGGGCGAGGCTTGTCAGGTCGGCCGCCTTCTCCTGGAGCTGGTTGTTGAACATGGTTAGCAGCTGCCACGGAAGGTCGTTGTGCCTGGGGGAGGCCAGAAGAGAGGGTGGGAGGCGGGCAGGGTGGCCACACAGCCCGGAGCCGGCCACAGGGGTGGTACCGGGCTCCTCAGCTAAACCTGCAGGGTAGCTGCTCCCGGGGGCTCCGGCAGGGGACTGGGAGCTGAGAGCGCCTCTGGGGGGGTCTTCCCTCCGAAGATCGTCCCCATGGAAGAGGGAGAAGCAGCCGTGGCAGCAGGGGCAGGGGTTCAGACAGGGCTGGCTGACCCTGGGTAGCTGGGTGCGAGACCCTGACCCTGACTGTCTTCCCAAGTTAGAGATGAAATCCTTGGGGCGCCTGGGTGGCTCAGTGTGTTAAGCCTCTGCCTCCGGCTCAGCTCATGATCCCAGGGTCCTGAGATCGAGCACCGCATCGGGCTCTCTGCTTGGCAGGAAGCCTGCTTCCCCCTCCCTGCCTGTCTGCCTACTTGTGATTGCTCTCTCTGTGTCAAATAAATAAATAAAATCTTTTTTTTTTTCAAAGATTTGTATTTATTTGACAGAGATCACAAGCAGGCAGAGAGGCAGGCAGAGAGGAGGGGAAGCGGGCTCCCCGCTGAGCAGAGAGCCCGATGCAGGGCTCGATCCCAGGACTTTGGGATCATGACCTGAGCCGAAGGCAGAGGCTTTAACCCACTGAGCCACCCAGGCGCCCACAAATAAATAAAATATTAAAAAAAAAAAAAAGATGAAATCCTCTCCTTGTTGGGAGGGGTGGGGATGTGGATGTGGCCTGCCTCTGGGGGCCTGGCACCCCCACCCCTTACTCCTGGGGCAGCAGGAGCAGGGCGCTGGGACATGGGACCAAGCACGTCCCGATATGCTCCGCAAGGACTGAGGCCCCTCTGAGTTTTCCCAGGAGCCAGTAGGGGTGAGAGCTTGGGAGGGAGAGAGGGGAGGAGGAGTGGGCTGGAACATCAGCAGCTGGTTGGGGCTGCAAAGGCAGAACCCACTGCGGGGGAGGGAGCAGATTGCTTCCTGGACCCAGGAACAAGTTGCAGCCTGAAGGGCAAAAGACCTCTGGGCCGCCAGGTCCCCCTAAGCTCCACACGCGGAAGAGGGTGGGCCAGGGAACTGATGGGAAACGCAGAGTCTCAGGCCCAGCTCAGCCCTGCGCCGTCGGAACCTGCGCTTGAATCGGCCAAGCCTGGACTGCGGGACACCTGTGGGGAAGCCCGAGGGAGATGAGTAACTGCGAGGACCTGGGCCTCGCAGGCCAGCCGCCCCTACTCTCCTGGGGGGCTCCCACCACTAATGCATTCCGATGTGCAGGGTGTGAGCTGGTGGTCAGGACGCTTCTGGGCACCGAGAGGTGGATGGGAAGGTGAACGCCAGAGCCCGGATGCCACTGGGTGCTGCCTGGGGCAGGGCTGGGCAGGGCCCCTGGACAGGACTTTACACCCTCCAGCCACCGGCCAGGAACCCTCCAGGAGGGAGGGGCACTTTCACTGGAGCCCAGGGTGGGGAACAGAGGCCACCTTCGCCCTGCGGTCAGCACCGCTGCTCCGGAGCCTGCTGGACCCACCCTCCTTATCTGTGTGGCAGGGGCGGTGTCCCCAGTGGTGATCTGAGGATGCGATCCCTGCTCGAAGGGGGGAGGTGACAGTTCCAAGCACTTAAAGGACAGCTAGGTATTGTAGGAGACTGCTGGTGGCTTGTTATCCATTCTCCACCTTTTCCTTGGTAAGAGCACCTCCTATTTCTTTTAAAAGAGTACTTCCTTGTCAGAGAAAGAGAGCACAGCAGGGGCAGCAGGAGGGTCTCTGCTGAGCTAGGAGTCCGACTGCAGGACTCAATCCCAGAACCCTGGGATCATGATCTGAGCCGAAGGCAGACACTTCATTGACTGACCCACCCAGGTGTCCCCCAAGCCCCTTATTTTTAGCAGGGAACATGGCGATTTGAAATAAAGATACTTTCCTGCCGCTTAATAACCGGGTATGGCCATGTGACTAAGTTCCACCCTTTGGCAGCTTCCAAAAGCTCTGGTTGACAGACAGCTGTTGCTCACTCTTTGCCCTTTCTGTGTCCTTCCTCATTCCTGCTGGCCAGAATGCAGATGTAAAGGCTGGAGCTGGTGCAGTGGCTTTGCACCACGAGGCGACTACGGGAATGATGGCCACCATGTTCCATTACGGAACACCATGCCAAGACTGCCTCTAGATTTCTCTTGCTGAAACCACTTCCTTGGGTCTCTCACCTGCACAAGTAATGCAGGTAGCTAACCCTAACCTATCTGCTAGTATTGGTTTTGGTCCTATCATTCTAGTCTTAACTTGCTAGCTCTTTGGACAATCCCAGATCCCCGAATCCCAGTTCCCTGCATATTCCTGGCTGTCTAGGCTCTTTGATCCATATTATGCCCCCCATACAGGCCTCTGGACCCCCACCCCCTGTGCTCAGACCTCCCTCTCTGTGCCCAGCTACCCTCCTCCAGCCCCTCAGAATGAAGGAGCAGAGCACCTTCCCAGTCTCCTACTGTTGGCCTCCTACCAGACAGCAGGGGCTCCATC
Source organism: Mustela nivalis (assembly GCF_964662115.1). Taxonomy (NCBI): domain Eukaryota; kingdom Metazoa; phylum Chordata; class Mammalia; order Carnivora; family Mustelidae; genus Mustela; species Mustela nivalis. Next base: position 387,106 of record NC_139037.1, read on the forward strand.
CAGGGTGGGAGCCCAGGGCAGCAGCTCCTGCACACACTTCTCCATGCTTCATCCCCCACGGAGCACACGTGAGGGGACCCTGGGGCCAGGAAGGAGACACAGGGGAGAAAGCAAGGGCAGAGGGGTGCACACTAGTCTCTGGCGGCCCCTCCCTTCTCTAGGGCTGCCACAGCTCCCTGGGGCTCCCTTAGAAGGACACAGCCCATTTTCTCTTTTTTACTTGCAGAGTTTTGTGACTGACAAAGCCCAGAGCATCTGCCAAAATCTAACAATGACTGTAACATTCACTGATCACTTACTGGGTGCCAGAGACACAGGGGAGCAGTCCTAACATGCCCCTGCCAAGGGTGTGCCAGTGCGCCGCCCGTCGCTCTACGGACGGGGCACGGAGGGAAGGGAGGCGGCTCTGTGGGTCTGCGGGGACCGGCGACAGGAAGGGCAGCCAGGGTGGGAAGGCTGGGGTGCGCGGCCAGCTGGCACTGCACACAGGTCAGCAATCCCGGGAGGAGACGGGGGTGGCAGCATGGGTGTGAGGACAAGCAGGGACGGGAGCGCCTGCCTGGAGCATCAGGGGCATGGGGACGGCCAAGGGTGGCAGCGAGGGGGCTCGGAGGCCAGTGGAGGACTCGGGCCCTACTCTGAGCTCGGTGGGAGCCATGGCGGGTGGGGACTTTGAGCCAGAAGGACAGGACTGGAGCCCCGTCTGCCAGACTCCCTCTGGCCACAGCACTGAGAGCAGATCTCGGTTGGTGGAAGCCACGACAGTCAGAGTCTCCCTGGTGACCCGGTGCAGGTGGACATGGGGGCTGGAAAGGGGTCAGCAGGAATGAGCGGTCCTGGAGCGTGATGCAGTCTCCTCCAGGGGCATGCAGGAGAGAGGGGGACAAGGAACGGCTCAGAGGGGGGCCAAGAGGCCCAGGAAAGGCCTCCCAGGGGCCTGTGGTAGATGCCACTCTTCCCGCAGCGTCAGGTGAAGACGCGGAGGCCCCAAGAGGAGATATGGCTCCTTGGGCTATGCGGCTCGTTGGAGGCACACCGGGGGCCAGCACCCAACACCCACTCCGAGCTGGGACCTGGCCCCTAGGGTGCAGGGGGCGGGATGTCGGGGACCCCAGGAGCTGCGGAGGGCCTGAGGTCTTGGACCTGCTCCATTCCTGCTGACTCTCTGAGGGGCCCTAAGAGACCCCAGATGAAGCTGAGACCAGCAAAGGGGAAGGGTCACTCCGTGGACGGAGACCCCGAGTTGCAGCAGAGAACGGCTGTCCTCGAGTTAGCGGCGTAAGAGCCGCTGGCCCCCCAGCCCCATCCCCAGCTCTGTCACGCGAGTGGTGGCTTACCCGTCGATGACAGGTGTGGCCCGCATGATCTTCTCAGCCTCATCCCGGAACTGGTCTCCGGAGCAGAGGGCCACGAGGGGCCAGAGCCACCAGACCGTCTGCATGCTGCCGTCCGCAGGGTCCTGCCCGCCACGCTGTGGGGCGTCCGTCCAAACCTTGCTGCTGGGGGCACCACAGAGCCCGGCTGCTCTGCAAGGCGCTGCTCTGTGTGCAGAAGAGGAAGCAGAGGCCTTCGGTCGGGCGATCCCGGCCAGGAGCCGTCCGCGCCAGGCTCCCACGTTCAATCAGTAACCAGCACTTTCCTGGGAAGGGGGTGGGCTGGGCAGAGGAGAGTCCTGGCTCCTGGGTGCTGGGTGTCACTGGCAGCCCAGCCCAGGCATTGTCACAGGCCAATGACCCAGGGGAGCACTCAAGGCTGGGTGAAAGGGCAGACTTGGGAGGGTCAATGAGTGTTAACGGTGTCCTCACTCTCACCGCAACCTGCGGACTGACATCTGCAAAGAACTGGGACACCGGCCAGAGTTGCCCTCGTGATGCAACCGGTGTCCGCCCTTACGAGAGCGTGAACACAAAGGGTGGCGCCTGGTCCCCACCCCGGGGAGGCGCCACCACACACACACCCTAGGGCCGGGGGGCCTGCAGCACACAGATGTCCCCCCACCCACTGCCTGGATGCAGGCTTCCAGCTGACAGGCAAACCGTGGGGGCTTGGGTCAGAAATCTGGGGTGTCAGCGTTTCTCAGCCCTGCTGCCCACTCGGGGCTCCCAGAGCCCAGTCCCTGCTGAGACCAGAGGGTTGGTCCCAGGGCTGGGCCAGCATCCAGGGCTCTGGGGTGCAGCAGGGCTGGGAGCGAGCCAGACCAGCAAGGCTGGTGGGAGGTATGGGTGAGGGAGAGAGACCCCAGTCTGCTCCGGGCCTATAGGGCCCTCTCAGGTGGTAGGGGCACATGGACCCTGCACACTCACCAAGGTCCCTGAGGCCTCTGCCCTGGACAGCGTTGGAGCCTCAAGCAGACCTTCCCTGGGGAGCACACCCTCTGCTCGCCCCACCTCCAAGGACGGGCCCTGCTGCTCGCCTGAGAGAGGAGGTCGCGTCCCAGCCCTGGCTGCCACCATGAGCGGAGTGTCTGTGCCTGGGCCTCTGCCCATTTCTCCCTGTTGAGGCGGTCGTGGGAAGCCCCCCGGGGGCCGAGCTGAGGGTAGCAGCCTTTCTCCACTCCACCCCCTGTTCCTCCACCCACCACTCCCAAGCCCGGGGAGGAGCCACGACCCTGGGGTGCAGGGATGTCCTGGTGCCCCTGGCCCCAGTCCCCATTAACCACTTTCTCTGCCAGGACCCCCGGGTCTCCCCTGAACCTGGCCAGGGGGTTTGAGCCTCACCCAGTCCTGACCAGAGAAGACCTGCCTTGATGGGTGAGGAGCAGAGTCCAGGCCCACGCTCTGGGCCCTGGGCTCTGAGCAGACCACGGTAGGGGGCGGTGGGGGTGCTGCCAGGAAGCCCAGGGCCAGATGGAACCAGGAGTCCCTGTGGAGGAGACACACGCACCTGCTTGCCCTCCGCGGTGGCCTGCTGCAGACTCCGGTGTCCCTTACCTCTGACCTCCATGGCACGTCCCTTTGAGACCTGGATGCCCTTTCATGGGCGGACTTTGGTCTGCTGGCAGCTGCGGGCCGGCCTTCCCCACGGAGAGCCCCCCTTCTCTGCGAACCTCTCCTGGAATCCGTTCTCTGCCTTTAGTAACGTGTGCTTACCCTATCTTCACGTCTCTTTATTTCTAACTTTTCTTCTCCTTCCTGAGTTGGATCCCAAGAGCACAAGATGGGATCGTATTTCTTAGCCTCATCTGAGCTCGCTCTAAATGTGTTCCAGCCGGTCTGCTCTTTGCTGTCCTGCCCTGGCCCCTCCGCGGGTTTTTGCTTTTGCCGTAATTTTCAGGTTATTTCAATTCCATATCACTCACACTCAGGAAGTTCCTTACTTTCTCTTCTCTTGGTAGATATTTATTTGAATCTATGTCTCACTTGTCTTACTTTCTTGGGCTGTTCCCCAGGCACGGTGACACCCTCGTGAGTTCACACGGGTAGCGAGCCTGACCCTCCGGGGTCCGCCATCCGGCACTGCGACCGTGATGTTCGGGTCTGCCCCTTGTTCGTACACGGTCTTGTAGGTCCTCGAGGTCTCCTTCCCTTCATCCATCCCCAGATGGCCCCGGTGTCCGTCCTTTTGAAACCCTCCTGACCCTTGGTTTTGACCTTCTGTTTTTCAAATTCAGAATTCACCTGAGTGACAGGCTCCATGGCCCTGACTTTACGTGCAGCTTTGCTCATTGTGCCTGGACTTCCTGTTTGCACTCGCAGGGTTCAGGTCTCTGGAGCCGGCTCCCTGCTTCTCCCCGGTACTCAGGGAGCCCGGTGGGGTGCGAGAAGAGGCAAGCACTGGCTTCAGGTCAAACTCCACAGTGGAGGGGCCCACCGATACTTCAGGCCTCAAAGTGAATAGTACATCAGTGCAGTATTTCTAAAAATCAAACATTTGTGCAAAAAAATACATGAATAAAAGATAAACTTTCAAGTGAAGACAGGGCCAGTATTCTGACCTCCCCTTCTGTGCCCAACTCTAACACAGCTCCACCGGCACGCGCCTCTGGGAGGCCCACTCTGTGCCCTAACACCGGCTGCCCAGGACACAGGGCAGAATCTCCAGGAGTCGAGCTGTGCACGGGACCACACCTCCTGCTCCTGAGTAGTAGTAGGGTGCCACTCAGAGGAGAGGACTCCAGGCCACTGGGGTCAGCAACACGTGGGAGGCCCCATGTGACCTTGGTCGGACGTCATGACGGTTCAGAGCGTCACACCGAGGGTGATCCGGCTCCGAGCTGTCCGGGCGGAGGCTTAGGCCCACACTGAGGGTCCCGTTTCCCATCACTTCTTTGTCTGGCTCATAACTTGTGGGGGACGAGGCAGCGAGGCTGAGTGGGCTTGGGGTCAGGCTGCTGGGTCTCCTCAGCCTCGGTCTCTCTGCAGAGCAGAAGTCACTGAGTCCTGTTGGAAGCGCTAACCTGGGAGCCTCCCAGAACCACGCCCCGTGGGCCAAGACGCTCTGAGCTCCCACGTAAGCCCGTAAGCCCGTTTGCTCCGGACGGCTTCGTCGCTCACCTGGAGTCTCTGCTCCTCCTCCTTGTCCTCCCGGTGCTATTGCCGTATTGTCCGTCTCCCAAGTGCCGGGCTTCGTCTCATGGCCCCTTACTTTGGATCTGGTTTCCACTTAATGTCTCCACTATGTGCCTAGCTCTCTTTTTGGGTTTATGTTCTTATTTTGTTAGAGCTGGTCCTTAAATCGTTCCTTAGCAGTGGGTATGTGGGAAGTAAGTGTCTGAGTCCTTGAATGCACGTGTCTTTATGTTCTCCTCATAACTGGTCAGTGCTGGGTGCTTCGGGGGCTCAGTCTGTGAAGCATCCGCCTTCAGGTCAGGTCTCAACCCCGGGGTCCTGGCATCGAGGCCCACCCTGGGCTCCCTGCTTAGCGGGGAGCCTGCTTCTCCCTTTCCCTCTGCCTCTGCCCCTCTGCTTGACCACTCTCTCTCTCTCTGATGTGAGCTCTTTTGGATTCTCTTCTTCTTACCCAAATACACAAGAACAGGGGTCTGCGCTTCCATTAGCCCCTGGAGGAGGCAGGTGAGGAAGTTGGGGGGCTTCTCATGGCATTCACTACTGCCCCTTCCAGCGTCTCCCCTGGCTGCGGGGGCTGCGTGGCATGCATCCTCCACAACCCCATGCAGCAGCGGTCCAGGGAGAGAGCCAGGGCTTGGCCTGGCCCCGGCTATTCATTTTTAAGGATTCACTATGAGGAGGGAGATGAGGTGGGGGAGGCCTCTTTTGCGAAGAGCCCAGAGCCCGTGCTTCACGAGACAGTCCTGGCTTGGGACCCCACGCCGTGGCAGGTCGCACTTCCCGGAGACGGCTGCCACAGAGCCTCCCCGCCCACGGGCTACCCTCACGGTGCAACGCTGAGTGGTCCGTGGAGAGGTGACTGCCTCGAGCCTCCTGGCTGACAGAAGGTGGCAGGCGTGACTTCTGTGCTCCTGCCTGGCTCCGTCCTCCGGACACCTGGCCTGGCTGTGTTCTTGCCAACAGCCCCAGTGCGGCCCCGGCAGACAGACAGACACAAGCTTTCTGGTGATCTCAGCACCACTTCCAAGGCTTCCGGCTGAGGCCCAGCCCAGGGGCCAGAGACCCGCCGGCCCCGCAGGCCCTGATGCAGCCCAGGCCCACAGAAAGGAGGGCGTGAACGTGATGGTGTGCACCCGCTGCTACGCGGTAGGACCACGTGTTATGCAGCAGGAGAGAACTGACACACCGGCCACTTCACTGTCACCAGTGATGTCGGTCTTCCTGTCTGCGAAATGGGCGTGACTAATCCAAACCTCACGGAGAGCGGCTCTGCCTCCCACTCCCAGCTGCCGCCTCCTCTGTGCTCCACGGTTGCTTCCTCCAACCAGGAGAGGCCTCCTGGGCCCGCCTCACATCTTGGTTTCAAACAACATGGGTCTGCCATCGGTGGCCCTCCACCAGGGATTGAAGCCAGGCCAGTGCTCTTCCCAGCTGGTCCCTGGGAGTAATGGTGAGGCCCCCGATGAGGCTCTTTCAGACCCTCCCCTCCTCCTGGCCCCACGGCCATGTCCCATGCAAACAGCCTCCACCCAATCCTTGCCTCCAGCCCGGCTTTCCGGGGAGTGCTCAGCAGTGTGCTTGCTATTGTCTCACTTTTTATTTAAATAACGGGAAAAGTGTTATTATTGAGAAGTCAGCAGCACTTGCGGTAAGCAGAAGAAACACAGTGAAAACAAACACATGGAAACAGAACCGTACCACCAAGTCTCAGCCAGAGCCATGGGGAAACATGCGCAGGGACAGCGGCCGGGGCGCGCCCCACCGGCCGGCAGGACCTCTGTGCAAACCTGCCGCACGCGCAGCCAGGGGGCCACCAGAGGCCTCGGTCCTTGGCCCCTCCCAGAAGCCGAGCACCAGGAATTATCAGTTGAATTCCACCAACACTGCCTCCTCGCGGGAGACCCAAGAAAGCCTCTCCCACCAGCTGGTCAGAGGACCAGCCCAGGCAGGTGGCTCCGCGCAGCGTGGAGGCCCCTAGATGTGTGACCCCCCCTTCACAGGCGCATGTGCCCTACCGCGTGAACACACACATGCGGAAACACACACACACACACAGAAACCCCACACACAGACGTGCGCCCCCAACGCGTGCCCTGGACAGAGCGACATATGATGGAGACGCGCCCGCAAACGTGCCCACACCCCCACAGACAGCACCCACGTCCACATCCAGACGTCCGGCACCTGCACACATTCACACCTGACGACACGCCCGCCTGGGGCCCACCACGCACGCGCACATGTGCCCATGGACATCACAGACAGGAAAGCTCGGACGTCCCACGCCCTTGCGGGGAGGATGGAACAGGGGCGCGGCGGGGCGTCCTTGGGGGGATCCAGGGCGCAGGGCTGGCTCCAGCCTTTCTCCCAGGGTACCTTGGCCCTAGAGTGTCCTTAAGCCCCTCAACCTTCCAGGCCGAGCCAGGAGCCACCACACTGCCCCCCAGTATCCGCAGAGATGATACCTCTGTCGCCCCCGACGGTTGTCTTCAGGCCGTGGCTTCTCCACAGCCCTCCTGGTCCCACCTTGTCCTCTACCCCCTGGGGAGACCGCGGAACCCTGCTGTCTCCCTCCACTGCTCTGAGCCTCCCGACACCCCTGTCCACACAGCAGGGGGTCCCCGACACCCCCACCCCAGGACTTCCCCCAAGAGGCTCCTACGAGGTCAGCCGAGAAGGCAGGGCTCTGGCTGTGTCTCACCACCTCCCCAAACCCAGAAGTGACCTTTTTTTTTTTTTGAGAGAGAGAGACAGAGCAGGGAGAGAGGGGCGGAGGGGAAGGGAGACCCGGCCCTCAAGCCGACCCCTGCTGAGCACAGCCCTGGGTGCAGGGCTCAGTCCCGGGACCCTGTGATCACCACCTGAGCCGAAATCAAGAGTCGACGCTTCACTGACTGCAGCCCTCAGGCGCCCACAGAAGTGACCTTCTTACCTCTCTGCCTGCCATCTATCACCCAAGAATCCCAGAACCCAGCCTGCTGGGCCCTTTCTTTCCCCTCACTGACAACACGCTCCTCTGTTGGCTATGCCTGAACCTGTCTGCCTCTGCCCAGGTCAAGCTCAGAGCCTCCCTGGGCATACAGCTGGTGCCCACTAATGAATGCAGCCTCATCAGGTGGCTCTCCAGGGGGTGGGAGGAGACAGGCCTCCTACCCTGAGTGCCCTGGCCCCAGGCCCAGTTCCCAGGCTCCCCAAGACTCACCATGGGCAGGATGTCATGTGCCGTCTGCCTCTGGGCCGCTGCTCCCAGCTCGTGCGAGGACTGGGTGGGGGGGTTGGTTTCTGTTTCTCTCAAGTTCGCCCCACCCCAGAGTTCTCCAGTCAGCTTCCCTCTCGCATAAAAAGCCACCTCTTTAAAAACAAGTCCTCCTGGGGCCTCTGCAATGCATCACAGCCACGGAGAGCAGGACCCGGGGGCTTAATGTCTTACACATGTCAGCTGGTTGTGGTTTCCGCAGACACGCATACACACCAGCCCACAGTCAGCCTTGTGCATTTGGCTGTCCCCTAGGACCTGGTGTTCCCCTGTCCTGCAGGCTGGGCCTCAGGCCCCCAGGGTAGGCTGGCAGCCATAAGAAAGCATCCCAGACAGGAATGTGGGGTGCTCTCAGGTAGTCTACTAACATCAGAACCGAGGAACTGAGAGCCAGGGATGAAGGGCCTGGGGGCTGGGGGCTCACGGAGGGCTCACCGGGCCCCGGGCAGCCTGTCCCCCAAGGACCAGGGATGCCCACCCAGACACTCTCTCCCGGTCTTCTAGGCCCTGCCCACTGCCCTCACACCCTGGGGTTGAGAAGGACCTTCTGTGCCCAGGCTTGGGCCATGTCCTGTCTCGGTTACAGGAATGGGGTTGGCGCTAGCCCGCCCAGAGGCTCGGGCCCTGGTTTCTATGCATCTCATGGGAGGCGGGTGATTTCCCCCACATTCCAGCTATGAGAGGACTGAAAGCAATCAGGGATCGGAATGTCCTCTGGCAGAGCCGTGGGGACTTTCGAAATCAGGAAGATCTGTGGGGAACCGGGCTAGCTGTGGGATGGCTTCACCACGGGGCTGGGGGCGCATACCATGGGGAGCACTCTCTCCAGGCATGCAGCAAGCTGTCCTGATCCCACAGGGTGAGGGACAGCCGGCTGGGGCAGCAGCCTCGGAGGAGACACAGTGGGGGCATAGCCTCCTCCCTGGCTGTGGGACTCTCCTGGGCCTCAGTCACCAGTCCCAGAGCTGTGGCTCACACCGGACCTGGAGGGCCATGGCCGAGAGGGGCCTCTCTCCCTCTCAGAGCTCAGGGAGTGAGGGGGACACTCCAGCAGAGCGAGAGGTCCAGGCTGAGGGCAGGGCTGCCCAGCACACAGCGACAGAGGCAGAAGAAGAGCTGTGTCAGGGCCCAGCCCCAGGGAAGGTGGAGGAGGACCAGGGCCTTGCTCGGGGAGGCAGGTGGACACAGACCCTGGCCCGGAGAACCGCTCCCCAGTCCCACCTTCGGGGAGGCACTGCTCGGGGACACGAAGGCGATTGAGCAGAATGTCCCCTCTGCACCTGCCCTGGGGCACTGTCATCACCCAGGAGCTGCCCCCCCCCCAGCAAGACCCTCGCCCAGGGCAGGGCAGGAGGCCTGGTTGTCTTGTCACTGGCTTTCAGAGGAAGAGCCAGGTGGAGGAGAGAGAGACAAATGTTGCTACTCGGGGTGCCTGGGGGGCTCAGGTCATGATCTCGGGGTCCTGGGATCGAGCCCCGCATCGGGCTCTCTGCTCAGCAGGGAGCCTGCTTCCCCCTCTCTCTGCCTGCCTCTCTGCCTGCTTGTGATCTCTGTCTGTCAAATAAATAAAAAATATTTTTTAAAAAATAAACGTTACTACTTTTTGTAGTGTTTGAGATTATTAACATGTGCATTAAAATGGAAAATCGAATTAATTAAAACAGAAAAAAGGAGCCACCGAGGGGTCAAGCAAACCTACTCTCTGAACTGTGACCTAGGGGGTCTGGGGTCCCCTCTGATTCTGCCTCAACCTAGCCCTGAGCCTTCCGTTCGTGGGGCGTAGGTGAGACCCCCCCACACTATTGGCTTCAGATGCCCCCTGACTACCCCCTGTGGGCCAGACCCCCAGCAGGGTCAGGAGTCCAGGGGGAAGGGAGAGAGGACAAGTGTTGGGGACAGAACAGCCAGCCCCTGAGCTGGACAGGAGCAGAGTGGCGAGGGGCCTCCTGCTGGGGCTGGGCTGGTCCCTGGACGCAGCCCGGGGGCCACGGTGCCCAGCACGGCAACACTGTGGACAGGGGAAGAGTCACGTGCATGTGCCAAGGACCCCCGAGTGCTGTCTGTGAGGCCCTGAGGCCAGCAGACAGTCGGGGTCCAGGCCAGGCGCTCAGGGCCAGGCCCCCTCGGCAGGAGCCCTCGTAGCCCTGACAGTGGATGGCCCTGCGGTCGCTCCTGCCCCCCTTCCCTGTCCACCCTCTGCAGGCCGGCTGGGCTCCTGCAGGGGCAGCCTAGGAGGAGCCTTCCCTTGGAGGGCAGCATCTGCAGACACTGGGGCCCAGGCAGGCTGCTCAGGTGCTGTCACCCCCTTTCCCAGCTCTGGTGATGATTCCAGGGTCCTGGGATCGAGCCCCGCATCGGGCTCTCTGCTCAGCGGGGAGCCTGCTTCCTCCTCTCTCTCTGCCTGTCTGTGATCTCTGTCTGTCAAATAAATAAATAAATAAATAAATAAAACAGTTATTTATTTATTTATTTATTTATTTATTTTTATTTATTTTCAGACAGAGATCACAAGTAGGCATTTTCTCTGTCTGAAAATAAATAAAATCTTTTTTAAAAAAGATTGACCCGACGACACCTGGGTGGCTCAGTGGGTTAAGCTGCTGCCTACGGCTCAGGTCATGTTCTCGGGGTCCTGGGATCGAGTCTCGCCTCGGGCTCTCTGCTCAGCGGGGAGCCTGCTTCCCTTCCTCTCTCTCTGCCTGCCTCTTCATCTACTTCTGATTTCTCTCTGTCAAATAAATAAATAAAATTTTAAAAATAAATAAATAAATAAATGAAATAAAAAAGATTGACCCGAGCCAAAAAAAAAAAATCATGACCCGAGCCGAAAGCAGAGGCTTCACCGTCTGAGCCACCCAGGTGCCCCAATAAGTGATCTTTAAAACGTGATTTCACTAGATGTAGAATTACCTTCGAGACACTTGTTGCCCAGCGGAATTCAAAAGGAAGCCCAAGGCCCGTGGGTGTTCAGGGTCATTGTTGACTGCGGTCCCGGCTCTAGGGGGTGGCCCCAGCGACCAGCCAGTCAGGATCCTGGGCTGGAGCGGGGGGAGGGCTCAGAGCTGGGGCAGGGGCTGGCGGCAGAGCTGAGCCATCCAAGCCGGTGACCTCAGGGGCTCCCGCCCTGGGGCATCTTCTCACTTCCAAAGGCAAAATAAAGTCCAGGAAAGATCTGTGTATTGGACAAAGAAACGCCCTCAGGATATTCTGACTCTAGTTTGTGAATTGTGGTTACAAGATCTGGTTTTGCCCCATGAGGGCAAAACACCCCACACTTCCTGAGACAATCAAACAACGCTCTCATCATCCTGCCAGAAACAGGCCCTTCCTGTGGGCCACTTCGATGCTCCTTCAGTCATTCATTCAACAAACACTTTCCACCTGCTGGAGAGACAGCAGGGGGCAGGGCAGGGACCCCTGCTCTCTGGCAGACAGACATCCGGGACAGAAAGACTCCCTGGAGGAAGGGGCCAGTCCTCATCCTAAGAACACAGAGGGGCTCCTGACTCAAAGATGGGGTGTTGGGAAGAACACTACAGCAGACAAGCCTGTTTGCTGTCTCCAGAGGATCCGGCTGACCAAGTCTCTCCCACTTTCTAGAAGCCCGTCTGTTTTCCTCAGCTCCCAGCTGTGCCCTGCTGAACCCCGGGGCCAGGGGCTCAAGAGCTGACTGGCCACCTCCCCACTGGGAAGTGCCCCCTGGGGCGGCAGTACCCCACTGACCCCCAGCCTACTCACCCTGGCCTAGGCAGAGGGGCAGAGAGTCCCCGCCGCACTCCTGGCCCGGGCCCCACCCACAGCCGCCTGCCGCCCTCCCAGGCGGCCTCCCAGGAAGGGGGAAAGGCCCCGCACCCTGCCTCTCTGAATGTGGGGAAGGAGCAGCGGGGGCCGAAGGCAGGATGGGTCTCACACAGGCCATTAACTGCTCCCCGCCAGGGAGGAGCCCGTGTCCCCACCAGAACCGTCCCAGTGTTGTGGCAAGGACACACCTGGGTAGATGTGGAGACCCACCCCGCCCTCGTCCAGTCAAAGCCAAGTCTGCAGACTCGGAGGGACAGAGGCCAGGTATGGGGTGTGTGGAGGGCAGGGGAGGAAGCAGCCTACCAGCTGGGAGGAGCGGACGAAGCTGTCCTGCCCAGGCCGCCCAGCTCAAGGTCCATCCGTGCTGCTCCATGCCCTCAGCTGTGAGAAGTCCCAGGACCTGAGAGGCCTGCGGGCGTGTCTGTGCCTCAGCGGGCGCCGCACCACACCTGAGTGTCCACCCAGTGAGTGCCGGTGACCTGGGACCCAGCAGCCCCAGTGACCCTGAGAACATCCACCACCGGGGACTCACGCTCAGTGGGGACAGATGTGTTGGGGGCACCAGAATGTCACTGCCTGGAGGGGCCCTGAGAGCCAGCAAGCACTCCGGAGGAGGTGGGGGTTTGGGGGAGAGGCAGAGGCTCTCTGTGTGGGCTCTCAAGGCTCTGGCTGCAGCCAGAAGAAGGAGGAGCAACCTGGGTCCAGAAGGTCAGGAGCCGGGTGCGGGGTGATGACGATGGGCTTCCCTTGCCAAGAGCAAAGAGCCGGACGCCCGACAGACCTCCCAGGAGAGAACCTTTGCCCCACCCCCGTCTGCTGGCTCTGGAGAACATTTTGTTTCTTTTCATTTAGTTCCCAGGACACTGGGGCCAGATTTGACCCTTTGTCTGCAGTAATTCTTCTGAACATGTGCCTCTCCGGAATATGTCCGGACTGAGCTGATGGACGCACCTGCTGGCCTCCCTCTTCCTTTCCAAGCGAGGACTGTGAGCGGCCCCGGGGGCTCCCGAATTGTCCTGTGGGGGGGGTAGGGTGTCCCGGCTTCGTTACTGAACGGGGGGGGGGGTCAAGAAATGGGAATGTGCGTGGGCTGCATTTCCTGCCTCCAGCCCCACTTGAAATGAAAACAGCTGGATTAAATCCTGAGAAACAGAGGCAGATGGCAGAGCCCGCCAAGCACATTTCCAAAGATAAACACAGCCAGACCCGAGGTAAAGTGTGCGGGTGGGTAGGTCTGACTCAGTGACAACTATCGCCCGGGGTAAGAACAGGGCGGTGGTGGCGGGGGTGGGGGGCGCCGAGCCATACCCGGGTTTGGGCAGTGATGGCGGTGAGCAGAGAGGCCGGGAGGGGTGAGCCGGGCTCGGCAGTCAGGGAAGCGGGAATTTACAAAATGCAGGAAAGGCCCCCAAAACACATTTGCCATCATAGTTGGCAAAAAGCAGGGCGAACGGGGCAAGGAAACTCTGAGCTTTGCTCAAGGATCCCACGTCTCATGTACGTGCCCCGGCCCACACTCCCACTTCCACACAGTGTTAGGGAAACCCTGCTTGCTTCTCAAGACAGTAACGCAGAGAAGCTGCTAACCAGGAACCTTGAATCCCTTGTAATTTAGCTACAGTTTCTCAAAAGGCCCAGAGGGAAAAAAGAATGACATTTCTTCGGTTTGAATATTCTCTGATCTAAGAGCTCCAACTGGTATCTGCTTTGGTAAAGAAACAAGCTGTTCTAACAGTTTCATTTCTTACGACAGTGCTAGAAACCAGAGAACATGGAAACGGAAACAGTGAGATTCGGATGCACCCCCTACTTGCTGGCCTAACGCTGGTAGATGATCCGTGTTTTAGGTTAAGTGCGGGACTAAAATAGGTGATTAAAAATGACCACATTTAAAAACAGGGGCAGGGAGCACCTGGGTGGCTCAGTCTGTTAAGCGACTGCCTTCGGCTCGGGTCATGATCCCAGGGTCCTGGGATGGAGCCCCACATTGGACTCCCTGCTCAGTAGGGAGCCTGCTTCCTCCCTCTCCCTCCGCCCCTCCCCCTGCTTGCTCTCGCTTGCACTTTCTCTGTCTCTCTCAAATGAACAAATAAAATCTCAAAAATAAGAAATAAAAACGGGGCAGGAGGAGGTGTTTGGTCCCTGTGAGACCACAAGGGTTTGCTCCCGGGCACTCACCACCCCCACGGGGGCTGGGACAGGGGCCCTGACCACAGGTATTCCCAGAAGTGAGCGTCCTGGGTTGTTTCAAGCACCTTAAGAGGGTCTAGGGCCATCCTGGGGATGTGGCTTGAGCTGTGAGAAAGGGTGTCAGTGTTTGTTCAAGTAGAACAGGCCAAGGTTGAGGCCATGGTGAGGAGGGGTTCCGAGGAGGCGGGGCGGGGTCTGCTCAGGGGGAGAGGCTTTGGCAGCCTGGGGAGGCTTGGGGACAGGAGCCCCCAAGCTTCCTATTGGTCACCTTCTCACAGAGCCCAAGAGCACCAGGGTCAGACTCCAGACTCCAGGAGAGGGGGTGGGGGAGGGGGCCTTTCCCTGCAGGCAAGCAAGCTGGCAGCTGATAAGAGCAGTTCCAACTGGACGGCAGCTGCCCCCAAGCAGCCAGGAGGCTGGAAGCAAGCCTTGGAGGTGACCAGGGTCAAGGCTACCTTGAGCACTGGAGGCAGACAGTGACCCCGCCTCCTGTGGCCAAGATGCCGATTTCCGGCTCCTCCCCATCAGGCACCCCTCTATCCAGCCAGAGTGGAAGCCGGAGGGGCCCTCAGGACTCCACTCCAACTTACCTCATCTGCCCAGCCTCACTTCCATGCCCCTGCCTCCAGGCAGTCTTCCTTGCTTTACCACACATTCCTTCAAACTCCTGTTACTGTGACTTCACCTCCACTTACTGGCAAGACTCCTAAAGGCAGTAATATTTTTCTCAACATAATTGCCTATCTAGGTCCATCACAAAGTGTATGTCCGGGAAACACTGGTCGGTGGACTGCTAGCAGCTTTGGCTACCTACTTCATCACGTGGCAGTATCTCAGTCAGAAAACTGGGGCTGCTTTTTATCCACCAAATGTCCAAAAGTGAGGGAAGAGAACAGAAAACAGACCCAACACGTCCTAGTGGAGCCCTTCATATCCGTGGGCTCTAATACATTGTATTAAGCCAACAGTGTAGCCATCTGAGGAAAGATCAGCTTGGAATTTCTACCTCACGTTCTATAAACACTGGTTTGTTAATGGAAATGACTGGAAGCACTGGAACACACAGGCTGACTGTCTAGAAGGCATTAGAAAAAACATCAATAGATTTTCCTACACAGAACAAAATAGTACATGACCAAACACCATCGAGGAATATAAAAGATTGGTGACAAACTAGGAAAAATGTTTGTAGTAATGCTACAGCAGACCAAATGCTAGTATAGAAGGAACTCTTAGGATCACTTTTTTTTTTAAGATTTTATTTAGGGGCGCCTGGGGGGCTCAGTCATTAAGCGTCTGCCTTCAGCTGAGATCATGATCCTGGGGTCCCGGGATGGAGTCCCGCATCGGGCGCCCTGCTTGGTGGGGGGCCTGCTTCCCCCTGCCTCTGCTTGCTTCTCCGCCTACTTGTGCGCACTTTCTCTCTCTCGAATAAATAAATAAAATCTTAAACAAAACAAAGGAAGCAGTCCAACAGAAAAATGCACAAAGGACATGAACCAGAGATGACCAAAAAAAAAAAAAAAAATCCCTTCAACATTTGAGTAAAACGCTCAACCTCACACAGAATGAGGAGAAAGTCCAATTAAACCAGGACATCCTACCTGGGAAACTCTCTCCCTGCCTGTTGCCTGGTTCTCCTGGGGTGGCCTCAAGAATTGGGGTAACAGTTACCTGCTCTCTGCTTCCATCTCTTTACCTCTGAAATGGCAAGACTAACAGCGTCTGCCTGAAGGGGCTGTTGCCCATGCCATGCCCTTGTGGAGCAGCAGAGCTGTGCCCCGGGCAGGTAGAGCTCCTGTCCCGGACCACGCTTCCGCCCGTCCTCCAAGGCCTCCCTGAGTCGTTGGCGCCCAGCTGGTGTCCCTGGCAGTCACGGCTTGTTCAGACCCTAACCAAACCACAGCACAGGATTTGGAGCAGGGCGCTAGCAGGCTATCCCCCTTTTCTGGGGCTTTCTGGAATGCTGGCCCGGGAGGCACAGGCACACGGAGCTCGCCTGGACTCCAGCCACAGCCTCTCCGCCCGCAGGGGCAAGCCGACAGCACTGCCCGGGGCCTGGAAGGAGTCGGGGCACCCAGCTGGCCCCAGCCAGGACGGCCAGGACGATGTCCCCTGCAGGGGCTCCCCACACGCACTGCCCCCCCCCCTTCTGGAAAGAAAGTCAGCAAGTCTTAGAGGCAGAGGCTGGTGTGGGAGAGTCTGGTCTGAGAGGCCCCACCCCTTCCACCCACTTTCTGCCCCTACTCAGAAACCCACAGCATCCTTGCTGTCGGCATCCATCCTGGGTCTTGGGGTGCTTCGGACCCTACTCCCGCAGAGCAGCCCAGTCCCAGCCTCTATGTCCCCTGCTCTCTGCGGCTGGCAGAACGGTGGCCTCAAGACGTGCCTCCTTTGTCTCAGGGATTTAACACCTTGTCTGACAACAGGGACTTTGCAGCCATGATTGACTTTGAGGTGAGAGGTGATCCCGGGTTACCTGGGGAGCCCCCGTGTTATCACGGGTTTTCTGTAAGAAGGAGGTAGGGGTCAGACATGCGTGTCTTCTCGTGTCCGTGACACGCGAAGATGCCGCCGGTCGTGAAGGTGGGGAAGGGGCCGCGGGCCGAGGATGCTGCGCCCCAAGAAGCTACAAAAGGCAGGAAACAGATTCTCCCCCGGAACCTCCAGAAGGAACGCATCCCTGGTGACCCCTTGACTTGAGGGCCCCTGACCACCGGAGCTGCCAGATAACGGGTCCGTGTGGTTCCGAGCCAAGCCGCGCGCGGTCACTGTCACAGCAGCGCCTGCGACCGCGGGCACGAGCGCACGGGGAGTCCCGGAAAGGAGACGCTCGAGGGCTTCGAGCCTGTCGGGCGCGAGCGGGGCGCGGGTCAGGAAGAGGCCGGCCTGGGCCACTCCCCACTCGGTGCCGCGCGGGCGCTGGCCCTGCTGGCCCCCGGGGCTCCCCTGCGCTCCTGGGCAGCGGGCCGTGTGCTGGGGGTGGGGGGCCGCGGCCTGGCGGGCCGAGACCCAGCCTCGCTGCCCCGGGGGACGGAGGGTCCCGGAGCCCGACGTGGCGGCGGCCGGCGGCGGGGCTGGCGGACCCCGGGCCCGGGAGCGGGAGAAGCGCGGAGCGCGGCGCTGGGCCCCTCTGCTCCGCTAGGGGGCGTCGGAGGGCGGCGGCCCCCCGCGGTTCGCGGTCTGCACCCCGCGGTTCGCGGTCGGCACCCCGCGGTTAGAGCGCGCGGCGGTGCGGGCGCAGGGACAGCCCCGCCGGCGCCGCCGCCCGCGCCCGGCTCCCGCGCGCTCTGGCGGGGCGCGGCACGGCGGGGTCGCCCTCCCGCCGCAGCTCCCGGCCCCGCTTTCTTCCCTGGGGCGGGTCTCCGGCGCCTCCGCCGCCCGCACCGCCGCGGCCCTCCACCGCGCAGCCCCCGCGGCCGCGCCCTTCGAGTGGAAGTCGCCGTCCGGTCGCGGCACGTGGCGTGAAGACGCGCCCCTTCCCAAGCGCTGCGCCCCTTCCCAAGCGCTGCGCCCCTTCCCAAGCGCTGCGCCCCAGGAGTGCGGACCCGGCCCGCGGCCGCCCCTGGAGCCGACAGGACCACAATCCCAGGCGCGTTTGTGGGAACTTCCCGGTTCAGGGCCGCACTTTGGACTCGGACGCTGTACCGTCTCGGGTCTGGGTAGCTCCCCGGTCCTCCAGCTCATCGGCCCCTGGGCAGCGCGGCTACGTGGGGGCGGATAGGGATGCAGGGGTGTCCTGAGGCTACAGCACGGGGGCCTTAAATGGCAGAGACATATTCCCTCTCAGTCCTGGAGGCCCAAAGTCCCAAGTCCAGGTCAGGAGGCGAGGCTCCTCTGGAAGTTGTCAGTGAGGACCCTGGGCCTTGGGGGCACCGTCCCAGCCATGGCAGGGCGCTCTCCTTGTCCCCTAAGGACACCAGTCACCCTAACGACCTCATCTGACCTTCATCTCATCTGCAAACCCTGTTTCCAAAGACGGTCCCAGTCACAGGTGCCAGACTTCAGGGCTTGACCATGTCTTTCGGGGGACACAACTCAGCCTCTGTCCCAAGGAACCCCAGAGTCTGGCCGTGCTGTTTCCATGGCTGCCTGAGGGCTCTCCTCCCTTGGCCTGAGCTGCTCATCTGTCCCCCCTCTCAGGTAGCGCTGGGACTGGAAGGAGCGTAGAAGGAGAAACTCAACACCATCTACAAAGCCAGAATGGGCGAATCTGGCCTTCACTCCCCTGAACAGCACACTGACCCTGTCCCTGACCCCTGACCCCGCCCCACCTGCGTCCTCCTGGCCTGGCTCCTTGACCACCAGCCAGGGCCCTCGATGCTCGTGGCCCCCACCCCAGCTGACACACACGGTGGTTACCTGCTCCGTACTCGAACCTTCCTGCTGCCCCTGAGGGCCACCCTCTTCTCACTTTGGCAGCCTGTGGGCTCTGGCGAGACCCACCCCACGGCCCGGCTTTTCTGCAGGACAGGGCGCTGTGACAAGTTCCCCTCTAAGCCGCGGGGCCAACGGAATAGCCATGTACGCCTGGAGGCGCCGTGGGGGCTGGTGAGATGGACGCACGCTCCTTCACCCCGGGACCTGCAAGCTCTGGGCACTCGTCCTGCAGACGGGGAGACTGGGGAGCAAGGAGGTAGCAGTGGTGACCCCAGGTATACACAGCGTGGGGACGTGGGGCAGAGCCAAGGCTGCATTGCCACATCAGCGCCTCTGCTGGAACAGAAGGTGAACACCCCACAAACTAGGGGTCCTAATGCTGTGGCAAGTACACCCCAGTACTGACACGGCCACCTGCACACGGAGCCATGAAGGGCCAGCTGTCAGGGTGAGCTGTGAGGCAGGCTCCTTGCGGGAACCACCCTGAACCCAGGACTGGCCAGGACGCCCCCACACAGGGCCCCAGGTCTCCGGGAGTGGTCACAGGGTGTTGGTGGGAAGGTACCCTGGAGACAAACTCTCCAGGAAGGTCCCCTCTGCAGACTTCTCCCCCCCCCGGGCTCCCAGGGGAGAGTTGGGGTACAGATTCCTGCCCAGGCTCTGCGGGCCCGGGAACCTGGTGGAGGGACATTGGGGGGGTTTCTCCAGGGAGAGACACCTTGTCCCTTAGATGCCGGTGCAAGTACACACACAGGTGCGAGGCACTTGAGAAGAGCCCCACTCAGTCCGTGTGTGCAGACATGCGTGTGTCCCCGCGCAGCGCGAGCCGCGTCGTCCCACTGCCGGCACTCTTGCTGTCCCTGAACTGCACCTCAACGCAGCACATGAACGACGCCTCATGTCCACCTTCTCTACCCGGCCTAAGGGTCTCTGCGTTCTCTAACTGCACCTGAGCCCCACTGTGTTGATTTTCCATGATCCGTGGCCCCATTCTCCTGGTAACGGCCTTCTGAGGAGCCTGCGCTCCCTGCTCGCCCTGTAGGCTGACTCATCGGCATGGGGTACACCTGCTTCTTCCTCCGGGCCAGGACTGGGGCGTGAGTGTCCAGGGCGACCGTCCGCCTTTGGCCCCAGCCGCACAGCAGGGGCAGTCCATGTGTGATGGAGACCCTCTCTCGGACGCTCAAGTCTCCAGGAGAGCCCTGGGGGTGCAGTGAGTCAGGCACAGGACAGGCGGCTGCTGCCACCCACCGGGAAGGACGCCACTGGAGCTGAAGGAGAGTGGATCGTGGTTTTAGTCGCTCGCCACACGTGGGCTGGGGCCACAGATTCTCTTCCGCCTGCGCCTAACATAGCATCGGGCACGGACGCTCTGGGAGGATCCACTGGTCACGTTACACGTGTGTTACACGTGTGCAAGCATGTTGGCGCCCCAGGAGGGGAGGGAGGGTGATCCAGACGGCCACTGCTGGGCCACAGGCCACAAGGTCATGTGGAAACATCTGCGGGAGGACGTAGGCAGGGACTCGCTCAGCGTGTTTGCTGAAGGGTCGCTCGTGAGGACAAATCATTTCGGAGGAAATGGGGTAAGGGGGAATCCTGTGAGGGAGGAGGAGGAGAGACCCTTTCAGGCCATCACAGCGATGCTGATGTGCGAAGACCCCGCAGTTCCCAAAGCTGAGAAAAGCGGTGTCCTGCCTGCCTCTAGGGTGAGCCAAACCTCCCCTCCCCTTCTTCTTGGGGAGTCCCCAGGGCCTCTCCCTGCTTCTCCCCTTCCCTCAGCTAAAAGCCCTGTTCGCCCCCACACGCCTCATCCTCAAGTGGCTTGCGGAAGCCCCTGCAGTGCGGGAACCACAGTGCCTCCGCGGAGAGCACGAAGCCCATGGGCCACACATTCCTCCCCCTAAGCCCCCGGCCCCGCACACACGGTGATGCTGGTTTTCCTCTGTTACAAAGTAAGTGTGTGAACATTCAGGATAACTCTGGGCAGGAATGCACCAAGGTGTTCCCATGGCTGCCATGCCAGTGGACAGGCTGGTGTTCTGTTAAATTATTTTTGCTTACTTAGGTTTTCTAATTTTTTCTACAAAGACCACAAATTGCCTTTGTTAGAAGAAGAAAAATGTTTACGCTCAATAATGAGGTCCGAGACCCAGAAGCAGAGGAAGACCAGAGAGAGTCGGCTGGGACAGTCCTGAAGACAGGATAGGTCCGCCTGAGGCAGGCTCTGACCACCAAGCAAGGAATTCAGAGAGAATTCAGGGGCCAATAGGGAGCCTCTGATGGTCCCACACAGGAGGCATGACTCCCAGCTAGGGGCTCTGTGAATCACTGCCTGCCCCAGAAGCGACTCTCCTTGTTCCCACTCATCACATGTCCACCTGCATGCCACCTCTTCAGGGACACCTTCCTGGGTCACCAAGGCTGAGCCCGATGTCCCTTCTGAGGTTTTTGTCTACAGCAACACCCATAGCAATGATGGCAGACATTTCCAGCAACTTAGTGATGCAAGTGCTAAGTGTTTTAGACCCTGTTGTAAGGATAGTTAAAGTTTATAACCTTCTTGCCTTCAAGGAATTCACAGGTGGTCATTTCAGAACTGTGTCCAGGACCTGGGCCCTCCTATCTTCTTGATCCATGCTGTACGGTTTCTACTTCCATGTTCATCTGTGGTGCAAGAGGGTTGCTGACTTCCAGCCATTACATCTCAATCCAAGCCACAGGAAGGAAAGAGGAGAGAGAAGCATGGCCTGAGACACAAACCACACATGCTCACATTATTACCTAACATGTAGTCACAGAGGCACAGCTGGCAGAAAGAGAAACGTAGTCTATCAGGACAACCGCATGCCCTGCTGAAAACTGGGGCCTTGTTACCACACAAGAGGGGAGGACAAGGGGCACCTGGGTGGCTCAGTGGGTTGAGCCTCTGCCTTCAGCTCAGGTCATGATCCCAGAGTCCTGGGATCGAGCCCCGCGTCGGGCTCTCTGCTCAGCAGGGAGCCTGCTTCCCCCTCTCTGCCTGCCTCTCTGTCTACTTGTGATCTGTCTCTGTCAAATAAATAAATAAATTCTAAAAAAAAAGGGGGGGGGAGGACAAGCCCGCATTGACCCCTAGTATCCCCTAGTATCTGTGTGCCATGGCCCAGATGCTCCCCGCAGCAGGCGCGAGAGGAGGCCAAGGCTCGGAGGCAGGGCAGCCGTCAGAGCGGTGGGGCTGGAAGGAGCTCCTGCAGCTCCGGACCTGGTTCAGCCACACGAGCACGTCATCGGGCCAGCCCGTGCGTGTCAGGGGTTGCTCCTGCCGACCCCCTCTGCTCTCAGTGTTGGCACACAGCCAACATTTAATCCATGGCTGCTGTGCTCCCAGGTGGAGGACCCGAGGATGGGGCCTGGGTTCCCTGGTCAGCCTTCTAGGGGCTTCTCTCCCGTCAAGCACTGTCCTCTTTCCTTCCACTGTTCCTAGGCCCCAGTGCACCCCCAGCTCCCGCATGAGCGGATTGGGGCTCAGGGCCAGCTGTGAGCTCTGCTGTCCTAATGCTGTTGCCTCTTGGGTGCTCCCACTTCAGGTGTCACCATGAAGCACTGGCCAGTGACTCTGTGGAGCCGGTCCCCAGTGAGGCCCTGACAGGTGCCCAAGGACCGTGTGGGCGCCAGGCCCCGCCACGCAGCTGGGAACTCAGCAGAAGGAGCTTTTCAGGTTCTTGTAGCTGGGACAGTCTGGGGACACCTAGAAGAGGCCAGGGACAGGGAAGAGCGAATTCCCACTTCGCCGGCGGGCTGCAGGAGGGGCCGCCTCTAGGGCACCAGCACGGCTGACCTCAGGTCCCCTCCGAGGGGGAACCAGCCCCCTCTTGCACATGGGTACTGGGCATGAGCTGTGCTGGCTCCTCAGCAAGCACTGGATGAATCGGTGTGAAGTCTGCCCTCCAGGGGGCCAGGCCCCAGCCCCTCTCTGCATCAGGAAGCATCGGACCCCACAAGGTCCCACCCCTCACCTCACGCCTGCCATGTTCCAGGGGTCCCCATCCAGCTTGGTCCAAACTGAGCACTCAGTGACACTGACTGGCCACAGGAGGCCACCCCCGGAGCCCAGGCGGACGCAGGGCCCGAGAAGGGTTCTCTGCTCTCGTGTTCGCACCCCTGGTGTTCGCACAGGTCAGCAGCCGGCCGTCGGCACACGCTTGGCCCGGCCGCGGAGAGGGAGGGAGGCGGTGAGCGCAGCCAGAGCCGGACTCGGACCCGCCCAAAGCGGCGGCGGACAAGAGCCCCGGGGCCCCCGGCCCAGCGCTGCGGCTTCTGGCTCCGGCTTTGCGTCCCGGAGCCGCTCCCCTCTGGAAAACGGGGCTCACGAGAGGCCGCGGGGGCGCGGGAGCTCCGTGCAGCGAGGCTGGAGCCCGGCTCGGCGCGGCCCCGGGACGCGGGGGTCCTCCGCACGCCCACGGGGCTCCGGGCCAGACGTCGGTGCCGCGGCGGGGGGCGCGGGCGGGGGACAGGGAAGCGCCCCCCGCGCCCGCCCCCGCGCCCAGGCCCGCTGCCAGGTCTGGCAGCCCCGCGCCCGCCCCCGCACCGGTGACGCGTCCTCGGTCGCAGCTGCGCGCCGCCGCGGAAGGAAGCGCAGCCTCGAGGCCCCGCGGCCCCCGGTCGCCGCCGGCTCTGCCCCGGGGAGGGGGCGACAGACCCCGGGGCGGGCGCGCGGACCCGGAGTCGGAGCCTCCAGCCTGACCCAGCCTGGGCTCCGTGGGGAGGCGGCCGGCGACAAGCTCCCCAGAGAGCGAGCTCCGGGCAAACCTCCCTCGGACCCAGGAGCAGCCCCGCTCCTCTGCGACACTGGTGTTTCTGTACCCAGCCAGCATCTCGGGCCGGGCCCTGGGGACCGCCCATCCGGCGCCAGGGAGACCCCTCTGAAGAGAGTGTGTCGGTTCTGGGCCGCTGCCCAACAGACTGCAACCAGGGGCCCCGGGGTGTCCGCCCCAGGGCGCCTCCCCTCAGCTCAGGCCATGATCCCAGGGTCCTGGGATCCCCTTTCTGCAGGAAGCCTGTTCTACCTCTTTCTCTCCCCCTGCTTGTGATCCTTCTCTCCCTGTGTCTCTATCCAATAAATACATGAATCTTTAAAAACAAGATTTTATGAAAACTTGGTGGCTTAGAAAGACAGCAAACCTGGATGAATTCATACCATTTCTGTGGGTCAGGACTACCAGACAGGATCAGCCAGGGGAATCTGGCTCAGGCCCCCTGCTGAGGATGCAGTTAGAGTCTCAGCCAGGCTGGGGGACCCTCTTGTGGTGTCACACGCCTGTGGCCAACCAACGGGGGCCTCGACTGGGTGGACGGTTTCTGCTTCTTTGCAGCCTGGCAAATGGGTCCCAAGAGCCAGTGTCTTCAGGGAGCAAGATAGCAAAGCAGCATTTTCAGGACCAAGCGTTGGAGGGTCACATAGGACCCTAAGTCTTCCCAGGTTCTAAGAGAAGGAGGCTGCCACGGAAGTAGGGCTGTGACTTAAAGCTCTCATGGCAGGTGAGGACGTGACTTGTCCTGGAAGCTGTTCCGGGACGCTGGAGGCAGGTGTCCAGTCTGACCCTGGGCCAGAGCTTAAGCAGCTGGCCACTGCGAGCACATTTGCTGTCTGCAAATCCCAAACCCATCCTCTGACAAGGGGGCCACTCCAAACATTTCTGAAGTGAGTCCATCCCAGGGTCACTCTGGGGTCCTCTGTCCACACCTCCTGGCACTGACTGCCGAGAAAATCCACGTCCCAGGCCGCTCTAAGCATGAGTGAGGCTCTGCGGGTCTCCATAAGGGCCAGCAGCGTTTCCGGTCACGCTGTCCTAGCTCCCTCCCTAGAAGCCGCTCTGGAGCTCAGAGCCAGCCAGATCAGATCCCTTGGTGGAAGGGGCTGTAGTGAAAGACATCCTGGAAAGGCAGTGGGGCTGGTGAGTCCTGCTTCGGCCCCGGGCCAGCTGTGTGACCCTGGGAAAGTCACTTAACTGTTCTGAGCCTTGTTTTTCTTCTCTGTGGTGGGAGGATTTGCCATCCATCTGGGCCAGAATCTGGGGGGCAGTGGTGGAAACCCACCTCAGCTGATCCGGGTGGGGCAGGAGCGTGCGGCCCCTCAGCAGGCCAGTCTGAGCTCAGGGCTCGGGCCCAGGCCCCTCCTACAGGGATTCCTCTGGCCTCGTTCCTTTGTGTCATCTCATTCCCAGGTGGTCCCAGCCCTCGTGGTGGCACAGGGGTCACCGGCTGTTCCTGGCTCCCACGCCACCCACTCAGCAGCTCAAGAAAACGTCAAAGGCCAACAGAAGTCCCAGGACGGAGTCTTCCTGGCCAGCTCAGGCCCCGGCCGATGTTGGGCTCCAACTGGTAACAGTCACCATATCATGACAGCTGAGCGGGTGACCCCATGCTGCCCCACCTCTCTGAGCAGCCCCCCCCACACCTGCACGTGCCCAGCTGAGCCCCCCCTACAGCCAGGCCCCAGGCCCACCGCCTCCTGTTTTCCCCCAGTCCAGGAGGACATCACTGTAGGCTGCGTCCAGATGGCTCCCTGCTTCCTGTTGGCCCGAGGATAGAGGCAGAAGGAAAGCATGGAGGTGGAGGTGGAGGTGGGGGCCTCACACCTCTGCTCCTTCTCGGACCTGCATGTTCTGGGAGCGGCTACACCTTTGCTAAGGCAACAGCTCCAAAAATGAACCCTTCCACCGCTGTGGGCTCATCAGGCCCCTTGCCCCGCCCCCCACCCCCACCCCCGAGCTGTTTCCTGGGCCTAATCCTGCTGCCTTGCAGCTGAGCACAGACCCCCTCCCATTCTTCTGAGCTGACTCTTTGTGCCTTCTGCCCCCCGAGATCTTAACTGACCAATTCCCTTGGCTTCATCCCTGAATGGAACCTGGAATGATCTGAGGACTTCTGCCACTGAAATCCATGACTTGGTGGTAGGGTCAGGACACAACTGACAACACCCTCCCATCTTGGAACCCTGCTGCCTCCCAGTGTGGAAGGAGAGGGCTGTTTCTCACGTGTCCTCTCTGTCCCCAAAGAGACCAACATCGGCTCTTCCAGAATTCAGCAGTAGCTAGGTTACCATGGTAATGCCCATTATCCTTGCCTAACAGGAGATGAATCAGGAGCTAAAAATAGGCCTCCAGAGTGGGTGGGTGGATGGACGGACGGAGGGACGGACAGATAGACAGACAGGTGGACAGGTCGACGACCGGATGGGTATAGGTGGACGGAGGGAGGGAGGGAAGGCTGGACGGACGGACGTGTTGTTGGACAGACAGCTGGACGGACTGGTGGATGAGCGAGGAGGGGGGAGGGTCTAGATTTAGGGTCAGAACAGCTGGTTTCTCCTAGACAAGCTGTTGCTGGGGAAATCTCAATCGGACACCATCCCCCCCCCCCCCCCAGGGCTGGGTGGCTTTGGCAGGGGGCGCTCCCAACAGCGAATTGCATGGTGGGTCCGTGTAAAGCTGAGTTGCTGGTTAAAGGCACCCAGGTCCCTGCCGGGTAGCCTCTCCCCACCTGAGCCGGGAAGGCAGATTTCGGGTGGTGGACCACAGGAGGCCGAGGAGCGGCCCCTCAGCGTGTGGGGGCAGTGGCTGCAGCCCTGGCCCTTCCTTGGGTGGAGCACTACCTCCTGCCACCCTTGCACTCCTGAGAGAACCCTTCCTTGCTGGGTCTAGGAGACTGTCCCCATGTGGGGGTGGGAGGGGGCCGACCCACCTGCCTCACTCCTCCAGGGGGGTGCAGTGCTCTGCTGCAAGGGTAGGGAGGCTAGAGCGGCCACAGCAAAGGCACAGACTGCTCGAGGACGAAATGACACTTTATTATGCTTCAGCTCCCAGCCACAGACCCCACAGATTCCGGCACAGAGGTGGGAGCGAGCAAGGAGCAGGAGGAATCTTGGCTGTGGGTCTGGGGGCATCTCGGGGTCTCCTCCACAACTGGAGGGCAGCCTGGCGTCCCTCTTCAGTGGAGGTCAGGTGCAAAGCAGAAATGCCCCAATCCCCAAGCGCCCTCAGGAATCTCTTCTCTGCGTGGTTCCAGACCGGCCTGGTGGGGGCAGGGCCAGGCTTGGGGGGGCCACCACCAGCACCCCCACACCTTCAGCGCCTGTTTTGGGGATCACCAGGCCTGGATTTGTTCATCCTTCAGCCCTGGGGATCCAGGTCTGGTCTAGGCAGCAGGCTCACAGGACCATAGGGGTGGGCGGGGGTAGGCACAGGAGGGCTCTGGAAGGCGGGGGTCGGGGGGTGTAGGGGGGAGCTAAGGGACCTCGAGGGTGCTGGTGACAGAGCGTGGCTGCACTCCCGGCGGCCCGGCAGTCTCCGGGGGGCCGGCCTCCCGGTCGTGGGCGCCGCCGCCTCTGGGAGGCAGCTCCCTGTAGCTGTAGTACTCCACCAGCTGCCGGGGCACCTCGGCTAGCACGCACTTGGCCAGCGCCGCCGGGGACGCCTTCAGAGT
Organism: Mustela nivalis; assembly: GCF_964662115.1. Classification (NCBI taxonomy): domain Eukaryota; kingdom Metazoa; phylum Chordata; class Mammalia; order Carnivora; family Mustelidae; genus Mustela; species Mustela nivalis. The sequence continues at coordinate 413,707 of NC_139037.1, forward strand.
GGGGACAGCGGGGTTACAGCTGGGCACCCTCCGTGCCCTCCAGCCCCCAGCCCATCACAGCCCAGCCTCATCCTCTGGAGGTGGGGCTCCATCCTCTAGGGGTGGTGGACTCTGTCCCACAGCTGACCAGTAAGTCTCCCGGTGGCCAGGAGAGCCCTGGTAGGGGACCCAGACCCGAGAAGACGAGGCTGCAGTGCCCCCACTGCCGGCATGGGGGCCTGTCCCGAATGGCACCTGCACGCATGTGGCCCTGCCCCCCAACCCAGGCACCGAGGGCAAGTCTGAGGCAGGAAGGAGGTGGGCGCCCCTCCCCCCTTAAAACCCCGTGAGTGTGTCCACGGGTCACGAATTTCCCTCCTGTATCTCACAAAGGGTCTGAAGGTGCCTGGGGAGCCCGCTGTGCTGCCCTCTCTCCCATGTGTGAGTTCAGTATTTTCATAATAGGAAGGTTTCCAGGTGCTTCCTGCTCCGGGGGGCAGGCAGGCCCTGGACAGCCCCTCGCCCCAGCACTCACGCTCTTGAGCTCCCGGAAGGGCACAAACTGCACGATGTCGCGGAGAGCCGGCTCGCCCCGTGGGGAGCGCAGGACGCCGTCATCCCCGTGCAGGGTCTGCATGTCTGTGAAGTCGGCGTTGCCCACCCCCACGATGATGATGGACATGGGCAGATGGGAGGCGCGCACGATGGCTTCCCGCGTGTCGGCCATGTCGGTCACCACGCCGTCGGTCAGGACCAGCAGGATGTAGTATTGCTGAGGGCACAGGCACAGGGTGGGCAGGGCGGCCCCGCCCCCTCCTCAGGCCCCCCGGGGTCACCTGGGGACCCTTGAGGACCGTATCTTACCCCCAGGCAGCTGCAAGTCCCCCAGCCCGCTCCCCTCCCCGTAGACTGCCTGGTGGCCGCCGCAGGCCTGGGGCGCCGGCGGGGTTGAGGCTTCTCGGGAACTGTCGTGGAAGTGTCACACATGACAACCACAGGGCGTCGTGGGCTCACTTCCTGGGCTGGGCGCTCCCCCCACTCCCAACCTGGCCTGCCTCTACCCCGATCCCATGGAGCCTGGGTCCAAACCCGAGTCTGCGGCCTGAGAAGGAGAGACCTGTGAGCTCTCGGGAGGCGGGGACTCCTGCACCCTGAAGGGACCCCGGGATCCGGGAAGTTCTGAGAAAGGACACCCTCCGCCCAGCCTGGCCAGGCGCTGGGGACAGATAGGGACTTGTCGCAAATAAAAGTCTGTTTCCTTTGTTAAAAAAAAAAACCAAAAACAGGGCTTGGGGTGGCTGAGTGGCTCGGTCAGGTGAGCATCTGACTCTTGGTTTCAGCTCAGGTCATGACCTCAGGGCTGTGAGAGTGAGCCCCGTGTCAGGCTCCGCGCTGGGCATAGAGTCTGCTGGAGAGTCTCTGCCCCTCACTCACCCCAACCACCGCATTCTCTCTCTCTCTCTCTCTCAAAAAAAAAAAAACCCTGAAAAAACAAAAAAAATAGGGCAGCTGGCTGGTTCAGGCATGCAACTCTTGATCTCAGGGTCGTGAGTTCAAGCCCCACATTGGGTGTAGAGATTACTTACAAAATAAAATCTTTAAAAAATAAACACAAAAAATCCCCCAAGATGGCACCTGGTTGGCTGTCGTTAGGAGTCTGCCTTCGGCTCGGGTCATGGTCCCAGGGTCCTGGGATCGAGCCCCGCATCAGGCTCTCTGCTCAGCGGGGAGCCTGCTTCCCCCTGCCCCACTCCCTCTGCTTGTGTGCCCTTTCTCGGTGTGTCTTTGTCAAATAAATAAAAAATAAAATCTTTTTTAAAAATCCCAAAAAACAGAACTACTAAAAACCAGTATAAAAAACCTGGACAAGAGAAAACATAAAGGAGAAAAAAGAAGACCCTGGCCCAGTGGGCACCAACACGGCGACACCACGTGACGGAAAGACCACAACAAGGTCACCTTTGCCTAGAGGCCCCAACCACCCCCTCCCCACCTCCCCCTCTGAGCCCCAGACCCATGGGAGGTGTGACCGGGGCAGTCTGAGGACCCCTGGCTGGACCCAGCTCCCAGCCCCGTGGACATGGCCCTCCTCGGGAAAGCCCTCACGCCCTCCTCCTGCCCCTCCGACTAGGTCCAGGGCAACCTCAGCTCTGCTACTCAAACACGGAGCTCCGTTGCCGTGAGCACGGGGCCTCCCTGGACTGGGAATGGGTGACTGTGGTCCGGCCCCAGGAAACCATGTGTGACTTGGGATGAAGGGACGCCGCTTTCCTTCAGACAGAAAGAGACAGGAAAGGTTGGGTCGGGAGCACGGAGGAGTAGGTCCCAGGTCAGCCTGAGCGCCTGCCCACCGTGCCAACACTGCTCTGCAGGAAGCAAGCTGAGAGCCCACAGAAACCCCTATGGGAGGGCATCCTGGTGACGACGGGGACTCGGAGCACCAGGGAGGACAGAGGCAGACACGAGTGCCTCCTGCGGACCCCCCCACCTCTGTTTACAGGATCCAGAAGTCAAGACTGGGGTGAATGTTCCTAAGCATCCCGGCAGCAGCCTCAAGACCCGGAGACCCTGCAGGACACCCCTCCACAGCCGGACAGCAGGGAAAGGCGGGGACACAGCCACCAATCACACGGGGGCCATTTCGCCCCAGTCCTGCCGCTACAGCCATTAGGACTGCATTAGCTGGCCGGACGTGTGTGCTACCGAGAGATGTCCCGTTGGCTGTTCCGACAGCGAGGGAACTGCTGTGGTCTTTTAGGTGTGCTCACGGCACGGTGGCTCTGTTTTCTCTCTTCTAGAGGTTTATACTGACATTTACAGATGAAATTATGTGTCTGGGATGTGCTTCAAAATCATATGGGAGGGTGCCTGCTGTCCTTGATTCTCGATTGGGTCCTGTGCCAGAAATAGCCGTGCTATGGGGTTATCACTGGAGAAGTGAATGTAATTGGAACGTATTCTATAAATTCAGTGAAACAACTGTATCTACATTACATTTCCTGACGTTGATACTTGTGTTGTGTTTGTGTCAGAGAATGCACAGATAGCAGGAAACACAGCAAAGCCTTAGGAAATCACAGGGCGAGGTGCTGCAGGCAGCCCTGGTGTCGGGGCCGCTGTGCCTAGACGAGAGAGCATAAACCGTGGGGTGGCCCCAACAGGGTGAGGGGCCATCCAGGCGGCTGGAGTCTGGATGATCGCAAGTCCCAAGGACAGAGCGAAGCTGAGGGGCCCTACAGGTCAGGAGACCGGGACGCCAGGCAGATCCAGCGACCAGAGCCAAATGTAGACACACGTGGAAGGGGGTTGAGATCAGAAGGGGTCTCCTTCAGCGCCCTGGGCTTGGGCACAGAATCCTTGCTGCTGGGGGGCATCAGGAGGTTGGCAGCTAGCTCTCAAATGCTTCAGAAGTCCCAGTAACACACACATGTGAGGGGAAGGGAGGAGAGGCTCGGGAGGAAGCAGGAAGCACGTCCGAGTCCGGTGAGCCCGGGTGAAGGCAGACCCCCCTTCTGCAAATGTGGGCTCTTTTAGAAAATAGTTAAAGCAACGGACCGCTGGGCACACAGAAGCACAAACAACCCACAAACATGTGGAAAAGGTAAAGCAGGGGGTGCCTGGGGGCTCCGGCAGTGAGGCGTCTGCCTCCCCCGCGGGCCGTGATCCCAGGTCCAGTCCTGAGTCCAGCCCGCGCTCAGCAGGGACCCTGCTTCGCCCTCGGACTCTCCCCTCACTCCTCTCTCTCTCATGAATAAGCAAAATATTTTAAAAAGGAAAGGAAAGGAAAAAGTAAAGCAGATTGAAATCTTCAGCACAATATTATTTGTGAAAAATATAGAAACAAAAAAGTGATATTCGCGCAGCAGACAGCGGCCTGTAGGGTTAGGGTTCCGGGCAAACCCACGCCCGGGGGTGTGGCCCCCTGGGGGTGAGGACACCTGTGCCTCTGGGGGGCTTTGGGGCCCTCCTGCAGCCCTCAGCGCCCCCAGCTCTGCGCCTCCCTGACCTCCGTGCCCCCCACACCGCGGCAGGCGCCACCGTCCCCTGCACCCAGTGCCCGCAGCACGGCCCGCCCCGGTACCTACGGAGGCCTCCCCGCTGCGCTCCTCCGCCGCGGCCATGCGGGCCACCTTGGAGATGATGGGGGCCACGTTGGTGGGGCCGTAGAGCTGGACCCTGGGCAGGCAGTTCTGGTAGGCCTCCACCACACCCTGGATTCCTGCGGGGGAAGGAGGGTGAGCCCGGCCCGGGGCACCCCCCACCCAGGCCCGCCTCAGGCCTTACCTTCACACTCATCGTCCTCAGGGTTGAAGTTGATGGCGAAGTCGTGGGACACCTGGGTGGACGCAGAGGCACCGTCAGCTTGGCTACCCGTCCAGGAACCCCCCCACTTCCTGGGAGAGGTAAGTTTGCAGCCCCTGGGGCCCCCGTGGGGACAGAGCCTCGTGGCGGGAGGCACCCGGGAGAGGGGGCAGGTAGCCAGCCCTCAGCCCCTACAGCCAGGGCGTCGGAGTCGCATACACCAACACAACTCCCCCGCCACCATGTTCTGCTCTTCTCCACTGGGAGATTCCAAACTCATCCCCCTTCTCCTGACAGAGACACAGACTTTTCTTGAGTTCTCCAGAGGTCACTGGTGCTAGGTGACCAAGGTCAGTCCCTCTGGCTGGAAGCTCACGGTCGCTGGGTTCCCAGTACTGGGAGGACCCAGGACAGCTTCTGCTGGGGACAAGCAGCATGGCCCAGGAGGCCCCAGCAGGGGCAGGGGGGTGGGGTCCCGGGCCCCAGGCCCTCCTACCTCATACTTGGGAGGAATTCGGGCTCCAAAGCCCAAAGCAGAAAACCTCTTGTCGCTGGAAGAGAGGCGGCCGCATCACACAGGGTCCACGGTTTCCCTGGGAGTGGGGTGCTTTGGGACGACACCCACCAGAGCCGGGACACCCACTCCACCACTTCCCCGGGTGCCCGGCCCTGCTCTGAACCACACCGGGGACACGGAGGCATGGGGCATTGAGGAAGACACCCAGCCTCCAGACAGGAACAGAGCCAACTCCAAGCCTGGGGCCAGAGCCTGGCCTCCTGTCTTTGGGACCTCAGCTATCTGCCACCCACCCCCTTACAGAGGGGTCTACCCCTCCTTGGCCTCAGTTTACTGGTCTGTCAAGTGGGCCACCCTCCATGTTTGTGTGAAGGGCGAGGGGGACCATGTGAGGAAAGGCCAGCCCCACCTCAGCACATGGGGGATTCTGAGCTTCCTCTTCTTCCTCAGGGGGCCGGACTGCCCGTGGGAATCAGCCACCCCGCCTACCGCGGCCCAGACGCCGCCAGCCTTCCTTGGGAGGGTGGATACAGCCATGATGCCTGCTCCCTGGGCCCAAAACTGAGCTGGAGGAAGGGGAGGCCGGGGAGGCCGGGGAGGCCGGGGGTGGGGGCCGCACCTGTCGTAGTCTTGGCAGATCTCCCCCACGGCCAGCAGAGCCTGGAGGTACTCGTTGGGCTGGAAGGGGTTGATGTAGTGCAGAGAGCAGCTGTTGCGGGGGTCCCCGTTGGAGGCCGTGAAGTCGATGGCCACCTGCAGAGACCCTGGCTCCTGAGCCGAGGCCCCTCCCCCTGGGGGTGGCACCCAGAATCCCCATTTGACAGGTAAGGGCGTGAGCTGCGGGAAACTGCCGGCATGAGGGCCCAGCTCTGTGATGGTGTGGAGGACAGAGGGCGACCTGGGCTGGTCATCCCAGCACACCGGGACGGCGCTTGGACCCTCAGGAGGAAACCAGCCCCCCCCCCCAGGGGACACCATCCCTGAGCCCACAGCACAGGTCCCATGGACCCACGACCCTGGGGCAGGGGTGGTGGGGGGTACCCAAGGCCAAGACCAGGCCCACCTGTCTCTGCGGCCGCCCTGCCTGGGCTGGGGTCCCCTGTGCCACCCCTGCCCCTGCCCCTGCCCCTGCTGGGACACTTCCCTTAGGCCCCTCTGGCTGCTGCTCGCCAGCGACATGAACCCACACGTCCACAAAGGAGCAAGGAGGTGACACAAAGCCTCTCCAGGCCAGGCCACTGCAGCTTGGTCTTGGGGCCTCTGGTGTTGTCGCTGGCAGGAACAAGTGTCCTTCTGCTCCCTTCTCACATGTCTTCGTGTCACTGCTTCTGGGGGGGCTGAGTCTTGCTCCAGCCCCTCCCGGGGGGAACCTCTGTGCCCAGAGCCCAGGCAGGGGTGAGTGAGCCCTCCAGACCTTGCAGAAGGGCCTTAGTCCACCCACATACGCACATGGACCCCCCATCCGTCTGCCCTGGGGACACTGGGGAGGGTGCCCAGGCTCTGCATGGCGGGGTGGGGAGTGGGGGTCCCGGGCACGCACCGTGAAGTGGATCTGACAGCCGCCCATGATGTAGTCCAGGAACGAGTGAACCCTGTAGAACTTCCAGGCAGGGGCGTCAGCAGGGCCCACCCAGGGCACCCCCCGCCCAGACGGGGCTGGATCCCCAGGCACCCACCTTCCAGGGTAGCTGCCTGGGGTGGCCTGACCCCCCGCGTCCCCCCAACTTCCCTTCTCAGACTCCTCCTGCCCTCCATCCCTCCCCCAAGGACTGGAGACCCTGGGTCTCTGGGGTTGGGGGCCTTTGAGGGTCCATCTGATAAGGGGGACTCCCAGGGAAAGCGTGCCCCTGCCTGTTGGCTCTCTGCAGAGTTTAGATAGGTGCAGGTCCCTGACCTACGGGGGGTGAGTGGGGGCCGCAGCTCACCTTCAGGTCTGCCAAGATCACCACCCCGGAGTTCTTGTAATGACGCTTCTTCTGCTTGTACTTGGCGTTCACACAGTCCCACTGGGCCTGGGGGACAGGGATAGGCAGAGACACCCCCCCAGAGCACCAGTACCCAACACCCACCGCGAGGGGGCAGGGGGCCTCAAAACCCCAACCCTGGACAGCGTTTTTCCAGCGGTGACAAGGTGACTGATGTCCCCGTCTGGCCACCTGGCCGGCGTGGTGGTCAGTCTTCTCAGGGCCAGCGCTCTGCCTGCCCACATGGCTCCTCCCCAAGAACCTTTTGCCAACTGGCACTTTTACCCAGTTTCCACCCTGTTCTCAGGCAGGGGGGAGGAGGGGGCCCGGCTCACCTGGTGCTCCCGGAAAGCTTTCTGCATCTCCTCAAAGGTGGTGGAGAACTCCCCGATGAAATCGTGCTTTCCGCGGGAGTCATGATCCCAGACGAGACACTGGGGAGCCCAGGACCCTCAGCCCGCCTGCCCGCCAGGGCCCCCTGCAGCAGCCCCCCCCAAGCCCCCCCCACCCGGCCCGCAGGCCCCACCTTCAGAGGCCGCGTCTCCTCGCAGCAGCAGAGGTTGCACAGGGACACCTTGAAGGGCTCCCACACGGGGCTGAGGTCGTTCTTCACCACCTGGGGACGGGCGGGGGGCAGGCTGACGGGTGCTGCTCCCGAAACCACCTCCAGAGCGTCCCACATTCCTGGGCCACCTGGAACCCCTGCTCTTTAAATAGCCTCCTTTTTTTTTTCCTTAAACACAGATTAATTTATCTCAAGAGGAAACCGTGTCTCACTGCTCTAACCTCACCTGCAAGCAGGACAAGGAAACACAGCTGTGGGTTCCAGCGACAGGCCTGGTCTGGGGCTCCCTGCTGGGGGGGAGGTGGACGCTGGGAGGGCACGGGGGAGGGACTGGGCTGGCTCCTGGCCCTGTCCTCGCGTTCCTGTCCCCAGAGCACTGCAGTGGACGTCAGGGAGCCCTCACCTCCGTCCTGTACACCAGCTGCTCGCTCTGATCGTCGTTGACCCGGTAAAGCTCCAGGAAGGGGTCTGACTTGCTGAAGAGGTCCTGAAGACGCGGGGGCCATGCTCATTGAACGGACCGGGAGCAGCCTCGGCCCGGCTCTGCCGCTTCCCCGCCTGCTCTCCACCCCCACGGTGCCTCCACCTCCTAGGCTATGAAATGAGGGCAGGAGCCTCTCGGAGGGAACTGAGGCCTTGCCCTCCCCTCTCGAGCCTTCACTGGCTCCCCAGTACCCTTCCCAGAACTCTCAGTCCTAGGCCCACCCTCTCTCCGGCCAAGCTAAACGCCCTCAGCTGCTGTCCTCGCTCCTCGTCCCCAGGCTCCAATCTCCCAGGCCAGGGGAGGCAGCAGGAGGCGTCTTCCAGCAGGTCAGACCCTGGCCCGTGGGCTCCCACCCCATGGGAGAGTCGGCAGAGTCAGGCTCAGAGCCCGTCCCTCCACTGTCTGGATGGCAGCCTCCCCGCGCACGTGACCCCATCGTTGAACAGAGATTTCAGGAAGGGGCCCAGCCCTCAGGAAGAACTCAGCTATGAGCCAGGGGCAGGGACAGCAGGGACAGGAGCAGCCTGCCCAGGGCCCCTCCCGGCTCCCAGCAAAGCTTCTTTCCCTGAGGCTGATCTGTCTGGAGAGGCTCTGAAGGGGGATCGTGGAGCTAGGGCTGGGCTGTCATCCCGGCCAACCCTAGCCCGGGCGCCCAGCACGCACCTTGTCGTCCAGCTTCCGGGCCCTGAAGGACAGCTCCACGTACCCGTTGTTCCCGGAGATGTCCTCCGCGATCACCTGGCGAGGGAAGCCAGAGCGACGTGGAGCTCCGGGACCTCCGAAGGCAGCCTGGGGCCTTGACCCTCCCTCTTCCAGGATGCGCCTCCCCAAGCCAGGAGCAGGAAGGAGGGGGTGTGCGGGGGGCAGTGGCCGGGGTGGGGGGGGGCGGGCAGCCTCACCGTGATGGTGGACTTGCCGGCGTTCCGGCCGAACTTGAGCAGCAGTGCACGGGTCATCTTTTTCTGGGCCACAATCTGGAAGTCAGAACAGTCAGGGAGGGGTCAGCTCCTGCCCCCTGGGGACCCTGACCCTGCCTTCAGTTGCCCTGGGCAGCCCGGCTCAGCCAAACCTAAGCCCCAGGGCCCCACAGCCCTGGGCCCTCTCTGGAGACGCTTGGCCACCTGATGGATGTCCCTCGGTGCGGCTGTGACCCCCGGCTCAGTTGGGGGCCCTCTGGTCCACGGCTTCCAGAGCCCACCCGTGGCCCATGCACTGGGGGAGGACGAGGCAGAAGCAGCTCCCGCACCCCAGGCCGGACGTGCGCCCGGTTCCTCCGCGGCCCCTGCTGGTCCCCAGGCGGGAGGTGCTTCAAGCCCCTGAGCACCGTGAGGCCAAGGGGGTTCCCGGGCCTGCCCTGAGCTTCCCGGCTGCGCGGAAGGTGGCAGAGGGCTCGAGAGCGAGAACGGGGACACCAAGCCGGAGCTCCCCACCACCCCGCGAGTTCACACAGACAGTGCTGCTCCCTGAGCTTGGCCGGAGCTCCCCACCACCCCGCGAGTTCACACAGACAGTGCTGCTCCCTGAGCTTGGCCGGAGCTCCCCACCACCCCGCGAGTTCACACAGACAGTGCTGCTCCCTGAGCTTGGCCGGAGCTCCCCACCACCCCGCGAGTTCACACAGACAGTGCTGCTCCCTGGACATCCGTGGGGCTCACCCTCCCTGTGGGCCCGTCCCCACCCCTGCCCACCTGGGCCTCCGCCTCCTCGTCGCCGGGCCCTCATTCGGACCCACAGAGCCCTAGCCGGGGCCGGTGAGCTGACCCCCAGAATCTGTGTCCGGCGCTCAGGGGGGTGGGCGCCCTGGTCTGCAGAAGGGGTCGGTCGGCGAGGACAGCCCCTCACAGCCCCCAAAGGCTCCTGACTTGGTAGGGACTCCCCCCACCGCTGGCCCGGGAAGACCTGTCACCGTGGTGACCGAACGCTGCCCCCCGCGGCACTCACCTAGCCCCAGGTCTGTGGGAGCGGAGCTGAGTCCGCACAGCAGACAGGATATTCCCATATTCCCAACCCTCACACGCTCGTGGGGCTGCCAGCTCCCAGCTCCCAGCTCCCCAGCACGAGCATATGGGACCCTTCCCTGCCCCAGCGGCGGCGGCCCACACAGGCTAAGGGGTGGGAGGGGGAGGGAGGCCACGACCCGAGCCTCCTGGGCTCTACCACTGGTAGGCTCCACTTCTGGGTCTAACCTATGAGGAAAAGCAGGATGGCTGGTTTGTGAACCCGTTAAGGTCCATCAGCGCTTTCTTCTCTGTCCCCAACCACCCCAAGGTGGGCCGATGCCGGGAGTTGCAGGCAGAGCTCAGCGACGTGCTCCAGGTCCTGGATTTACAGGCAGGGGCCATACCTCGAGCCCTGATGGCAGCCGGCCCGGCGAGTCCGCGGATGGTCGGCTCCAAGGAGCTTCTCAGTGTCTAAAGTAAAGTTCCCCTGTCTAGGTAGACAGTGTGCCCATACCTGCTTTCTGCGTGTCCAAGCACGCTCTGTACCCTCATCTGTGGGCCTGTGCCCATGTGTGCATGTATGTCTGTGCACACATGGCAACACACGAGTGTCTACGCCTGTGTCTGGGGTGTGCACTATCTTCTCCCATGCTCAAGAAGTGCAGGTGGGAAGCCACCAGCGGGGGAGTCCTGCTCTGCTGACGTGCCCGCCCTTAATCTCAGTGCTGTCATCTGTAAAATGGGGGACCAGCTCCGAACCAGACAGCAACGGGGATGAGTCACGCAGACATCATGTTGGGTAAAAGAAACCGGATGCAAATGGGAACACACCGTGTGCTTCATGAACAGGAAGTTCTAGAACAGGCCAGGCTTGCAAGAGTTGGCTGGAGATGAGGGGGGTGGGGGTGGGGTTAAGACATCTCCCGTGGGAGCTGTGCCATCTCCCGTAGGCACACAGGTACCTACACTGGTTGGCACCCACCGTGAGCTCTGCACCCAGGACTGCACATCAGTCACACTGGAAGGGGAAGCACCATCCCTCACGAGCCGAGGGGGAGGGAGGCGGCTGGACGAGGCCGGCACATAGCTGGCCAGCCAGTGCCCTCCTGCGCTGCTAAGGGAAGAGCTATGGGACAGGACATCATCCCAGGGCCACAAACGGCGTCCCTCTGTCCCTCTGGGGACAGCAGCCCTCGACGGGCCGGTCCGTCTGCCGCAGGGAGAGACAAGGGTGCTTTCACGCGGCAACGTGGAAGGGCCAACTCAGGTCACGAAAGTGGAGAAAGCCAGTGCAGAACAGTATGTAGTTTGTGTTGTTAAAACACACACACACGGAGAGAAAAAATACACCCATTTCCTCACGTGAGAGCACAGAACCCGGGGACAGGCAAGAGGCAGGAGTTTCATCCACGGCTTTCCAGAGGTTGGATTACAGGACTGCTTTACCAGTTCAAAATTACATAAGTTTAAAACTCACTAATAAGGGATTTTTAAGAGCAGGCACTCTGGAGACTGGCAGAGCGGAACGTTCATCCCAGAGGGAGCTCCGAGGTACCGTGGTCGGCTCTCAGTCAGGCCGTCCCCGTGCTGCCTCCCGCCAGCCCTCAGCGCTGGCCCGGGTACGCCTCCCCCAACCCGGGCCTCTCCTCCTGAGGGGACAGGTGCCCACCTGTCCCAAGGTGCACTCCATGCCCCCCAGGAAGTCATCATCCTGACAGCCAAGGCTGCAGGGTCCGTGGGTGTCATAGACCTCGAAGCGTAGCTTCTGGACCTCCTCGAAGTAGTAGTCGAGCGTGAAGACCTTGGAGAACACGGGGTGCAGGCTGCTTCTGACGACCTCCGTTCTGTCCACCTGCAGACAGCCCCGGCTGAGCAGGCCCCTCAGGAGCGCTGTGCCCCATGCACTCCCCGGGCCCTGGGCACCCGGCTCGGACCCACCTGCCCTCGTGTGTTTCTGGCGAACTCGAGTGCAGGCCAGGCCCTGGGGAGACACCCCTCCCCACCAACCCACACTCCAATCCTCAGGATTTCAGCTGCTGCGGGGCTGCCGGGAGCCTCAAGCACCCCCACCCTGAAAGAAAGGCCCTCAGCCCTCGCGAGACCTAGGCTGCAGCTTCTCTGCCTCTGCTTATGTCGGGCCCACCACAGCCCACTCTTTCCCTGTCACAGTTAGGGAAACTGAGGCTCAGAGAGGGAACGCATCCTGTGCAAAAGCAGTGCAAGTGAGGAACACCGTTGGCTTAGAATCCTGGGCCGGGCGAACCCTAAGTGGAGCTCTCCCCAACTAGGTAGACTGGGAGACTGGGGCAGGGTACACGTCCCCCTGGGTTCAGCTCTCTCCTCCACCTGAGGCCCCCCTACACCCCTAAAGCACAATCCAGGCAGGGGAGGTAGATTTGCCATCCTCCAGGATCCGCAAACTCCCACACCATCAGACGGAGGGTCTGGGTGGACCACGTCCCCTCCAGGAACATCAGCACTCGGGCTCAGACAATACAAGCCCCCCTCACAGAGCCTCCCAATGTCCCCATCACCACAAACACACTGGGCTGTGGTGGCCCTTCCCTTCCTAGTTTGATGACCTTTAGGGTTCAGTCCCAGGAGGCTGCCGGTCAGGAGAAGGCAAGGAACAGTGCAAGGTCACAGCCCGTGGGGGAGCAGAGCGGGTCTGGGGCGGGCCGCCCATGGAGCCTCCCGGACTCTGTGCCCCTCACAGGCCGGGGCCCAGCCTGTCTGCCGCCCCCTGCCAGGTCTCCAGCAGGGACCACCGGGGGCTCCCCCTCCCCCTCTGCCCCACCACCCCACCCAGGCCCCCCTGCACTGCCACCACAGCCAGCCTGGGGAGGGATGCCTCAGTTCCACCACAGCTTCAACCCAGCCTCTCCCGCCCAGGTCAGGCACTTCTCGACCTTTCCAGGTGAGGCACAGGTCTCGCTGAGAGCACTTGGCACGGCCTAGAGTACCCTGAGCTATGGCCATGACAGGCCCACAGGAAGGGCGGGGCTGAGGCGTGACAAGGGGCGGCGGGCTGCGCAGGCACCCCGGCGACCCCCGGACCCGAGAGTTTCAGAGGGAGAAACAGGTCGCGGAGCTCACAAACCAGACCCCAGCTGTCCCATCCTGGCCACAAGTGCTGGGCTGAGCCTGGAGGCTCGTGCTAGCATCAGCCACAAGAGCCCACAAGAGCACCGGCCAGCCACAGGCTGGGAGCCCCCCAGGGCTGGTGAGATACCAAGTCTGCAGCTCGCCAGTGCCCAGCCTCAGCCAGCCGCTCCCCTGACCCAGCAGCCCTGCCTGGTCCTCCTCGCTCCCACTCAGGGTTCCGAGGGGTGGGTGCCTCCGCCTGGTGGGTGAGGACCCGGAGAGCAGGGGCCCCCAGGCATCCCCCATCGGGCACACCACGCTCTCCAGCTCCCCCCACTCCCTTCTGCCGGCCTTAGTCAAGCCCCCTGCCAGCACCTCAAGCCTGGGAGCCTCACTCCAGCACCCAACCCCCACCTGGGGGCCTGCCCCTGTCCCCGGGGTTGCTGCTCCCTCTCTCTACCTGGGGCTCCTCTCCATGGCCTCCAGTCCAGCCCCCCCAACTCCTGGACACCGATACCTAGACCTCGGAACCCCAGCCCGACCCTGCCCTGCACCCTGCCCACCTCCTCTCTGGGTCCCCACTCAGCACCTGCGGGAGGGGGGACCCGGGCGCCCCCCCCCCCCCGCCCCTACCTGCACCCACTGGCTCTGGGACTGCAGCAGCAGCACCACGCTGGGGTCGGACTTGGTGAGCGGGTCGCGGTCCAGCAGGTGCCGGCAGCTGAGCCGCAGCTCCACCTTGGAGGCGCGGGGCGCGGGCAGCACTCCGGGGGGCGCCGCCGCCCTGCGCTCCGGGCCCGCGCTCATGCTCCCGGCGCCGCGCTCAGGGGCCCGGCCGGGCGCGCTGAGGGGCCGCTGCCGGTGCGCACCGCCGCCGCGTCGGGAGCGCTGGCCGGGCCAGGCGTGGCCGCGCTTCCCCGCGCCGCCGCCACACGTGGCTCCCGCGGCCGCCGCCACGCGGGGACTGCAGAAGGGTGGCCGGGGAGGGGGGACAGGGGAGGGGACGGTGGAAGGGGCGAAGCCCGGGAGGGGCGGGCAGAGGAGCGAGAGCCGGGGAGGGGCGGGGCCCGGGAGGGGCGGGCGCGGGGCGGTCTGCGCGGGGCCGGGGCGGCTCTCCGTCGGCGTCGCCCCTCGGGGCTGCCCGGCTTTGGCAGGGCTCCAAGTCCCCCACCCGCGGAAGCTGGGGCCGAGAGGCTTGGGGCGGGCCCAGGCAGACCCTCCCGGGCTGTACGAGCCCTGCCGGCCCTCTGGGCAGCCTCAGCGCCCCTCCCCGGGGTGCCCCCGGGCCGGGGAGTGGCCGTGCAGAGCCGCCAGGCCCGTTGGCGATTTGAGGGGGCCACTGGACCCCCAGTTCAGCACCAAATCCCCGTGTGCCTCCCCAATTCTCTTGGAACCAGTCTCGAGGGGCCGTTTGGTCAATCAACAAGCGTTTCACAGGCGCCTGCTGTGGGCCAGGCTCCCCAGCGCGGGCTGGGGACAGCCCTGCCTGTCCTGGGTCGGAATCCGACCTGGAAGCCCTGGGGGCTCTGCCGCACCTATCCCAGCACTCAGATGGGTGACAGGCCTGGGCTCCGTGGAGGGGGACCCCAGATTCTCCCCAGGCCCTAGACAAGCGGCAGTGGAAGCTGAGTGGAAGAGGAGGTGTTAACAGAGGGAGAAGCCACCTTCCAGCCCATTCTCTTTGTCAGCGTTTGCGGAAAAATAGGGCACAGTCCTGGCCGAAAGCCATAGGGGGAGGGGGACGAGAGGATGTTTGAGGGGAGGGGGAGGGGCCCGAGGACCAGGGCAGCAGAGACAGGCTCGCTGGTGTGCCGGGGTCTGTGCCCTTGGGCCGATCAGGGCTCAGCCCTGGCCTCCAGGACTGCAGAAGAAGATTCTGGGGTCAGGACAGGTGTGCCCCCCCAACCTTGCCCAGCGGGTGTCAAGCAGCCAGGGGTCCCTCCGCGGCCTCTGCCGGGCAGCACCCCTGGTGGTGAGAGGCTGGGACTGAACCCCAGGCGCACCCCGAAGGCAAAGACCCTGAGCCCCGTTTGCAGAAACAGAAAATCCTTGCAGCCTGGCTGAGTCGGTTGGACTCCAGCACGGATAAAGAGGCAAGGAGCAATGCGACATCCAGAGGGACATGAAGCCACTCAATGCCCCCGTACTCTGCCTCATCCAGCCTCTGGGTCGCTCCTTCTCCGAAGCCGTGGAAACCAGCCGTTAGGGCTAGCTACTCTGTTGAGACCACCTGGAGCCCCTCTGGGCCTCCTAGCCCCGCATTCTTCCAAGCCCCAGCTTCCCAGAACTGGGGAGTCAGAGTGTCCAGCCTACTGGCCATGCCTGTGGCTTGTGGACATGAGTCTTGGGCTTGCAGACCCCAGCCTCGCAGAGCTGGCTTCTCCAGGACTCCTGCCCTACTGGCGCCCTGGGAGACACTCCTTAGCCTCTGTGAGCTTCCACGCGGGGAAGAGTGCAGCAGTAGGGGCCGGGGCTGGGCACGGCGGGCCACCAGCCCCACACAGGCCGGCCTCGCATCTCCAGCAAGACTCAGGGTGTCCGCTGCCTGGCTCCTTGGTCGGCCAGGCCTCAGGGGCTTTCCGATGAAGGCTGCCCCCCCCACCCCACCCAGCTCAGCTTCCAGTTACTCTGCCATTGGTTGACACAAACACCTGTGTCACCTGCCCTCCGCCACCCACGCCCCGTGCCCACCGCAGCAGCGTAAGTCACACGGTGCTCACCATAGCCCCATGTCACACATGAGGAGAGGAACACCCCAAAGCCCAATCACCTGGCCCAGGACACTCAGCTGCCTGGGAGGGACGCAGTCACACTCGCAGCACTGCGGTCAGTAATGGTGACATTTCCACGGACGGGCAGAGAGGAACGAGAACCCAGAGTTGGGGAGTTCAAGCGTCTGCGGTCCAGAGATCGGACGGACCCACTGGGTCTCCAACCACAGACTCCCAGGATGTGGCTGCCTCCCCAAGGTGACCCAGGGCCTTGGCTCCAGAAAACACTGATGGAAAGAAACCACAGAAGAAAAAGCCAGATTTCCTGTAATGCTGGTCAGTGAGGCCTGGGCCAGTGTGGCCTCCGTGGGTCCCCAGAGTAGGCAGCCAGGTGGTAGGCCTCCTCGCTCACCCACCCAGAGCTCAAGGGCCCCGGGGACAAGGGAGGCCCGGGGAGGTGGGGGAGGAGTCCCGCAGCCGGACGTGGGAATGAGACCCCGTTCATATATGTTGTTACTTTTGCCATCCAGCAACTAAGAGCGTGTGTTCCTTGTTGAAAACTGACAGAGTGCAGGAACGCGTAGAAATGAGAACTGCAGCACCCGGGCACGGACAGGACTCACATTTTGATGTGGGTCCCTCCAGGCTTCTCCCCAGGCAAATCTGTTTGTGTTACTTCTCAGATTTGCCTCCAGCGGCTGAGTCCTCGCCACCCCTGGATGGTCAGACCCGTCCAGCCCGAGGGCCTCACCTGCCCCCCCGTCACGGCTGGGACCCCAGCGCCTCCCACAGGCTCCTTGCATACGTGCTGAGTGAGCTTGTTGGGCAAATGAGCTCTGCTGCGTAACTGGTTTCTTTCTTCTATTGTTAACAACACCTCACGGCATTCTTCCGTGCCACAGACCGAATCTTTGTGTCTCCCAAATCCATGTGCTGAAACCCTAACCCCAACGCTCTGGAGGGAGGAGTGGGCCTTCGGGAGGTGTTGGTGGGGGCTTATGAACGGAATTCGTGTTCACGGAGTGCCCTTGCCCCTTCCACCCAAGGACGCGGCAAGTGGAGACGGCGGAGCGTGCCGGCACCTCGCCCCTGGGCTTCCGGCCTCCTGGTCTGTGAGAGATTAGTGTCTGCTGGTCAAACAGACGGACGCTGTCCCTCAGGACAAGCAGGCCCACGGCAGGACCCTGGGGAGCTTCAGTCCCCCAGGTCCCCCAGATCTGGCGGCCGCCTGCTTGGTAAATACAGTTTAATTGGAACACAGTCAGGCCTGTCGGTTCCCATGTTTTCTTTTTTTTTTTTTTTACAGATTTTATTTAGTTGACAGATAGAGATCACACGTAGGCAGAGAGGCAGGCAGAGAGAGAAGGAAGCAGGCTCCCCGCTGAGCAGAGAGCCCGATTTGGGGCTCGATCCCAGGACCGCGGGATCATGACCCGAGCTGAAGGCAGAGGCTTTAACCCACCGAGCCACCCAGGCGCCCCGGTTCCCATATTTTCTGTGGCCGATGCTGCTCCCAGACCAGAGCTCAGATGCTCTGACAAAGTCTGAAGTACTCACTCGCTGTTCCTTTAAGAAAAGGTTCACCAAGCCCTGGTCCGGCCACATCAGTGTGAGGTCACCCTGCTCCCACTGCCTCACCCCTGTCGCTGGCTAACCCAGCACCAGCCAGCCAGCCTTGGTCCCAGCTGATCGAAACAACCATTCCTAGTGGGTTTGACTCACTCCCATTTGGCTCTTGTGATGCTTCCAAATCGTGAATTTTTAGAACAACAAGGAAGCATCCTTGCTTTGGTTGACCAGCATTTCAAGCCCCAGTGGCCTCTTGCAGCCGATTCCTACAGCCCTCCCTGAGCTCTGGGCCCTCGCCCCCACAGCTCTGGCCTCGAGCACATTCCAGAAACGCTCAGTGCTTTTGTCCCCCAAGCTGGGAAGTGGAGACAAGAGCAGAGAGTCACCTCCCGGCGGTGCGTGTGGGACGGGGCAGTGGGGAGAGGCAGCCTGCCGCACCCCTCCACCGTGGTCCAGCTCCTCGTGGGGCAAAGCCGGGACCTTGTTTGGGAAGGCCTGTGGACAATGTAGAAACTGTAGGAGAAGGGGTGTTGGGGGGGAGCCAACAGGATTTTCAGAAAGGAAACGAGTTTCATGCCTGACGGTGCTTCTTCCTGTAAGCCGGTTGCAAACCAACCCTCTCCCTTTGTTCTTTCCTCGCAAGAAATGCTATTTTATCTCAGAACATCTGCAACCTTCTCGACTGCATCGTTTTCCTACAGGATTTGCCATTTGCCTCACTTTAGAAATCAGACCGTCACTCCCAGGGCCACCCTGACTGGAACGACCCATGCCTGTGGTCATGGCTGGGCCTCGGACCCGCGGCCACCTGTCATCCCCGCGTCGGAGAGCCGGGACTGAGGCAGGGCGCTGGGGCTCTCCTCCCTCACTCCACAGACCTGCACACACAGGTCACACACGCACACACACACGACATGGACGCACACACAGACCTCCCTGAACACAAGCGCGGTCAGACACGAGGGGTGCTGATAGGACCCCTTCTCACTCCAAGGGAACTGTGTCCCCTATCTGGGAGCCTTCTCACATGCAGTCTCTGGCTGCTGTTCCCTCCAGCCCTTCGTTCCTGCCAGGCCCGTGATGTCATCTGTTTTATCAATGATAAGACCATGGCTCAGAGAGAGTGACACCTTGGCTGAGGTCACACAGCAGGGACAGAGCTAGAATTCAACTTGAACCCTTCAACTCTGCTCAGAACGCGGTACTCAAGCCTTCTTTGCCCATCCTGGCCCCCGAGTGTGTCTCAGTAGCTTTGCAGTTCCCCCACCCCCGAAAAGTCACAGCCAGCTGTGAGGGCACTTGGCCACCTGAGCCCCCTCTGCTATCAGCGGAGTCTGACAGAGCGGCCAGGACGTCTGCCTGGGGCCACCGTCCAGATGCCATCCAGAACCAGCTGTCACCCTCCTGGGCTTCCTAGACCCAGGAGACCTTCTGTGCTGCAGGCTGGCCCTGGGGACCCCAGCAGCCTGCCTCCTCGGAGCAGGTGATCTGGAGGGGCAGGAGGAGGTTGGGAGAGAGAGAGAAACCACAAGGAGCCACCGCAGCTTTGTGTCTGTGTAATGTAACCTCAACCTGGCGTTCGCTTTTGTTCTCTTCAAGTAGAAGCCGCTGGGGCCAACGCACACCGAAGGGGCGGCATGAGACCAGCGCCTGGCCGTCAGCGGGCGGGACCACGGGGCCGGAGCAGGAGCAGGAGGCCATGAGGACACAGCCGCCCGCAGGGGCCTGGTGGGGGTGACAGCCGCGTGGGTCAGGGCGGCAGGCAGGGTCTCCAGGGCTGGCGTCTCCAGCAGACGGACGTCCTGGTTTTCTTCCCGCGTGACTCACTGGGGGCTTTTGATGATATTCTCGGAGCAAGCTGCCTGGACGGCGCTTTTACACCGTGGCCATATCCTGTCCCTTTCATCACTGACCCCGTTTTGCCTTCTCCTCCCCAGCAAGCATCCCCCTTTCTGGGGAGATTTTCAGAAGGGCAGGAACTAACCAGCTGCCATTATGCTGCATTCCAACTGGCCCCCCAGCATCTGGAATCGGGGGTCACTCTGCCCCTGTGGAAACAGGTGTGAAAAGGAGGGGGCCCTGCCGCTGAGGGCGGGGAGCCAGGGCGAGCAACACACTTTCCCTGCCCCTGTGCCCCCCCTCGCCCCCCCCCCCCCCAGCAACCCGGTGCCCCGGCCCTCGGCATTCTGGGGAAGCAGCCCTGAGGAGTTGTACGCCGAAGCGGGGGACCCACTCAGAGCCTTTCCCAGGAGCGGGATCTGGAGAAGATTCTGGAAGGCCAAGTCCCTCTTCTTATGCCGATGGCCCTTCTCCAGGCCCTGGCCCTCCGGACAGTCCTCCTGCAGCCCGGCCGCAGCCGGTTGGTCCTCGCTGGCAGCCCCGGGGCCCGCTTCGGCTGCACTTCGGGTCAGCCCTTCCCCAAGCCCAGACCTTTACCTCTGCTGTGTTCTGGCTTCTCGTTCAGCTGTGAGGAGTCACTCAGCGGCATCCTACGGGTGCCCCCGGGGCCCACACGCAGTAGGTGCTCAGTGTGTGCCCTGCGCGCCTCCTTCCTGTCCCAGGCCTGTGTGGAGGACACGTCAGTGGAGAAAGAGGAGCTGCTGGCCCCTGTCAGCAGGGGCTCTGAGCCTGCCCCTTCTTTTCAGTTTTCTTTGTTAGCGAGAGCAGAGGGACAGAGAGAAGCTGAGCCGAGCCCGATGTGGGCTCGATCCTGGCACCCTGGGAACGAAAACGAACGGAGCCCCCCAGGGGCCTCCTTATTTTCATCACTGATGTCCGCTCCCAGCGACCTGTGAGGAGACACGTGCCTGGGGCACTGCAGTGAGGGGAGTGGGGGTCGGCCAGAGCCTGTGTCTGCAGACCCTCGAGAACGGAAACCCTGGGAAGGCGAGTGTGCGCACCATCGCTTTGGCTGTTTGCAGCGGGCCCTGCAGCCTGGGACCGTGCCTGGCACACAGCGCGTGCTGAAGAAGTACTGAATCAATGTTCTCCCTCACCTGTTGTCCTTACAGGACTCCTTCCACATCACTTTTTTTTTTTTAATGGTTTTGTTTTTTTTTTAAAAGATTTTATTAATTTATTTGACAGAGAGAAAGATCACAAGTAGGCGGAGAGTCAGGCAGAGAGAGAGGAGGAAGCAGGCTCCCGCTGAGCAAAGAGCCCGATGCGGGGCTCGATCCCAGGACACTGAGATCATGACCCGAGCCGAAGGCAGCGGCTCAATCCACTGAGCCACCCAGGCGCCCCTTTTTAATGGTTTTTATTTATTTATTTGACAGACAGAGATCACAAGTAGGCCGAGAGGCAGGCAGAGAGAGAGGGGGAAGCAGGCTCCCTGCTGAGCAGAGAGCCCGATGCGGGACTCGATCCCAGGACCCCGAGATCACGACCTGAATCGAAGGCAGAGGCTCAACCCACTGAGCCCCCCAGACTCCCCAACATATCACTTTCTACTGTTCCTGGCCTAGCCGCCCAGTACCTGGCCCGTCATTGGGCTCTGCTTGCTTTTCGTGGCTCGGGACCATCCACCTACTGTGGTTCCTAGTGCTCACTTGGCACTCGGTGCTTGTTGGCGGGAAGTGCGCAGATGCCTAGCGCCTGGCAGGCCCAGAGCCAGACCGGGTCAGCAAGCTCAGCTGACTCTGGCCGAGGGAGCCACCAAGGACCGAACACTGGGAACTCCTACAATGGGTGGGGTGACACCCCACACCCACGGTGAGGATGCGAGGCCGCCTCACCAGGGATGGGACCCAGCTGGGGACGGGGCCAGGCCCTGCAACGTGTGGAGCATGGCCACGTGGCCAGGCAGTGCAGCGATGGAGGCAGGGAGGAAGGCGCCCTCGGCTCCTACAAAAGACCAGAGTTCCACCTGCACAAGACTCAACAGTGAAGTCCCAGGGGGCATTCTGATGCTGAAGGTCCAAACAAGAGTAAGCAGCATCCACTATAAAGGCCAAGCTGTGGTCTTCCTACTACACCACACCGTCCCCTAAAGACAGCACCCCAGGCCCTCAAGATATAAGCAGGACTCAGGGAGTCTCACTCGGTGGAGTATCTGACTCTTGATTGATCGCAAGGTCATGAGTTTGATCCCCAGTGGGTGAATTGGATTTAAAAAAAAAAGATACAAACAAGACTCAAAAGTAAAAGAATAAACTGGAAAAGTATCTGTCCACATATGACAGATGACATGTTTCCTTAATATGCAAAAAGCTGCTGCAATTCAAGAAAATGACAAATATTCACAATAGAAAAATGGGGGTGCCTGGGTGGTTCAGTCGGTTAAAGCTTCTGTCTTCGGCTCAGGTCACGATCCTGGGGTCCCGGGATCGAGCCCTGCATTGGGCTCTCTAGCCGGCTTCCCCCTCTCTCTCTGCCTGCCTGCCTGTCTGTCAAATAAATAAATAAAAATCTTTTTAAAAATGGACAAAAGATTTGACAGATGAATCACAGAATAAGATGAGAAGAAGGCCCGGCTTCACAAACAAACAAAAAATGCAAGTTAAAACAGCACCATTCCAGGGCACCTAAAGTGGTTGATTCAGTGAAGCATCTGCCTTTGGCTCAGGACATGATCTCAGGGTGCTGGAATGGAGCCGTGCCGGGCCCCTGCTGGACGGCAGGCCTGCTTCTCCCTGTCTCTCTGCTCTCTCCACGCCACCCACCCTACCGCTCATGTGCTCTCTCAAATAAAACCCTTAAACACAAAAGCAGCAGCATTCCAGGGTTCCCCAAATGTCACCCACCACTTCCCGGGGTCCTCTGTAGACGCGGTAGAGAAGTGAGAAAGACCTGGTGGACAGGCACAGCACGGTGTGGCGCGGGATTCCGGGTGCTTCTGACTATTTAAGTCATCTCTGCGCCCCGTGTGGGGCTCGAACCCATGGCGCACGACGCACTCTTCTGAAGGAGCCATCCAGGTGCTCCCCCATTTTTCATAAAAACAAAAGCCTCCTCAAAAAGCAAAACAAAACAAAAGGCCCACAAGACTTATTTACTTATTTTAGAGAGAGAGCAAGAGCACAAGACGGGCAGGAGAGGGGCAGAATCCCAAGCTGACGTGGGGCCCCATCTCACGACCAGAGATCATGACCTGAGCTGAAGTGCTTCACCGACAGCACCACGCGGGCGTCCCAAGGCCCAGGTGTTCGCAGGAGAACGTAACTTCACAGAAACCGCCCTGGGCAGGCGCTCGAGTCACTCCAGGAGCCTGGAGGGCAGAGGCGGGAAAGGGTGCTCTTCTGTTGAGGGTTTTCCCTTTTCAACGAAGAGCACACATTTTTTTTTTATGACTTAAAGAAAGACACCATCACAGAGAACGTGGCGGTACAACTCCCTACGCAAACACAGCATGTGGGGCAGGAGAAGAGCCCCCGCACGCGCCCCGTCTGCTCTCTGGGCCCGGCTCGGCGGAGTCAAGGAAAAGACTACAGAACCGAAAACAGCTGAGGTTTTCCTCCTAAATTACAGCAGTTTCAAGCAAGTGGACATGGATGTTAATTTTAACCCCCCCTTTTTTTTTTAAGATTTTATTCATTTATTTGACAGACAGAGATCACAAGCAGGCAGAGAGGCAGTCAGAGAGAGAGGAGGAAGCAGGCTCCCTGCTGAGCAGAGCCCGACGTGGGGCTCGATCCCAGGACCCTGAGATCATGACCTGAACTGAAGGCAGAGGCTTAACCCACTGAGCCCCCCAGGTGCCCTTAACCAACTGTAGATATTTAACAAAGCAACTATATGGTACAGATTCAAAAGCAACTGGTCCCGGGAGGGGCACCGTCCACATACCTTCTCTCCAGATTGAGAAATACTGTACGATAACTTTAAGATAATCAACAAAGGAAAGGCAGCTCGGGAAGATTACAGAAGAACCCCAATGTCACAAGAAAAAGAAGAAAAATATCGGGCTCCTTGCTCGACAGGGAGCCTGCTTCTGCCGCTGCCCGCCTTTCTGTCTGCCTGGGCTCGCTCTCTCTCCCTCTGTCTCTGACAAATAAATAAAATCTTTAAAAAACATAAAAAAAAAAGAAAAATAAACTATAAACTGAGAAAAAATATTTGCAATTCCTATCAGAGCAAGCCGGATCTGAAAACAAGCCAAGAGGTGAACGGGCCTGGGGGCCACTGGTGGGAGGCTGCTGCCCGAGCGCCCCTGCTGGACACTGTGGGTATTGCTAGCAACACCTAAGCACCCACTTTGGGAACCTGACCCCCAAATACACCTGCAACCTCCAAATGACTGCCTGACCCCCCGCCCACTTCTCCAAGGGGCAATGGCCACATACAGAGCCCAGCCTGCCGGTGGGATTCCACCCAGGGCAGAGAGAGAGAAAGGAAAATAGTGCCCGTCCCGGGGTTGGTTTTCCAATTAACCACCCGCACAGGTAAAGGCCAACCACAGCTGTGGTCCCCGCTCAGGGGTGACTCAGCGGAGGTCTTGGTGGATGGACTCCAGTTCCTCGCCCAGAGAGGACGGAGGCCTTCTTTTCTCGTTGCTCTGTGGCATCAGGGGCCGCTCCCTTGAGGCGGCGTCGGGAGCTCCTCTCTTGGGAGTTCTGCCCACACTGGAGGGAAAATCCTCCAGGAGCTGGAATCCTAAGGCTGGGATTCCTGCTGCCCTGGGCCAAGGGACGGGCTGTGGATGAAGGACCCCCGCACGCTGGCGGTGACGAGTGCTGCCGTGGAGCCGACAGACACACAGACACAGAGGGAGCAGTCCCCCAGCCCCCGCAGAGCACCTGTGTGGGTTCACACTGTCCCCCCAGTTCCAAGGTCAGGGTGACAGCCCAGGGCTTCGGCGGGGCACCCGCAGGAAGTCAGGGTCTGGCCGCCGGCCAGCAGCACCTCACAGGGAGACTTCCTCACCTCAGGAACCAGCTGGGCTGGCACTCTGCTTCCCGGGCTCAGAGGGGACGCCCGCTGAGGCTCCCTCTGTGCTCCTGTCACACAGCAGACTCACGAAAGGGATCTAGGTCAGCTCTGGCGGACGCAGACATGAGGGACTTGCCACGGAGGGCACTGTGGGCCACAGCAGTCAGTCCTCAGCCTGAGGTCAGGGAGTACGGTGGACCGAGCGGTTGGGCCCTGGCACCTGCCGGCTTACGGGCCCAGCTGCCCAAGGCTTCCATCCTGCCTGGCTTCACCAGCCGGCACGTCTAGCTTACCGAACACCCACGGCTCTGAGCCGAGTGACGGGGAGAAGGTACTCAGGGAAGCGGCTTGGTCAAGATGACCCAGTGCCACACCGGACACACCGTGTGTTGAGAACCCACCAACAGGGCCCTAGAGCACAGGTCCCCCTCCCACCCTCTCCCCAGCGGGTGCCTGGCCTCTTCCCAGCGCTCCGTGCACCTGGAAAGGCCCTTCACTCCGGTGGCACGATGCCAGAAGGGGGACAGGGCATGTAGGTGATGAAGGCAAAGTGACGTCTAAGGGTGCATGGGTGCTTCTTCCCCTCACGCCAGAGGCTGGAGCACAGGGACCCCCACCCTGCACTCATCCAGAGGCCTGGACTCTGACCTGTGAAGACCACACGCAGGGCCTGGCTACCTACCACTGCACGGGCCGAGTCCAGCTCCTCGGCGGCACAAGCCACAGGGAACGGAGGCCGTCACCCAGAGGCAGCCCCACCCCGTTCCCTCTGTGGGGCTGCCAGGGACGAGGATCCTAAACTGCATTTTGGGGCGCCTAGGTGGCTCAGTGGGTTGAGCCGCTGCCTTCGGCTCAGGTCATGATCTCAGGGTCCTGGGACCGAGTCCTGCATCGGGTTCTCTGCTCAGCAGCGAGCCTGCTTCCTCCTCTCTGCCTGTCAATAAATAAAATCTCTAAACTGCATTTTGTGTGTGCAAAGTGGCCAGCCCCCCAGATCATGTTTGATGAAAGCCACTGGGATTTGGTTCCGGGATTCCAGTGGCCCAGCTGTCGGCACTCATGGTTGCTGGAGACCCGCAGAGCCGGGGGATCCAAACCAGCAGCTCCCAGAGCGGCTCTCCCCAGCATGCCCTGCTCCAGCCCCATCTCCGCACCCCACGTGGGCAGAAAGCAAGCTGTGGTTTCAAAAGAACTTGGGTGCTGCGCTACCACAGGGGATCCAGGTCAGGTCCTGCTTGTCCCGCCCCCGGCCTCCCCCCGGCGTGGGCCTGGAAGCTACCCCAGGTCTGTCCAGCCGCCACACAGGCACAGTAGCCTGAAGACGGGATCGGGGCGGCCCAGCCCCAGCTGTGAGCACCGGGTGCAGACAGGCCCAGGAAGACCTGGCCCCCGATCCCGAAACACTCCAGTAAGTGGGAACTGCTCTGTTCAACGGTTCCTCTGTGACACGCGCACGGGAGAGGGGCGCGAGTGACCCAGTCGACAGTCCTGAAGCACAGAAGATGCCATTCCGTGTCTGGGCTGCCACGCAAGGATGTGATCACCCCGGCCGGGTCCAGGCCGCAAGGACACAGGTTACCACGTTCTGGCCCCCAAGCCCTCCCAGAAGGCCGCCAGCACACGCAGACCTCAGGCACGCGAGTGGCCAAGGACATTTTATTTCTTCTTTTCAACATCCTGTTCTGCAGCTTCCTTGGCCCTTTTCGCCCGGATGCCGAAGAGCCGGGCGTTGGCGCGGGCCATGCGAAGGCTGGCGAACGCCTTGAAGTTCTTCTCCTCCTCCGTGATGACTCTGGCCTTCTCCTTCTTGTACACCTGAACGGAACGGGCCGGTGTCAAGGCCTTGGGCGGCATCTCCCGTCCGCAGACACCCGGAGGAGCTGGCTCTGCCTGCCCACTGCTCAAAGGCCACACGCAGCCAGCAAGGGACATCACAAGGAGCCTCCCTGGGGTCACCCCCAACACACGGCAGCAACCACCTCCGGTGTGTGCAGTTGTGGGCCCAGTTCTCCTGCCAGAGGAACCTCAAGAGCCCAGTCGTCTGCAGGATCCCGGTGTCCAGAGAGTGACCCGTGGCCCGGCCCTTCCAGCAGTGGGAGGTGCGTGTGTGACCAGCAAGTCCCCAAGGGACAGGGCAAGGCCGTCCGTCAAAGCGCCCAGCGGCTAAGAATGCAGACGCTCCTCCCAGAGTTCAAGGGCTCTCGCCCCCATACCGCACACCGCACGGGGCCCTCCGACCCCAGCCCCTCCGGCCAGGGCACCGGCCCGCCCCGCACACCCCCGCTTACGTTCCGGATGGGCATGACGGGGCCTGTCAGCTGCGTGGCCAGTTTGAGTTCTTCAGCCTGTTCGTGAGGAAGCGGGAGTCGCCGGGGCTCAGCGCGGGCGCCCAGGGCTGGAGCTCACAGCCCCCCGCGCGCCCCCGCTCCCGCGCCCGGGCCGCCCCCGCGCGTCCCCGCCCGCACTCACCGAGCTGTCGCCCTTGCGGGGAGCGGCCGGCCGGCGCGGGAACAGCAGCAGCCGCGAGCGGTACTCCTTCAGCCGCTGCACGTTGGCCTGCAGCGACTCCGTGGACTTGTTCCGCCGCCGCGGGTCCACCGAGATGCCGATGGTGCGCGCCACGCGCTTGTGGATGCCGGCGGCCTGCGACGCGGACGCGCGTGAGCCCCGCCCCGCCCCGCGCCCCGCCGCCCCGCGCCCCGCCGCGCGCAGCCGTCAGACGGAAGGGTTCGAGCGCGGTGTCATCACGGAGCGCAGCGATTCCGGAGACGGTCATCACGGGCTGCGCGCCCCGCCCCGCCCCGCGCGCCCCCGCCCCGCGCCGCGCCCGCACTCACCCGCAGCTCCTCCAGGCTGAAGCCCCTGCCGGCGCGCACTCGGGTGTGGTACCGCACGGTGGGGCAGCGCACGATGGGCCGGATGGGCCCGGACGCGGGGCGCGGGGCGATGCGGCGGGCCTTGGCCTGGCGGGCCTTGCGTCTGCGCGCACAGAGCGGTCGGGTCGCGCGCGGGGAGCCCGGGAGGGCGCGGGCTGCCCCCCCGGCCCCGCACCGGCCCCAGCGCCCCGCGGCCCCGCACCGGCCCCAGCGCCCCGCGGCCCCGCACCGGCCCCAGCGCCCCGCGGCCCCGCACCGGCCCCGCCCCCGCCCCGCGGCTCACCTGCGGATCTTCCGCGCCGGCTGGTTGAACCACGTGGCCACGCGCCGCTGCCAGTCCTTGTGGAAGTGCGGCTTCAGGATCATGCCGTTCCGGCTGGGCGCCATGGCTGCGGTCTACGGGCCTGCGGGCGCGGGGAGCGAGTCAGGGCCCGGGCCACGGCCCTCTCCCGTCTGCCGCGCGGGCCCGGAGCCCCTCTGCGGCCGCGCCCGGAGCAGCCCCACCCCGATGGCCGCGGATGGCAGCGGATGCGGCCCGAGTCCGCCAAGGGCGCCGCGAGCCCGCGCACCCACCTCCTGCGAGGGCGAACAGCCGGCGGAAAAGAGCCGGCGCCGCAAAGCACGCCGGGATGGTGCCGGGCTCCGCCAATCAGAAGCGCCGAGGCCTTCCGGCCAGTCAGAGCCGGGGATCGCGGAAGTGACGCGCGCTCCCCGCCGCCCTCCGGCCCCGCCCCGCGTCCCGGCCCCGCCCGGCCCAGGGGCGCGCGCGGGCCGGGCGGGGCCGAGCCTCCTCCCGGGACGACCGTCCGTGGTCGATCCCGAGCGGCCTCCGCGCCCCGGTGTCGGCGAGGTCGGCTGCGCGGGGCCGCGGGGCGGGGGCGGGGGCGAGCTCAGCCCGGCTCCGGCGCGGGCGCGGGTGCGGGTGCGGGTGCGGGCGGATGCGGGGCGGGGGAGCCGCGCGCGGAGCGCCCGTGAGGTCGAGTCTGCGGCCGCCTCGGGCCCGGCCGGTGACAGGGCAGGGGACGTGGCTGTGGAGGTGGCGCGGGTTCGGGGCTGCGCTGCGCCCCAGGGCGGGGCACCTCCGGGATCCTCTTCTGCGGAGCGGGGGGCCCGGCCCCGCTCTGCTTCCGTGGGAGGCGGAGGGCACGGGCCGGGATCCCCGCGGCCTCCCGTCACTTCTTGGGGCGGCCCCGGGGCTTGGACCCGCGCCCTGTGCCGGCACCGCCGCCGCGGCCCTGGCGCCGGGGACACGTTCGTGGAAGGCCACGTGCCGCGTCTTCTGGAGCGTCCCCTGCCCCGCGCGGCCCGCACCTCCCGTCTGCCTCGGGACCCGTGCCCGGGACCCTTGCTCTGAAATCGCAGACCCATCCCGGCGCCCACCGCCACCCCTGCGGTCCCTCTGCCCGACCCCCGTCCACCGGAGCGCCGGCCGCTCACCGGGACGATGTGGCCCCGCGCGCCGGCTGGGGGACGGGGGGCTGCGACAGGAGCACCGCCCAGACCCGGGTGCCGTGAGGAAGCGAAGTGGGAGCCGAGGAGTCCTGGTCTGCGGGCACACCGGGCCCGACGCAGGCTCCGGCGACCCATTCTTGAGTGCGCCACACGCTTCCCGCCTTTTAAAAGGGTGCGGAATACTGAGGGGAAACTGCTTCTGATGTGAAATCCTATTGGGGACAGGCTGGCGTTCTGCTTGGGAGACGGAACATTGTCAACCACGGAGCAGGAGTCCTTCTGATACAAAGACTTAGCTGGCTCAAGTGTTTTAAAAATCAGCCGTGGGGGCGCCTGGGTGGCTCCGTGGGTTAAGCCTCTGCCTTCGGCTCAGGTCATGATCTCAGGGTCCTGGGATCGAGCCCCGCATGGGGCTCTCTGCTCAGCGGGAGCCTGCTTCCTCCTCTCTCTCTGCCTGCCTCTCTCTGCCTACTTGGGATCTCTCTGTCAAATAGATAAATAAAATCTTAAAAAAATAAAATAAAATAACAACAACCAGTAGCTGTTGGGACAGACCATCTCCTGGGCACAGAAATCCACAGCCACAGGTCTGCTCCAGGCTTTTGTCCCAGACTTGGACCTCCAAGGGCCACTGAAAGAGGCCCTCTCTTCCCCAGGGAACTGCACTTAAGGTGGCAGGTGATTCCTGGATGGACACCCACAAGGTGTGGGAAGAGGCTGTGCCTCCAAGAGTTTCCCTGCAAGACTCAGTCCGTTCCTCACGGCACAGCCGCCTCACTCAGTACTTGTCCCTGGCCGGTCCGCCAGCTGGTGCCGTGGGTGTTCCTTCAAGGAAATCCCAGCTACAACAGTCCCCAGCAGTGTTGGGAGCCCTCTCAGACATAACGCCTCAATTTTTAAAATTAGTTTCATAGGGACAAAGTGTTTCTTTCGTGTTTGGGGGGTAAAAGTTCTAGCCCAAAACACTTTGCAAAAATTAGCATGCTTTGTCCTATAAATACGGGGTAATTGTTGAATTGGGAAAAGTAATAGCCCAATAACAGCTAGGCTAGGATAACGTTTGCTGCTTAATCACAGAGAACTTGTTGACTACCCAGCATCTCCGCTTCCCAGAATCTTGGTCTACACAGAGATCAGCTGTGGGCTAATTCAAAGATTCCTATGACCTGAAGGAGCACTTGATGTCAGTGAAAGGTGGCAGAAAGAATATTAGTGTTGTAATCATAAATGTTCTATCTATGGGGCGCCTGGGTGGCTCAGTGGGTTAAGCCTCTGCCTTCGGCTCAGAGTCCTGGAATCGAGCCCCACATTGGGCTCTCTACTCAGCAGGGAGCCTGCTTCCTCCTCTCTCTGCCTACCTGTGATCTCTGTCTGTCAAATAAATAAAATCTTAAAAAAAAAAAAGTTCTATTTAAAATACCTGCATGACACCAGGCGTTAACTGGGCTCATTATGATAATTTTGCAATAGGGATGAAGCTGGCGCGTTACATGGTACACCTGAAACTAAGTATCCCTTACACCAAAACAAAAAGTAAGCTTTGAGTAAGCATGACGGCACATACGTGTTTGTTGGGGAGTGTGTATTACAGGAGAGATTTAAGAGCACACGTTGATTTTCGATACTTTTCAGTCTCCTGAAGATGATTGTGTTCAATATCCCTGTTCACGCCTGGGGGCTCAGTTGTTAAGTGTCTGCCTTGGCCCAGACCATGATTCCAGGGTCCTGGGACTGAGCCCTGCATCGGGCTCCCTGCTCTGCAGGAAGCCTGCTTCTCCCTCTCACACTCCCCCTGCCCCTGCTTGTGTTCCCTCTCCTTTTCTCTGTCAAATAAATAAATAAAATCTTAAATTGAGAAAAAAAACCAAACAAACATGTCTTTCTCAGAGCGTCCGGCAGGCCCAGTCAGAACATGTGACTTGATGTCCGGGTCGCTGAGTTCAAGCCGCACGTGCGTGTAGATTTCTACCAAACAAAAACGTGCCTTTCTCAGTGCGTTCCAGAAGCTGTAGTCAGGCCGTGTTACATGTGCTGTGCTGGGGGGCGGACAGAGGGCCAGGGCTGCCCTCCCGTGTTGGCTCTCACTGCTCCAGGGAGGCGCGGGCAGCTGGAGAAGGCTCCTTACAGGGGGGTGAGAGGACTCGGCAGCCTGAGTCCATGAGGAGGGAGTGGGGGAGGCCTGACTGGTGCTCTTGAGCACCCTGAGGGCCTGGAGGTGGCGTCCCTGAGGACCAGTGGGAAGGTCTGCCAACAGCTGGCTTCTGGCAGTCAGCACAGGGAGACTCCCTCACACCCGTGAGAGCCGGGGGTGCAGGCTGCACTGGTCTCCACCAGGGCGGGGGGCCGCTTTTCACGCTGTTCCGATTCCTAAGTGCCTTCCGGGACCACCTTGATGGTCAAGTGCAGGGGATGTGCTTGGCCACAGCCACGTTCGGGTATGGAGGGTGCCACCCTGGGCCGAGGAGACCGGAGCCTTCCTAACCACATGCCCATCTATAGGAGTTTGGGGAACTGGGGTCAAGGCGAGAGGGCCCGGTCAGAGCTGCCCTCCCTCAGGTGTGACCCGTACCCGTACCCACCCACATGCTTCCTCGGGTCCCCACGGCGGGGTGATTCTGACAGGAAGTGCCTACCACCCGCGGCTCCCAGCGCCACTGCAGGGAAGGCAGGAGCATGGACAGCAGCAGGTGCGAACACCTGAGTGCGTGCTCACTCCGCTGGGGACAAGGAACCAAGTGCACCCTGCTGCTGCCCCCGACTTGTGAGGGGGTATCCTGGGCCTCTACCCCAGATTCCTACAAAAGGGGCTCAACGAGTTATCATGTGGCTGAGATTATAAACTGAAACACAGGACCTTTTGTTGGCTTATAGCTGGTCATGTGGTGCAAAGACGGACCCTCTACCCACAGAACATACTAGAAAGTACCGCAGCCGATTGCAGGGTGTCTTTCCTTGCACACCAGCACGTGCGGTGGCCAGAACAGCGAGGACGGCAGCAGGCGGCAGTGTTCTAAGGTGGCGGAGTGCAGTGCCCGACCCTGAAGCCGACCCTGTGCGTGCATGAGCACCAGGACAGCCGCCAGCTCCGAGGGGCTCTCACCGCAGACTGTTAGCACGCTGATGAAGTCAGCGGAGCTGAAGACACAGCCCCTGCACGAACCGCAGGCAGAAACAGGCCGCCGGGGGCCCGGGTCTAACCATCACCTCCCGTGGGGGAAAGGACAGAGAAACAAAGCTAGATCGTCTGCAGAGACATTTACTAGTCACGGGCAGGGACATCCATAAATAGATCACAAAGGCCATTCAGAGAGCAGTGAGGCTGTGCGGAGGCGTCCGTCTCCCTGGGTTTCAAAAGGCGGGAAGGCCAGGTCCCCAGAGGCACAGTCAAGGAGGTGGGGGCTGCCGCGGGGCCTCCTCCTCCCCTGGGTCTTGCTTCTCCGTGTCGGCCTCACTCCACCTCTGAGGCGCGATCATCTTCTTGGGCCCGTGAGGGGGCGGGCCGATGAGGGCCTCGATGTCCTCATAGTTGATCACTTCCTTCTCCAGCAGGGCGCTCGCCAGCTAAGGGAACAAACAGGGCAGTGTGTGAGCCCCAGACAAGGACACACAAGGGCCTTTTGAGAGCAGAGCACCCCGGAGGGAGGGCTGTCTGCGAGCAGGACGCCCGGGCAGGCCACTTTCCCAGGGAAGCAGTCAGCAGGCAGCTCCGGCGAAGAAACCCTCCCTGTCTGCACCCTGGAGATGGTGTCCCAGCTGCCAGCCTCATTAATTTTTCTGCTTCCCTTCCAAATCTGTTTCCTGGGGCAACTTCAACTTCCTTTAGCAAACACGGTGTGTGTATCTGCACGTGGGGAGTGAGTGGAGGCTGGACCGTGGGGGCCAGGCGCTGCTGTGGGCAGGCAGCCTCCACCTCTCCAGATGCGGTTGCGGAGAACACGCTGGAGGAGCTGGTGTGCCCTGCATGGGCAACCTGTCGCTGACAGCCCCGTCGCAGCCTCGAGGAGCGACGCCCAGGGCCCTCAGACAGGCGCAGCCGCTTCCTCCACCGGGCAGGTCTGGCGTGATGCTCAGCCCTGGACCCCACCAACGGGACAGAGGCAGGACATCCTGGGACCCTGGGACCTTGTCAGCAGCAGATTCGGGCTCAGTCCCTGCACTGCTCAGCGCCCCCCACACCCCCCGGGAGGCAGGGGCTGCTGGTCTGGGAGAAGCCCCCCAAGGACGCAACATGCATGAGACCATGACCTGAGCCGCAATCAGGAGTCAGACGCTTAACCGACGGGGCCACTGCCAGGCGAACCTGAGCATGCGGTTCCCATCTCAGGGCCGAGAGTTCGAGCCTCCTGTTTGGCAGCAATTTCTTAAAAAATAAAAGAAATTGAAAATTCCAGGAAGCACCTAAAGAGCTGGGGGAGAGTCAGCGAGGCCAACTACACACTAACCTGAACCCTGAGTGGAACCTGAACCCTGACGTCTGTGGCACTGTGTCCTCTGCCTGCCGAGAAGGGGCGGGCGTCACGTGCTCACAGTGTGGGCTAAGGAGGCGGTGCGAGAAATGGGAGTGCGGCTGGGCCCGGGCGGGTGCGCAGGGATCGGTCCTCTGCAGCTCCCTGTGCCGGGAGGGTTCCGCGAGGAGCAGGGAGTGAGGACAACCCCGGCGCCCGAGTCTCACCGCCTGCAGCTTGTCCAGGTTCTCCTGCAGCACCTGTTCCGTGTGCCTGTAGGCCTTTGCCACCAGCAGCTTTGCTTCCTGCCAACGCAAGACGACAGCCGTGTAACGCACAGGGTGGCCAACCTCAGTCCAGATGTCCCGCGTGGCCCATCCTGGCGCTGGAGTTCACATGAAGCTGCGGGGACAGGAACACAGCTTTTCTCTCGCGGTGGCCAGGAGAGCGTGGCTGCCCCCAGCCCGTCCCCTGGGACCGCTCCTGCAGAAGATGCCTGTCCCCGGCTCGGTCCTCCAGGCCCGCAGCCACCTCCCACGTGCACCAGGCCGCACGCTGCCCTGGCCCAGCCTCCCACAGAGCACGCAGTGTGTCCACTGGGGCATCTGTTCCTTCTCTTTCCCGGTCTCAGATCACCGACAGTTTTCAGCAAAAGCCACCCAAGTCCTCACCTGAGAACACTCGGCAAGCGAGTGATCCAGTACTTCTTGACTGGTTCGTCTTCGATGTGGGCCACACAGCAGCGCGCTCTGCTCGGTGTGGCAGAGGGCACAGCACCAGCCCCCGAGAGGGGCCCGCCCCCAACCCACCGCGGCGCACCCCAACCAAAGCCGAGCTCGCTGTGCAGACTCACATGGTCCATCATTTCCTGCAGGCCACGGCTGAACGGACGCCGGCCGATGCCTGTGAGGCCCTCCTGCGCCTCGGGGAAGGACACGGGCCCGATGCTCGGCGCCATCCCAAACTGCCTCACCATGGAGTAGGCGATGCGCGTGACCTTCCTCAGGTCGTCCTGAGCCCCTGCAGCGGAGGGTCCGGACAGAGGTTCTCTCCGGGCACTGCCAAGTCAGGGCACACGGGGCACCCTGGCACAGGTCCCAGGAGAAGCTTGTATCTCGTCACAGCTCCTCAGAAGCCTTACACTTCGGAGCTCCTGCTGGGGCACACACGTGGGTGCGCTCTCCTGGCTGTTCTCCACGTGCTGCTCTGCACTGGCCTGGCTGTCTACCCTGAGCCCCAGGGTCACGGCAACAAGCGAGGAACGGCTCTACCTCCTCTCTGGACGTCCCGGTGTAGCAGCAGCCTGCGAAGGCCGACTGGGCCTGTCCCACCATTCCAGTCCCTCCCCCAGATCCACACCCCCACCCCCGCCACGCGGAAGCGCAGCGGGTGTGAAAGCACTTTGAGGACTCAGAACCAGCACGGGCCAGCTTCTCACCGGAAGTGACCTTGTTGAAGGAGATGTTCTCGGACGCACGGCCGCCCAAGGCCATGCACATGCGCTCAAACAGCTGCTCCTTGGTGAAGAGGTGCTGGTCTCTCGGCAGTATCTGAGCGAAGCCCAGCGTCGCATTAGTCCGTGGCGCGATGGAGACCTGCGGAACGTCACACAGCCGAGTAAGCGGGCAGGATCCGGACTTTAAAGATGAAGGTGTGGAAACGTAGGACAGATCTTTAATGGGAGGGTTTCAAAGCAGTTGAAGCAAATCTGTACTGGCCCCATTTTACAGCAAAGGAGGACCCTGTCCCTGAAGGACGACGGGTCAACAGGAGGCTGGGCTGTGCCTTGCGCGCGCACCCGAAGTAAAGCACACCGGCGCGGACGGGGCCGCTGTGGGTGCACGTCCCGCACCAGTCCTCGCAGGCGCGGCTTGGGAACGGACACCGACCAGGTGCACACACAGGGCGGGCCGGCGGGGGGGGGGGGTCTCCCAGGGCCTGGGGCGTCCGAGGAGGAAACGGAAACCCGACACTGAAGCGAACTGCAGTGGAAACCGCTGTAAGGGACAGCCCGACCGGGAGCTGGGCTTCATGACCTGCCCTGGCGGAGGAGCCGGCCTGCCTCGGGAGGGGGGTTTCTCATTGTGACAGACGTACCCTTTAGACATCACGCAAAGTGAAAATTCTGAGAACAAGGAATTTTAAATAACATTACTTCATTCGGAATTTTTCTGCATTAATTTTTATTTTCGTTTTTGAGATACTGCATTCAGACATTTGCCCTGAACCCTGCCTTCCTCACCCTCGGCCTGACCCGGGGCACCTTAGCGATGGCAGCAGCCCCCAGGTCACCAGACACCGGGTCACCCACTGCTGACTGTGTAAGAGGAACTGGCCTGGTCGACAGGGTGTCGTCAGACGCAACCAGACCGTCCACGTGGCTGCCGCGAACCCTTCTGAGAAGAAGCCCGGTAGCGATAAAGTGCGGGGCTTGCGATGCCGCACCCCACTGCCGTTGCTGGGGAGCTGTGGTGCTCCTGGCACCACGGGACCACAGCATGGGGACGGCCCCCGTCTGGGCTGCAGCCCGCCTGTGCGGAGGGCGCTGTGCAACCTGCACGCAGAACCTGGGGAAGCTGTTTCTGCTGGTGGCAGCAGATACAAATAAATTTTCATCAAGTTCACAAAATGCCTCCAAGAGTGGTGTTTTTTTTAATGTGAACCAAATTCACTTATTTTTAAGGTGAGCAATCACGAGGTCAACACTTTTGGTAAATACGGCAATTCTTAATTCCAAGAGGAACTGTGTAGATGGCACAGCCAGACCCCAGCTGATCACATGGAGACAACACGCTAGAGACCAGACCAGAGCCCACTTTGGATCTCCCGCCCTTTGCTGCTGGGGGTGAGGGGTCCCACACCATCCATTCCTGCTGTGCTCACGTCCGGCTCACAGCGCACTTTCTCTTCAAGCCACAACACGCAATGCTTCCACAGTCAGCTTTGTTCACGGGCCCGCTGGCTCGCGGCCCCCAGCCCCGACGCAGACGCCCTACCTTCATGACGGCCTCGGTGTGCTCGAGCAGCCAGCCGACCAGGGCGTGGCCCGACTCGTGGAACGCAACCACCTTCTGTTCTTCCTTTGACAGGATCTGGCTCTTTTTGGCAGTCCCTGAAACAATGTGGGGTCCGAGTCTGGGCACGGGGTCCCGGGCAGGCGAGCCAGGCACGCCCGTTGCCCTCACTGAGCTCTACCCCTCGCCATCAAAGCAGCGTCGTCCTGGAGGTTCACCTCCTGCACCTCCGCCCCGGGCCGGCACCCAGATGTTGCTCATGGAAGATGCCAGAGGGACCTGTTTGTTTCTGCTTCTGTGAGTGCCGGGGTGACAGGTGCCTACCCTCAGGGGCCCACAGGGCACTGGGCCGCTGTGATTAGTGGGATCCCTGCCGAGGTCCAGGATTCGAAGCGGCTCTTCCCCTGGACCCTGGAGCTGCGGCCCCTTGCTAGCCGGCCGCCTCCCATGTGCCTGGTCTCTGTAGTCCATGAACCCCAGAGCCCGTCACCTTAAGCACCCCGGGTTCTTCACACCTCCTGCGTTCCCGATTTACGCAGCCTGGATCGGCTCTGGGTCTGGCTGTGTGCTCCTAGGGCCTTCCCCCTCCGTTTACGGCAAGGCTGGGTCTGAGCATCCTAACGGGAGGCAGAGCCCCCGATGGTGGCCACTGGAACCCACGTGCTGTAGCTTGGGCAGGCCACACCTGTGCGGTCAGTATGTCTGTCTCTCACTTTGACAGTGTGAGATCCATTTCCACAGAAAACTAAGTGTCTTAGGTGAAGGTGAAGCCACGTCTATAGTAAGCAGCGGCCACTTGTGTACCTCTGTCCACACAGGTTCCTGAGCTGCAGCCTGGACACCTGGTGGCGTCTGTACCAGACTTCAGCTCAGCCAGAGTGACAGGGACGAGCCTGTTGTAGGGACAGCTTGTGCCGGAACACTCCCCACCCACGTGCGAGGCCGGCGCTGCTTCTACTTCTCTGGTAATGGATTGTTGCCCTCTTTAAAAAACTTCCAGGGGCGCCTGGGTGGCTCAGTGGGTTAAGCCGCTGCCTTCGGCTCAGGTCATGATCTCAGGGTCCTGGGATCGAGTCCCACATCGGGCTCTCTGCTCAGCAGGGGGCCTGCTTCCCTTCCTCTCTCTCTGTGATCTCTTCCCTTCCTCTCTCCTACTGTGATCTCTCTCTGTCAAATAAATAAATAAACTCTTTAAAAAAAATAAAAATAAAAAACTTCCAGTGTCTTGAACTGAACCTCTCAAGGACAAGACACACGGGGCTGTGGACACTTCAGAGACTCTCGGTTTCAGTCC
Source organism: Mustela nivalis (assembly GCF_964662115.1). NCBI lineage: Eukaryota > Metazoa > Chordata > Mammalia > Carnivora > Mustelidae > Mustela > Mustela nivalis. The sequence continues at coordinate 450,773 of NC_139037.1, forward strand.
CACTCTCCTGACAGAAGCCCAGGGACCCCACTTTGAGTAGCGACAGTTAAGGTCTCCCAAAAGGCCCCCCACCCCGCCCCGCTGCCAAGACCCCTCGTGTCGCTGCCCTGAGCAGAGACGGGCCAGGCAGCAAAGCACAGCTCTCGGGAGACCTGCGGCCCCGCAACACGGACAGGGCCTGTGAGGTCCACGCCGAGGCACCGTCGACGGCAGAGGGGCTGAGTGCCGCTCACGTGTGGATGCGTGACACCCTGTGTCTCTGCTGGAAGAGGTTTCTGCTCTTGGGCGTATCCCTGGTATTTCAAACGAGAACCCGACTTAGGACACTGCCCCCACTGCTCTCTCGTCCAGCAGCGCTTCGCTGAGCCCTTCCGTCACGTGTCAGCCTGACCCGCGCCGCACCCACCTGCCCCCCGCCGTCCGGGTGCTTGCTCTCATACCCGCAATGACCCGCTCCACAGCGCACTCGAAGTTCAGGGTGTGGACAGACGCGTGCCCTTCCCGTGCGGCGTGCAATGCGGCCTCGTTACAGACGTTGGCGATGTCAGCACCTGTCCGCACAGCAGCGTCAGCAGAGGGCAGGGGAGGGGGGCGTGGGCAGGAGGCGGGCAGCAGGCAGGCGGCGCGTCCGTCCTGTGCTGAAGCCACGCGTGCCTCTAGCAGACCAGGGCACCTCCGCCCTGTGCTGCCCCCTTTCTGCCCCTGCCAGGCTCCTTCCTGCTCAAGTCCCACCAGCAGCTTTGCACCACCTGCTGTTTTCTTCTCCCTGGGAACTCACAGCCCAGTACCCATGAGATTCTCGTTAAGAGACTTAAAGGAAAATCCAAAAGGAAAAAATTATAATAAAAGGGATTTTGTTGCTATTACCCTTTAAAACGAGAGCCGTAGAGAAAATACCCTGATTTGTGATGTGTCTCCGCTCAGTGAGAAGACGGTTGAGGCGGGCCGTGGTGCGCTCGGGCAGCCACGAGGCCGTGAACGGCATCGCCTGGCAGGGAGCAGTGGGCACACACAGCCCGAGTGTGGAAAGGCCCTCAAGGGCCGGTGGGCAGAGGCCTGCGGGCAGAAGGGCCCGGAGCAACCCCCGTGTAGGCACTACTGGCGCGGGAAAAGCCAAGTGCCAGGCAGCACTTTTCTCCTCTGCCGGCTCTCTGCGCACGACCTCACTCCCGCCCAGGCTGTGCTACCTGCAGGGCCCCGGGCAGGGGTGCGCACCCCCCAGACAGCAGGGAACAGCGTCCATACCGCTGAACCCCGGCGTGAGCTCTGCCAGACGCTGCGAGTAAAAGCTGCTGGCCTGGGTCAGCTTCAGGCTCTTCAGGTGCTGCTCAAAAATCTCCCGCCTTTCCTGCAGAGAAAGGAGCCAAGCGTGGGCTCACCCCTGCCCTGCAGACAGCAGCCACGGGCTGTCAGATCACCGCCGCGGCCTGCAGGCAGGAGACCGGCAGACCGCAAGCAGCACTTCAGATGGAAGGTGGGAGGGACAACGAAGCGCCTCACACACGTGAGGGTCGTTCTGTAGAACATCTGGTTCCCACACACTCGAAACCTCCCAGACCCCCGAGTCACAGCAGTGGGGAGCTGCCCCCAGCACAGCATCAGGGGAGCCTCACTCAGTCCAAGTGTCGGACCCGGGACTCCCGGCTGCGGCGCGGGAACGCACACCTTCCGCCCGCGCTCCGAACCCTCTCCCCACCGAGCACCGCTTGCTGGTCGCTGCTGCCCTGGGGCACCGAGGAGCTGGTGGGGCCCAGGACAAGGACTCGGAGGCTTCCCAAGGATTGTGCTACAAAACTCAGCCACAGTGTTGAGGGGTAAAGAGAAAAACCGGGGGTGCGCCAAATGAGCTGCAGAGCCACGGCAGAATATAGGTAAGCCAAAGACAGTCGGACAGACAAGAGCCAGCCCCCGGCCACACTGACCTGCAGTGTGGGAAGGTCGATGAAGATGTGTCGATCCAGCCGGCCAGGCCTCAGCAGAGCGTTGTCCAAAACGTCAGCCCGGTTGGTAGATGCCAGGACAATGACATGGTCGGTGGTGCCCATTCCTGGAGGGATAGACAGCTGTTGGGGTACAACTCCCCCTCTAGGACACGAGTGGGACGGACCTCCCACTGGGGCCCATGAGAATGAGGACGTGGACCGACCCAGGATCAGGGTCCCCACGACAGCAAGACTTTGCCTGTCTTCCCCAGGCTGCCAGCCCAGAGGCAGAACCACAGATGAGGGCCTGCAAGCCATCGATGGCGTCCGGGGGGTCGTGTTTCCCCTCGGTAACTGCCCAGCAGACCCGGGGAACGAGGGGCACCGTGTCCGCGCTCCTTTGGTGCAAAGCCATGGGCCAGAGCAGACATTTCTCAACACTGGTCTGTGGCCTGGGCTTGGAGGCTCCGGGTTTCTCAGAAGGTTTACAAGGGCTGAGAGCACCACTGGTGGCCCAGGTCTTCGTGAGAACCGACACAGGCCCTCGTCTGAGCAAGGCCGCACCCGCAGAAAGGCATCCGAGCCAAGGCTGGGTGATCTGGGCGATCTGGGCCTGAGCAGACATCCAAGGGTCTTCCGTGTATGCTCAGCACACATTACAGTGCGACGCTGGTCTTCCTGCTGTTGTAGATAATTATGTCCAGAGCACGTAAGACTGAGAGCACGTGAGATCCCGAACTTCAGACTGGCTTTAAAATCACCGGCCGGGGAGGAGACTGCAGCAGGGGGTGTGGATGGCAAGGGTCTGGCCTGCGCCATGGAGGTTCCCTGCACAGCTCTCCCTGTGCTTCTGTATGTGTGACAAGGTCCAGAATACAAAGTTTAAAAAATAAAGACTTCAGGGGCACCTGACTGGCTCGGTTGATGGAATGGGAGACTCCTGATCTCAGGGTCTTGAGTTCAAAGCCCCACTTGGGTGTGGAACCCACTTAATTAAACAAACCAACCTGCCATGATCTTTTGCTAATGAAAAAAGTCCACAATAAGCAGACACACAAGTACAATCTAAAACTACCTGTGAAGCGCCGAGTGGAATTTAAAAGACGTTTTAGAGAAATAGGTCCCGAGAGCGTGAGGCACCACCACCTCCCAGCAGACCGCCGCTAACTCCACCCCAGGACCCCACGACGGCAAGAGGGGCCTGGCTGAGCGCACGGGCCAGGGGCCGGCCACCTCACAAGGATCTGACACCTGAGTCAGCGAGAAGCACCGGGACCCACAAACCACAACCCACGCCCTCGGAACGCTCCTGCGTGTGCGCATTCTCGCTGGAGTCCCCGAAGGTGGGACACGAGGGGTCCAGCCCACTCTTGTGTCGAGCAGAGAGCGGATAACCCTAACCTCCCAAATGAGCCGGAAGCCAACGCAGGCACCACCCAGCAGCTCCACTGGCCTGCCCAGTGGTTTCAGGACGTCGCTGTGACACAGGCAACAGGAGGCTGACTGGACGAGGGCCCCGGGACAGACATGGCTTCGTTTCTCGGACAAGGAGGAAAGCCAGAGCTCTCCTCTGGGGACTTGCTGGGACGCCCTACTGCGACTTCTGCAATGTCCTCCTCACACAGGCCGAGGCTGTGAATGTGGAATTCTGAGTCACAGGTGCGAAAACATGACAAGAGTGGTGCCTGCTTGTCCCTGACGATCTCGCGTGAATGCGCCGTCCAGCAGGGAGCTGTGATCCAGTCGTATGTGGACAGTTTGTCCTTCCCTGGCTTCACGGTAACCAGGACACCGAAACCCCGCGTTCCCAGACCGCTCGCATGGGCGGACGTGTGGGCCACTGCAGCACGGTGCCGGTCTGCGTGCGCACAGCTCGGAACCAGGGCACGGGAGCGCTCATGCTGGGTCGGATGGGGGCCGCGGCCTTGTCTCCCAGAGAGGCTGCCACAGGGGACGCTCCCATGGGCAGTGTGTCTGCTCATGTCTCCCCAGCTGCTTGATTTAAATCAGGGTCACCGAGGTTCCCGCGAGGACCCGGGTCTGACCTCTCCCCGCCCTCCCCGGCATCCAGTGCTGCTGCCCCGCTTCCCCTGAGTCTCCTGTGAGGCGCGTGTTCCTAGGAAAAACTCAGCAAGATCTTTTGGGAGATGGGGACAAGCTTGTTCTAGAAATTCTAGGAGAGCCAAGCACACCCGCTCCCACAGCTACAGCCGAGGAACAGACGTCAGGAGCCCGCCCGCCTTTCTCCCAGACCGCTGCAGGGGGAGGCCGCTGCCCATGGGAGGCGGACGCACCGGGTTGGGGCCCCGCTGCTGCCAGGTCCAGCCAAGCGCTGGCAGAGGCACAAAGGCCATTCAGTGGAGGATGCAACAGCCTCTTCAGCAAATGGAGAACCGGACCCCCCCACGCAGAAAAAAGAGCCATGGCCACACCCTCGCATCTGGCCCAGCGTGACGTCAGACACATCATGGATGAAGACGGAAGACCAGGTGGATGGGAGCAAGGGCCTCCTGCTGACCCCGAGGGAGGCCGGAGCTCATGCCCCACAGGCTCTCGCGAACGCAGAGGCTCAGAGCCCTCCTGCTGTTCAAGATATAGCAAGGGGACTGTCCCCCTCTGAGGGACCTGGTGGGACCCCAGCACTCGGCACACGTGCCCTTGCCATGTGACCTGGCTGTCCCGTAGCACAGCCTCGTCCTGACATGGCGAGGTTTTCCCACGACGGGCACAGTGTCCACTCCGTGCCCTGCACGTCAATGAAGCGGTGCTGCCCTTCCCCGAGGACTGAGAGAGGCGCCTCAGATGCCGCTGAAGGGCTGAGAATGGCCGGCTGTGTCTGCACACAGAGGCACCTGTTCACTGCCAGTCCAGCCCAACAAGGGCCTTCAGTCAGTGGGTCGGGGTTCTGGGCGGAAGCGTCCCATTCATGGTGGCACAGAGAGCCTGGGCTCAGGGAAAGATGCCATTTAGTAAACGCTTCCTGGGGGGCTCGGTCTTCAAGTGCCAACAGCCCGAGGAAGCGGATCTGCTCGTCCCATGTGCTATGTCTCTGGGCGGAAGCCTCCTTGAGTGCCTTCAGGTCAGGTGGACTGTAGTGGCACACACAGAGCGCAGGTGGGGTCACAAGCCAGGACGTCAAAGCTGCAGAGCCTGGAGAAACAGGGGCCAGTGGGAACCCCACAGCACAGCACCTCCCAGTCCAGAAGCGCGCCTGCAAGCCGTGCAGGGCTGCCGTCTGCAGGAGCCCAAGGGCAACACGAGCAAGAGGAAGCGCGAGAAGACTCCCGACAGCCTGCTCTCGCCCGGCCCCTCGCCAGCGCAGACGCTGGCCGTCCTTCCAAAGAGACGATCGGGAGCCGTCACTAACATCTGGTACTTCTGGGGCGACTGGGTGGCTCAGTCATTATGCGTCTGCTTTCAGCTCAGGCCCTGATTCCGGGGTCCTGGGATGGAGCCCCGCATGGGGCTCTCTGCTCTGCGGGGAGCCTGCTTCCCCCCTTCTCTGCCTGCCTCTCTGCCTACTTGTGATTCCTCTCTCAAATAAATAAATAAAATCTTTAAAAAAAGAAATCTGGTACTTCTGAGAGCAGAGGCTCATCAAACACACGGTCCTGACCTCAGTTTCGGGTGCCTGCAGGCCCAGGTGTGAGACCTTGGGACGAGAACCCGAGGGGACCCTCCAATCCCGGCAGGACTCGGACCATGTCCAGAACCCCACTAAGTAGAGGCGGCTAAGCATGAAGGGGTCATGAAAACCCGTTCAAACGAAAAGCACCAAGTGTGGTCTCAGCGATGGGAGACTGCGGGGGTGACTCCAAGACCACGAGCAGCCCACAGCCTGCCCCCAGAAGGCGCTCCTGGAGGCCCCTCTGTGCCGGCACCCCGACAGCGGCATTCAGAACCAGGACCTCGCTCTGCACATGGTCCCGAGGACGTGGAGCCCGTGGAAGCTTCCCTCCCCAGAAGCTGCCCTTGTGCACGGTCCCTGAGCAAGGTCTGAGGGGGGCTCCGATGCACCCCGTTCTGCAGATAACCCGACCACACAGCCTCTTCGGCACACTGGCTACACACAGCACTTGGCTTTTCCGCCCATGGAGCTTGCCGAGTTCCCAACACGCATGACAGTGTTGGCCAGCCCGAGCGTGTGTGGAGAGGCCTTGCCCTGCCGCTGGCCGGCCCTGCAGAGCAGCACCCGGGCGTGGTCTGGGGCAGCTCTGCAGGGCCTTTCCTGAGTCCGAAAGTGTTTCCGAGTGAGAAGCTCAAACAGTTTGTCTCGAGTCGCACACGGTCCAACGCCACGTCCGCACATTGGCCAGCACGCGCACCGCCCCCAGGGTGGGAGCACTTCCAGAATGAAAACACGGGCGCCTGGGGGGCTCAGTGGGTCAAGCCGCTGCCTTCGGCTCAGGTCATCATGTCAGGGTCCTGGGATCGAGTCCCGCATCGGGCTCTCTGCTCAGCGGGGAGCCTGCATCCCCCTCTCTCTGCCTGCCTCTCTGCCTACTTGTGATCTCTGTCTGTCAAATAAATAAATAAAATCTTTAAAAAAAAAAAAAAAGGAATGAAAACACACACACATGTACTCGGTTCTCTTGGAGCCAGGGACGTGAGCAGAGTGTCTCCCTCACCCGCAGTGCTGCAAACGGCGCAGGAATCCTGACGCTCTGGGGCCTGAGGTGGGTACCCGTGGGCCCACGGTCACAGCCGCGTTATTCCAAGAGCCGGAGCCGTCCGCCAGCAGGGGACTGGCCACGTGGGGGGACTATTAGCCTTAAATGAAGTCCCACCACGTGCACTGCAAGGAAGACATGACCCTGGGGACTCACAGAGCTGCTGTGCCCTCGAGGGTCCTAGAAGTCTCAGATCCGTGGAGACAGAGAGCAGGGCTGTGGCTGCCGGGGGCTGGGGAGTTAGTGTTTAATGGGGACAGAGTCCCAGTTGGTGAAGAGGAGAAGGCTCGAGAGCCAGACGGTGGTGGGTGCACAGTGAGAACATACTTGATGTCCCTGAAGGAAGCACTCGTAAATGGTTAAAATGATCAATGTTATTATATATGTCACCACAGCAAAAATAAAGTGGAGCACATGGCCGGTCCTATCAGTGAAGCATCTCACCCTTGCTCTCAGTTGTAAGTCTGAGCCCCATGTTGGGTGTAGACTTAAAGATAAAATCTCTAAAAAACAAATAGATAGGGGCGCCTGGGTGGCTCAGTGGTTAAGTGTCCGCCTTCAGCTCAGGTCATGATCCAGGGTCCTGGGATCGAGCCCCGCATCGGGCTCTCTGCTCAGTGGGAAGCCTGCTTCTCCTCTCCCTCTGCCTGCCTCTCTGCCTACTTGTGCTCTCTGTCAAATATTTAAAAAAAATAATAATAAAACAAATAAAATCTTAAAAAGGAGCCGTTCCAGTCACTCCCAACCCTGAGATCAAGAGTTGCAGGCTCCCGGACTGAGCAGCCGGGCGTCCCGTGTCCCCTCTACCCTCTGAGCAGCACAGCCCGCTGGGTTCATCCAAGACTGGAAACGGGGTCATGACCTGCCCTGCCCTCTGGGCTCCCAGGGTTTCCCCTTTCTTTTCTACCGTCACCGTCAAACCTGAGTCTCTGGATGGAGCCGGGTGACAGACACGCCGACACCAGCCTCCTCTCATTACTCACACCCGGGGCAGGTGTGTGGTGGGGACACAGACCAGTCGCTGCAGGTAAGTGAAATGCCTGGAAGCACGAGCGTGAGGTTCTGGAACAGGACGCCAGCTGCACGGTCCATCTAGAGAGTAGGTCTCGGGAAGACAGCCTTGCACGCCCAGGAGCAGGCTGGGTGAGGGGCACCCACCGTCCATCTCCACCAGAAGCTGGTTGAGCGTCTGCTCTTCCTCCGTGTTGGAGAAACCGGACATGGTGGTAGACCGTTTCTTGCCCACGGCGTCGATCTCATCAATGTAGACGATGCAGGGCGCTCGAGCCCGGGCTTCCTTGAAGAGGCTCCGGACGCGGGCAGCGCCAAGGCCTGAGGCGACACGGGGACCCAGAGTCAGACAGGTAATGGGCGATGAGCCCCACTCTCGTGCCAGTGGCCAGAGCTCCCCCGAGGATGACCGGGTCTCCCGGAGTCCCCCTGCCGGACGCCCACCCTCCTGCACTCCCCAGGCCACACACAGAAGCAGCTTCAACGAACATCACTGCCCAGTTCCCTCCATAAACGTGTCCAGTAACCCAGGTTTCGCGTGTCCTTCCCTGTCCCCCTGGGCCCCTGTCTACCAGGCTGCCTGAGGAAGGGCGTGTGATGGCAGAGACCTCGCTGCACAGATGGTCGGGCAAACCTGTCCGCAGCCCCCCAGGCAATACCGACCTCCAATGACCTCCACGAACTCCGGGCCGGCCATCGCCAAAAAGGGCACCTGGGCCTCCGTCGCCACCGCCTTGGCCAGAAGGGTCTTCCCGCAGCCGGGGGGCCCGAGCAACAGCGCACCTTTTGGGACTTTGGCGCCCAGCTGAAGGAAGCGCTCTGGGCTCTGGAAAAGCAGACCACGGCGTGCTGGTCATAGGTGTTTGGGAATTTCCAAAACAGGACTCCCATGGAGCTCAGCTCCTGAACCATCTGGAATCAGCCACGGTTCACGTGGGGGAGGAAGCGGAGTGCTCCGGCCGTGGCCAGGCATCCCGGGGGGTCTGGGGTGCGGTCAGCCAGGGGTTCCCGGTCACCCACAGGGCCCCGGCTCTCCGATGGGCACCCAGCTGTGCCCCCGGCCTGTCTGGCTGGCTGAGCCCACGCGCCCACACCCGCCCCTGCATGGCCGCACCTTCAGGTAATCCACAAACTCTCTGACTTCTAGCTTGGCTTCGTGCATCCCTGCCACATCTTTGAAGCTGACGCCTTTCCCCATCTTGCCGTCCACAATCGTGAAACGAGCCACTTTAAGCTGGTTCTGGGCAGAAAGAACAAAGGGCAGGTTCTGTGAAATGACAGAAGACGTGAGCCCCTCGGGTTGCGGCTGCCGGCACGAGGCGGCTGTGTGTCCCTGGGGCCCCGGCTCCCCCAAGCCTGGCTCTCCTCACACCCTCTCTGCTCAGAGGGAGGTGAAGCCGTCTCCTGGGCATCCAAGGGAAAATGTTTACTATGCATTGTGAACAGTAAAAAAATTCTCTAGCATCTAGCAATTTGCCTTAAAAAAAAAATAACAACCCTTAAACAACCCCCGTTCCAAACAAGGTAATTCAATATCTGCGGCAGATCGGCTGTAGTTTTCTTTCTTTTTTTTTTTAAAGATTTTATTTATTTATTTGACAGACAGAGATCACAAGCAGGCAGAGAGGCAGGCAGAGAGAGAGAGAGGAGGAAGCAGGCTCCCCGCCAAGCAGAGAGCCTGATGCGGGACTCGATCCCAGGACCCTGAGATCATGACCTGAGCCGAAGGCAGAGGCCTTAACCCACTGAGTCCCCCAGGCGCCCCCGGCTCTAATTTTCTACACGGCTTTTCCCACTACGGTGAAGCGCTCTGATTGTCAGAGAATGCGGTAACTCACAACTCTAGGAAGGTTTGGTAGAAACGCTAGCTGGTTAATTTCTGGAATGCAGCCCGGCAAGACAAAGGTCTCGGTGAGGGTTGCAACCCTGAGCTACCAGGTGGACCAGCAGGCCCCCCAAAGACAGGTGTGCCCCAGCTCCATCACAGTATTAGCGAGACACAGCAAGGGCGAGGAACAGCCCCAGGACGCCTGGGGCTCGGTCCACAAAGCATCTGCCTTCAGCGCAGGTCATGATCCCGCAGTCCTGGGGTCGAGCCTCTCATTGGGCTCCCTCTCAGCAGGGAACCTGCTTCTTCCTCTGCCTCTGCCTGCCACCACTCCCCTACCTGTGCTCGCTCTCTGTCAAACAATAAAATCTTTAAAAACATTTTTTTTTAAGAAATAAATAAACAGCCCCGAGTATGTAAGCCTGGTGAACCTGGCTGAGTGAAACCCAACAGCTCCACAACGAGACACCATCAACTACAAACAGGAACACGCGCCTGGTCCCAGTGGAAACCTGCCTCAGTTCCCAGGTCGGTGACCAGAGGGTACCCTCTGCAGACCTGCTCCAAGCAGGCCTTGGGTGCCTCCCAACACCTCTGCCGACAGGACTACCTGGCCAGATGAGACCTGCCAGGGAGGGACAGTGCATGTTACCACGAAGGCCACCACACAATAGGAGGGCTTTGTTGTTTTGGGGTTTTTTTTAAGTAAACTTTATATCCAACTTGGGGCCCGAACTCAAGCTTCCCGTGCTCTACCGAGTGAGCGAGCCAGGCGCCCCAGGAGAATGCTTTTAAAGTGTACTGAGGTTTGGGGCGCCTGGCTGGCTCAGTCCGTAGAGCATGTGATGCTTGACCTTGGGGTCTTGAGATCGAGCCCTCCATTGGGTGTAGAGATTACCTAAAAAAAAATAGAATCTTTAAAAAAAAAATAAAAGTAAAATAAGAACATAAAGACAACCTTTACCAACTTCTCAGTGTCTTAGCTAGTAGGAAAAACCAAAAACGAAGTCATGTCCAGCCCCAGAAAAACTGCCGAACCAAGTGTCCGGCACACCCATGGGGCTCGGCTGCCCGGCGAGTCAGAGAGGGAGGGGCCTGGGCGGCTCTAGGTCGGCCCCTGTGGCCGTGAACATGCGCTCACAGGAGTGTGCCAGGACCCTGCCCCCCAGCCCGAGCACAGACCCTAGGCCACAGGTGCAAAGAGACGGGCTCTCCACCACTTACGAAAGCACTGAGTCCTCCTTCCCTTCCGGTCATTCCGGCCAGACGGAACACGTACCACAGGATGGCCAGGCCCACGGCAGTCATCCCCAGGGCGTAGAGAGCACTAGCGGGGGAGAGGGGCGGTCACGGGCAGGCGGCGCGCAGACCCGCTTCGCGTCGGGCCGCGGACGCTCTGATGAGGACGAGTGCAGCCCGATTCTCGTCCTTTGTGACCTGCCCCTCAACTGTCCCGGGAACACATCACAGCCTGATACGGTGGCGCGCCACGGCGTGAAGCCGAAACATGGACACGGCACTGACCCTATCCGCCAGGGCCTCCTGATAATGCCTGAAAGAACACACTTTTCACACGCGATGTACTTTTCTTTTCCACAGAGCGAGCGCGCAAGCAGGGAGAGGGAGAAGCAGACTCTCCGCTGAGCAGAGAGCCCGACGGAGGGCTTGGTCCCAGGACCCTGGGATGGTGATGTGAGGTGAAGGCAGATGCTTAACCGACTGAGCCACTCAGGTGCCCCGTATTTTATTTTCCAAAGTGACCCATCCGGGCCACCTGGGTGGCTGAATCAGTCAAGCGTCCGCCTTCGGCTCAGGTCATGATCCTGGGGTCCTGGGACTGAGCTCTGCATCAGGCTCCCTACTCAGCGGGGAGTCTCCTTCTCCCTCTCCCAGTCCCCCAGTTCACGTTCTCTCTCTCAAATAAGTAAAATCCACGAGTTTTGGCTGGTGAGGCAGAGTCACAGAGCCGCGGAGGAAGGCCCGGGCGCCAGGCGCGCCCCGCCTCTCCCTACGGAACTGGCCGTGAAGGCCTGCGCCCTCGGGGAGAATGGCCGTGGCTCAGGGGTGTCCGCCAGTCATGGGCACCCTGCGTCTTCTCGGACTGTGGTCACGTGGCCACGAGTGACCCTCTCTGCAGATGAGGTCCGGCCACCGGTGGTACCCCGTGCCGTTCAGTCCCCCAGGACTATGGGAGCGAGTGTCCCCCCTCCCAAGGAGATGCAGGTTCTGCCGGCCCAACAGGGTCCCTGTTTCCACCTGCCGCCTGGAAGCAAGAGTTTCTACGGGACCTCCCCGCTTCTCCCCTTTCTGTTCCATCTTCCCGTTTGTACACAACAGCAACCCCGGCCCAGGCGGAAGCGACAACTAGAGCAGGTGTGCGATGCTCTGACAGCCCCTGGGGCCCCTCCTCAGGCGGGCTCACAGCTCACACACCCACTGGCCCTCCCCGACAGCGGCTGGCCGAGGGCAGGCAGGGCCGGGAGACGTGTTGGTCCGTCCTCACATTACGAGGCCAAGCCAGCTTTAGTTCAGGAGCCCAAATAATGGCCAACATACTTCCCGAAGAATCCTGTCCGCTTGTAGGAGACCGGTATCCTGTCCTTGCCTTCGATATTCAGGGCGTCCTCAGCGGCCCGGAGCTTCTCCTCAAACCTGTCGATGTTTGCCACCTGCATGCGGTACATCAGGGCCAGCCGCTGCGGGCAGAGAGCAGAGGGGTGTGGGGACACGTGGGCCGCGGCCAGCTGTGAGACAGCCCCCACGCCGGAGCCTCCGGGAGCTGAGCTTTCATCTGCCATCACAGTCACAATAAGCTTTCGGTACGTGCGCTCGCTCTAATTTCACCAACAGGAATGTCTGAAGACAATGGAGGGCGCGCTTTGTGCGTTAAACTCACCACCAGCCTCAGCTGTGCGTGCAGAACACCGCGACACGCGACAGCCACGAGCTGCTTGCCAGCACACAGGCAACTGGCTCAGGCAAGAGACGGGGGTCTGGTGCTTGACCTCAGGCCAAACTGGACTCAGCTCTGTGGCTTTCTTCCTTCTCAGGAAGCCCCTTCTGGGGAGAGGAGCAGCTCAGGGAGACTGAGCAGGTGGTGCGCCCTCCGGGGTAGCAGCTTCCCTGAGAGAAGGCTCAGAGCAAGCCAGATGTCCACGCTGGGTCCCCAAATCCCTGCTCTGGGAGCTGAACTGAGCCACCCAGCAAGGGGCCATCCTGATGCTCTCCAGCGCCATGGACGGCATCATGCCAGTCCTACCTCATTCTTCTAAGGGCCCGGTTCAGATGTTTTCTAGAATGAACTTGTTCCAAGCGCAGCTTCTCAACACACTGTGGGATCTACACGGAGCAGCCCGCTTCTCCCCTGGCTCTGGAGGACCACAGAAAGTTCCGTGTGGAATGAGCGGCTGCCCAGGGTGCATGTCACGGGTCAGCGGGCCAGAGGGGAGAGGCAGACGGGGCACCCACCAGCCACGACACACTGACGCTTGTCTGCGCTGGAACGCCCGGCGGCCTCAGGATTAACCTAACAGACCTCAAACATCTGATCTGGACTTCACCCATGCCTCCGTCACGCAAACACCCACCCAGACATGTGAACAGAATGGTCATCAGCACGCGGGGCCAGGGGGAGCCTGTCACCCCAACTAAATGACAAGCTCTCGTAAACCGACGAGCAGCTATAAACACCACGGCAGGCCCTAAGCCCTCTCCAGACCCAGCCAGGGGCTACAGGTGCTGTCGTGACGGGCACAGTACTGTGCCCAGGACCACCTGGCTCCCTGGCAGCATCCTTACCAGACACCTGTCCTCCAGCACCTTACCTGGCCCACGGTCCCCACCACCCAAACTCCAACAACAAATGGAAAGGAGACTAAAGAAACGGGACAACCAAATACAATTCCTGGCCCCTGACGGGACCCTGGATTAAAAGCACTAATAAGGGGGCGCCTGGGTGGCTCAGTTGGTTAAGCAGCTGCCTTCGGCTCAGGCCATGGTTCCAGGGTCCTGGGATCGAGTCCCACATCGGGCTGTCTGCTCAGCAGGGAGCCTGCTTCCCTCTCTCTCTCTCCCTCTGCCTGCCTCTCCATCTACTTGTGGTCTCTCTCTGTCAAATAAATAAATAAAATCTTTTAAAAAATAAATAAATAAATAAATAAATAAATAAATAGAATCTTGAAAAAAAAAAAGTACTAATAAGGGGCACCTGGGGTTCCCACTCTTGATCTCAGCTCAGGTCTTGATCTCAGGGTGTGAGTTCATTCCCTGGGTTGGGCTCCATGCTCATGGAGGCTACCTAAAAACTAATAATTAAACAGTAATAAAATAGCTCTTGATGCTGGTTCGGAGACATCAGAGAACAGGATCAGGGAGAGTGCTCTGGAAAGTCTTCTTGCCTCACTACCTCTCCTGCGCCTGCCAGTGGTCTGGTTCTGGGGTGAGGGGACAGGGATCCCATCCAAGACATGGAGCCAGCGCCTGGGGCCCCCTCCCCACCAATGCCCAGCCCTCCCCTGGGACCAGGCCCCACCCTGGCTCTCCGCCCCACTCACAGCGCGTGCCGTTTCCTGCCCCGGGCCTCCAGGGATCCCCCTCGACATCTGCAGCCGCCCCAGACCCATGGGGGGGACCTCAGGGCCGCAGCTGCAGCCCCCGCCCCACCGTTCCAGCACGGCCCACTCACCGGCCGCCCGAACACCACGGCTCCAGGGTGCAAGTAGACCTCCACCACGTCGCTCTCGGGCACCACCTGCACACGCTGCACCTCGCCCTTGGCCAGCATCTCGTGCACAAAGTCGTTCCAGGAGATGCTGCCGCCGCTGGAGCTCAGCGCGTTCAGCAGGCTCATGATCACGGCGATGACGAACAGGGTGCGCAGCCGCTCCCGGTACATCTGGTCCTCCCGCTCCCGGCGCCTCCTCTCCTCTGCAAGCAGGGGGACCGGGGACAGCGTCACACACGGGACAGACACCAACCACACGCCATTCACGGCAGCAACACAGCACTCACCGGAGTCCCGTCTACTCAGAGCACAAAGCCAGGTGTACAGTCAGAAGCTTCGTGGGCCCAGCATGGGCTGATCTCCACATGGAGCCCTCTGCCAGGGCACATCCTGGCCCCCGCCCTCGTATGATCACCCCCGATGTGTGCTGCACAGGTGCACGTTACTGTACCTTCTACCCTGTCTGCCCTCCACTCCCCAACAGCCACCTATCCAGGACACGGAAGGCGACCACTTAATTCAACACCACATCCAGCGACCTACGCTTCGTTCAAACCATCAAGTAAATCATCACATTAGGGTACACAGTGCATCGTGCCCAGTTCTTAGTGGGGGACAAAAAGACACAAAACTCAGCCCCTGGCCTTGGGACAAATGGACACCTGGGGAAGCTGACGCGGGAGGTGAGGGGCACACAGTGCAAGGAGCCAGGAGAAGCAGCTCCCAGCACGGCTGTCGCCGGCAGCTCCGGGAGGAAGAGTAAGCACACTAGGAGGCTGGGAGGGCCGCAGAAGTCACCTCCTCCAGAGCACAGACCGGAGAGGGTCCTACGTAGACACCCAAGGCCAGGCCACGGTCTTCCTCCCAGACCAGCCGGTCAGCGGAGCCAGCTGGGGCGGAGGGCCGCCTGGGCACCTGGACGACGCCCTACATCTTCCCACGGGCCCACCTGCCAGTGCTCTGAGGCACCGGCACACCAAAGGCCTGAACTCTGGTGCGGCTCTCCCCTCTGCTCACCCCCCACCCCACGGCCTGTTCTCCCGACACCCCAAACAGACTTCACTGGGCCCGTCACGAGCGATCTTTGAGAAGCGCACATGCTGTCTGGCAGCAGTCCTGCCCAGGACCGCCCTGACCTGGCTCGGCAAGACCATTTACTTCTCCTGCACAGACACAGCACCCACCCAGGGTGGGGGAGAACAGCGAGGGCCCTGCACACACCCGGGGCTCAGACCATGCTGCCCGTGTGGTCACTTCTCCAGGGACAAGCGCACAGCTGGACCTCAGTGCCCACTCACTTCCCTCTGCCCTGCCTGCCGTCTGTCCACAGACACTGCCCTCCTCTTGACCTGGCCGTTCAGAGGAAACGAAAGGCATTTTAAATCAGCTGAAAAACAAAAAATGGGGGGTACCTGGGTGGGTCAGTAGGTTAAAGCCTCTGTTTTCGGCTCAGGTCATGATCTCAGGGTCCTGGGATCGAGCCCCGCATCGGGCTCTCTGTTCAGCGGGGAGCCTGCTTCCTCCTCTCTTTCTGTCTGCCTCTCTGCCTACCTGTGATCTCTGCCTGTCCAATAAATAAATAAAATTAAAAAAAAAAATGAATCTGACAGAGAAGCCTGGGTCCGCAATCATTCTGAAGACGTAAAAGCACATTTCTGCTGTTACCTTACCTGAGAATGGCCGGTAACAGCAAATTTAATATCTAATACCCAAAGTCACAACCAGCAGGGAAGTAAAGACGCCCCGTCTCAGAAAGCAGACTTGACGTTCTCAGGTGAGCAGGTACTTATTTAGAAACCATGCGTTTCGTTTAACTCGCTATTTAGGCAGTCTACTTAAGTCCCAGTCATCAAAACCAGAGAGCCGGGATACGCCATCAGCAGAGGCTCTATGACCGCGCAGATCTTGATGTTGTGTGCACCCCGTGCTCCCGGCCGGTGGCTGTGGCATACAAGCTGCTGGCAGGACTTACGAACTTGGCCCAGGGCCCATGGTGACACAGCCCTTCCTTACCGCTCTGCCTGCCACACGTCACACCCCTCCTGGAGAAGGACTTGCAGCGACCGTACAGCTCACACACACCTGTTTGCAGAGTGTGGAAGAGGTCTAGGATGCAAAAGGTACGGCTTGGTTCCATTTATTTCTTTATTTATTTTTTAAAAGATTTCATTTCCTTTTTTAAGTCATCTCTACACACTACGTGGGGCTCCAACCCACAACCCGAGGGATGGAGAGTCACATGTTCCAGCGACAATCAGCAGGGCACCCCAGATGAGGCTTGGCTTTAAGTAACAGACAGCTTTGCACGTTTTCCTAGGAATTTCTAAACAATAAAAAGACAGCTTTGATTTAGGCTCCAATAAATACAAATCCAACCCTTTTCCAGTAAAAACCAGCCAGGTGTTCTGTCACACATGGAACTGCCCCTGTCGGCCTACCTCAGGGAGAAGGACCTCCTAGCCAGGCCTGGAGGCTGCAGACCCCATTATTAGAGGACTCTGTAGGCTCAGGAGAGGGAGGTCCCAGCCCAGAGTAGTCACTGCTCTGAAGGTCCAGGACGGTGCATGGAGGTCCGGCAAAAATCGTCTGCCATCTCAACAGAACTACCTGCTTCTGAGCCACAATCACCCCGAGTCCTCCTCGCTGGGCAGGAGAGGGACACGGCACACCCCATGCAGACAGGACCCGTCCAGTGACGAGGGTCTGCAAACACGTGTTCTGTCCATTCACACTAACCCAGCCCACAAGGTGCGGTGAGCTGGCCCAGCACACTGTCCAGGGGTCCAAATGAGAAAGCCCTCAGGTCTTGGCTAGGGGTCTCAGAAGACACAGAAAGCACCCTGTTTCCTTAACTCACTGAATGTACTTCTGAAACGTGACCCAAGGACATCGATGTGAAACACAAACTGCCCGGACGCCCCGCGGGCTCAGGTTGCAGCGCGCAACTCTGGATCCCATGCTTGCAGCGGCTACTAAAAATAAAACCCCTTGAAAACAAGCGAAAAGCCCACATATCTGCAGCGCTGGCCAGGTAGGAAGTCCCAGGGGCCGGTCGCAGAAGGGCAGCAGGCGAGCAGGACAGGAAGACGTGCGCGAGCGACAGAGCACTCGCTCCGTGACAGTAAGACGTGCGAGGTCTGAGAGATACTAGCTGGACAATGGCCTTCATCACCGTGTCCCTCGAGGACCCCCTCGTCCACTCCCCCACTGTGGCTGCATCCGACCCACGGCACCCGTGATGGCCGCACTCGGGCCCTGCGGCGCACATGGACTTCGGCTCCTGACGCCAATGACAGGCTTGGAGAGAACCGAGGGCCAAGCCCAGGAAACACTGCTGCTTCCTGGCCACCCGCCTGTCTGCCTGCGGGACAGACCCCCCGGAGACTCTGGTGCCACAGTCCCTCTTCAGGGGGCGGTGTCCCTCATTGCCAGGGTGCCCTACAGCAGCCACCCACCTACCGGCCACTGACCGCTACAGCTGAGTTTCAGGGCTGCCCCAGGCTTTCAGCCTGGAAACTCTCGTGGAAGAACGTACTCCTGCGTACCCTGCACACGGGCGCTGTGGTGAGATGCTCGGGGGACCGCAGTGACAATCCAGTCCTGCCCAACACTCATCGGCGCCGGGCCCGCCCCAGAGAGATACGGCGTCTCCAGAGGAGGCTCGTGGAGTCTCCTCACTTCTCAGGGACCAGCACCACTAACACCACAGCGGTCTGGAAATCCCAGCAACTACTTTTTTAGCTACACTTTGTGTTCTGTGACACCGCAGGGTCACGGGTAATCACAGGTGGTTACACAAAAGCAAGCAAATCGTGACCGTCTCGTGATAAACAATGGCACGAGGCAGGCAGAGGAGATGCAGACGTGCTCCCAACACAGGCCGCTGCAGGCCGCGACACAAGTGGGAAGACCCCATGCGACGCTGGCTTCTGCTACTGGTGTCCCTCGTGCTGCAGCACTGGTTCCTGGCACTGTGACGCAGGCCACCCGTGGGGAGCTGCAGTCCCGCATCTACAGTCTGCCTAGCAGCTGCAGCCATTCCTCGGGACATCACAGCTGTCCGCCGGACCGCACGTGTGCGGGGGACCCGGACCCCAGCACTCTGCCCGCCTCCTCCTCCAACCTGGTCACCGCTGCTTTTGTTCCAGGCCTTTCCCATTCTGAGACAGGAAATATTCCCCGTGCTTGTTCCTAACTCTCCTAGGGTTTCGCTTTGTAGATTTAATGACTTAATCCATGCCGAATTTATTCTGGTCCGTGCGATACAGTCTCTCTCCAAGGAACAGCAGCTGATCCAAATCACTTTGTACACGAGCCTCCCTTCTGCTACTGCGTGAAATGCCACTGCAGTCACATATGAATTCTTAGATATGCCAGACTCTGCCCCCGGATTCCCCCTCTGGCTCCCTCAAATTCTATTACTAGACCAACACATTCATTTTTGGGGAGAAAGATAATTTAATGTCTGCCGCCATCAGCCCCACTGGTATTTGTTTTCCAAAACCCTGTAGATTTTCTGATGACCCAAACCCTCATCTTCCACCCCTAAAAACCTTTTAACTCAGAAGCTTCTGAGAAGAGCCAAGTACCCCAGGAGCTTGTAGCCAAAGAAAGGAGTGATTGCCAGAGGGGACGTCCCATGAAGCCGGAAACCAGGAATACCCACACTGAACCCAACCAACGGCCACAGTTTTCCACGAGTTAAGGCTGTTCCTAAAGAGCTCAAAGTTGGGGGGCACCGGGATGGCTCAGTTGCCGGAGCGTGCAACTCGCAGGGTCATGAGTTCAAGCCCCACATCGGGCATACAGATTAGTTCAAAAATAATAATTAAAAAAATGGGGGCTCCTGGGTGGCTCAGTTAGTGAAGCGTCTGCCTTCAGCTCAGGTCATGATCCCAGGGTCCTGGGATGGAGCTCCGTGTTGTCAGGCTGCCGCTGGGTGGGGAGCCTGCTTCTCCCTCTCCTGCTACCCCTCCTCCCTCCAAACTCCGTCCCCTCACTCTGGCTCATGCTCTGTCTCTCTCTCTTAAATAAATTAACAAATAGTAAATGAATAAAAATGAATAAGCAGGGCGCCTGGGTGGCTCAGTCGGTTGAGCATCTGCCTTCGGCTCGGGTCATATGGGACGGAGCACCACATCGGGCTCCCAGCTCAGTGGGGAACCAGCGTCTCCCTCTCCCCCTGCGGTGCGCGCTCTCTCTCTCCCTCTCTGTCAAATAAATAAATAAAAATCTTAAAATCAAACAAGTACACCAAACAAAAGTACAAAGTATGCACCTAAGTACAAAGAAGTTCCTTGACAAGACAATCATTTCTCTCCCTGTGTGTCCTTTGGAGACTCCGCACAGAACGGGGGACAATAATGAGGTCATTGCGAGGCGAGAAGTAACGGGGAAGACAACGAGTCACTCAGTACAGTGCTGAGCGCACGTCAGCCATCGCCACGGGCTAACCCTTTCCGCTGCTGGGAGCGCCAGCTGCCGGCTTTTACCTTAGAGCCCACTCAGTTTAAACTGACCTTTTATTCCCTCACCCCTTTGCCCAGAGTCCTAATTCTACAGGGAAGGAGACTCCAGATTTGCAAGGTAGGCTGCTGCGAGCTGGGGTACACAGGGGTCACTCACATGGTTCAGTGATGTCCCCCCGCTTCCTCAAGGCCATCACAGAACCAGCCTCTCTTCTGGGGGCTGCTTCTCAGGTCTTCCACGTCATCTGGAACGTGTGTAGGGTCCAACCAAGGTGTCCTGCTGCCTTCCTCCCCACCCCACAACACTCGAGTTCAAGGCAGATGGAGACTCACCCTTTCCGCACAGAGGACAGTAATTCTGCCTGCCTGATGTCTGGAAAGAACAGGGGACACAGGTGCTGACGGAAACGCCTCTAATGGACAAGCAGGAAAAGGTCCAGTAACCACATTCAAGACCGGGGGTACGTGTGCTCAGAGTCAGGGAGACCCGGGGGCCTGGGTGCACCCGACATTTGTCATTAACCTTCCTTTTTTTTTTAGACTTACTTATTTTGAGAGAGTGGGGTCCCAGAGGAAGAGAGAATCTCAAGCAGACTCCCCGCTGAGTGTGGGGTTTGAGCTCACGACCCTGAGACCATGACCTGAGCTGTAACCAAGAGCTGGATGCTCAACCCACTGAGCCACGGCCCGCCCCTGGACTCACCCCACTTTTAAGCAGGTTTCCTGTTGCTGAGACCAGAACACACATGGGATGACAACTAAGGTAGCCATTATTTAAGAAAGTCAGACAGATGTACCTTCATCGTCTTCAGGGGTCCTCCCCTTAGATCTATCCTTGTCCTTAGTCTTCTGCTTTGGCGTGGAGGTGTTAAAATAGCGAGTGGCACCTACAAGGGACAGGAGACATGTTTAACGAGGTCTCTGCCCCTACAGGGGGCACTCAAGGGAAGAGCACCTTCATCAGGAACCTGAACAGCAGCCACCTGAAGCCTACGGGCGTAAGATTCGGAAGGAGAGGGTCCTCCTCAGTCAGCAGCTGCTACTCGGAGAATAATCCTCGAACTTACAGAGTGTCTCTGCAATTTAAATTAGCAATGTGAAGGGATAAAACTTCCTCATGAATGTATCCTGGGGAAGCCTCATGAGTTTGCTGGGCAACAACCCTTCAATAATCACATTCACTCAAAACAAATTTAAATAAATGAGCAACACAGAGGCTTGACAGAGGCGTCAACAGCAACCCAGTGGCCACCATCACCAAGACACAACACTCCTCCCACGAGAGGCTCAGTCTGGCCCACTGTCTAACTGAACTGATGTTTACAAGGAGAGGACGGAGAGTCTCACCAACTGTGACAGCTGTACCTTTCCTCACAAGGTTAAGAGAACCAGAAATGGGACTCCTTGACGGCCCCTGGACACAGGACCAGGCGGTCTAGAGAGTGAGCTGTGTGCCCTGGGCACAGGCATACTCTTAAGTGGGGAGACAAACATAGGAGGCAAGCATGTGGCTGACCACATGTGGGCACCAAGCCGTGGAACGTCCTTTAGGAGTTGGGGGATTTCACTTTTCACCATTCCAACTGGATATACTGGGGGGGTGGGAGGGGGGGGTGTATAAGATCGACCTTGTCAACCCTAAAGGTCCTAAATCCTTGGACCTAAGATCTCTCTTGAAGATGTCATGTGTCTCACTAAATGAAAAAACTATTGTTAAAATTACTTGTGGCTGTTTGTAGTTCCCTTCTGGGTGTAAGACATACGGAGTCACTCCGAAGATCTGACCGGGCGTTGTTGCAGCTGGCTGGAGAATTCGAAGAGCTTGGAAGCCCAATCCCTGCCATACAGCAGAATTTTTTAAGAGTGGGGAGGCGACTCAGATAAGTGCACTCGGCCGTTCAGACCTTGGTCAGTCTGTCTGACTGCACTTCACAGCATCTCAGGGCTCCCGAGAAACAGAAGCCAGAGTCCCCTGAGTGATTTCCTCTCTCTGTCAGCGTCAAACCAGCTGCTCCACTGATTCATTTACAACTGTCACAGCATGCACCCGTCACCTGTTTCAGAAGGTACACACCTAAGAGTCTCCAGAGTCTGACTGGATTCTGGAGGAGATGCTGTTCCAACAACAATCCACTGCACCCTCCGAAGGCTGGGGTTAGCTGGTGCAGCTGCAAAGTCTGAAAAGAAACAAAAAAATCCAAAGGATGGGCTGTAATCTACAGCAGAATTATAATTCAAACTGGTCCTTGAGTTATGGTAAAACAGAACAACAATAACAAATTAGGACCTAAAATGAGAGTTGAGCTCCTAAGAGAGAACTGGAGGGAAACACCAGCCAAAACGGCAGCAGGACAGGGGGTCTGTGTTTTCTGCCTCAACAGCTGACCTGAGCAGAGCCCGGAGCCCACCTTCAGGAGAGCTCGGTTAAGGCAGGTCCATGACACCTGAAGCTGCACGACGCAGGTCAGGTACACGCACAGTGCTTTGCTCACACAAAACTGTCAGCCCCTTGGGACCAACAGCCAAGGGCCACGTGAACTCCTCCTCATGAGGTCGGACCCACTTGAGCCAACTATGAAACAGTTCTCCCGGACGCTCTCACTGGGCTCAGTTTTTAAAACTTTTTTTGGGGGGAGCCCCTGGGTGACTCAGTCACTGAAGCATCTGCCCTGGGCTGGGGTCTTGATCCCGGGGTCCTGGGATGGAGCCCTGCCTCTGGCTCCCTGCTCGGCCACGGGTCGGCTTCTCCCTCGCTCTCTAGAATTAGAGGAGCAGAGGGAGAAGCAGACCCCACGGGTCGAGGGCCTCCGGGATCATGACCTGAGCCGAAGGCAGATGCTTCATGGACTGAGCCGCCCAAGCGCCCCTTAAAATAAGTATTTTTTAAGATTTTATTTTCAAGTACTGTCCACAGCCCACGTGGGTGGGGCTCGAACTCCCCACCCGAGGATCCAGTCGGAGTCTCCACCGACTGGGCCAGGGACGCCTGGATTCGATTTTCAGACGCCAACAACGAGCCACAGGCAGAAAATCCCAACACACCCAAGGGGCTGGGGAGAGGCAGGCCGGGCCGGTGCGGAGTCTCTTCCGGGCTGCGGGCGGCCTCCCCGCACCCGAAGGCGCCGCTCTCGTTCGGGTTCGGTCCCAGCTGGGGGCCGGGGGTCAGGGGCGGAATCGGGGCGGAATCGGAGCTGGGGGGCGGGGGGGTTCCGGCCGGAGGTCAGGGGCTGGAAGGCGTGAGCCCGGCCCGGCGTCGGCAGGTACCTGCTTGGCGTGGCCTCGGGCCCCCACGAGTCGGGTCGGAGGCCTGTGGACGAAGTGCCAGCACCTCCTCCCGGCCCCGGCGGCGAGGCCCAGGCTCCAGCGCAAGCAGCGGCCCCGCAGTGGGGCCGACCCCGCTGCCCGACCCGGGCAGAGGGCTCGCCGCAGCAGCAGCGCGGCCGCCATGTTGGCCCCGGAGCGGCGCCTGCGCGGTGGGCGAGCCCCGGAGCGGCGCCTGCGCGGTGGGCGAGCCCCGGAGCGGCGCCTGCGCGGTGGCGGCTGTTCGGGCGGGTTCCCCGCGCCTCGCGGCGCCCCCGGCCGCCCTGGCGTTCCCTAGCGGTGGCTTCGGTGCCGCCGGGTGCGGAGCGCCGCGAGTCCAGCCCGGAGGTACGGTGTCGGGACTCCGCGCCGGGCTGCGTGCCGCGGCCACGCCGTCCCCGGGCGCCGCTGCTGGGGGGGGACCGCCGGGTCCCGGGGTTACGGGGCGAAGCGAGGGAGCCCGAGGGAACCGCGCCCAGAGAGCGGCCCTCGGACCCCGACTTCGGACCCGGCCGCGGACCCGACTCGCACCCGGGACCCGGCCTCGGACCGCGACCCCCGCGCGGGACCCCGACCCCGACCCCCACGCGCGACCCGGACTCGGACCGCGACCCCCGCGCGGGACTCCGTCTCCGGGCTGTAGGGCCTTGCGCTGGGTTCGCGGTTCCGCGGAGGGAGGCGGCCGGGCGCCCTCGCGCAGGCGGACCCTCGCCCTGCGGGTGTCTCCTCTCTGCCGGGGGCGCGGCGGCGTTCGAAGTCGTCCCGGCGCGGGTCGTCGGAGCGGGGCCCGGAGACGGTTTGTCCCTGCCCGCAGCAGCCCTGCCCCGGCCGCCTCTGCTCCCGGCGCCTGAGCGGCCGCTTGGAGGCCACTGACTGCTGAGCCTCCCGTGCGCCTTCGCGCGTCCCACGCCGTCCTGCAGCACACCTGTTTGCTCTGTTTCCCCAAGAATTTGCTTATTTGGGCGCCTGGTGGCTCTGCCTTCGGCTCGGGTCATGATCTCAGGGTCCTGGGATCGAGCCCCGCATCGGGCTCTCTGCTGGCGGGGAGCCTGCTTCTGCCTCTCTCTCTGCCTGCTTGTGATCTCTGTCAAATAAATAAATAAAATCTTAAAAAAAAAAAATTTGTTCATTTATTAGAGCACGAGCAGGGGGAGGGCCAGAGGGGGAGGGAGAAGCAGGCTTCCTGCAGAGCAGGGAGGACGTCCTGGGACTGACCCCAGGACCCCAAAATCATGACCCGAGCCCCCCCAGGCACCCTTCCCCCCTCCCCCGCAAGAGAGAATGTTAACTGGCGCCCAGTCCATTCCAGACACTCTCTTTGTTCCAAGATTTTATTGGGGGGGGGGGCGGGGAGACTGACAGGCTGGGTCCCAGGACCCTGAGATCAGACCGGGCGGAAGGAAGGCCCACCGTGAGCAGACTGAGCCCGCCACCCCCCCCCCCCGTGTCCCCATATCAGATACTCTTCCATTTCTTTTTTTTTAAGATTTTATTTATTCGACAGAGATCATAAGTCATAAGTGGGGGCGGTGAGCAGGCTCCCCGCCAAGCACGGAGCCCTGTGCACAGCTCGATCCCAGGACCCCGGGATCATGACCTGAGCCGAAGGCAGAGGCTTAACCCACTGAGCCTCCAGGCGCCCCTAGACACTTCTATTCTCAACTCCAGTCCACTATTTTACAGATGAGGAAACAGAGTCAAAAATGAACCGGTCTGAGTTGGCTGCCGGGAAGGGACACCACAGAGTCTCAGAGCTGGTCTGACTGGTTTCTGGGCCTGCACTCCCCAGCATTCCTCCGTAGGTGTGAGAACAGTAGTGTGGCTTGTGTAGGCCTCCTACACAAGAGGAGGGTGTGGGGACATCCTTCCCCTGGAGTTCCCGATGGTGGGTGCTTCCGCAGGGCTCTCGGAGAGCAGCCCCCGGGCCCAGGGCTGTGTGAGGGGCTGCCCACCCTTCACGCAGCTGAGCTCACTGCCCTCTGCCTCTCCCGGCCTCACCACCTTCCACCACCAAGCCTTCCTCTCCGCGCCCCCCCACCAACTGCCCCACCCACTTACTGCCTCCGGCGGGCTGGGTCCTGCGCCCGCTCTGCCCGGACCAGTCCCGGGACTGCAACTCCTGAGACTGTGCTTTCTCATACCTTAGCGAGGCTTGTGCAGTGTGCCCTGCTGGGAAGTGACCGAGCCCCACCCCTCACCCCTGCTCCCTAATCACCCAGTCCAGAGGGTTTGTGACTCAAAGCCTCCAAGAAATTTGAAGGTGTTCGGGAGGAGGGTAAGGTACACTCTGACAGACACTGCCTGACGTGAAGTTGTTACCGTGGTCCCACTTCTTCTCCTGGCCACTCCGTGGGAAGCAGTGCGGGGGCACGGCAAGAGGCCAGCCTCCTGCGGAACAACACTGGCTTCTGTCCTCAGCCTATGACCTTGAGCAAGTGGCTGCCTTCTCCAAGCCTCAATTTTCCCATCATTAAAATGGGGATAATAATTATCTGCAAAGTGAAGCTAATAGCAGCCCTGGGTTTCCCACGGGGTTGTCGAAAGGATAAAATGCAGCCGAAGTACAGGAAAACAACCCCTGACAGGAAGCCTCTCATACGCAGGCGTGTATCCCTGGGACGTGGAGGCGAAGGAGACGGAGAACACAGTGTGGATGTGTTGACTCAAACGCACATCAACAGCTGCTCCGGAGGCTGGCTGTGTCCACGACCCCAGGTGACTGCGCCCACAGGCTTCAGTCCTGCCTGGGCACTGGGGCTCTCGTTTAAGCCTCCAGGTGCCCATGCCCTGGACCCTGGAAAGATGAAGCCTCAGAAAGCGGGCTCACTGGAGCTTCCTGGGCTCTCAGGCTTTCCCTCACAGGCTAGCTCTGCTCTTTCTGTACTTCCTGACACCACTGACAGCTGGTGTTATGTCCTTCCCTGGCCCTCTGAACCTGGACGGCTCAGCGTGGCTCCCTTTAGACACCTGAGGCAACCCCCGTGTGAATTCCAGGTGTGAGTCTGGCATGTCCTGGGTCTGTCTGCATTCACACCTTGACAGCAGGTGTGTGGCTGCGGGCAGGAGGGAAGCAGAGAGGACAGCCGCCCGCTCCCACCGCGGGAACTCCCTGCTCCTTGGCTCCTGGGGGGCCCGGGCACTCGAGTTCTGGAGAAGGCACGCTGCTCCTGCTAAGTTCTTGTCTGCGGATTTGAGATAGGAGTTAACCTTTTGGGCCATTTTGGTTTTCATATTTAGGCTTCCTACTAATGTAATTAATAATTATTTGCTTCTTCCCAACGTAGCAGGTTGGCAGCAACTGAACTTTTGAACTTTTTTCTTTCTCGGAGCACGGCTGCTTCCACACACAGCCTGGCCTCTGAGGCCCTTGGGTGGTTGGTCACCGTAACTGCTGCTCAGCTCATCCAGAGGCTAGGGCACAGAGCCTGGAATGGCTTGTTCCACAACGTCATATGGCTGATGTGAGGGTGCCTTCTGTAAGATACTACCCCTTGTAGAACGTCGGAATAAAGTCATTTCTTTGAGTTTTGGTAAATTTTGTTTCTGACCTAGAGACCTTCCTCCAGCAATGGTTTCTTCTTTGCTGATTAGCTGGGCTTTAGTCATATGCATGGGATTTGGTAGTCATAGATTTTGCTCTTGAAAGGATAAAAAGTCCATTTCTACTAGCAGATGACCTACAGAGCTGTGTGTGTGACTCTCTGTAACCTCTGTTTCTCGAGACCGCCGGGTGTGAGATTTTGGACCGATGTCCAGGGGGCACCCCAAAAGTGTGGGGTTGCTTCCTCTCCACCTGAACGCTCCTCCATTAACTCCCAGAGCTCTGGAGAGCACACCAGGTTATTCATCTAATCTGTTCTGTTGACCATGTGCACTACCGGTTGATATGGCACAAAGACCCGAACACTTGGCAAGTTAAAACAACGTTCCTTGTGTCACACAGTTTTCTGAGGATCGGGAAGTCAGGTGTGGTTGACCAGGTGGCTCAGGTTCAGTCTTCCACAAGGGTGCGGTCGGGTCGATGGCCAGGGCAGCAGCCGTCTGAAGCTCTCCTGGTGCTAGAGGTGCTGGAGGCTGGGTTTCCAAGCTAGTGCCTAGGCCTGGCTGTTGGCAGAAGGCCTCAGCTCCTTACCACGGGGCATCTCCGTGGGGCTGCTCACATGACATGGCCCCCTTTGGCAGGGAGCCCGAGAGTGTGGGGGCACTGTCCCGGGGGCAGGGGGCATCACGGGTCTCCTCGGAGGCTGCTGACCACAGGTGGGCCAAGCTGGGGTTTGCCTGTCCAGGTTCAGTAGCTACCAGGGAGTCGTCACAGGCCAGAGCTCTGGAGTCCCTCCTTAACCCCTCAGTGTGGGTCCAGAAGCCTTGCCTGGGTTCAGCTACCAGAAAAGAGAGACCCTGTCTGGATGTTACAGTTTATAGCCTCTTCCTGGAAGTTACTAGCTTGCTATCTCCCTGGCCTCAGGGGTTCCTTGTTAGGTGAACGATAAGACGTGTGAAGGTGGAAGGCGCTCACTTTTTGTGCACGGTCCGGCAGACAACTTCCAGCTGAACGTGCGGCGGAGCCCACAGAAACCGCTGCTTGCTCACCTGGGGTCTGGACAGTGATCAGACCTACCGTCTCCACTCTGGGTCTCTGCTCTGTAACCCACAGGCAGCCATCAGCAGCAGAGCAGGTCCATTTCTTGGGGTTGGATGGGGCATGCTGTCCCCACAAATTCCTCTGCGCCCTTCGGTGAAGGCACTGAGTATTCAGCAGCCGGCTGGGCCCAGATCCTAGAGGTCTATGGCTATCATGGGCTTTCAGCAAATCAATGGTGGACGTACCTCTGCAGAAACTGTGTGAACCGCCTTGAATTTGGACAGCCACAGCGGAATAGGAATGAGACACAGTGGCAAGCAACGTTCCCAGACATCTCTGCGTTTCCTGCCAGCCTGCTAAAGAACACCTTGCATTCGTTCACTCAGAACTTCAGCTCCCTGTTCTGAGAGACTGCTAGCTCATTCCTGGGTGTTTTAATGCAGAACAAAGAGAGAAAGGACAACAAGAGGTCCAAAGAAAGGAGGAGAGATTCAGAAGGGTACGGGAAGCCCCCCAGAGCTGTTCCTGGTCCCAAAGTAAAGATGATGGGAAGAGGGAGGAAAGGTAAAAGGACTAGTTGGGAGGGCGCCTGGGGGGCCCAGGGGTTGAGCCGCTGCCTTCGGCTCAGGTCATGATCTCAGGGTCCTGGGATCGAGCCCCGCATCGGGCTCTCTGCTCAGCGGGGAGCCTGCTTCCTCCTCTCTCTGCCTGCCTCTCTGCCTCCTTGTGATCTCTGTCTGTGAAAAAAAAAGGAGCAGGTGGGGATAGTTTCTGAGGGTGTTTTCGGGGGGATTGGTGAAAGGCCCTCAAACGGTTGCAGAAAATGAAAGAATTGGAGAAGAAAGTAGATTTTTATGGGATAAAACGGCACTTTCCTTAACAGACACTTACTCTGTGGCCGTGCCTCAGGTGCTGGGGACCCAGCAGTGAGCGGACACTTGTCCTCAAGGAGCTTCCATTCCAATGAGAAACAAAAGAGAACCAAAGCAGCAGGGCACGTGGTGTGGTATGTGAGGGGCTCAAAATGGCTACAGAGGCAAGGGGAGCCCAGGCTGGGGTGGGGGGCCAAGAGTGCGTGGGCTGGACCCCACCTCCTGCCTCTGTGCTCCAGGTGGAGGAGCCTGTGGAGGATTTTGAGCTCAAGACTGTGTTCTATGCATCCTTTCTGCTAGAGGTGGGGCGGGGGAGGGCGGGGGGGGGGAGGGGAGGGCTGGCCCTGCAACAGCCTGAGGGTGGGCTGGGCTTGGTGGGACCGGCTGAGGGAGCTGGTTACCCAGAGGCACAGGGCAGCCTCGGGTGGCTTCAGGTTTACCTTGGTGGCCGGCTGATCCCGGGATGGGCAACACATGACTGCCCCCGGTCAGATGAGGGCTGAGAGCGGGACAGGCCCGGCCAGGAGCAGGTGTGAGAGGAACAGTTTGGGCAGCTGGTCCTTCTCACTGTAATTGACAGGTTGATTTGACAGAGGACTAGGTGACCGCTTCTACAAAGGGTTTTAACTAGAGCTCCCTTAAGCACCCCCTCCCCCGCGACAATGCACTAGATACACAGACACTAACCAACAGGTTGAGGCCAGGCGCCAGGACCTCCCAGGGGTGCACTTAGCCGTTTCCCGCAGAGGGTCCTGTGTTGCTGGAAGTCACGGCCAGCCCTGGCTGGAGGAGGCGTCTGAGCTGATCAGCCGAGTGGGAGATTATCTGGAGAGAGAAGGGGGCTTTGGCCTAATCCTGGCCTGAAATCCAAGCATGCAGTTTGGGTTTGACCACATCTCTGCCCTGCTGTTTTGTGTTTATTTTGTTTGACAGTTTATTTGTGACTTGGGCCCTAAGGCACTCAGACATGAGGTTACAGTTTCATAAACAGAATAAACAAAATGAAACAGAACCCATAGACGACGTTTACAATCCATCTCTGGGCAGAGGAGAGGGACTGAAGTGTTAGTCTGGGAGGTCTGGGGGATGTAGGCACGGGAAGCCAGCATCTCTGGACCATGTGGGTGCTCTGCCCAAGGTCACTGGAAGGTGACTCGCAACATTAAGAAACCCGGGAGCAGCGGGTTTATTTAACTTAGATGACACCTATCCTTTTGTTTTCTGAATACCTTTTAAAGTTGGAAAGCTAAGCAATTTACTAAGCCCCATAATACCGAACATCCCTGTTCTGTCCCCAGTACTGCATAACCATGTTCTGAAAGGTTTGTGTGCCCATAAAACACGGTTTCTGCCTGGAGGTGACGAGGCAGGGAGCTGAAGTGCACATTCCCAGCCTGCCCACTCCAGGAAAGTGCTGAGTCACTAACATCGGGGGATCTTGGGGTTCCTGCGGCCTGGACCTGGGCCAGGGCATCCCCCACAGCAAACCCATCTCCAAAGGTCTCTGCTTTGCAACCAGGCAGGTGCGTAAATGGCCCGCTCCGGCAGCCATCGTGAGCTCCCATGCTGCTCAGGCCTGGTGCACGTGTGTGTCGGGCCACTGCTTCCACCACTTCCCCACACTCTGTGCAGTCCTACAAAAACAGGACCACTTCTCTCTCCCTTGCTAACTGGTCGAACACCTTTCAACCAGTCTAAGGACATCTAACTCAACCTTCCAGCCCTCAGGGCCCTGTGTCACCCTCCTGAGAACAGTTACCTTTGTCAACAGCCTGCAGTTGTAGCCTCCAAACTGTCAGACCTTTGCTGACCCCCACAAAGGGTCTTGGGGAACCCTGGGGTTCCTGGACTACACTTGGTGAAACCATGGTCTCAATCATGGCAATTCTAGTGTCACTAGATATGACACTGTCATAGTGTCAAAGATATGTGAGTTTGGGTCACCTGGGTGGCTCAGTCGGTTAAGCATCCGGCTCTTGGTTTTGATTTGGACTCAGGTTGTGATTCTGGGTGCTGGGATTGAGCCCCGAGGGCATAAGGCTCCCAACTCAGCAGGGAGTCTGCTTCCAGATTCTCTTTCTCTCTCTGTCCCTCCTCCTGCTGGTATACTCCCTCTTTTTGAAATAAATAAATAAATCTTAAAAAAGAAAAAAGCTATGTGAGTTATATTAATCTAAAAAGGGAACATAAGGGCACCCGGCTGGCTCACGTGGAAGAGCGTGTGACTCTTGATGTTGGGGTTGTAAGTTTGAGCCCCACCTTGGGTGTAGAAATTACTTAAACAAACAAAACAACAACAACCAAAAAACACCACACTTGAAAAAAATGGGAATTCAGATCAGATTTGAGATTATTCCTGTGGGCTTCTCTTTGGCTTGATGTCTTGCAGTCTGGGGCGCCTGGGTGGTTCAGGCGTTAATTGTCTGCTTCAGCTCAGGTCATGGTCTCAGGGTCCTGGGATCGAGCCCCACATTGGGCTCCAGCCCCACATCTGACTCCCTGCTCAGCGGGAAGGCTGCTTCCCCCTCTCCCACTCCCCCTGCTTGTGTTCCTCCTCTCTCACTGTCTCTCTCTCTCTCTCTGTGTCAAACAAATAAATAAATAAAAGCTAAAAAAAAAAAGTCATCTTCACAGGATTCAGCATTTGAAAGGTCGTCCTGGGTAATAAGCACTGTGGGTATTCCCAAGGCCAGCCTGGGCCAGAAGCCTGCTGTCCTAGGAGAGCTCGGCTGTAACCCCAGTGGCTCCTTGACGGAGACTGCGGAGGGCAGAGCCTCTGTGCCGGTAAATCTGTGACTCCTTCCCAAACCCAGGGGAGGGACTGCAGACGGGTATCTCTCACGGTCAGACCATGGCCACCCACCGGAAGCTTCTTGACTGTCAGGCCGGCTACACAACTGCAGGACGGCTTTTCCGCCTGGCCTGGGCCAGGAGCGTGTGCGAGAGTCGTGTTGTGCCCCTGCTGTGACACCGTCCGGCACCGGCAGGCACCCCAGCATCTGTTGAGAACACAGTCCTCCTCCCAGCTGAGTCGGCTCTGCGCTTTCCGCAAGCTGACATTCATTACATAAAACACATTATGCAATATTATGACACCCTCACTAGGGAAGAAGCCCTCGGAAGACTATTTTTTTACTCTCAACCCTCCTAGCTGGATTTGTGAGAAATTGATTGAAAAAAAGAATAGTTCATATATTTAGATTTTAAAATTACGTAGAACTGATAGGCTAGGGGTGCCTGGGTGGCTCAGCTGGGTGAGCGAGGGACTCTTGGTTTCTGCCCAGGGCATGAACCATGGGTGGTGGGATCTGCCCAGGTGGGCTCTGCACTCAGCGGGGAGTCCTCCTGGGGGTTCTCTCCCCCTGCCCCTCCTCCCACTCGCATGAGTGCACCCATGATTTATTAAAAAAATAGATAAAATTTTTAAGAAACAAAACAAAACAACCTGGTAGGCTCCAGAAAAAGTACTGTACAGAGTTTAAAAATTATGGGGTGGTTTCAGTGGTGCTGGGGTGAGGGGTCCCAGGAACATCTGAATTATACGCTTTACACCAATCCCTCCTCCCCTTGAGGGTTAGAAGGGCAAAGCCTTACAGAGCTCTGGTTACCGGACAGCCACACGTGTAATAACCTATTGTGAAGCCAGCTTGGGTTCCAAATTCTAATGCGAAGGATGCTGGTGACCTGGGGTTGACCACAGGGCTGAGGGAGGGCTGGCTTGGCCCAAACCTGGAGGCGGTTCTTACCCCATGGTCACGGGGTAACAGAAGGGAGGTGTCTGAATGAGGGCTTGCTCTGGCCACTTCTGCCACTTGTAGAGAAAAGGAAGTAGAAGGCAAGCAAGGTGGCTGAGCCACCTCCCTCTCAGCAGTGACCTCCCACTCATGTCCCACCACTCTCTCAGGCCACAGCAGTGGCGGGGGGTGTCCAGGGGAGCATGGAGAGTGCCTTGGAAGACCTCGGCTTAGGAGCAAAACAAAGTGGCACACATGGAGCGTCTGGGAGGGCACCAGCAGCAGCTGGGACTGTTCTCTGCAGCCACAAACGGCTTGTTTCATCAACAATTAGCTCCTCTTGGTTCTGGGGGAACACAGACATACTGCAACATAACTGCTTTGGGCAGGAACTTGGTTTCCTGAATCAGAAACTCCCAGTGGGTCTAGGTAACTGCGTTAAGGAAAACAAGGCTTCCCCGGAAAGCCCTGGAGAACTACCACGTGGGGATCAGGATGAGGCACTGGTAGACCTGAGCTGTTTTCTTCGGCCATGTGTTTGCCATATTGCTTCTCTTGGAACGTCCCATAAAAATTTCTAGTCTCCTGTAAGGTGTGGCACCGTGAGCCGTCTGGCACCCTCCTTCAGGGCCCCCAGATTCCCAGACGCTGCTCGCCGCCTGCCCCAGCTCTCGCACTCCGCCGTCTTCACCACCACCCCAGCCCTCTTCCTGTCTCTCTCCCCTGCAGCTACTGCAGCCGCTCTCCGCCAGGCCTATCATGGGCTCTCCCTCATGTTGTCAAAACAGGATTTTGGGGGCACTTGGGGGTCTCCATCGGTGGGGCATCTGCCTTCGGCTCAGGTCATGATCAGGGTCCTAGGATCAAGCCCGGCGCAGGACCCCCTGCTCAGCGGAGAATCTGCTCCCCTCCCCCCGCCCCTGCTCCTGTGCTCGCTCGCTCTCTCTCTCAAATAAACACATAAAGTCTTCTATTATTTTTATTAATTTTTTAAAGGATTTTATTTATTCATTTGACAGATAGGCATCACAAGTAGGTGAAGAGAGACAGAGCAGGAAGCAGAGAGCCCGATGCAGGGCTCAATCCCAGGACCCTGGGATCATGACTCGAGCTGAAGGCAGAGGCTTTAACCCACTGAGCCACCCAGGTGCCCCTAAAATCTTCTATCAGAAGACAGAAAGCACAAGCAGGGAGCTCTGCAGGCAGAAGGAGAAGCATTCAGCTGTCCCAGATACATGCAATCTTAAAAACAAAACAAAACCAAACCAAAAACAAAACAAAACTCTGCTCCTGAGTCTGATTAAAGCCCTGTACTGGCAGGTGCCGCTTGCAGGATGAATTTATGTGCCTTTGAGGCCTCGCCTGCCCCAGCCGCCTCTTGGCTCTCTGCTGTTGTCCCCTCTCCCCCATCGGCCTGTCATCCACATGGAGGCCCAAGTATCCAGCACTTAACTGTACAAAACTAAACTCCCAGCTTCTCAGCCCAAACCTCTACCAGAGTCCTGCAAGCCAGTGTCGACTTCATCCGGGGCCTTTGTTTCTCTTACAGCCCGCAGAATCTTGCCGATTCCATCTTCAAAACACATCCCAGATCCAACGGTCTCACGAGTCTGCATGGCATTGCTACCCCACAGCCCCTTGTCTGTGCTCTGGCCATCTCCAGAGAGATCCTAGAACGGAAGGTCAGCTCCTGCCCAATTCGCGGCCCTGCAACCTACAGAGGCTGACCTTTGCCCTCAGGGTGAAATCCCGACTCCAAGTGGGACCCTTGGCCAGCCACCTCCTTCATCTTCTTTGCTTGGACTTTGTTCTCTGCTGGTGGGGCACCTTCTTACCCCGTCTGGGGTTCTCTTCCTCAAATCATGCCTTGCTCCTTTACTCTGTGGTTCTCCTCAAAGGTCATCGTATCTGAGTTCCACCCGTTTTGTGCCCCGACCACAGGCCTTCGGACGGTGCTGAAAACACAGCGGGCGCTGCAAAGCCTTCAAGATGTACTGAACGCTGCTCTCTCCGCCTTAAGCACATCCGTTAGGTCGCCCCTTTGCCCGGGGCTGTCGAAGAGAAGCTGCGAAGCAGCCAGGGTGTCCTTTAACATTTCCTAGTAGTGGGGGGCGCCTGGGTGGCTCAGGTCACGATCTCGGGGTCCTGGGACCGAACCCCGCGCCGGGCTCTCTGCTCGGCGGGGAGCCTGCCCCCCACCCCCCGCCTGTGATCTCGTCGAATAAATAAAATCTTAAAAACCCTTCCTAGGAATGGGGCGCCCGGGGGGCCGTTAGGGAAGCCTCCGCCGTCCGCGCCGGTCGCGATCTCCGGGTCCTGGGAGGAGCCCCGCGCCGCGCCCGCGTCCCCTCCGCCCGGCCCGCGTGCGGGGAACCGCGTCCACCACGTCCAGGAGCGACAGCGGGGACGCAGGCGAGCGCTCTCGGCGGTCTTCCCGGACGCCGCTGCCACAGCGCGGGCGGCCCAGCTGCCGGCCTCACGCAGGCGCCGAGCTCGGGCGCGGCTCCCGCTCACGGCCCTCGGGCTCGGGCTCGCGCCGTCGCCGCACCACAGTCGTCCGTGGCTGGGGCGACCCGGCGGCGACCCGGCGCCCGCCCGCACGCTCCGCAGCGGCGCGCGGGGAGCCCCCGGGAGAGCCGTCGCGCGCTCGGCAGCCGGGCCCGGCCTTCCCCGCACGCGGCTCGGGACGCCCGCAGCGCGCCCGCCTCCGCACGTCCTCGACCCGCGCTCGCCGCACGCCCCGCCGTCTGCGCACCTCCGCCTGCACCGGGCCGGGCCGCGTCCGAGGACGGTCCCCGCCCAGCGGCCGGCCTGGCCGGGGCCCGGCTCGTCCACCGCCCCGGGACCGCACCGTCAGGGACCCGCACGCGGAGCGCCGAGTCCTCCCTCGCGCGCAGGCGCAGCGGGGCTCCGGGGTCCCTCGGGTCAGCGCCGCGCGGGAGGGCTGCCCCGCCGCGGGCCCGGCCTACCCCGGCGGGGGACCGGCCGAGGAGGGAGGGGCCGCGTCCGGCTGCCCGGCGCGGGCGATGCGGTCCTATCGCCGCCCCCTCGCCCTCCAGCCCGGGGGACCCCAGACCCCGGCTTTCGAGCGTCTCCCTCGTCGCTTCCGGGATCTGCAGAGACCAATCGTCACGTCTGGGGGCGAGAGGCCCGCCCCCTCCGCGCGCAAGCAGCCAATCCGGCTGCTCGCTACCCTCCAGCGCCGTGCGCCCGGACGCACGACCTTGACCAATCCGTCCCGGGACGTCCTTCTGGTCCCGCCCCAGGCCTGTAACCGCAGCCGTCCCTCTCGCCGCCGCCCCTTCGCCCCCGCCGGCGCACTTCCTCCCCGACGCCGTGACGTGCGCAGCCCTGTGCCCGGCCGCAGCGGGCCAATGGCGGAGGCGGATACGGCGGGCCAATGGGCGGCGGCGTCTCATGCGGCCGGCGCCCGCCGCAGCCGCCGCCGGGTCCCGGAGCCAGAGGCCGCCGAGCCGGAGCGCGATGGAGCGAGGGCCCCAGGCGGGGAGGCGCCGCCGCCGAGCGCGCGGCCCGACGTCCCCTCAGTGAGCGCCCGCGCCGCCGCGGCGCCGCCCGAGCCTGGCCGCGCCCGAGGGGCGGGCTCGCCTGCCGCCGGCCTCGCCGCTTCGCCGGCGCTCGGAGCCCGCCGCCACCGCCGCCGCCGCCTTCCCGCTCGGGCCGGGAGCCGGGCCGGGGCTGCATGGCCGCGCCCGCGCGCCGCCGCTGAGCCCGCAGAGCCGCGCCGCCGGGAGCCGGTGAGAGCCGCCGCGGGCCGGGGCGGGGGTCGGGCGGGCGCCGGGCGCGGGGGCCGCCGCGCGGCCTGCAGGCCTCCCCTCCGGGCGGAGCGGCGCGACAGGGGCCCGGGCGCCGCAGGGGCCGACCTGGGGCTCCGGGGGGCCCGGACAGCCGTGAGCGGCCGACGCGGGGGCCTGGGGGGCCTGGGGGGGCTCCGGGGGGCCCGAGGGGGGGCGCGGGGCTGCGGGTGGGGCTGCGGGTGGGCGTCGCGGCCCGGACGGCCGTGGAGGGACGGACTGGGGGCCCCGGGTGGGCGTCGCGGCCCGGACGGCCGTGAGGGGCTCGGGGGCTCCGGCTGGGCCTGCCTGGCCCCCTCGGCCTCGGTGAGGGGCCGGCGGGGGGCTCCGGGGGGCCCGGGGCCGCCGCGAGGGGTTGCGGGCGGGCCTGCGGGAGTTGGGGGGCCCGGGGCCGCCGCGAGGGCCGGGCGGGGCCCCGGCGGCCGGGGAGCGGGCGCGCCGACCTCTGACCCGAGGGAGGGAGCCGCCGCGGTGTCGGTTGTGGTGGTTATTCCCGGCGTCCCTATTATTATCGCTGTTCGCGACCGGCAGCGGCGGCTGCGGGCTGCGAGCCGGAGGGGGCGGGCGGAGGGAGTCGCGGAGGCAGAGTGGGGGCGCCGGGGGCGCGCGTAGGCCGGCCGGGGGGCAGGAATGCGGGGCCGCGGCGCGGGGGTGTCGTCGCGCGGGGCGGTAGGCGGGCCGGGGGGGCGGGCGGAAGGCGGCGGCGGCCGTCGGCGGCAGAACAATGTGAGACGCGGCCCGAAATGTTAATTTCCGTTCCGCGTTTCATCATCCGCCGGCGGGCGGGTGTGCGGGCGCGTGTGCGGGCGGGTGTGCGATCGAGTGTGCGAGCGAGTGTGCGAGTGTGTGCGATCGAGTGTGCGAGTGTGTGCGAGCGGGTGCGATCGGGTGTGCGAGCGGGTGTGCGAGTGTGTGCGAGCGGGTGCGATCGGGTGTGCGAGCGGGTGTGCGAGTGTGTGCGAGCGGGTGCGATCGGGTGTGCGAGCGAGTGTGTGCGAGCGGGTGCGATCGGGTGTGCGAGCGAGTGTGTGCGTGCGCGTGGGGCCGGCCGCGCCGCGGGGAGCCGGCCCCTCCGAGAGCGGTCGTGCTGCTCGGTCTGCGGGTTCGCGGCGTGCGGCCGGGGGAGGCTCGGTCCTGCTGGAGGTCTGCTCCTGCCCGGGACCCCGGCGAGGTCTTCTGCCTGCGGTTCCTCCGCAGAGCCCGGCTCGCGCCCCAGCTTCCCGGGAGTTTTGGAAGAGGCTTTGGAAGGTTGAGCTGGCCCGAGGGGGGCTGAGTTGGGAAACCACTTTGTCTGCAGCGCCGTGGGCTTCGTGATTTCTACGGGTTATGGGGAGTTTTACGTGCCTTTGCGAGAAAAGACTGGTTTTGCACATTTCCCAGTAGAAAAGTAAAATTTCAGTCTTTTTTGTAAGGTGAGAGTTTTTAAAGTGATCTGAGCAGTGTCCTTAACGTTCCCTTTCAACCGAGAGTGAAAAGGGTGCACAGTTGTGGAATCGCAAAACTTAGAATATTTTGGTCGTGTGGGGGATTGATGAGAGGCATTCAGCAAAAACGGTGTAACGTGATCTTGCTGGTGGAAAAAGCTCCATTGACACGGTGGCTATTTTTGGTGTGTGCAGACCCAGTCAATGGCATAACTTGAATAGTTCCAAATCAGAGACCCTGAGACTGTTGATTTGATGCCTTTGGGACCTTGATTTCTTCTACTAAATGTTGCTGTCCTGGAAGGCTTGCTGTGTTTTGTGTCTTTTGAGACTGATTGCACAAGTACTGTGATATTACTTTGAAACTGAAGTTAAAAAAAGAAGAAGGGAAAACATCTTGCTCAACTCGGATTGTGATCCTTGAGTTGGATCCCTATTTTGGTGCTTCCTCCCCGCACCCTCCATTCAGCTGTTGTCCTCTCTTGCTGTCGTTTTGTGCTGGGGAGCAGGATCTCCTCCGACAGGCCGCACCTCCTGAATGGGGTGGGAGGAAACAAAGACCAAGTAACTAGGACTGTTCTTGGGTTTTGTGCCGGCCTCTTGAGTTAGTTAAAAAGCTGCCCCAAAATATTGCTAAATTTGATCCAAATGTGAAACTTTCACAGGTTTTAAAGTTTTTTTTTTTTTTTTTAAACGGTGGGGAAAAAAACCATAAAATTTACCAGAAGTTTGTGTTGAGAGGTGCCCCACAGCCTTGAGTTCCGAGCATTTGCAGTTCTGACTCTGGGTGGGCTTGCTCACTTGCACGGCTCTGTGGGGTGTCCTCTAGCCCCTCCGTGGACCAGACGTGCTGATCCACTGCCCTGGCAGCATCTTTCATCTCTCAAACCAGAAGGGCTGCTTAGGACCAGTGACTGTCATGTTAGCTGTAATTACAGTGTTGATACATTGTGTCAAGTAGAGCTTCGCACAGAGAGTTAAACCGAGCTATTTGTATTTGAGAAGATTTTTCAAGAAGCTTTGTGTGCCTCTGTTTTTAAGTACTCTTAATATGATATAGTAAGGTTACCTTTCATCTACTGTAACAAGAGAGTTATTTTGCATATGGGCAGTGAGCCCATTATCAATTAAATAACGTAATTAGACAGTGTCAGTAAATGCTGGTTCAGAGCATAATCTGCATTTGTTGCCAAAATAAGTGTTTTGATCTGTCCATTACCCTGTGTGAGTTCCTTCATCCCTGGCATGGTAAGCATAATGGATGTGCTTTCTTTTTTTAATAGCAGATACCTGCTTGTCAGTAGGTGAGAAGGGGGATACGTAGCTAGGCTGACTGCACCCTGTGTCAGTGTGTTGCTGCCCTGTACTCGTTGCTCTGTGGGGGGTTGAGCTTGGCCTGCTCCATAAACTTTTGTGCCGTTCGACTTCTTCAGTTTTATCTTAAAGCTGTATGAAAGAGGGTGTCAGCCCTCAGCTCCTGGAACTCCGGCAGTTAGAGCTGATCAGTGTAGAAAGCCTAAAAGCCTTAGGAAATGACCCACTTTGACAACTATTCTGTTAATCCTTTTTTTTTTTTTTTAAGATTTTATTTACTTATTTGACAGACAGAGATCACAAGCAGGCAGAGAGGCAGGCAGAGAGAGAGAGAGGGAAGCAGGCTCCCCGCTGAGCAGAGAGCCCGATGTGGGACTCGATCCCAGGACCCTGAGATCATGACCTGAGCCGAAGGCAGCGGCTTAACCCACTGAGCCACCGAGGTGCCCCTATTCTGTTAATTCTGATGAAGACATTTTTGTTAAGAAGGGGCTCTTCTGTTTGATGGTCTTAGTCATGGTATCTTTTAAGCTAAGTCAGACTGAACTATGTGTTCCCATGTCTGTTTTTGTTATTCTGTGCTTAACTCTGCTTCTCCTACACGTTTAATACTCTATTTAAGTAGTGCTTTATATATACAGGAGAACTACGGATGTTATTTTTATGGTAAGGTCCCAAGGGAATATTAACAACCTACCCCTGATTGTATAATTACCCCCCTCCCCGCCAAGTCCCCTCTGTGATCCCCTATCACTCTGGCCTTACCTCCTGATGCACGGGCTACATGGACCCTCCATTTCCTAGACTGGGACATGTGCCTTGTTCTCTCATGGCCTCGCCACATGCCGGTCCTCTGTCTGGGCCAGGGTCCTGCTGCTTGTCCATCGTTGTCTCCCTCCGGATCGACAAGGTGATTCCCTCTCAGCCTTTGGGTCTTAGTTAAATGCTTCCTCTTAGCCTTCTTAGTCATCATTCCCAAGCAGTGAGCCACACAGCTTAACTGATCAAATGTGTAACAACTGGTTTTCATCTGTCGCCGTGAAAGAGGGCTGGACGCTTAATGACAGTAGGAATGGTTTCTAGTCACTCAGGGCCCGGTCTGGGGTGTGACATTAGTCAGGGAATTGGTTCAAGAGATAGTTGTTGAATTGTTTAAAGACTTTATATAGAAGTGTTTGAGTAATTTTGGAAGGAGAAATTTGGGATCATGAACTTTCATTTATTTGATTGACTGGGAAGAATGCTATGTGATTTCAGCCATTTTCTCATTTGTTCTCATCATAAGTTTTCCTTTACAAGTTAGGTAAAGGTGTGGGACATGGCTTTTACAATTGGTACAGGACAGGAGATAAAGGAAAATAATTAATGGGAAAGTTGTCTTTGTGAAGGAAAAAGCCTCTGGAAGCAGTTTTAGGAGGACTGCTGCTTTTGGGGGCCAAGGTGAAGGCTTCCTGAGTGTAGTTTGCCGCTGTTGGATTTCATTTTTAGAACTTTGAGCCCCTTCTGGCCCCCTGTAACATAAGCAGTGGTTTAGCATGATAGTGGAGTACTGGGGAAGTTTGAGCATTTTATCTTTTTTTTTTTTAAACCCTCCCAAGCTATTGTAATAAAAAAGTTCCTGAGCTTCGAGACCACAGCTTTAGTACAAATATAAATTCTCCAGAATAGAGGTGGCCTTACGATCCTTCTGACCCCAGTTTTACCATTTTTATTTATTTTATGTTTTAGTTTTAGCATTTTTTTTAAAGATTTTATTCATTTATTTGAGATAGAGACAGAGCATGAGAGGCGAGAAGGTCAGAGGGAGAAGCAGACTCCCCATGGAGCTGGGAGCCCGATGCGGGACTCGATCCCGGGACTCTGAGACCGTGACCTGAGCCGAAGGCAGTTGCCCAACCAACTGAGCCACCCAGGCGCCCTAGTTTTAGCATTTTTTAAAAAAGATTTTTATTTATTTGACAGACAGAGATCACAAGCAGGGAGAGAGGCAGGCAGAGAGAGAGAGGAGGAAGCAGGCTCCCCGCTGAGCAGAGAGCCCGATGTGGGGCTCTATCCCAGGACCCTGAGATCATGACCTGAGCTGAAGGCAGAGGCTTTAACCCACTGAGCCACCCAGGCGCCCAGTTTTAGCCTCTTTAAGAAGAGATTTTATTTTGAGAGAGAGAGAGACCCTGACCTCAAGCGTGGGGAGAGGCGGAGGGAAAGAATCAGACTTCCCGCTGAGCAGGGAGCCCGAAGAGGGTTGGATCCCACCACCTAAGCAGGTATCAAGAGTTGACTGCTTAACCGGCTGTGCCACCCAGGTGCCCCTAGTTTTAGCATTTTAATGAAGAAAAAAGTAATCTCTGAGCGCCTGGGTGGCTCAGTGGGTTAAAGCCTCTGCCTTCGGCTCAGGTCATGGTCCCAGGGTCCTGGGATGGAGCCCCACATCGGGCTCCCTGCACCGCAAGGAGCCTACCCCACCCCCCCCCACCTGCGTCACTGCCTACTGTGATCTCTGTCTGTCAAAAAAATAAATAAAATCTTTAAAAAAAAAGAAAAAAGGAAAAAGTAATCTCTTTGGAGGGAAATACACCCAAATGGAATTGTGTGTTACCCCCTCCCTTTGTGTTCTGTAATGTTAGGTAATTGACAAAAAGGTTGCTTTTGAAAAGACTAATTATGGGTATAATTTGGGTGATAGAGACTTGAGATTTCAGTTTGAATAACTGTGTTGAATGTGTAGTTTTAAGTAGTAAGGGGTGAGGGCAGTTGGTTGTGGTTGAAAATATCTAGACACCGTTCTAAAACTTAAGAAATCCCACAGTTTTGAAGCTGGTTCAGTGACTGAAGAGTTAAGTGCATTTTCAGTGTGAAAATAGGAGTCTGTCCCATTACTCCAGCTGAGGTTTTCAGGGCTGAAAGGGCTGGAAATACTGTCCCCTGGGCCTGGGCTCGTGGAGC
The DNA here is from genome assembly GCF_964662115.1 of Mustela nivalis. Lineage (NCBI taxonomy): Eukaryota > Metazoa > Chordata > Mammalia > Carnivora > Mustelidae > Mustela > Mustela nivalis. The sequence continues at coordinate 492,376 of NC_139037.1, forward strand.
GCCCCACCCCCAGCCTGGGTTGAGGTGCTAGTGGGGGTTCCAGCGTCCTTCCTGGCTGGCTGGGGGCAAGACCCAGGTTGCCAGCTCCGCCCTTGGCATCCGGCAGTGAATTATTTATTATCATGAAAATCTGTAGGCACTCATTTTCCACTTGCAAAGAAACGAGTGTGCGTCTGTTCACTTTATAAAAATGTTGGCCTCTTCTCAACATAAACTTTTTTGATCACTTAGATCAAAATTTTTTGTCAAGATTACATCAAATTCGTGAAATCCCTCTGTCTTCCAATTAGTTGTTTAACGCTGTAAAATGGGACCTTTTAGAACGGCTGGAATTGAAATTTAACTTGTAAATGCTTAATAACTTTGTGATATCAGAGGTTAGTTTTCATCTGAAATGTAGCAGATAGATTTCTTTTCTCAAGGCATTAAGTGCCCCCTACCTCCCGTTCTGCTGGCTGGCGCGAGAGCGGGAATGCTAATGTCCGGGAAGAGTGACTATTTCTAAGTAATGAGAAGTTGCATAGGGTGCTTGATTCTTAAGGTTTTGGCCAGAATTGTGATTGTTTTATTTTCCACTGCATTCATAGGTAGCAAAATGAGAAGACTTTCACTTAATTCTGTATGAATCATTATGGCTCTGCTATGTAAACTTAGCTAAAATAGAGAAGGTGAGAGAAGCAGTGAGGAACCCCAGTACTCTTGAGAGGAGAAGCCTTGCTTCATGCACCACGTTTCTACATGTGGTTTTACATCCTGTAAAACAGGAAGTTAAAAATAAAAAACAACAACAAAAAAACCCCAAAGCAACACTCTTGGTGGAATTTTCTTTTTTAATTACAAAAATGGCTGGCTAATTAGACTATGTGGAGTATGCTTTTATTTATTTTTTTTTAAAGATTTTATTTATTTATTTATTTGACAGACAGAGATGACAAGCAGGCAGAGAGGCAGGCAGAGAGAGAGGAGGAAGCAGGCGCCCTGCCAAGCAGAGAACCCGATTCGGGGCTCGATCCCAGGACCCTGAGATCATGACCTGAGCTGAAGGCAGCGGCTTAACCCACTGAACCACCCAGGCGCCCTGGAGAATGCTTTTAAAACAAACAAACTCACTCACCTTTTGGGTGATAAAACGCAAGCCCATCCGCAGGTGGTCTGAAACTGCCGAGAACCTGCAGTCCCGCCGCTGGTTCCGACTTCAGGGAGTGTGTAGCCTTCATGCAGTTTTTCTTTGCTGGAGGGAGAGGACTTGGATTTCCGTTATAGGTATTTCCATTCCTTTGAGAAGAGTTCATCTGAGATTTGAAGTTTTTTACTGTAGAGATTAATACATTAAATATGCTAACACTCAAAAGTTTTTCTTGAAGGAAAAATTTTCTCCCAACACTTGAGAAAGGAAATCTTTGAATTGTGTCCTGTGTCTTAGCGTGACGCGTAGAGAAGTCATAGTCCCTTTCACTGAGAGTTTGGTTGTCAGCAGATGGAACCTTAATGGGATTTCTGTGGGAACTTTGTTTCTCTTCAGTGAAGTGCTTCTGTCTGATTCTGCTACACTTGGCTTCTCATCTGATGGCGGGCTTGTAAAAGATGACTGACTGTGCTGAAGCTGTTTGAATGTTTTGAAAAAGGACCTTGAAGTAAAGACTAATGGAACAGTGAAGTGTTAGAAAGTTGGGGAGGACATCTTTGTCCTAGAATTAACTTCTCGTCTCCCTTTTTCCTTTTCTTTTTTTTTTTTTTTTTAAGATTTTATTTATTTTAAAGAGAGAGAGAGAGAGATCACAAGTAGGCAGAGAGGCAGACAGAGAGGGGGAAGCAGGCTCCTCGCCGAGCAAAGAGCCTGATGCGGGGCTCGATCCCAGGACCCTGAGATCATGACCTGAGCCGAAGGCAGCGGCTTAACCCACTGAGCCCCCCAGGCACCCACTTTTCCTTTTCTTGATAGTTTTCTTTGAAGCCCCCAACTGTGTTGTGTCCAGGGGGTGGGGCCGAAGGCGCTGCCGGGTGTGCCGCGTGGGAGAGGCGACAGGAGGCTGGCAGGGTCTGACGACTCGCGCGCTCAGCGTGGGGAGAAGCGCAGGTGTGTTGTTGGTGCTGCCGCTCACGTTCTGTAGCTGTAACGCGTGACCGCGGGCTTGGTGGTGTCCGTGCAGCTCATGTAACGGTTCTGTTGATGAGAAGACATGAATCTCCCCCGACGAAAGCCAGGGTGTCGGTCGGGCGGGTTCCTCCTGAGGGCTGGGGGGGGGGGGAGACTCGGTTTTCTTGCCTCTTCCGTCTTTTAGGGGCTCTTCACATTCCTTGGCCTGTGTCCCCTTCTCCATCCTTAAAGCCAGCGGTGCTGGATCTCCGGCCCTCCAGTGTGGCCTCCTTTTCTGCCCTGTCTTCTGCCTCCCTCTTCCACTCTGGAGGAGCCTCGTGATTACTTGGGGCCCCCGGATAACCCCGGCTCTGCTCCCTGTGTGCCGCTGAGGCCTCAGCTCCGTCTCGTCTGCAGCCTGAATTCCCCGCTGCCTTGCGACCTGCGATGCCCACAGGCCCAGGGATTAGACTGGGGACTCCTTGGGAGCTGTGCTCGGCCGGCCACAGTGGGTGTCCGTGGATGCGGTCACAGCGGGTGAGCTTGGGTCCGGTTGTTGTGCTGCCGGCTCTGGTGCTTTGTCTCGGTTCCCCAGAACTGACTTGTCCAGCCAGTGTAGCCTGGTGTCGATGGGTGGTTAGTAAGTGTGGTAAGAATACACGTCCTGCACGAGGTTTTGCTTTTTTTTTTTTTTTTTTTTGAGTGGTGTTGTCTTTATAGAAGTGGTAGAAGCAGCAGTGGGAGGCATTGCCTTCTGTCCTTTCTCCAGGCTTCTGGATGTTGACATCTCACATCCCACTGCTGAGGTGGTCAAAGCTAAGAAGTCCATGTTGGTACATTCCTGTGTTTGATTTGAGGATTTTATTTACTCAATTTATTAGAGAGAATGGGGAGTGGCAGAGGGAGAAGCAGACTCTCCACTGAGCAGGCAGCCCGATGACTCGAAATTCGATCCCAGGACCCTGAGACCGTGACATGAGCAGAAGGCAGACGCCCAGCTGACGGAGCCACCCAGGCGCCCCTGGATGGCACTCTTTTTTTTTTTATTATTAAATTTAAAGATTTTTATTTATTTATTTGACAGAGATCACAAGCAGGCAGAGAGGCAGGCAGAGAGAGAGTGGGGAAGCAGGCTCTTCGCTGAGCAGAGAGCCCGATGCAGGGCTCGATCCCAGGACCCTGGGATCATGACCTGAGCCTCAGGCAGAGGCCTTAACCCACGGAGCCACCCAGGCGCCCCTGGACGGCACTCTTAACCAAAGCCCTAACTTTGTTTGGATTTCACCCATTTTTGCTCTGAGGCCCAGGATCCCACATTATATAGTTAGGTCTGTTTAGTCGCTTCTGTGATAGTTTCTGAGGTCTTTCCTTGTTTTTCACGGCCTTGGCAGTTTTGAAAAGTACAGTCTTTGTCTCTGTGACTGTGACCATTTAGCCACCTGGCACGGTTACACAGCAGTACAGCTGCCTTCTGGTTCCTCAGACTGCTCTTCCACATGTGGACTCCTGTGTAGTAGAATAGTCTGGGATCTTCTCGCAGCTGGAGCGGATTACCTGGCTTGTGGAGGGGTCCCCCAAGACCGGATGAATGTAGCTTTTCCCGCATTACTCCGGTTTAGTCACTGTGAGCTCTTGCCCACCCTGCCCGGCTGTGGTGCAATGCACGAGGAGACCCGAGACAGGGCCCTGCTGGAGGTTGGGGAGGAAGAGAGGCGCTAGGGACTGTGACATGAGCTCGGAGTTCAAGGGGGAGAAGGCATGTCCGGGTCTGAGGTCTAGGAGATGTCCTGGAGGAAGTGTTTTTGAAGAAGCCGTGAGATACCAGCGTGCAGGAAGTAGGGTGAGGCCATCCCAGACTGTGGGAAGCAGTGGCAGATCAGCCGTGATGCAGGGTTGTCAGTAGACCTGTTGGAACACGTAGTCCTTGAAGAAAACAGTAGCAGATAACGCTGGGAAAACGGACAGGACTCCAGTTGTGTAAGATGGGGCTTGCTGAGAAGGAGGCATCCCGTGACCTGTCGCAGGAGGCGGTGTGTCTGAGTGTGAAGGTGGTGCACGGTCACAGTGGCTCCGGGAGAGGGCTTTGTCATGCTGCTGGGGCTCAGCTCCGGCGGTCATGACACCGGGAAGGACGGTGTTTCGGAGCTGCTGCTCCTGGAGGCAGGTGAATGCCGGGTCACCCTTGTGTCTTCTCGTTTGTCCTTCAACAGCCCCCCCCCGCCCCCTGCGTCTGGACAAATGATGAGGTTTGAAAGAGTTCTCCCCACAGGCACTGTTGGAGAAAGGAGCAACAGCATTTTCCAGGGAAGAATGTAAAACAGCTACTTAGAGGTGGATGATGGCGTGCGCGACTTGTTGTAGAAATACAGCTGACGGTGAAATGAGTAGCAGAAGTGCCCCTCCCAGAAAGGTCCCTGTGGAGTGCGGTGCGGGGAGCAGAGCCTGGGGGGGAGGCCTGCCAGTGGGGGGCAGCCTCCTCGGCACGGAGGGGAGGCTCTGGCATCAGAGAGGGGTGATGTGGTCCAAGACACTCCTCCGAGGATCCAGAGAGCTCTGAAATGGGGCGGGGGCTCTTCCAGTGGGCTCAGCATGCCCCATGTGGACTCGGTGGTGGTGTCGGTGCAGACAAGCTGGAAGACGAGAGGGGAGTTGATTCAGAGCGGGTGCAGTGGGGCGGGCGAGTGACGGGCGGCCTGGGGACGGGACGGCAGCGGGACGGAAGGCAGGCAGGAGGGGGTTTGGACATGGTCTCAGGCCTGCAGCGTGCCGCCAGGGACGCCCGCGACAAACCTACTGCTCCTGTTCTCCTGGGACAGGCGGACGGGCGGAGGCCAGGAGCCTGCCCCTCTCATGTCCAAGACAGTCTGGTCAAGACCACATACACAGCCGGCCAAGGGTCGCTGTCGTGGCTCACAGAGGAGGGGCTGGGGATTTGGGGTTGGGAACCAGCCTGCTGGCGCGGTGTGGAAGGGAGGTGGGTGCTGTCTTGTTCCTTGCCAGGTACTTTGTTAGACTCTTCTGTTTTTAAGATTTTATTTTACTTGATTTTTAAAGGTTTTATTTGAGAGAAAGAGAGCAGGAGCAGGGGAGGGAGAGAGGGGAAGCAGTTTCCATGCTGAGCGTGGAGCAGGGTCCGGGGCTCCGTGCCAGGACACGGAGATCATGACCTGAGCTGAAGTCAGGCGAAGTCGGTTAAGACTGAGCCTCTCAGGCACCCCGATTTTCTTTTCATTTTTTCAGTGATCTCTGCACGTGGTGTGCAGGGTTACAGCCCTGGACGTAACATGAATGGCCTTACAGCCCCGAGATCAGGAGTGCTGTGCTCTCCCCGGCCGAGCCGGCCAGGCAGCCCGCGCTTCGGTAGACTCTGGTTGGACTCGGGTCTTTTCGGGTTTTACCTGGACCAACGTGCGTATAAGTAGGTGCCGGGTCAGTGTTTCGTGTTAGGGACTTAACAAACGGGCTTCTGGGGGCGCCTGGGTGGCTCAGTGGGTTAAGCCTCTGCCTCCGGCTTGGGTCATGATCCCAGGGTCATGCATCGGGTCCCGCATCAGGCTCCCTGCTTGCGGGGAGCCTGCTTCCTCCTCTCTCCCTGCCTGCCTCTGCCCACGTGTGATCTCTGTCTGTCAAATAAACAAAATAAATTCTTAAAAAGAACCCACAAAAAAACAGGCTTATGGCCCGAGGACAGGAAGAACGTCTGTGAGGAAATCGGTCCGTGTGAGGAGCACGAGCTGTTTGACCTGTGCAAGCGCAGTTCGGTGCGGGGGGGACGTACCCGCGTCCCTCCAGGCCGAGGGCGCCGCTGGTCCCCGTGTCCCCCGGCGGGCAGGGGGGCGCACTCCTGGGGGTGGCTGTCCCTGCCGGCCGCGGGGTTTCTTCAGGACTCAGTGGTTCAGTGGCGGCCGCAGGGCGGGAGGGAGGGCGGGAGGCTGTGCGGGGCGCCCGGGCGGCCGCGGGGTGGGCCTCTCGGGGCGCTGCCTCGGGGCAAGGGCGGCCTGCGGGCACTCCCCTTGTGACTCTCCACGGCCACTGCTCCGGCCTTTCCGCTGGCGGCCGGCCGCGGGGTCTCCGGCGGAGAGGGGTTCGTTCTGGGTCGCTAGCCCTGCCCCAGAGCCAGCCCCGCGGCCGGTTCTCTCTCCTCTTCCCTCCGCTCCGGTCTTTCTGTCTTTGCGTGTAGAAGCTACCCGGCCCTGCCGTGTTGATGTATCAATTCCGGTGCCGCGACGCCCGTGTTGGGGGACTGTGCCCCCTCAGCCGGGGCGGGGCAGGGGGTGGAGGACAGCCGGAAGGTCCCTGGTCCCCGCGGCTGCTCGCCCCAGCTGGAGCCGGCTCCTTCTCGTTCTTGTTTATTTGTCCGGGGATACCTTGGCGAGCCGTGATTTCAGGTGCGTGGTGTAGCTGCGTGCTTTTGTTTTCATTCCTGTATGGGCCTGTGTCTCAGGTGTTACAGTCTAATCAAGCAATAAAAATTACTCCTTGCATTGTAAAGTGTAAGGGTCAAGTGTGTCCCAGATGTTAGTCATGTTCATGTGTTGTCGGCTTCGCGCTGTCCCTTGGGGTCGCTCTTCTTGGCTCCTGGAGCTTTCTTTCATCAGGACGGTCAGGCACAACAAAGGAGACGATCAGCAAAACAAAAGGGCAGCTTATGGAGAGGGAGAAAATACTCGCGAACTGTCTATTTGATGAGGGTTAGTGTCCAGAAAATATGAAGAACTCATACAACTGAATAGCGAAAGAAAAAAGAGTCCCAAATAACGCAGTTTAGAAGTGGACGATAGAACCTGAGTAGACATTTCTCCAAAGAAGGTCTGTGAAAGGCCACAGATGCGTGAAAAGATGGTCAGCAGCGCTAGACAGCACATCTGTTAACGCGGCCGTTCGGGAACACACAGGAGCTGACACACACGTTGGCCCGGATGGGGGAAGAGGGAACCTTGTGCCCTGCTGGTGGGAATGTTAACTGGTGCAGCCATTACGGAAAGCAGTATATGGAGGATCCTCAAAAAATAAAAATAGAATTACCGTATGATCCAGCAATTCCACTTCTAGGAATATATCCAAGGAAATGAAAATGCGAACTCGGCAAGATCTCTGTCTGCGCACTCCATGCACGGCAGCATTGTTCATGGTAGCTGAGAGGGGCAGACAGTGTCCCACTGGCAGGCGAGCAGATGAAGACGTGTGTGTATTGTATATGTACGGTGAGTCAGTATTCAGCCATAGAACAAGTGAAGAGATCTTCCATTTGGGGCAGCGCGGAGGGACCTTGAACACACTGTGCTCTGTAAAGTAAGTCAGGCAGAGAAAGAAATACTCTATGATCTCACTTAAATGTGGAATCTAAAAACAACAAACTCCTAGAGAAAGAGATGAGACTTGGGGTTACCAGAGGCAAAAAGTAGAGGAGGGGAAGGCGGTCAAAGGCAGAAGCTTGAAGTTAGAAGGTAACAAAGTTCTCGGGATGTGATGTGTACGCCGGTGACCAGAGCCAGCCTGTTGTGTGATCCGGGCGACGGTTGTTAAGAGTAAGTCCTAAGAGTTCTCATCACAAAGAGAAAAGAGTTTTTCTCTCTCTCTCTTTTATTTTTATTTTTTAAAAGATTTTTATTTATTTGAGTGAGAGAAAGGAAGAAGGCAAGAGACAGCACAGAGAGGGAGAGGCAGAGGGAGAAGCCGGCTCCCCGCGGAGCAGAGAGCCTGATGGGGGACTCTGCCCCAGCACCCCAGGATCATGACCTGGGCTGAAGGCAGGCCCTTAACTGACTGAGCCCCCCCGGTACCCTGGGAGGCATTTTTTTCTTTCAGGTCACATTTGTGTTATTCAGAAGGCAGAGTCGCCTGGTAATGCGTGTTCTTCTTTGCCACTACTCTGCCCGGAGGTCATTATCTGACACCTAGAAGTCAGAAGGACTTTGGGAGCCGGGGGGGTGCATTGTCCATACAGTCGTTAAAGGTGGGATGTTTGGGCCATTTCGCGTGAGGGCGCATGTGTGTCTGTGCAGGACGGCTCAGTTCATGAGGTTTCGTTTTCTGTACTACCTCATTGCAGAAAACTGGGAATGCTCAAGGTTTCCTTTTGTTGAGGTGTGGCTCTTTGATGTGAGGTTATGGGAGTAAGGGTGCTCATCAGGCACGGGGGCTTGTTTATGAGAAGTCCTGCTGTGAAATTGCCTAGGAAGGAGCGGCCCGTCGCTGTTGATGGTGCCGGGCATGTGCTGAGAACCGTTCTCCGCCAGCCCTGGGCTGTGAGGAGAGTGTAGGCCTGAGGTGGAGACTCCAGCACGAGTGCAGGGACACGGGGACACCGCTTGTGTGAGAAGGACCTCCCGGCTGCTCCTTGGGCACGGTCCTTGAGGCCCAAGAGCTGGCCTCTTGGGGACACTGTGCTGACTTGGTGAGCCCAGGGAGAAGGATCTCAGGTGGGGCCGGAACGTCAGGTTGGTGAATGGTCTAGGGGTCTGTCTTCTCTACCAGCGTGTTTGGAAGAGGTCGTCTTATTTTTTTATATAGATTTGAGAGATTTCAAAAGAAAAATACACCCCAGCATTTTGGCTTTACTCATGTTCGACTTTCTGTCTGTCCCTGTGGGGGCGGTGGTTCGCAGGTGCGCTCCTGTCTGTTGGACCCTGGCTCTCGACGCCCAGCTTGAGTCATGGGGTGTTTCTTGGCCGGTGCCTGTCCGCCCCGAGGGCCGCAGTGTGTGCTGCTGCCCTCAGTCCAAGTCCAGGCTGGCTGAGCAGGTCACGGAGCTGCACCCACTGGTCCTTCGTGTCCTGGCAAAGACTAGTTAGGAACTGTTCCTGAGAAAGTAAAACTTGGAGTGCCTGGGCGGCTCCACCAGTTGAGCGTTCGTCTCCTGGTTTTGGCTCTGGTCACGATGTAATGGGTCGTGATCGAGTCCCCTGCCAGGCTCTGCTCAGCCAGGAGTCTGCTTGGAGAGTTCCTCCCTCTGCCCCTCCCCACTCTTTCAAGTAAACAAATCTTTTTTTTTTAAAGATTATATTTATTTATTTGACAGACAGACATCACAAGCAGGCAGAGCAGAGGGAGAAGCAGGCTCCCCGCTGAGCAGAGAGCCCGATGTGGGACTTGATCCCAGGACCCTGAGATCATGACCTGAGCCGAAGGCAGCGGCTTAACCCACTGAGCCACCCAGGCGCCCTCAAGTAAATAAATCTTAAAAGAAAAAAAAAAAAAGCAAAACTCCAAATCAACTTAATAAACACTCCCCACATTAAATCTGTAAAAAATTTTTGCTTTTCTTTGGAAGCCATGATGAACCGGATGCAGAAGAACACATACTAAGAAGCAAATGTGGGGTCCGATTTAACATTTAAAATGCATCCATTGTATTTAATAATTCTGAAACTATTCCAGCGTGTGTCCTTTTCCATGAAGCACAGTCAGTCACTTCCAGAGGTGTACAGTCGCCAGTGCTCTGCAAACTTGAAGAAAGAAAGAAAACATGCACACTGCTGGTTACGGTCTGTTAAGGAAGAAGGGTAACAGCCCTGACATCAGTGTTCTGGGTTCTTATTATCAAGATTTTGATACTTCTTCCTCATAGTTAAGCACTTGATAACAGGTGAGTCAGTTTAATGAAAGAGGTATCTTTATTTTTATTTTCTTTTAAAAATTTATTTATTTATTTATTAGAGAGAGACAGATCACAAGCAGGCAGAGAGGCAGGGAGAGAGGGGGAAGCCGGCTCCCTGCTGAGCAGAGAGCCGGATTTGGGGCTCCATCCCAGGACCCTGGGATCATGACCTGAGCCGAAGGCAGAGGCTCGACCCACTGAGCCCCCAGGTGCCCAGGAAGGAGGTATCTTTAGATGCGGTAGGAATACACTAGTTAAGAGAAGGGTGATTCTCATTTTTTGTTTTGTTTTGTTTTGTTTTGTTTTAAGACTATTTGAGAGGGAGCACAAGCAGGGGGAGGCGCAGAGAGAGCAAGATAAGCAGACTCTGTGCTGAGCAGGGAGCCCGGCACGGGGCTGCATCCCAGGACCCCGGGATCGGGACCTGAACCTGGAAAGCTTCACTGACTGAACCATCCAGGTGCCCAGGGGTGGCCCTCATTTTAATACTGTAATTCTTAGTCAGGTTTTTAGGGGCTGTTTTGGAACGTTCCTACATCCTGGTGTTGATTTTTGCCTCTGGAAGCCCCCGTCTTGTGCCACAGTAGCGCACTCCCGTGAGCTCTTCCTGAGCCGCGAGGGTGTACCGTGAGGCAGTAGTCACCTTTCGTTTGCATGGAGAAAATGTTGGGCGTTCCCAGACTCAAAGAAACCTCTGTAGGCTTTTCTGGTATCTCAGGATGCCTCTTGCTGTGCAATTCGGGGCTGTGGAGACGCGCTGGGATTCCGAGTGTAGTTCCTGGGGAAGGAGCTGGCCGGGCGCCCTCCTCTCGGGGTGCTGCCTCTGTCATGGCTTGCTGCAGAGCCAGTGCCGAATTCTCTTTTTGCTTTTTCTGCTCTCTTCTGTGAAAATGAAAATCCTCTTTGGATTTCTTTTGGTCAGTGAAACTGGAACCCACGGAAGTGTTCGGTCACAGCTCAGTTCGGTAACAGTTCGCTAACGGCTGCGCCTGTCCCTTTCGGCCGCGCTCTCCGGGTACTTTGCTGCAGTGGGGGTTCTGACCTGGATCTATGTGTTCATAAACTTTTCTCATCTCTTTTTGTATTTTTTTACTGTGGTAAAATACAAATAAAATAAAATTTACCTTTTTAACTGTTTTTCGGTGTCGGATTCTCTGGCATTGAGTACGTCCACGTTGTTGCGTAACCATCACCCCGTAGATGTCCAGAACTATCTTACCGCTTCACATGGAAGCCCTGGTCCCATTGCCCCTTCCCCCGGCTCTCGGTAACCACCTTCCTCCCGTGAGTGAATGTGATGACTCAGGCACTTGATGTCAGTGGGATCCTTGGTGTCCATTTGTGGCTGGCTGATTTCACTCGGGATCGTGTTGTCAAGGTTCACCCGTGCTGTAGCAGAGCTTAGCAGAGCTTCCTTCCTTTATTAAGGCTGACGCGTATTCTGCTGTAGGTATGGACCAGTGTTGTGCATTTGTTGAGGAGCGCTTGGGTCTCCATGTCAGCCGTGGTGGAGAGTGCTGCTGTAGACTCGGGCGTCTGAGCACCCGTGCGGACTCCTGCTGCCGGTTCTCTCGGGGACAGACCCCGAAGTGGGATTGCTGCTTCATATGGTAATTCTGTGTTTAACTTTTTGAGGAACTGCCAAAGTGTTTTCCACAGCAGCTGCACCAGTAACACATTTTTTTAAAGGAGCATTCATTTGTGACTTTTTATTATAAAATGCACAAAAGTAGACAGATTGGTAAAATGAACATTCTGTTTGTATCATTTAGATTTAACAATTATCATTTTGCTATATTTGCTTTATTATTTTGAAGTTTAAAAAAATTTTTTTAAAAAGATTTTATTTATTTATTTGAGAGAGAGAGAGCGAGCATGAGCGAGGAGAAGGTCAGAGGGAGAAGCAGACTCCCCACGGAGCTGGGAGCCCGATGTGGGACTCGATCCCAGGACTCCGGGATCATGACCTGAGCCGAAGGCAGTCGTCCAACCCACTGAGCCACCCAGGCGTCCCATGTTGAAGTATTTTTTTAAAAGATTTTAAAATTTATTAGAGAACAAGAGACACACCACTGTGGGGGGGAAGGGCAGAGGGAGAAGCAGGCTCCTTGCTGAGCAGAAAGCCCGACACCAGACTCAGTCCCAAGATCCTGGGATCATCACCTGAGCCGAAGGCAGAGGCTTAGTGGACTGAGCCACCCAGGCGTCCCTTTGAAATAGTTTTTAAAAGTATTTATTTATTTAATTTTTTAATATTTAAAGATTTTTATTTATTTGACAGAGAGATCACAAGCAGGAAGAGACGCAGAGAGAGAGGAAGGGAAGCAGGCCCCTGCTGAGCAGAGAGCCCGATGCGGGGCTCCGTCCCAGGGCCCTGCGATCGTGACCGGCCGAAGGCAGAGGCATTAACCGACTGAGACTCCCAGGTGCCCCCCTTTGAAATATTTTAAAGCAAATTGCAGATTTGCAAAAACTTCATGTAGGCCGCTTTCTTATACAGTCACGTGACCTTTGTCACAGTTAACAGAATAAATAATATTTTTCTTTCATCTAATACCTAGTTTATGGAATACTTTTATTTATTTATTTATTTGAGATTTTATTATTTGACAGAGACCCAGCGAGAGAAAGAGAGAGAGAGAGAGAGAGAGAGAGAGAAAACACACAGGCAGAGCGAGTGGGAGAGGGAGAAGCAGGCTTCCTGCCGAGCAAGGAGCCCGATGCTCGATCCCAGGACCCTGGGGATCATGACCTGAGCCAAAGGCAGACAGATTCGTAAGGACTGAGCCGCACAGGCGCTCCTGGATTACTTTTATTAATTGTTTTTGTAAGCACCTGTTCAGTCAATTTGAGCAGCAAGTCCGTGTTTTCTCCCCTGCCCCCAACTTTTTAGCACGAGACATTTCAGAAACCCGGAGAAGCAGGACAACCTGTGAACGGCCGTTTGCCATGTTTGCTTTGCCTGCCCCTGCGTCATGTGGTTGGACACTTGAAAGTGCGATGTCAGCCCCATGACACAGCACCCTCGCGGACCTGTTGGTACAGGGGCCGCCCCCTGCACGCCGCAGCACCGCAGCACGCCCAAGCAGTCATTTGATCCCACACAGTCCACTAGGTCCCTGATCCTCGTTCCTGCGTGTGTGCTGGTCATTCCCGTGCTCGCCTTCAGTGTCCGTGACGCTCCTTGCTTGGCTTTTCTTTGTGAGTCCAGACAAGTCATCTGTAGACCGGAGGGCATGCTGGAGTTCTCTGGGTTTTTCCTGCTTCTGTCGTTTTATTTCTTGTCCTGTGTTCCTCGTAAACAGAAGTTTGGTTGAAACATTTTACCTACATGGGTAAAATTTTTGGTTCAGAGTAGTCATATAGTGACAAAGGATAACCCTGTATCCTTTTCCCGGTTGCAGAGGGCCATGTGTTTCTTTGTGTCTGCCTTTTTTTTTTTTTTTTTTAAAAAAAAAAACACGTGTTTCTTTGTAAGTGGGAAGACCTGGTGGTGCCTCATTGACCAGGTGACCTGACTCAGGATCACGGATGCTGATTGATGGCATCATATAGGAGATATTCTTACCAAATGTTGAACCTGAGTCTGTATTAATGACCATATGCAATGAGAAAACCTTGCTTGGATCCTGGTTTGGAGGGAAGGAACAAAATGACTTTTTTTTTTTTTTTAAAGATTTTATTTATTTGTTTGACTGACAGAGATCACAAGTAGACAGAGAAGCATGCAGAGAGAGAGGGGGAAGCAGGCTCCCTGTTGAGCCGAGTGCCTGATGATGGGCTTGATCCCAGGACCCTGAGATCATGACCTGAGCTGAAGGCAGAGGCTTAACCCACTGAGCCACCCAGGTGCCCTGAACAAAATGACTTAAAAAAAAAATGTTTTGGGTTATATGTCATTTATGTCTCAGTGAGAAAATGGGGGTACTTGTACATTTAAACATGAACTAGATAGGAGATGATACCAGGGATTGTTGATTTGCTTCTGTAGGAGGATTCTGTGGTTTTGTGGGAGAGAACTTGGCTCCACTGGGAAGTAGGTGGAAGACGAGAGGGGGTGTTAGCCCTTGAGTCTGTGTCGGGCTAGCACGCATGCCCTGTGCCAGCCCCCACCTTCGCTCTGGGTCACCTGTTCGTGTCAGCACTGGGGGAGAAACACTGGGCAGGTGATGGCTTCTGTGCTTCGCGCCACGTCCGCTCGCTCAGATGTGTCGCGCGCTGCCCCAGCGTCCTTCTAGTGAGAGATGAGACCTCGCCGGACTAAAGGACTTTTTTCTCACTTTGTTTCTTAAGCTACTTATTTTTGTTAATACGTGCTCATGAAGTGGGTTTCCACCTGTTTCTCCTGTTTCACCCTTGACTAGCTCCAAGTTCAGTGAGCTCCGTGCATTACGCTTCGCCGGCTGGACCTTGTCGGCTAGTCTGTGCACACATGGGAGATGGGTCTGCCGAGAGAGCTGACGTCGGGACTGTGTCTGCTCTGCACCCCAGATCTTCTTGCGTCCCCCTTTCCTCGGAAAGGACCGAAAGGACGTGTTGTGGAGAGGAGGGAGGAGACGGTGTACTCGGATGTCTGCTTCCCAGTGAGACCGCAAACGCTGGACGCGGCTCCAGATGAGCGTTGAGGACACTGACAGATGTGTATGTTAGGGGACTCAGGTCTGGCCCCCTTCGATTATACAGAGTATGTAAGTAATTTGAATTCTAAAGATCTTAAGTGGGTCGAGGTTGGCTCGAATTTTCAGGACAAATAGAAAACAGAAGTCTCTGTCCTTTGAGCTGTTAAGACTACATGGTGATAAATGGATTGATTCTGTTGTGAGAACTAAAATTGTACATTTTCTTATCTTTGCAGTTTAATTTTGTTTTGTTTTTATCTTTATGTTTGCTTTTCCCTTTGAAAATAGTGATTTTCTTTGTGTTGGCTGGCATGGGGGAGTTTTGGCTCCAGGTCCTCAACCTTCCAGTACTGCCCGGGAGGCAGCTGCTTCCGCACGCCTTGAGTGTCCTTGCACGGTGGCCTTGTGAGTGTGGATAAGGGGGTTTGCGCAAGGGGTGCCGGTGTGCTCTCGCGGGCCTAACTCTGGGGGTCTGTTGTCTGAATGCACACAGAGCTGCTTCGTGTTGTCGGTCATGGGGGCATGAATGTGCCACAGCTTCCTTCACGTGCCGGTGCTGGTGGCAGGTCCCGTTTGCAGTCTCACCGGGACCGGATGATGTCCTCGTGGATGTGCGCAGGTACTGTCCTAGGTGCTGGCACAGGGTCATCGGTCATTACACTCGTGAATTGGCCAGATCGCTTTCAGTTGAGGTTGTGCTGGTCACGCTCACCAGTGATGTCTGCGTGCTTCCAGTCTGTTCAGAGACCATTTACCGCTCCGTGTTCTGGGTTTCAAAATGACCTTGGCTCACAGGCAGTAAAATGCTGACCTTTGAGAGAATTGTCACACTGGCCATCCTTTCTGTGTGGGTTGAAAGGGTTCCTTCATGAGGCACTGGTGTTTGGTGGGTATTACGGAGATTTCTCTATTTCTGTCTAGGAAAGGCTGAAAAAATTAATGGTTAAACAGTTAGTGTTATTAAAATTTGTCATGGGGGCGCCTGGAGGGCTTAGTCGTTGGGCGTCTGCCTTTGGCTCAGGTCATGATCCTGGGATCCTGGGACCAAGCCCCACATTGGGCTCTGCTCAGCGGGAAGCCTGCTTCCCCCTCGCCCACTCCTGCTGCCTGTGTTGCCTCTCTCACTGTGTCTCTGTCTGTCAAATAAATAAAATCTTAAAAAAAAAAAAAAATTGTCACGATTGTAGTTTCTCCATGCACAGTGGGCTTTGCATGTCCAAATAGGATGGGGGACGCCCTTGTGGACCCCACGGAGCGTGGAACGGTTTGCGCGCCCGGAGGGCAGCCACCTGCAAAGCCCACGAGTAGCAGGTGGTTCTCCGCGGGGGTTTGTTTGTGGGTATGGACGAAGCGGGCAGCATCTCTTCCACTGTCTTCTCTGAAGTTGGAGGAGTTTCCGGAAGCGCAAGTGGACTTGGGAAGGGTCCCCGAGTCAAGGAAGGGGTGGCGGAGGGCCTTGTGTTTGGGGAATGGAGGGGCTGATGGTGACTCTGGTCCCCTCTTCTGCCTGTGTGTGGTGCGGCCGGGGTCATAGTGGCAAGGGCAGGAACAGGGCACTAGAGCCTCTTTCTGGAAGAACCAGTTACCCACTGTCGGGCGTGAGAACAGGGATAAGAGTCTCTGGGCAGCCCCGTCCTTGCAGCTGGGCGTCTGTGGCTGCTGTTGGGAGAGCCACGCCCTGCTGAGTCAGGATGGGCCGGCTTGCCTGGTCTGGTCCGAGGCAGGTGTGGGCCCTCAAGGTCCAGACACCGCTCTGGGTTTGGCCAGGTTTGGTCTGTATTCTTCATGCTGACATGTAAATAGTCATTTCATCATTGCAAAGCAGGTCACTTTACTGTTCTGTAAACAAGCTAAGAAGTGAGAGTAACGTGAGATACTAAGAGTTCCACTAGGATTCTACCTAGTGGGTGTTTGTGGCTGGGTTGTTGAAGGTTGCGACAAGCAAGAGTTAGCTCTAGGGATGTTGAAGACAAAGTCTTTTGAATTTTTTTTTTTAAAGATTTTATTTATTTATTTGACAGGCAGAGATCACAAGTAGGCAGAGAGGCAGTCAGAGAGAGAGGGGGAAACAGGCTCCCTGCTGAGCAGAGAGCCCGATCCGGGGCTCGATCCCAGGACCCTGAGATCATGACCCGAGCCGAAGGCAGCGGCTTTAACCCACTGAGCCACCCAGGCGCCCAAGATTTTATTTTTTTAAAAAGAATTTTTGAGAGGGAGAGTGTGAGCATGCAGGGGTGGGGGAGACAGAGACAGAGAATTTCTAGCAGACTCTGCGCTCAGTGTGGGGTTCGATGTCATGACCCCACATCACGACCTGAGCGGAAACCGAGAGTTGGATGCTTAACACACTGAGCCACCCAGGCACTCCTTGATTGGATTTTTTGACAGAGGATAGGTCGACAGGACCTGAGTTGGGTTTGTGATTATGGTTTGCTGTGACAAGGCTTTGGCTAAAATTGTTTTTTTCTCAGAATTTGTGTATTCTGTCTTGTCTTCGATTCCCTCAGCGGTCTAACCCTAACCCTTCCCTGTTTTCAGACTTCAGAGGGCATTTTTCTTGCTTGATGTAGATACTAGACCAAAGATCAGAGCTTTGATTTGGTTGTAATTGCTCTTGTGATAGCTTTTGCCTGTTCCCTGATTTTAAAGTGGAGGACCTGACACACGTTATTGATAGTAATTTTAGTATTCATAAAATAGCTTTCAGACTTCTGATGTGAAAAATATAAAATTATTTTAGAATAGAAGGAAGAATGATTGTTTGTGGGGGTGGTGATTAATTAGCATTATTGTCAGTGTCCTGTCTAACTAGTTCTTTATCAAAATGTTTTTCCTGACTGTAAGATTTCATTGTGATGGAGAATGATTTTATGTAAAGCTGCTTGCTTTATAGTTTCTCTCTGGTTGCTATGGAAACACTCCAGTGTGGTAGCCGGTGCTAATCAAGTGCTGGGTTTGCCTTTCTCCTTCCCAGCTACAGCCCTCTGAGGCTCCCCAGCACTCCCCAGCCCTCCCCAGTGTGCCCAGCTCTTTGCAGGCGCAGCGGGGCTTGGAGGGGAGGCCAGCATTGTCTTCTTAGCTCCTTCTGTCATGTCACAGAAGTATCAGGAACTGGACGATTAGAATGGTGTGATTTTCTTTCCTTGAGATTAATGGTGGGGGCTTTTATTCTTTGGCCGAGTGGTCATGGGTTTTCTTCATACCCGTGCTTGTCTGTAAAGCCCCTCCGGCTCTTGAAGACCCCTTGAACCTCTCTGCTTGTCCTGTAAGGTCCTCTTCCAGGAGCAGTCGGGCGGCCTTGTGGAAAATCATGGCTTAAGTGAGACCTGCTTAAGTTTGTCGTGCGTTGTGACCGTCCCCGCTGCCAGCCCCTCCCTGCAGACGCAGGGCCCGAGCCCAGGCCAGGGAGGCCCCGCGCGCTGCTGATGGAGGAGGACGGCACGGGCCGCGGAACGAACCCGGTCCCTTCCTGCTGGACCGGAAGCGCCTTTGGATTTGAAGGTTTAAGTTAGATTTTTTTTTTTTAAGATTTTATTTATTTATTTGACAGAGAGAGATCACAAGCAGGCAGAGAGGCAGAGAGAGAGAGAGGAGGAAGCAGGCTCCCCACTGAGCAGAGAGCCCGATGCGGGGATTCGATCCCAGGACCCTGAGGTCATGACCTGAGCCGAAGGCAGTGGCTTAACCCACTGAGCCACCCAGGCGCCCCTTAAGTTAGATTTTAAATTAGACTCTTGTGAACCGAACGTTCACAGGGCTGGTCACACCCCTGGTGGGATGCCTCACAAATTACGTCAGTAATTTTGGTCTGTTACGCCTTGTTCGTGGGTTAGGCTTGGTGGCAGACTTCAGCCTGGAGGGCAGCGCCCCGTGGAATTCTGGAGAAAATCTTGCCGTGCAGCGGTTGCTGGGAGCCGCAAGGTCGGTTACCTTGGTTGGCGTGATCTGAGTCCCGGGTTGGAAAGAACACTGAGTTCCGAAGTGCTTCTCTTGAACCTCGTGTCTGTGCCCTGTTACTGTCTGTGTGTGGAGGCAGGTGGTGTGGGTCACGCGCGTGGGCTGTGTGTGTGCTGCTGCACAACACGTGGCCACGGATGGGGGGTCCCTCAAACCCCACCTTGTCCGCTGCCTCACGGCCTGTGTGGGTGAGGAGTCTGGGGTGCCTTCGCTGGGTCCTCTGCTCCTGGGGTCACTTGGTCATGGTGCTGGTGTCGCGTGGAGGCTGGAGTGGGGCGTGCTCTGCCTCCAGGCTCTCCCGGCTTGCTGGAAGAATCTACTTCCTGGGGAAGTCCCCGTTCTGTGCTGTCACCTGGATGTCACCTGGAGACCGCTCTCGGTCCCTAGAGGCCCCTGGAGCCCTCTCTGAAGCCCGCGGTGAGTCTTGTGCTCCTGTCTGCTAAGACGGAGTCCCCCAAGGCAGGATGTCGCCATGGGGGTCCCGCACACTAGCCCTGCTGTGCGTGCAGCCTAGTCACGGTCACATCCTGTGGGTCAGAAGCGAGCGCAGGTCCCAGCTAGTCCACTCCGGTGAAGCAGGCTGCGGGGAGGAAGGGTGCGCAGAGGTGCGGCCCCTGGGATCGCCTCACAGTCTGTCTGCCGTGTGGGCTGTCACTGGAATGCGGGCTTAGAACTGTCAGTCCCGGTGCCGGTCCTGGGCGGGTGCCCCTTTCCCCGCGCTCTCAGGGCAGTGTTCGTGCCGTTCACCGCGCTGTCGGGCCCCTGTGTGGGCGAGAGCGGAAGCGAGGCTGAGGACCCCGGCTTGGGTGGCGGGGAACGCTTGCCCTGCGGCCTCCTGGTGTTTCCCTCTGCCTCCTGGTCTCACCTGTCCGGTGGGCGCTCAGGTGGGGACGGTGACACAGAGGGCGTGGTCAGCGAGCCGGGGAGGCGGGGCTTGTGGAAGGCCGGTTGGAGCCAGGCGGCCTGCTCCCCCCGTCCCCACGCGGCTCGTCCCCACGCGGCCGACTGGCTGTGCTCGGGAGTGCGTGCGGGGCTCTCGCTCTGCAGTGGCCTCTCGGTTGACCTGCTCCTCCGGCCTGGGCTCTGCGGAGTGGGTGGGACCTTTGGTGGGGGGTGTCGTCTGAGGCCTTTTGCACACCACTGGCCGCTGGTCACTCTCACTCTTACAGGTTTTCCCGTGTGTGCGCTTAGGTCTGTCCCATGGTCCTCCCCTCCTCCTGGCCCTGCTTCTTTCCCTTTTGTAACTGCAGCTGCCCTGACTTGTCCCCGACACTGCCACACAGTTACCAAAGCGAGTTTGAAAAACAAAGATCTGCTTCTCTTCTGTTGCTCTCTTGCTCGGAGAGAGAGCGCCAGTCTCCCAGGTTTTAAACGGTGCGGTTTCTGCCTGGAACCCCCTTCTGCCCGCGTCTCCCCGGCGACGCGCCCTCGCCCTCAGGCCTCGGCTTCCCAGCGGCCTCCACCTCCTGGCATAGCTTCGTTGTTGTGTGTGACTTGTGCCCCCATTCGCTGACATTCTCTGTCCTGGGGTGCCCTCTGCTCGCCCGTCTGGTGACCGTGTGCGGCTCTGTGCTACAGCTGTCCTTGGGTGTCTTCCCGCGGAATGAGGCAGACCAGGGCTGGCCACACCCCTGCGGGACGCCTCCTGAGTGTCGCGAGGAAAGGAGTCTGTTTGTGACCCCTGGGTCTCTGGCCGTCTCAACTCCCCTTGCTTTCCATTTACTTGGGAGTGTTAGTAAGTCTGCCTGCGTCTGCCTCCCGGGTCTGCTGTGTGCATCGGAGATTCTGTCCTGCAGCAGCTGTCCAGATGTCCCATATGTCGCACCGACTCCAGAGATGCTGGTATCCTCTCCCGTTCTTGTGCAAAAATAAAAGTGTAGGTGGCGCCTGTGTTTGGAACGGAGGGCCTGGAGCCCACAGCCTCCTCGCCTCCTGGCGTCTCCTGTGCCCGTTGCTCTGCACCTCGGGATGGTTTGCGCAGCAGGTCTGGCCGTCGTGGCTGCAGCTGCTTCAGGCCCAGGGGGAGGACGGTCAAGGTCTTCTCAGATTCAGGACCCTGAAATGGTGCCGTTTGATGTTTCTGTCCCCGATCTTGATGCACTCCTGCTCCACTGGGGTCCCCTTTACAAGAAGTCACATGGCTGTCGGAGCTGGAGGAGGCCTTCCGCGGGGCCCTGGGGCCCCTCCTGGACAGCGGTTTGTGTGGCGGCTGACTTAGTGACGGATGGTGCCCGCTCACTACATGAGTGTGATTACAGGGACCCCTTGGCAGGAAGTGAAGACAGTTTTTAAAAAATCAGGATAGGGACTCCTGGGTGGCTTAGTCGGATGAGTGACTTGAGCTTAGGCCATGACCTTGGGGTGCTGGGATCGAGCTCTGGGGCCTCATCTGTCCTCAACCTTTTGACCGCACAGCTCCCGGCTCTGATGGAGAACGCCCTGCTGTGGGGCGCCTCAGGGCTGCCCGGCCGTGGCAGGCTCTTCCTACTGTCTTGCGGAGCTGAACTCAACGGTTTTCCGTGACCTGCTTTAATCCCCTGCTGCTCTTGTGTGTCCCTGGCACAAGGTCACGGTGCAGGGGTTCAGGTGCGCGGCCGCGTCAGGGCTGTGTTCAGCTGCTCTGAGGCTGTGAGGAAACTGTCAGAATTTCCAGATAGTATCTTGGGGGTTGAGTAGCTTGAATACAGAAGGAAAGGAGGTGGTTCCTCTGCTTTCCTGAGATTTCTCCGGCCGGGATATTGCCTTTTCCTTCTCAGTTCTTCCGAGTGCCCGTCCGCCCACGGCGTTTGCTCTGGGCGTGCCACCTCCGTGGCTGTGTGCCCTCGGGCTGGCCCCTCCGGCCCGCGCCTCAGACTCAGCGCCACCGGCCTTGGCTTCGATCAGTGTTCCCTCTTCTCACTTTGCTGTGTGCGCAGCGGGGCACCTGCCACCTGAGCCCCTTTCCTGTAGGGCAGGAGTTGCAGGCAGGCTTATAAGCTCTAACCCACGGCTGTGGGCGGATTCCTTACGGTCTTCTTTCCTTTTTTCTTCTCTTCTTTTTTAAAAGACTTTATTTATTCATTTACAGACAGAGATCACAAACAGGCAGAGAGGCAGACAGAGAGAGAGGAGGAAGCAGGCTCCCCGCTGAGCAGAGAGCCCGATGCGGGGCTTGATCCCAGGACCCTGAGATCACGACCCGAGCTGAAGGTAGCGTCCCAACCCACGGAGCCACCCAGGCGCCCCTGCTCTTTTTTTTTTTAAACTAGCTTTATTCAAATGTTGTCATACAGTAAACCACTTACTAAAGTGTAAACTTGATAGACTTTGGCATATGTATACACCACAGTGAAGATGATGAGTAATATATGTCACCCTAGAAAGTTTCCTGGGACCTCTGCAGGATTCCTCCGTCCCAGCCTGCCTTACCGCACCCCCAGTCTATTTCCTGTAACTGTACAATGCCTTGTACTTTGTAGAATTTCTTTATAAGATTTATAACGTTTCTAGAATATTTTAGAATTCATATAAATGTGGGCGCCTGGATGGCTTAGTCGATTGGGCCTCTGCCTTCGGCTCAGGTCATGGTCCCAGGGTCCTGGAATCCAGCCCCGCATCGGGCTCTCTGCTCGGCAGGGAGCCTGCTTCCCTCTCTGCCTGCCACTCCCCCTGCTTGGGCTCCCTGTCTCTCATGCGCGCGCTCCCTCTCTGACAAATAAATAAAACAAACTCTATAAACAAATAAGTTGTGGGGCGCGTGGGTGGCTAAGTGAGTTGAGACTCTGCCTTTCGCTCAGGTCGTGATCTCAGGGTCCCACATGCCTGCTTGTGATCTCTGTCTGTCAAATAAATAAAATCTTTAAAAAAATGAAAAATCAGTTGTGCATATGTGGGTGGGTCTGTTTCTGGACAGTCTTATGCCCCATTGATCTCTGTGTGTCCTTGCTCCTGGCACACTGTAACATGATTGTAGCTTTGGAAGAAGCCTTGAAGTCTGGGGGTATTAGTCCTTTAGGCTTGTTTTTTCTGTATTCAAAGTTGTTTTGGTTATTTTAGGTCTTCCAGATTTCCGTATGAATATTAGAACCTGTGTGTCAAAATGCACAAAAAAGCCTGCTGGGATTTTTCTTGTTTTAATTAAAGTATAGTTGACACATAGAGTTACATTAGTGTCCCGTGCACAGCCTTGTGGACACACTGTGCAGGTAAGCCTGCGGGAAATATGCATCAGGGTAGCAGTGACTGACTGAGCTGTAGGGAGCAGCCCTGTGGGATGGTTGAGTCCCTGCCCAGGAGCATAGCATGTCTTCCCCTGATTGTGGGTGCACTGGGTCTCCCTGAACAGTGCTTCAGTTTTCAGTGTTGAGGTCTTGCCTGTCTTTTGTGACAGCACGGGCCTTGAACTCACAACCCTGAGTTGAGACCTGAGCTGAGATGGAGTCAGATGTTCAACTGACGGAGGCACCCAGGCGCCCCTTGTCACCTTTGTCCCCAAAGCATTTCATATTATGATGCTGTTATAAATGGTATTTAAACTTTTTCTGATTATTTTTGTACTATTTTGTACTAGTATAGGTGTCCATTAAAAAAGATTTATTGGGGGGCGCCTGGGTGGCTCAGTGGGTTAAGCCGCTGCCTTCGGCTCAGGTCGTGATCTCAGGGTCCTGGGATCGAGTTCTGCGTCGGGCTCTCTGCTCAGCAGCGAGCCTGCTTCCTCCTCTCTCTCTGCCTGCCTCTCTGCCTGCTTGTCATCTCTCTCTGTCAAATAAATAAACAAAATCTTTAAAAAAAAAAAAGATTTATTGGGGCACCTCGGTTGCTCAGTTGTTAAGCGTCTGCCTTTGGCTCGGGTCATGATCCCAGGGTCCTGGGATCGAGCCCCGTGTCAGGCTCCCTGCTCGGCGGGGAGCCTGCTTCCTCCTCTCTACTCCCCCTGCTTGTGTTCCCTCTCTCGCTCTCTGTCAAATAAATAAAATCTTTAAAAAAAAAAAAGGAGATTTATTTATTTTAGAAAGAGGGAGAGTGTGTCTGAGTCCATGAGTATGGGGAGGGGAAGAGGGAGAGGGAGAATCTGCAGCAGGTTCCCTGCTGAGTCCAGAGCCTGTCCTGAGATCATGACCTGAGCCGAAGGCAGAGGCTTAACCCACTGAGCCACCCAGGCACCCCAATAAATAAATCTTTAAAAAATAAATAAAAATAAAACAAGTAAAAATCTATCCAACAACCATAGTAAACTTACATACTAGTTCTAGTGGCTTTTTAATAGATTCTGTTGGTTTTTCTATATAGATGATATTATGGTCCACAAATGAAGTATGTTTTTCTTCTTCCGTTCTCTTTTCTTTTGATCTGATTGCCCTGACTAGAATCTCCAGCACTGTTGGAAAGAAGTGAGAGTAGACGTGTGTCTGAGGCTTACTTCTGTTTTTCTTCCCTCCCCCCATTACCTGAATGTCTGTCGGTTGGAGGATAATTGTAGATGTGCATTATTAGGTTGAGGATGTTCCCTTTTAACCCAGGTTTGCTGATTTTCTCAGGAATGGATGTTGGATTTTATCCAGAACTTTTTGTGCCTGCTGAGTTGATTGTATGGTTTTGCTTTTTTGGTTTGTAAATACTGTGAATAACATTGATTGTTTTTCAATTGTAAAACCAATCTTGTATTTCAGAGTTAAAACCCTCGTGGTTGTCTTGACCACTGGCTGGGTGATGGGTGATGGGGCCATATGCCAGCCAGCATCGGCGGAGGGGCTGCTTTGTTCCTCAGAAGAGTGGGCCTGCAAGACCAGGAGCCATGTGACCTCTGGAGCTTCCTTGTGCCTCCGTGGGCTGGGCCAGCCCAGATGGAGGGATGGGCGCCAGATCCCGCCCCTCACCGGCAGGTGGGCGGGACCCGTAGAGTCACCCTGCAGGGGTGTGTGCGGAAGGGCAAGAATCAGAATCGGTGCCTTGCATGTGCTCTCCTGTGGTTCGCAGCCACCCGCCCGGCTCACACTCACATGCTCTCATTCTTGCTGTAACTCTCCTAACAGATGTTTAGTTCTCTGCTTCGGTTTTACTTTTCAGGTTCACACCCACTGAATTAGCAGATCCTTGCCAGGTTTCCTGATAGCAGTGTTGTCAAGTGTTTTGTGTGTGTGTATGTATGTGTATGTTAGTCACCATAATATACATCATTAGTTTTTGATGCGGTGTTCCAAGATTCCGTGATTATGCACCACACCCAATGCTGCATGCGGGCCGTGCCCTCCTTAGTACCCACTGCCTGGCTCCCTCCTCCCCCCACCCCTCCCCTCTTAAAACCCTCCGTTTCTCAGAGTCCACAGTCTCTCGTGGTTCGTCTCCGCCTCTGATTTGCCCCAATTCACTTTTCCTTTCCCTCCCCTAATGTCTTCCGTGCTGTTCCTTATGTTTCACAAGTGAAACCACATGATAACTGACTCTCTGCTTGACTTATCTCACTCCGCATAGTCTCCTCCAGTCCCGTCCATGTCGATGCAGAAGTTGGGTATTGATCCTTTCTGATGGCTGCGTGATATTCCGTCGTATATATGGACCACATCTTTATCCATTCGTCCGTTGAAGGGCATCTTGGTTCTTTCCACAGTTTGGCGACTGTGGCCATTGCTGCTATGAACATTGGTGTACAGATGGCCCTTCTTTTCACGACATCTGTATCTTTGGGGTAAATACCCAGTAGTGCAATGGCAGGGTCATAGGGAAGTTCTATTTTTAATTTCTTGAGGAATCTCCACACTGTTCTCCAAAGAAGCTGTACCAACTTGCATTCCCACCAACAGTGGAAGAGGGTTCCCCTTTCTCCACATCCTCTCCAACACATGTTGTTTATTTTCTTGTTAATTTTGGCCATTCTAACTGGTGTAAGGTGCTATCTCAGTGTGGGTTTTTTTTTTAAGATTTTATTTTTATTTATTTGACAGAGAGAGATCACAAGTAGGCAGAGAGGCAGGCAGAGAGAGAGGAGGAAGCAGGCTCCCTGCCGAGCAGAGAGCCTGATGCGGGACTCGATCTCAGGACTCTGAGATCACGACCTGAGCCGAAGGCAGCAGCCTAACCCACTGAGCCACCCAGACGCCCCTCAACGTGGTTTTGATTTGAATCTCCCTGAGGGCCAATGATGATGAATACTTTTTCATGTGTCTGATAGCCATTTGTATGTCTTCTTTGGAGAAGTGTCTGTTCATGTCTTCTGCCCATTTTTTGATATGATTATCTGTGTTTTGGGTATTGAGTTTGAGAAGTTCTTTATAGATCTTGGATATCAGCTCCTTGTCTGTAGTGTCATTTGCGAATATCTTCTCCCATTCCATGGGTTGCCTCTTTGTTTTGATGACTGTTTCCTTTGCTGTGCAGAAGCTTTTTATCTTGATGAAGTCCCAAAAGCTCAGTTTTGCTTTCGTTTCCTTTGCCTTGGGAGACGTGTCTTGGAAGAAGTTGCTGTAGCTGATGTCGAAGAGGTTGCTGCCTATGTTCTCTAGGATTCTGATAGATTCCTGCCTCACGTTGAGGTCTTTCATCATTTTGAGTTTATCTTTGTGTACGGTATAAGAGGATATTCAAGTTTCATTCTTCTACACATAGCTGTCCAGTTTTCCCAGCACCATTGATTGAAGTGACTGTCTTTTTTCCATTGGATATTTTTTCCTGCTTTGTTGAAGATTATTTGAGCATAGAGTTATGGGTCCATATCTGGGCTCTCTGCTCTGTTCTATTGGTCTGTGTGTCTGTTTGCCAGTAGCAGTGTTGTAAAGTGTTAAAGAACATGGATAGCAGGAAGCGTGGTTGTTCATCTGATGTTGATAAATATGCACTGTGAACCCTGACGCTCTGATCGATCATGTACCTCCGTGTGCACACGTCTGCGTGTGATGCCGGGCTCCGTGTGTCAGGTGGGTGCCAAAAGGCACTGTCCGTGGCGTTGGGGAAGTGTGAGCATTGTGGCCTGTCATCTGCTCTCTGCCTCCTGATACTGAATTGATTGGTGTCAGAGTGTTTACTGAGGACTTGGACTGACTTTGCTAAAAGCCTATAAATAAAGCAGGTCAACCCCCCCCCCCATGTCAGTGTGATTTCCTTCCAAAGTTTATTTAGTTTTTAGCCAGCAGTAATGCTGATGTTCGCCAGGGACTTATATGTTTGCCAGGTGCCTTGTACCCCCTTGATGATTTGGTCACCAGGGGGATGGCTATTTTATTGATGACCAAAGTGAAGCTTAGAGGGGAGGGTAAGAAGTGAGGTTTTCAGGTTTTAGATAAACGAGAGAATGATTTTTGATTCAGAGACTTGAACGATCAGCAGCATTGTGCTAGTTCGAGAAAGGAGCATGTGTTCTTCATATATTAACGTGATGGAACTGCCTTACGGCCAGTGGAGTGGGTTTCGGATGCATCTTTTTGTAGTCACGGTATTGAGTTGATGCTGATAAAACCTGATTCTTTTGGTCCCTCTTGTCAGCATCCTGACATTTTTCAAAGTGTGACCGGTGACTCTGCAGCTGAGTAGGCTTCTTCTCTGTAGATGTGAAATCTTGGGAGTAAACAAGAATCATGTGGTTGTTGCCGGATTTCCCTTTGTGTTGCTGGGGAGTGGTGGAGGAGGGTCCCCCACCTGCGGGGCCAGCTGTCCTCCCTGCAAGCTGTCCCCGAGGGATGCAGGACGCTCTTGGGGCTCGGCGAAGGGACACGGCCGCTCTCTTGCCCTTTACATTAAAATTTGCAGATCGTGTTCTGTGACACATGGTATCTGATGTTGGGAGAAGTCTGAGGCCCATCGGATTCATAACCCTTTGTGGGTATTCTTTGAGGGCTTTATGGAAACTTACAAGATTTTCTGTATATCTGCAGGAGTCTGAAATTTCATAACTGTTTGTTAGGGTTCCGATTGGACATTTTCTTTCTTTCTTTCTTTTTTTTTTTTTTAGGATTTTATTTATTTATTTGACAGAGATCACAATTAGACAGAGAGGCAGGCAGTGGGGGGGGGGCAGGCTCCCCGCTGAGCAGAGAGCCCAGTCCGGGGCTCGATCCCAGGACCCCGAGATCATGACCTGAGCTGAAGGCAGAGGCTTTAACCCACTGAGCCACCCATGCGTCCCTGGATTGGATGTTTTCTTACTGCTCAGTATTTAGTAGCTCTTTCAAGACTCAGACTTGTCTTTTTAAGTTTGTCTTTCAAAAGTTTTCTTTAAGGAGTTAGACAGCAAATATTTTAGACTTTGTGGACCACCTCCTCAACTCACAAGAGGACCATAGACGACGCGTAAACAAATGAGCCTGGCTGTGTTCCAATAACATGTTATTTATGGACACTGAAATTTGAACTTCATGTCATTTTCACTTGTCAAAAAAATAGTCCTTTTCAACCAGATAGGAATGTAAAACTGTAGATTGTGGACTGTATAAAAAATGGCACTGGGTCAGATTTGGCCTTCTGCCCCCCGTTTGCTGGCCCCTATCCTGTGATGTGAATTTGGGACTGCTTTGATTCAGAGGTTTGGGCCCCGGAGGCTTCCTTCTGCGTAGTTTTCTCTGCGGTGTCTGTAGGCCTGGGGTGTCCGTCTGTCTGCATTGGCATATCGCTCTGTTCTCTGGGGCTGTTACGGCAGTGTTCTTGGCAAAATATTTCTCATGTCAGGAACTTGCAGATGAAAAGGGTATAGTCCAGCACTGTGGCCAGATAGCATGGTCTTGTGCGAGCGTGAGTGCATTCTGGACGGGACGCACCTTCCCCGACACGGGCAGGGAGTTGTGTGGAAGGAATAAACCATCTGTACTTAGGGAGAAAGTTGTTGCTCCCTAGTAGCAGTCACAGGCCCTCACGGCAGCTGCAGGAATTAGTTTGATTGAACCCGTCGCTCTGCTCCGGAGGGACAGTGAGATCCAGTGTCTGTGAGGGTTGACCTGGTGCTGACGAGGCTGCTTGTAAAGCAAAGCTTGGGACAGACGCAGGCACCAGCTACAGCCCCCTGAGCTGGGCACGGCGGGCGCAGGAGGAGGACCGCACGGTGGTGTGGCCCAGGAGGAACTTCGCGGGCTGGATTCAGAGTAAACCGGCTCTTCTCGAGAGAGGACTTCAGTTTGTACGATGTAGTGTTGGAGTGAAAATGACCGCAGGAATTAGTGTTTGAGGAGGCACATCCTTATTTTCCTAGAAGACGAGAAAAAGTTCAGAGAGTTAAGGCAACTGAAATAGGGTGGTGAAGTAATGGTTCTATGAATTTTCCGTTAGTAAAACTGCATTAGAACTGGATTATTGCAGGGGTGCCTGGGTGGCTCAGTGGGTTAAAGCCTCTGCCTTCCGCTCAGGTCACGGTCCCAGGGTCCTGGGATCGAGTCCCACATCAGGCTCTCTGCTCAGCGGGGAGCCTGCTTCTCTCTCTCTCTCTCTCTCTTTCTCTCTGCCTACTTGTGATCTCTGTCTGTCAAAACAACAACAACAACAAAAAAAACAAAAAACAACTGGATTATTGCAAACTTCAGTTTTCTTTTTCTTTTTCTTTTTTTTTAAAGATTTTATTTATTTATTTGTAAGAGAGAGAGAAAGTGAGAGCGAGCACAGGCAGACAGAGTGGAAGGCAGAGTCAGAGGGAGAAGCAGGCTCCCTGCGGAGCAAGGAGCCTGATGTGGGACTCGATCCCAGGACGCTGGGATCATGACCTGAGCCGAAGGCAGCCGCTTAACCCACTGAGCCACCCAGGCGCCCCTTCAGTTTTCTTTTTATTGTGGTAAATACACACAACCTAAAACATACCATTTTAGCCATTTTTAAGTGTGGAGTTCCGTGGCGTTGTAGTCGAATGACAGGTGCCGCCGACACCTGCATCTCCAGGCCGCGCTCATCTCCCTCCTTCCCTGAAACTGCCCCCGTTAGATGCTCACTCTGCGTTCGCCCTCCCCTCTGCTTCTGGCGTCTGACGCCTTGGGGATCTCGTGTGAGTAGGAGCCCACGGTACTCTGTCCTCGTCCTTGTGTCCTTCACCCAGCACAGCACCTTCAGGGGTCCTCCGTGCTGGAGCGGGCGCTGGGACTGCCTTCCTCTCTCAGGCCGAGTGACGTCGCGGGGGCTGTGTAGACCTGTTTGGTTTGTTCATTCATCCGTAGGACACATGGCGCTGTGGACACGTTCAGGTTGTTTCCACTGTTTGGTTACTGGGAGGAGTGCTGCTGGGAACACGGGTGTGCAAGCAGATGTTCAAGTCCCTCCTTTGACTACTCTTGTGTATACAGAGGTAGGATTGCTGGACGAAGCAGTGAAATTCAGAGTTTAACTTTTTGCGGACCTGCCCTGCCGTTCGCCACAGCAGCTGTCCGCTTCACATTCCGGCCGCAGCGGGAAGGTGTGCTTTCTCCGCAGCCGCCCTTTGATGTGACCGAGTGCGGGAGTGGCAGTGGCCATCCTGATGCAGGAGACCTGGTATCTCGCTGGGTGGGGCTGCGTTTTCCTTATGACTTTTTTTTTTTAAGGTTTTATTTATTTATTTGACAGAGAGAGATCACAGGTAGGCAGAGAGGCAGGCAGAGAGAGAGAGGAGGAAGCAGGCTCCCCACCTAGCAGAGAGCCCGCTGTGGGGCTCGATCCCAGGACCCTGAGATCATGACCTGGGCCGAAGGCAGCGGCTTTAACTCACTGAGTCACCCAGGCGCCCCTGAACATGAGATTTTTAATTAAAAAATGTTTTTAGCTGAGAAATACACTACATAAACTAAAAATTAAAGGAACGTTTTTTAAATTGGTAGTTTTATAAATAGATTGTAAGTTTCTCTTAAGGTTTTATATCTGTTTATATTTGTATCTGTAGAGACACCTGGGTGGCTCAGTCCATTGGTGTCTGGCTTCGGCTCAGGTCATGATCTCAGGGTCCTGGGATCGAGCCCCGCATCGGGCTCTCTGCTCAGTGGGGAGCCTGCTTCTCCCCCTGTCCCCCTGCTTGTGTTCCCTCTTTCGC
The DNA here is from genome assembly GCF_964662115.1 of Mustela nivalis. Taxonomy (NCBI): domain Eukaryota; kingdom Metazoa; phylum Chordata; class Mammalia; order Carnivora; family Mustelidae; genus Mustela; species Mustela nivalis. Next base: position 522,573 of record NC_139037.1, read on the forward strand.
TGGGTCTCTCTGTCAAATAAATAAATAAAAGCTTAAAAAAAGATCTGTGTCTGTATCTGTATGTCTGTATCTCTGTCTGCATCCATAGAGTGCAGAGCCTGCTGCAGGGCTCCGTCGCACAACCCGTGAGATCCTGACCTGAGTTGAAACCAAGAGGCGGACGCTCAGTCACCAGGGCCCTCTTTATTCGTGTTTTCTATGTTTGGGGTTTGCTGAACTTTAGGGATCTGTGGGGTAGAGCTTTCATCACATTTGGAATGTTTTGGGCCATTATTTCTCAAAAATAATTTTTCTGTCCCTTTTCTGTTGTGGCGAGTCCACTTCCACTGATGTGAGATCTTTACAGTTGACACACAGCACAGTGATGTGTTCGTTTGTTCTTTTCTCTCTCTCTTTTTTAAGATTTTATTTCTTTCTTTGAGGTAGAGAGAGGACGAACAGGGCAGCAGAGACAGAGGGAGAAGCAGCCTCTCCACTGAGCAGCGAGGCCAATGCGGGACACCATCCCAGGACCCCGGGATAAAGCCGAGGGGAGACGCCCCTTGTTCATTCTCTTTCCTGTCTTTTGGACAATTTCTGTTGCCACGTCTCTTCGCTGACGACTCTTAACTTCTGTGATGTCTACTGTGTCAGCCATTTGTGACTCAGAAGTTTTTACCTCATACACCGTAGTTTTAATTTCAAGAAGCGTGACCTGGGCCCTTCTCCGATCTTCCTCTATCTGGTCCGCTCGCCAAGTCAGCGTCTTGAATGTGTAGAACGTGCTCGTGTCCTGGTCCGTTGACTGTTTTGTGTGTGTTATTCTGGTCTCTGGATGGGACTTTTCCCCTCACTGGGGCTCGCATTGTCCTGCTTCTTTGCGTGTCGGATCATTTTTGATGGCCCGCCAGACCTTGTTAATTCTGCCTTGTGTCCTGGGTATTTCGTGCTGCTATAAATACCCCTGGGCTTCGTGGTTGTATGTGGTTCAGCCGCTGCGAAGCAGTTTGGTTCTTGCAGGTCTTTCCTTCAGGCTCTGTCGGGCAGGCTGGTGTCCCAGCTGTTTGCCTGGGTCTCCCCTCGCCTGCCCTCCCCGCGGAGCCGAGCTGCTCTGGCCTCCTGGAATCCCAGCCGCCCCTCTCAGGCCCGGAGGCAGCCCTCTGGGGTCTTCTCCGCCTGGTCCGTCGGTGGCGACTGGGCGGGGCTTGCTCTCGGCTCACTCCTCGTCGCCTGCTGGCCGTGTCTTCAGCACCGCCGTGTCCTCCGGTCTGTCCGGTCTGTCCGGGGTGACGGGGATCGTGGATCCAGTCCCTTCTATTCCTCCTCGGTCGGACTGGAAGGGGTGATGGAAAGTTTCCAAAACTTGAATATTTTTGCTTGAAAGCTCACATTTTATAATGACAGATACTGACTGTTGTTTACTTGAATAACTGTGGTTTGTCATTTGCTCAAGTACAGTTGGGTTTTCCACAACAAGTCGCAGTTCAGCACCAGAGCTTTGTTCCCAGGACTGATGGACTTTGCCCTTGAGCCCATCGATGTGCTTCAGACCCTCCTCGGTTTTGTCACAGAGATTAAAGGGTTTGTGCCCCGGTGTGGGACTGGTCTTACTAGTTTTTGCTGATGAGTCCCGAGCAGTCTTAAGGGACACGGGCATTTTATTTGTTGTTGTTTTGGGGGGTGGCAGGCTTTTGTTTATTTGTTAATTTAAAAAAAAATTTTTAAAGATATTTTTAAAAATTTATTTGACAGAGAGGTCACAAGTAGGCAGAGAGGCAGGCAGAGAGAGGAGGAAGCAGGCTCCCCGCTGAGCAGAGAGCCCGATGTGGGACTCGATCCCAGGACCCTGAGATCATGACCTGAGCCCAAGGCAGAGGCTTTAACCCACGGAGCCACCCAGGCGCCCCTAGATTGGAAGTATTCTTAGGACATAAAAGATACACGTATTTAAATAAGAAGATAGGCTTATTTAATTTGGGGGTAATTTAAATGAAGTTTCGTTACTTAAGGTTTGGATTTTGTTTAAAGAAATGGTGTTGAATGAAACACCTTTGTAGCCGGCAGCTTTGGGGATGGTTAGTGGAAGGTGTGTGAATGCGCCAGGGTAGTATTTAGCCTTCCAGTGGAGCTGTAGAGTAAATGCACTGCAGAAAAGCTTGCTCATGTACAGTGTGTGCTCCTACGACATGACACTCGCATATCTAAGTTACGTAAGACGTGTGCTAGAGTAATGCAGGAGAGAAGAAGACATTTGACAAAGAGAAGGGATTAAATTTTACTTCGATTAATCTTTGAAAATTAAGTAATTTCAGAAAAGATGTTTCTTATAGCGTCACTGTCTTTCTCTGGCCTCTTGTCAGCAGGGGTGTCCGTCAGAGAGCCCCAGGCTGCCCGTAGCTCCTGGCTTTGCACTCACAGGCCCCTCGCAGCCCTGTTGATGGTGGCTGTGGGCTCTTGTGCCCGGAGGCCCTTGGTTCCTGTCCTTTGACTTGGTCCCATGTTAACGCCTTTGTGTCGTTTCTCGCAGTCCCCTAGCTCCTGTGTGGTTTTTTCGGTAATCACTAGTGTACTTTTGTGTTGGTGATATTTCTTCCGATGTCCCTCCAGCAATTACTGTCCCCATGCTTGAACTTGCAGGTGAATGAGTGTGACAGCTCTAGAGCGCGTGTAACCGACAGTACACTTCTGTTCCCCAGAAAGTCCCTTTGTAGCACTTAGTTCCCCAGCCCCAGCTCCTGCCTCACCCGAAGCAGCCGCTGATGATTTTCTTTTATTAGATTTTCTTTTAAGAGTTTATTGATTTATTTTTAAAAAGATTTTATTTATTTGACAGGCAGAGATCACAAGTAGGCAGAGAGGCAGGCAGAGAGAGAGGAGGAAGCAGGCTCCCTGCTGAGCAGAGAGCCCGATCCGGGGCTCGATCCCAGGACCCTGAGATCATGACCTGAGCCGAAGGCAGCGGCCTAACCCACTGAGCCACCCAGGTGCCCCACTGTCCTCATATTCTTGATTCAGAAGAAAGCAAGGGCTTGGTCTTCATCTGGGACTGTAAATACCTCTGTGGTTATTAAGGGAAAAGCATTACTTGGTTAAACCAGGCCCAGAATGGGGACATCTGGCCATTGAATACTTACTTTATGGGTGGGGAGCAGAGAATTTGGGGTTTTATGGTGGGTCTCCAGATGTGGGTGGGCGGCTGCTGTGCGGAACCCATCCTGTCCTCAGAGTTGACAGACGGGGGTGGGAGCCACCGGGGAGCCTGGCTCTCCAGCTGCAGGTGAGCTGTTCGCTGCCCGAGGTGAAAGTTGTAAAGCTTTGCACACGTTTGAGAGGAAGTTTCAGGGTTTTATTGCAAGTTGTGCCCTAAGCTTTAGGTCTTAGATGACAAAAGCAGAATTCACAGTTAAATAACTTCTTGGTTTAATTTTTAAAATTATCAAGGTATGATTTTTGTAGCATAAATGTAATTTTAAGTGTATAACTAGTGATTTTTTTATTAAAGTTTACTGAATTGTGAAGCCAACACTCTAATCCAGTTTCAGAACATTTTGTCACTCCAATAATATCCCTCACACTTTATAACAGTCAATTCCTGTTTCTTCCTTCTTCTTCTTCTTCCTCTTTTTTAAAAAAATATTTTATTTATTTGTTTATTAGAGAGAGAGAGGAGAAGGGGCAGAGGGAGAAGCAGAGTCCCTACTGAGCAGGGATCTGGATGTGGGGCTCTGTCCCAGGACCCTGAGATCATGACCTGAGCAGAAGGCAGCTGCTTTACCGACGGAGCCCCCGGCGCCCCCAGTGGCTGTTTGTGTCCCAGCCCCAGGGTTCACTAGTCTCCTTTCTGTCTCTGTAGGTTTGTTATTTTATAAAAATATTTTACATATTTATTTATTTTAGACAGGGGAACCAGGATGAGGGAGAGAGAGTCTGAAGCCGACTCCACACGGAGAGCAGTGCCCCACGCAGGACTCGATCCTGAGATCGCTACCTGAGCCGAAACTGAGAGTCAGACACCTACGGGCGGTGCCCCCTAGGTGCCCCTGTCGTTTGTCTTTTATAATTAACTTTTAAAATAAAACCCCTTGAGCACATTTAAAAGGAACAGCATGTCAACCGCTTATCCAGCATGTGCATACTTTCTCTCTGGTTGAGTAAGACCTTGGGCTTGGATGTTGGCGGGAGGCTGGCAGACTTGGTCTGTAAAGGGCTGGTGGTAAATACTGTGGCCATTATGGGTCACACCTAAGTCTCTGTTGTCAGTACCTAGTGTTGGCATCGAACCACGAAAATACCATAGGTGGTGGGTGCCGTGGTGAGTGGGAGCCTGTGGGACTTGGGTGTTTCCGTCAGTCATGTTGATCTGGTGTTAAGCCTACTTACTTAATTTATGGGTGATGATTAAGTAAAATATAATGGTTTCTGGGAAGATACTCAGGAATCTGTTATCGTGACAGTTCAGAGACACTAGGAATGTAGGAGTACATACGTAAGTAGTAGGTTTTAGAGAGTCTGGGAATGGTAACCATGAGATGGGATTTGAATTTTTTTTAAAGATTTTATTTATTTATCTGACAAAGAGGGATCACAAGTAGCAGAGAGGCAGGCGGAGAAGGGGGAGGTAGGCCCCCTGCCGAGCAGAGAGCCCGAAGTCGGCACTGACACTGCCTCCATGTCATCTCGGCTCGGGGTCACTCCATCCTCACCGGATGAGCTCCCCACTGCTCGCTCGCTCACCTCGAGTCCCAGGGCTGGCCCCGGCGCGCTTCGGTCTGAGAGAGCCTGGGGGGACAGCCTGGGAGGGACCTGGCTTAGCGGCAGGGCTTATTGACCAGGACTTGGGCACTCGAGGCCGTCCCCTAGCCCTTTCTTCTCCCACCCCCACTTGCCATCGTTCCGGGGACACCCACCACGGAAGATGACAGTGTCGCGTTCTCCCCGGTCACGGGTGCTCTGTGCGTCTGCTGACACGCGTGTAGGAAGCTTCGGATGAAGGTGAAGGGGAGTGAGGTCGCGGCCGCACCCACCTGGGCCTCTGGGCTCGGCATTCTGCGGGTCATCGCGCCGCCGGCCCGTGGGCTTTCGTCTCCTTCCCGGGCAGCTGCATCTCAGGGGACGCTCAGAGTGTCGTTACCAGTGGGGCCTGCACATGTCCGCTTCCGGTCTGTGACTCGCACCGTGTTTTACTTGCTCATTTATTTTTTTTGCTATGGAATGCGGTTTTGCCCTTTTGCGTTAATGCGCTGTGGGGCTGGTCTTAAGGCAGCTGGTTGTATGCTATAGAATTGAGACATGCTTTGGAATTTTCTTGGGCTTCTTTGGGTGCAGAATTTCATTCTCGGGTAATTCAGAGGTTTTAACTTTTCCCTTCTGATGACTTTTGTCTCTGAGATGTAAAGGAACTTTAAGAGGAAGATTAAGTGATTAAATTGGTCACCTTCTATCTATGCCAAAAAATTTCTTTTTTTAAAAAATACAATTCAAATTTAACGTATAAACATACACATTGACACACACATGTATATGTATGGTGGGGGAGGGAGAGAGACAGAGGCTATGCATACGTATGTACACACACGCACGCACCCACACAAACACGGCGGAGAGAGGGAGAGGGAGCATCTGCAGCAGACACCGTGCCTGCTGCAGAGCCTGACATGGGACTTGATCTCATAACCCTGAGCTCATGACCTGAGCCTTTGTCACAAACCAGAGGCTCAACTGACTGAGCCACTCAGGTGCCCCAGTCTGCCCCAGAGTTCCATGAAAATGCGTCAGTTGGCATTCTGGATGGCTTGACTGGTTGTCCCGTCTCCCAGGGTAGAGCTCTGGCTGCAGCACCTTGAGGTCGTTGGCATGGAATCGCAAACCCCTGCTGTTTTTCCTGGAAGGAAAGGTGGAGCACAAGTTAGGACGGTCTGTGACTCTCAGCACAAGAAGATGGTACTCTCTTTCCATTCATCAGGGAATTAGAGCTGAATTATGTAGAACCAGTTATGCAAAAAAAAAAAGTGCCTGGTCGGGCTAAAAAATGGATTTGACAAACACTGAGACCTGCTCGTGGCCCTGCTGGATTTACAATTAAGTTTGAAAAAGGGTTCTGTGGGCGCCTGGGTGGCTCAGTGGGTTAAAGCCTCTGCCTTCGGCTCAGGTCATGATCTCAGGGTCCTGGGATCGAGCCCCGCATCGGGCTCTCTTCTCGGTAGGAAGCCTGCCTCCCCCCGTCTCTGTGTCTGCCTCTCTGCCTACTTGTGATTTCTGTCAAATAAATAAATAAAATCTTTTTTAAAAAAAGAAAAAGAAAAAGAGTTCTGTTACTCCGTGGTTTGGGGAAATCTCTTAGGTATTTGAATTTTAATGAATAAAAATAATTTATAGCATGTCCTTTAAGAAGAAGCTGGCTTCCAGAATTTTTGGGACATCTGAGCTGGGCTGGGCTGGCTCAGTGCTCCATTGGGCTCTCAGTTAAGGGATCTGAGCTAATCCCACGATGGATGGTAGAGAGGAAACCAGGGGCGATGCCAGGATTGTTCCGTGGTACTTCCCCCATTCACTCTCCTGGGGACATGGGGGGGTATGACACACTGGAGAAATGCATAAATGTTTACAAGTCTTGAAGTCAGACGCTCCACACAGAAATCATGAGACCTCCATGGCACTTCAAGGGAAGGGAATCCCCTTTACTAGTCATGCAATGAAGACACGCTCCTGCGTGGAGCAGCAGAAGGCCTGTTGGGGAGGGCACCTGTGGTGGGAGGTGCCCCAGCTGGGAGCCGGGGGGACTGTGCTCCTCCGGTTGGCTCGGCCCTGTCTGTGTCACGTGGGACTCGTCCTCTGTCCGTCAGCTTCACTTTGTGCCTGACCTCACTCAGGAGACATGCCCTTTGCAAGGTGTGTACGTCTGTATCATTGTTTTTAAATCTGCAGCCTTGTTTACACTCTGTTATATCTGCCTTCCCTCCATTACGGTGTTTCTGTTTTTGGATTTTCTCTTTCATTTGCTGATTTGAAATAGCAGAGAATGTAACAGCCTTGCTTAAGACGGTTGATAGCTGCTAAAAAGGTCTGAATAAAAAAGGTGGTGTGGGCAAATGCAGGTGGTGCCCAGGGCATTTCGTTCGGGAGTTCAGTGCTGCTCTCACTCGGAGCACTGGGGGGTCGGTGGGGACAGCGGGCAGGGACGAGGCCCCTCAGCGGGCTGCTGGTGCCTGGGGCAGCGCCGGTGTGGGTTTCCCAGGACAGCTGGGCCAGCGCTGCTGAGCCTCTGTCTGTGCTTGTAAAGGTTAGAGTCATTGAGTGTGCGTGGGTGACGACCTGCTTTTACTAATGCACACATGAGTGTTAACTTGGAAGATATTTTTGTCCTTATATAAGGCTTACATTCTAATTTTGACTTACGGTTTCAGAGTTTTAGTAATGTGATAGTAAGATAATGGAAATTGTGTTCAGATGCCGCAGTAGGTTTGTTTAGGCCAAGACTTTGAATGGCTTGACAGGGTTTGGAACCCACAGTGTGAATTCTGACAGATCATGGAGTGTTTTGTAGAATACTAGCATTTGTATTAATCTAACTTGTCCTTTCTATTCAACTTGTAAAGGAAGTGTTTTGTTTTATTGTTGGACCATGTATGTTAGTTTTGCGGTTGAGAGTTTCTTTTCTTTCTTTCTTTCTTTTTTTTTTTTTTGAGATGAGCCCATGTGCACAGTGGGGGAGGGGCAGAGGGCCAGAAGGAGGAGAGACTCCCCAGAAGACTCCGTACCCGGCTCGGCCCCCTGAGCTCAAACACAGTCGGGGTTGTGTGCTTCACCGTCTGAGCCGCCCGCTCTGTGTCTGACCCTGTGTTTCATGATTAGGGCCACCTCGAGGAAAGGTGTAGTTCCTGACCCGAAGGAGCTGGGTGCCTGTCCGTCGAGACAGACTTGACCCCAGCCAGCCGGAAGCTCACTGGAAGGGTTAGGAAGAGCCGCTCGGGGCTGTCCGAGGACTCTGGGCGGGGCTTGCGCAGAGTCTCGGGCCCTGGCGTGGTGCTGTGATCAGAGCGGTCGGGCACGCAGGTCTGTTGCTGTCCCAGTACAGAGGTAGCGGGTGAGAGAATGTTCGTCTCCGTTCCTCTCTGCAGCTCTGGTGTTTGCTGTGAGCTCGACGGTGCCGACGGTGGGAGGGGCGGGGTCTGGAGGTTCACCTGGAGGGAATGGGGGTCTCCCAGGGCTTGTTTTCAAGGGGGGCTGAAGCTTCTCGGTTCATCGTAGTGCTGCTAGGAAGGGAGCTTCTGTTTTCATTTAAACTCGAAAAGAATATTACTGTAGGGGCACCTGGGTGGCTCAGTCCGTTGACTGTCTGCCTTCGGCTCAGGTCATGATCCTGGGGTCCTGGGATCAAGGACCTTGTTAAGCTCCCTGTTCAGCGAGGAGACTGCTTCTCCCTCTCCCGCTCTCCCTGCCTGTGCTCTTGCTCTCTCTGTCAATAAACAAACAAAAAATCTTAAAAAAAAAAAGCTACTCTATTAAAGGAAATACTAGCTAAATGATGCTGTGGGTGGGGAGTGCATGATTATGGCACAAACTTAGGAATGTGGTGCCTGGATGTGTGGATTGGGCAGTCATTGGCTGGGTGAGCTAGTGGGGGGCACAGAAGAGTAGGTCTTGCTGGTTACTTTGATTTAAGGAGATAGAGTAGAAGCCACTGGTGTGTCAGACATACCGAACGGAAATGCCGTCTCCGAAAATTTTTGATTTTGGGTGTGGTATACCCTGGTCAGAGTGTAAATTGTGTTTCTCACCATAGATTGTGTTTAGAAAAGTATGAGAACTCCTGGCCCGAGGGACCTTGAAGGGACTTTTCATCTCTTAAGATTCTATTTTGCTTTATTTTTTCAGCAAATATTTATTGAATGCCTAATTCATGCCAGGGCCTAGGCTGGGGTGCTGGGTCTAGACACTCATGCCCTGCCCTTCAGGAGCCCTTTGGTTTATATGAGAAGACGGTCTTTATAGAGCAGGGATTGCTGTCTTTCCCGCTGATTCCAAGGGCTGTGATACTTCAGGCTCTGAATTGGGGTGTCTGATGGACACAGGCCTCCGTCTCCGGTGCTTAGAGCTGCTGGCGCTTGGGTGGACTGGTCATTGTTGTTCACACTGTTGTCTGTTTAGGTGAATTGTGTCTGTTGTTGGTACTAGAAATCATAAGTGCAAGTAGTGTTGGAATGTCTTTGGGAAAAGAGCACCGAGATTCAGCCTTGGGATGGAAAGCTCTTGTGTGCACAGCACCTGAGCCCTGTCAGTGAGATGCGTGGTTGGCGCTGGCAGAAGAAAGGCGGGTCTGTATTTGTTGCAGAGCCACAGCTGGGTGCTCGGGGGACCCGTGGTTCGGAACAGAGGAGGGCCCGGCACAGGCCCGCCTGCCACTGAAGGCGAGAGGAGTCGGCCGCTTCCTCCAGGACAGATGAGAGAGGCGCAGGCTCGTGGGACCAGCTTGCACATGACATGGGGCTGGCGCAGGGGAAGGGTAGCGTTTGCTTGGCAGCTCGATGGAACTGTAAGGTCGGCGACGTGTGTTGTGTGATGTTAGAAGTGAGCATAAGGCGGAGTGGTGGTCTCAGCCCGGGCGCTGTCCCATGTTTTGGAGGAAAGGGACTCCTGACCTGGGCTCTGTGAAATGCCTTAGGAATTGAGCACCTGGACAGACCCCATGGACAGGGTGTTGCCTAAGTGTGCCGGGGAACCAAGGGTTGAGCCCTGTGGGGGAGAGGACAGTGTGCGTGACTGCTCAGGACGTGGTGGGTGCTGGCAAGAGCGTGGGGCTGGGGGCCTCCGTGGGGCGCTGAGGGTGGTGGGAACCGCAGGGTGACCCTCGTAGTGTGTGTTGGTTGGTACGGATCAGGTTATTTTCCATGTGAAAATGTACAGCTCGTTAGGCGGTACAAGACGTAGAAAGGAGGGCCTGGCAGAAAGGGCTGGAGAGGCCCCCGCGGTGGACGGGAGGTGCCGGGCTTGGATGGGAGGCTGGCCCTTCGGCAGGGGGAGCCCAGTCGGCGCAGTCCCGGGAAGGTGCAGGGCCAACCGGGCCGGCCGAGGGCCTGCGCGCCGCGTGTTCAGGAGGAGGGGGAAGAGGCCGCCAGAGAGCGGGGAGAGCACCCCGGGGAGCTGGGGCTGCGCTGCTCCTGGGGTCTGCGGCCCCACGGTGCTCGCCCCGTGCCAGGCTGCGGCTCGGCGGGGGGGCTTCTCCGGCCCTGTTGGTGGCTTTGGGGGAACCCCGGCTCAGCCAGCAGCTCGCGGGGGATGGCGGGGGCCCGGGCAGAGAGTCGTGGGCGTGTTGTGAGGGGCCTGCTGCGGGCCTCTTGGCGATGGGCGGCGGGGGGTTTCCGAAGGGTGTTGGTTGGCAGTGGGTGGAGACGGTCCGGAGGCGGGGTGGGGGGGTCGCGGGAGTTGAGCCCGGAGGTCTGTGTCTGGACAGCCGGACGTGCCCTTCCTGTGGAGATAGCGGCGGCCCAGCAGCGGGGGAGGAGGAGGTTGACCCTTGCGGTGTCCTTTGGGGTGGGCCTTGTGGGGCGCTCCCGTGCCTGGCTCCCCTGAAGCCTCAGCCAGGACCCTGTCCCTGTGGGGAGAGACCGCCTCTGCCGCCACAGGAGTGCTCCGTGCCGGGGGCTGGCGGGGCTGCTCAGAGGAGCGCAGTGGCCCTGGCTGCGGCCCCTCGATGCTGGGGGAGCGGGGAGTGTGTGGGGAGAGTGGGGGCGGGTGTAGGGTGCTCAGTGGTGCTGCCAGGTAGGGAACTGGGGGTCGCCAGCGGCCTTACTTGTGCCACGTTCTGGGGGTTCCCCGGGTGGATGCAGGGCTTCTGTCGGAAGAACTTCGCGGGCCTGGCAGCCAGAGCCTTCCCTCTGTCCGCGCTGGAAGCTTCTTCCTTATTCTCAGCAGTCAGGGTTTTGTCCCAAGCTTTAGGAGCCTGTGGAGAGAGAGCTTGTGTGTTAGACGTCTCCTAAACCACAGTGTCAGCGGTCCTGGCCTCCGCCGGAGCCCCCGATGGAGAACTAGCCTGGGGTCCTCTGCCACTTCCCCGCCCTCTCTTCCCGTTCTCTGAAAACACCGACCTGGGAGCTCCTCGCGGGTCTCTTGCCCTCCCCCGCCCCCCTTTCTTTACGTGGGTTTTTTTTTTTTTTTAATTTATTTGACAGAGAGAGACCCAGCGAGAGAGGGAACACAAGCGGGGGAGTGGGAGAGGGAAAGCAGGCTTCCTGAGCCCGATGCTTGATCCCAGGACCCCGCATCTTGCCCTGAGCCGACGGCAGACGCCTAACGACGGAGCCTGCCAGGTGCCCCGATCGGGAGTTTCTTCCGTCCTGCGTGAGATGCACTGAGACGCCCTTTTGCGGTTACTGTAAAAGTGTTCACGGTGCTGTTCTTAAGGTAGTGGACGTAAGCGGATCCTCTTCAAGAACCTACACTTCGTGCTCTCTGCCCTTCACTTGTTATAGAACCTACACTCCAGGCTAGACTTCCTCAAATCTCTCTTATTTTAATCTTTTAAAAGATTTTATTTATTTATTTGAGAGGGAGAGCTTGTGACCAAGCAGGAGTTGGCGGGGAGGGGAGGGCAGAGGTGGGGGAGTGGGGGCAGACTCCCCGCTGAGCAGAGCGGATGCCAGGCTCGATCCCAGGACCCTGAGGTCATGATCTGGGCCGAAGCGGATGCCAGGCTCGATCCCAGGACCCTGAGGTCATGATCTGGGCCGAAGGCAGAGAGGCTTAACCCACTGAGCCACCCAGGCGCCCTCATATCCTTCTTTAAAAAAATAAAATAGGGCGCCTGGGTGGTTCAATGGGTTAAAGCCTCTGCCTTTGGCTCAGGTCGTGATCTTGGGGTTCTGGGATCCAGCCTGGCTTCGGCATCAGGCTCTCTGCTCAGCGCGGAGCCTACTTCCTCCTGACTCTCTGCCTGTCTCTCTGCCTGCTTGTGCTCTCTGTCAAATAAATAAATAAAATATTAAAATAAAATAAACCTGTTTCCTGATTTCAGTCAAGAGGCTCCTGGGATGTCACAGTAAGAATTCAGAGGTCGGCGGGAGCTGCCGGTGTTTGTGGGGACTGTCCTCTATGGTGTCCAGCAGCCGGAGCAGCCTGGCCGCTCGGAGGAAGTCAGGGAGTGTCAGGGAGTACTAGTTGGGGGCCCTGGTCCCAGGAAGGGTTTGGGGGTCAAGGTCTGAGGCTGCTGGTGGTGCGCATGAAGGGGGGCGGCGGCGCTTCTCGGGGCAGCACCTGGGGCTCCATGGAGGCGGTCCCCAGGCTTCCCCAGGGCCCAGAGGGGTGCTTGGATCTGCTGCTTGTGGTAGGAATGAGCGCCGACCTCGCGCTCCTGGGTACCCTCCTCTGCTCTGCGGGCTGCTTCCCCAGGGACGGCACGTGCGCCCTTCAGCCTGTCCCGGCCTGAGGAAGGGACCCGTGTGGTACCTTTTCCCTCTTCTGGCCCACTTGGGTCATGGCATGGCCCTGTGTTCTCCCAAAGAGGTTCTCCCCGCTCTGGGTCAGACGTGTTCTGGGAGGGAGTCTGCCTCAGTTTGCGCTTGGTCCTGCTTCTGTGGACTTCACTGTCCTTCCTGTCGGGAGAAGCAACAGTGAACCTGGCACTTGCACCGCCTGTGCTCTGTGTCCGGGTCTCCTTACCTGCGGCGGGAGCGGGGCACCGCATGGCTGCGGCCTCGCGCGCGGCCCCCGTGCCTAGCCCAGTGCTGGTGCGGTGTGTGTGTGAGAGCAGCTCTGCTCCCCTCTGTGGTCTGTTACCCACTCACGATCCAGAGAAGGTTCGGGAAGGAGTGCGCCTGGAGCACCTGCGGGCCCTGAGCTGGGCCTGCTGTGGGCAGGAACGGGGGGGTCAGGAAGCCCACGCCTGTGCACCTGTGCCCGGTGCTGCCGCGGGGGGGCCTGCGCGGCTCAGTGCTTGCTGTGTGGCGGGTGGTGTGTGGGCCGAGCGGCTCGGGCTCCGGCAGGGAGGTGCTGCGGGTGCCTCCGGGAGCCTCGTCCTCTGTGGGCTTCTTGCCTTGTGGAGTGTCTGCGAGGCTGGCTGGGCACTGGGGCACTTCGTGGAGAGTCTCTGTGCCCAGAATCGAGTCTCTTGGTGGTTCTTCACAACTGGTTGCTCTTTGTGAGAGTCGTACAAGTAGCCTCACATCCCGATAAATCCCAGAGTGGCCCTTAATAGTTTCGTATCCACTGGCCTCATTTTATTTTTCTTGCTTTTGGGAGGAGAGGCAGTGGCTAAAATGTGCGGATAACCAGCTGGCTCTTCTGGTGCTCTCGGTCAAACCAGATTTTAGCTGCAGTACACGGATGGACAGGTCTTGGGGAAAGGTCTGGGCCTCGTCGTCAGAGAAGCTGCTGACCCTGACCGCAGGCCCAACCCTGCCCCTCGCCCCAGCATAGGTCCTCTGAAGAAGAAAGGATATTTTCAGGTTCAGCTGCTTTGCTCAGCAAAAGTCTTTCATGCACAAGCCCAAGAAATTTTGGGGGAGCAGCCACACTTGTTTTGAGTCTCTCCGGGGTCACAGTTCAGGGAAACGATAAGTAAACACATACTCTAGGTGTGAAAACTAGACACATTCTTTTGCTCAGTGCCTTTTTGATGGGGAGCCTTTCAGTACAGCGTGTTGTTAATTCTGCACAACAGTGTTTATCTGTTCTGAGTCTTGTCACTGCCGTGTGTGGGAGCATAGAAGTGATTGAACTACTATGGTGAAATATCTGTGTGTTGTTATTGATTAAAGATACCGATTGATTGACTCACTCACTGTTTTAGAGGAGACTTGGAGGAGAGCAGAGAGAAGTCTTAAGCAGGCCCTGTGCCCAGCATGGCGCCCCACACTGGGTTCACAACCCTGGGGATCATGGCCTGAGTCAGAATCAAGCGTTGGATGCTCCTTAAATGAGCCACCTCTTCAGTAGGCTCCCTCCTGAGTGAAGATTCACGGTGTCTGGGGCGCCTGGGGGGCTCTGTGGGCCGAGCCTCTGCCTTCTGCTCAGGTCATGATGTCAGGATCCTGGGATCGAGCCCGGCATCCCGCTCCCTGCTCAGCGGGGAGCCTGCCCCCCCACCCCCGTCTGCCTCTCTGCCTGCTTGTGCTCTCTCTCTCTGTGTCAAATAAATAAAAAATCTTAAAAAAAAAAAAAGATTCACAGTTTTCATCCCTTTTGGTCGCCCTCGCTAGGTGTGAGTGTTCTCCTCCAACCCGTGCCCGACCCTCAGTTCGCAGCACGCTCTGCCGTGCACGGTTTTCTTACTCCGCGGGTACACGTTTGCACAGTTCTCGTCACGCTCTCTGCTCAAAGTGGTTCGCTCTGTGCCCGTTTGGGCACAGCCCGTGTGCAGACTTGCTTTTTAACTTGTCTTGGTGATAGTCTTTACATTTGGTCCTCCCTTAATTCATCCCATTTGTGATTTTTTTTTTTTTTAGTTTCTTTAAAGACTGCTTTTTTTACTTATTTGAAGCACAAGCAGAGGGAGCAGCAGGCAGAGGGAGGGGGAAGCCGGCTCCCCGTTGAGCAGGGAGCGGGAGGCAGGGCTCAGTCCCAGGACTCTGGGATCATGACCCGGCTGAAGGCAGACGCTTCATTGACTGAGCCACTCAGGCGTCCCAAGAATCTTTTTTTTTTTTTTTCTTAAAGATTTTTAAATTTCATTTGAGAGAGAGAGAGAGCCAGGCTGTGAGCAGAGGGATAGAAGCAGACTTCCGAAAAGCAGGGAGCCGGGCGCGGGATTCAATCCCGGACCCTGGGACCATGACCTGAGCTGAAGGCAGACGGTTGACCGACGAGGCCCCCCCGGGGTCTGTGTATCTCTCCATGTAAAAAGGGATGTTCCTCATAAGTACTCTCTGTGATAAATTTATTTCTCTTGCTTGCAAAGCCTGGTTGAGAGGGCTTAACAGGCTTGGTAGCCTCTGGGTGGAGAGGCTGTTGCTCAAAGAAGTTTCCACGTGTGGTAGGCACGGTAGGGCGTGTGGCTGGCGTCTTCCTACACGTGTGTGTGTGCGCACGCGCACACCCGTAGTGCAGGGTAGTGTCGGGGGAGCGATGTTTGTGTGGGGAGCTGGAGCACTGGGTGTGCGTCTCCGTCCTCGCTGGCTGCAGGGGGCCCGATGGCCCGGAGCGCACGCACCTGGCTATGCTGACGGAGAGCGGGTCCTATCCCGCACTCTCCACCGCAGCCGCATCTCCTCCGGGACCTGCACTCCACGAAAGTCTTCAACTCAACACAGATCTCCTCTTTCCATAGGACAGGAATTGTGCAAAGAATTTAAACTTTGTTTTAGTAAAAATGGGACTAAGACACCGATCTCCCCCAGCCCGCCCGCAGCTCAAGGGTGGGAGACAGGGTTGGGGTAAGGGCAGGGCAGAGGCACAGAGTCTTTCACTGGCCAGGTCGGCTTCCCAGTGGAAGAGGCAGAGAGGCAGGACGTGGTGCTGACACGCTTCCTAACCGCCGGCGGGGAGGAGTGCTGGTTACAGCTGGAGGCGGGCCGGAGTGCGGGGGCCGTGGTGGGGGCTGCGGTGGGGGCTGCAGGCGGGGGCTGTGGGGACGTGCTGGGGGACTGCGGAGGGACTCTAGGGGGAGACTGGGGGGCTGGGGGGGAGCTAGGGCATGGGACATGCAGAAGCCGCCAGAACAGCTCCTAGGGCAGCTCAGCGATGTCTTGCTGTGAGCATTCCTAGTTTGTGTTGGGGACCAACCTGGGTGTGCCCTTGGTGCACTTAGGCATGAGACCCTTGCACACTTGTCCTGAAAGTGAGTCGTAGACACGTAAGACCATTCCTGAATGACACAGGCCAGCTAGTGTAGGACCTGGAGGAATTGAGAGACAGACCAAAACAGTGTGTCTGGATAAGTGGTTTCTGCAGAGACAGTGACAGAATTTTGAGCAAAACTCTGTGTAATGGAAGGGTCTCACTCTCTTGGTGATAGGCAGCTTTCTGAGACAGCTTCCCAGGTGGGACCTGCATGGGTTCTCCTCCATCACACCCCAAAACAGAGTTCTCAGTAATGCATTAAACTCTTGAGAGGACTTCAGCAGAATGTGGAGTGGAAGTCCTGGGTGAGGAGCAGAGACGTCACCTGGTATTTTTTCCAAGGTGCCGGCCCCTGTGGGTGTCCGCTTCTGCCTCTGCCGGGCTCTCCCCCTGCCCGCGTCTGTGAACGCTGGCTTGGCTCCTGTCCTGGGTGGGTCCTGGACCCTTTGTGCTCACCAAGGACACTTCAGGCCTGTCTGACTCTCCACATGGTGGTGACTCAATGCTTATTACTTTCAGAAAGTACGTTTCTAGGATGTTGGTCACAGTCGATCTTGATTTTGCTTCCAGCACAAGGATTCCTGCCTTTCAGACTTTTAATTCGTAGTTGTTTAAGTGGAATACGTTGCTTTGGAATCTGCCGGCAGATACACTGTCAGGCTCCGATCTTGGATGCCTTGAGGGAAGCTTTTACGAAGAAAACCCGGGAAAGCAGCTTTCCACGAGTGGCTGCAGTTGGCCGGCACCTGGGGTCACGGTGGCCACGCGAGGTTGTGAAGGTGCCGCGTGAGGCCTGTGTTTCATTATGTGGGGAGGGTTGATTTTTCCGTTCAGGTTTGTACATCTTTGAAACCATTAAAATTCTTTTTTTATGATTGCATTTGTTATTGGATGGCAGAATATATTCTGATCTTGGGTTTACAAGGCATTAAAAAGTCTTTGTAACTTAGTCGGTTTTGAGGATTTCTTTGGTCTCCTCAGAATGAAAATTCATTTAAATGTTTTGGGACGTCCCCCCAGAGAGCTTTACACATGTGTAGTGTAGGAAATGTACTTAAAAAAAAAAAAAAAAACTGTGGGGACGCCTGGGTGGCTCAGTGGGTTAAGCAGCTGCCTTCAGCTCAGGTCATGATCTCAGGGTCCTGGGATCGAGTCCCGCATCGGGCTCTCTGCTCAGCGGGGAGCCTGCCTCTCTCTCTTCCTCTGCCTGCCTCTCTGCCTGCTTGCGTGCTTTCTCGCTCTCTCTTTCTGAAAAATAAATAAATAAAATTAAAAAAAAAAAACTGCTCTAAAATAAACTCTTCATTTGCGTCCGCATACCCGGGCACACCAGGACTCCTGTAGGACACGCAGCACAGCACAGTCGCAAACACACCTGTCACTGGGCGTGTGGGTTCCTCCTCTGCTCTGGCCAGACTGGTCGGGTGCCTCTGCCTCCCCTCGGAGAGGGTGTCCCCATGTCCTGGCCCCTGCTGGATGGGGCCAGGACAGCTTCTGTAGCCGTCTTCGGGGCTCTGCCCACAGAGCTGGGTCGGACTTTCTTTGGCCCTTAGTTTGTGTTTGGCATTGTCTGGTGGTTCTCTTGTCCTGGTTCTGTTAGGACGCATGGGAACGTGGACATTTTGTGCGAACGCGTTTGTAAGGTGTCTGCTGTTGAGTCACACACACCGCATTCTTCGGAGGAAGCCTGTTGGTGTGAATCAGTTCATCGTCCCCTTGAAGAGCAGAGAGTAGAGAGAGGCCGGGAGCGTGGCGTGGGACCGGGTGCTGGGTGTGAGGGCGACCGTGTTTCCGAGTTGGTCGTGGTGTGCAGGCCTCCCGCCGGCGCCTCCTGCTCTCCGTCCGTCTCCTTGTGAGCGTCGAGGCACGGACGGCGGCGTGAGGACGCCGTGCTGTGGCTCAGCTCCCGGACGGAGGGGAAGCTCTGAGCCGCAGCGGGGGCTGGTGTGCTCCGAGAGCTGTGTGTGCGGCGGCGTGGCCTCCCTCCCGGAGCTGGCCGTCCCGTCCGGGCCCCGGGGGACTTCTGTTCGGTCGCCTGCGGCTCGCGGCCGGGTCCGCCCGCGATCGTCTGGGATGGCAGGAGTTTACAGGGGCCGGAGGGTCACGGAGCTTTCTCAGGGGCACCTTGGGTGCTGCGTGTGCCCTGTGTCGGCACAGGAGAGAACAGGCTCCTCTTTGTCAGTCGCGTGGTCATGGTCGCAGTCCCAGTTGTGAGGCTCGGTCCTGTGTGTGTCCCTGCGATCTTCAGTGTCAGGCTGTCATGGTCGCAGTCCCGGTTGTGAGGCTCGGTCCTGTGTGTGTCCCTGCGATCTTCAGTGTCAGGCTGTCATGGTCGCAGTCCCGGTTGTGAGGCTCGGTCCTGTGTGTGTCAGGCTGTCGTTCAGATGGGAGTTCTCACGAACGCGTCTCGGTCCCTGCTGCATGCGGAGAACTCTGTCACTGGTCTTTTCTCCTTTGCAGTGTTTGGGATATACCTGCTTTTATCCCCTTGGAAATAAGTCTGTTAACTCAGTGTTGCTGGCTTTTAATCATGTGTGTGTGCGCGCGCGCGTGCACCGGCACACTGTGCTGACCTGCGCTTGCAGAGACCATGTGGTAGAAACGGAAGGTTCTGGCCGCTCTGTGTGGAGCGGGTCTCGCAGGGCCGTTCTTCTAACAGCATTTGGGACCCCGCTTGGGTCCCTCCCTGTGTGCTGTGGGCACCCCTCACAATGTTTCAGACTGTTTCAGGGTTTTTCCTTGTGGTGATCTGTGATCAGTGGTCTTTGTGTGGCTGCTTGACTGTTTTGGGGTGCCAGAAACCGCTGCTGGGAGAGACCGTAAACGTCCCTGAAAAATGTGTGTCCCACGTCTCTGTCGCGCTCCTCGGGCCTCGGCTTCCCGAGGCGCGGCAGGTTAGCCCAGTCGCTACCTGCAGCGGCGCCACGGCTGCGGTGGGAGCGAGTCTCCGCGCTGCCCCTCGGGGTCCGCCGCTGGAGGGACTGAGCCGAGGCGGAGAGGCGCGGCGGAGGCAAGCTGGGCCGGTGCGCCCGGCGGTGAGCGCCAAGCACGAGTCCCTGAAGGAGACCAGAAGCGCCGCTGCGGTGCGCCCGCGGCCGGTCGGAAGCGGAGCAGCCTTGGTCTTGGCCGGGTGTGCGTGGAAGCTCGCATCGGCCGCCGCCGTCCCGTGAGCCAGAGCCTCGGCCCCAGCCTGGCCCGGACTCTTGGGTTCCGCGAAGGCTGAGGGAGGCGAGGACAGGCGAGGACGCTGCGTTACGAGCGCTGCGGGCCGCGCCGGCCGGTTCGGGAGGTCAGAGGAGGGAGGCCGCCTCCGTCCGGAGAGCCGCCCGTGGCGGGGCGGGACGTGCACGCGCAGGCGGAGCCGCGGCTCCCGGTCCAGAAGGCCCGGCAGAGGCCACGGCCGCAGCACTGAGCAGAGGTGCAGCGCAGACGAGACAGGCTTCTGGGGACGAAGACGCCATGTAGGACGGTCACAGAGAGGGGAGGTCAGGGCCTGGCTGACCCCCAGCTTCAGAGGACAGGCGGAGGCCCGCACGGGACGGAGGTGGCGGTAGCAGAGGTAGGGCTGTGACAGCCCCGCGCGTCCCTGGCCTCCCGTGAGCTGCGCTCTGTGGGCGGAGCAGTGACGCCCGGGTGACAGCTCGTCTGCCCACCACAGGGTTTGCGGACCGGCGTAAGGCCGCTGCTGAGATGACCCCGCAGAAAAAAGGATTCTTTCCAGAAATCCTGCTGTCCGTTGACAGCGTCCCCGGCCATCTGGGATCTCTGCGGGTCCCGGGCCGTGAGAGACGTGTCTTCACGGGCGACTGCGGGGGCCGGGGCGCCACGCAGACGGAGGGGGTGGGGCCGCAGGGCTCGGGAGGGACGCCCTGCGGTGGGCGAACTGTCACCGGGCAGGGTGGCCTGCCGCAGAGGTGGAAGGAGGAGCCGTCGAGGGCTCACCGGGGGCGCTTGGCTGGCTCGCTCGGAAGAGCGTCCACTCTCTCCGCCTGGCGGTCGTGGGGTGGAGCCCCACATTGGGTGTAGAGTTTGCTTCAATAAGTAAATATTTTAAAAAGTACATTCTGTTGTGATAGGTACCGTTGAGATGACTAGAAGGCACATTATTTTCCGTGAGGGGGACCTGAGTCCTTTTGAAGGGCTGTGCCAACTTCTGCAGGACTGTGTCTTCCAGACTGTGCGCCGCCACCTGTTCTGTCCTGATCGGCAACTTCTCCCTCTCCCCAGGGTGCAGAGATGCCTCCCGTGCCTCCTGAACACCGTGTGCCTGTCTGTCCCACGCCGGTTTTGCTGTGCGCTGTGAGGTGGGAGCGGAGTGTTCCTCGTTTCCCTGTGGGTACCAGTCGGCCAGACCTCACACGCCGGCCCACAGAGCCCCGTGTGCGGAACCAGGACCTCCTCGGGCTTCCTCAGTGCGCCCGTCCTGGGGTCACTGTTTGTTGGAGGCTGTCGCGGGCTGTTGCCGGCACCTAGAAATGCAGCTGAGTTGTGCCTGTCCATTCTGTGTTTCGTATCTGGGAACTTCTCTTTCTGCAGATGAGAAATCTCAGAGCATGTGCCGGTCGGTGGACACAGCGGCAACCTGAGGCTTTGGGCCGTGGCCGTGAGACCGTGGCCTCTGGTCCTCGCTTGCCTCATGTGGGCCTTCAGGAAAATAGGCCGCGGCGTGGTGGTGCATTGCCGTGGGAGACTGTGGGCCGCGGGTGCAGCGGGCGCAGAGGGGCCGGGAACTTCCACGGGGCCGTGGCGGTGTGGCCGGGGGGGGGCAGTGGGGTGGGGGCAGTCAGGGAGGCCTGGGGCTGAGGGCGTGAGTTTGCTGCGCCAGCTGCGTGCCCGTGTGTGGAACGTGTGGGATCTCCAGAGAGATGCCACATTTGAGGGAGAAGATTTGGGGGCTGTTTGCTCAGAGGTGACAGTGGTGGCGGCGGGTTAGTGGGCCACCAGGTGAGGGGTGGGGAGGAGTGGGAGGGGCTGCGGGCAGCGTGCACAGCCTAGAGGAGGGGCGCTGCAGGGGCACGTGGCAGCTCCGTGGTCCTGGTGGTTGTCACATACGTCACAGGGAGGGACCCGGTGTTCAGGGCACGTTGTTCTGCTTTTTGGTGTATAAGCGAGAGATGTTTTGCAGCCTTGAACTTTTCTTCTCCGGACATGAGCACTGTCCTCAGTTCGTGGAGTCAGAGTCGTGTCCTGTCCCCACAGTTGCAAGGTGACGCGTGTCCAGAGCAGAGGTGTGTGCTGTGTTTGGTTATGAGCCTCACCTTAAGGCATCTCAGGTAGTTTCTGCCACAGTTTTCGAAAACGGTAGTGTGTGAGTTGAGTTAGATTTGGGCGGGCGGGTCGGTGTGTCCTGCGCCTCGCTTGCCGTCGCCTCACCGGAGAGTGGCCGGTGCTCAGTGTGCCCACTCACGGCCTCAGCGTCCCCACTCTCCATACGTCTCCCCACATCTCTTTCAAGATACGGCTGAACAAATGTCCGTCACATTCAGAATTTTGTTCAGTGAGAGTTGGCCAGTCAGTCCGCCTAAACACCACTTTTCTTATTATTTTTTAAGGAGTGCCACCGTTTGACCCTGACTCCGGACGTCTCGCCTGAGGGTTTGCTCGTCACTTAAGATAATCATGATCATTTTATTGAAACAGATATGTGGTCAGAGTTTTCTCGTTTGCAAGCATCCTACACTTAGTTACCAGTGTTGAAGATAAATGTTAATTTAATTCCGAAGGAAGTCGCGTGTCGGAGTACTCTGGGGGTAGATCCAGCGAGAAGGCGTTGCTTGCCCCGGCGCTCGGGCACTTGGATCTGCCTCAGGCCGTCCTGCTGAGCTGTGCTTTCATGGCCCGCCGAGCGCCCGTGCGCACCCGTGGCGGCCGCGGCCTGCGGGTCCGCTTGGATACTTGTGTTAGAAAGCTGTGTCTTTTCTGTGGGAACTTCTCTGGTTGATGAGGGTTATCTGCTCGATTCAGTCAAAATTCGAGGACGAAACTCGAATTTTCATCAATAGAAGACAGTGTTACTCCACTTTTCAGAGCGGAGCCTCCCCTCCTGTGCTTGCGGTGGCTCCTGTCAGGTTGGCCGGAGGGTGCGTGGGGCTGGGCCGGCGTCTGTCTGTCTGCAGCAGGCACGTCCTCGGATGGCCCCTGCGGTAGCGCGCACTCGTCCTCTGGAGCTCTGGGGGGCGTCGCTGGCGTGGTGACGGAAACACGGAGATTGCATCGAGACGGGTCATTGCTCGAACCGACAGCGCGGGGGGCAGCTTGGCTTGTGAGGGTTGGAGAGCTGGGGGCTGGGCGCGGGCGCTGGGCCCCCGCAGAGGTCCTGCCCCCGCCCCACACCCCCCGCGGCTCCCGAGCTCTCGCACGTCCGTGCGGTGCTCAGGGTGGGCGTCCCCCCAGACCCAGGACCCTCGCAGGAGGGGACTCTCACACATCGGACGGCCAGGATCCAGAAGATTTTTGATTCTCCTCCTCACACAGCACGAGTCTGACTTCGCCTTCAGGTAAGAAGGCTTTGATCCTGTCCTCGAGAGCAGACTCGGGCCCAGGACCCCTCTGTCGTGAGGTGTGGCGGGCGACCCGTTCCCCACGGGGTCCTGTTGCCCCGTGGGCGGCCTCCTGCCTGCTGCCGGGGGCGCGGGTCCTGCTGCGGCCCTGCCTCTCCGGGCTCCTGGGACTTGGTGGGATCTTGTCATGGGGACGGCCTCTTCCTCACACGAGGCCTTTTCAGCTTATTTCAAAGGAAAGGGTGGCGAGAACTCTCGAGTTTGAGCAGCACCGCTCTCTGCGGATTATTTCCGTGATTGCATCGTGGGGGTTTGGGTCCATGATTATTTGTTCGAGCGGCTCGGGAAGCATTTCACAGAAATACCAATTTTGTTTTCCTCACCGCCCTTCCCCCGAGTGGCCGGACTGCCGCATTTCTGGGGGTGGGACACGTGGGCGACAGCACGGGGTTGGGGTCTCTGAGGCCACGCACACGGTCCCCGCAGCCCCATTCTGCCTCGGGCGCCTGTTGGCCTGTTTGCAGTTTAGGCCCTTTGTTTCCATGTAGTGGGGGCGGGGGGGGGCCGCGGGGGGGTCCTAAAATTCCAGGAAGCTTCTGCGTTGGAGGCGCCTCCTGTGTGGGTCTCCCCCCGCAGGCTCAGGTCGGAGAGAAGACGCGCCGCCCCGTCCTCCTCCGGCGCGCGAGCGTGGCTGTGGCTCTCCCCCGCGTCTGGCCCTTCCGTGCCGGCCTTGTGGGCACAGCCCGGCCCTCCCCAGCCCTCCCTGTCTCTCTCCCTCCCTGCTCCTCAGGTGGGCGCTGAATCGTGCTTGAGTTGGGGCTAGTGACCGGTTTCTTTTCCGTTTGGTGACAGTCTCTTTGGAAAGCTTGGTTAGGTGGCAGTGAGCTGGGGGAAAAAGTCGTGTGTGACGTGGCACGCGGAGGTGTTTCTGTGCTGTCGGGAACCGGTAACTCCAGGAAGAGGCGAAGGGACACTTGGGGGTGTGCCCTGATCTGCAGGTGCTGCAGAGTGAGAGAGCTCTGGGGGGCAGCGGGCTCAAGACGAGTGACCTGTGGTCAGCAAGTGGCCTGGCGCGGCCGCTCACTCGGGAGCTTACAGTGGATTATGGCTGGGGAAGCCTTGCTCCTTTTCGTGGTCTTCATTTCCGAAGGACTTTGTCTGTGAACTACATGTATTCAAGGTGAGGCTTCATCTGTGCCAGAGAATGTGTGTGAGCTGCCCGGAAAGGGCACAGGTGCTCAGAGGCCAAGTGGAGGTTCGCGGTGACCACACTCCCTGTGGCCTCTCGAGGTCCCCTTGCTCCCAGATTCACCCGTGCTGCGGCGGGTGGTGCGTCCTTACCCCTCTGAGCGCAGGGTCTCCTCTGCTCCGGGCCCTGGGCTGGAGTGTGTGCCGTGTGACCTGGGTCTGATGTTGGGCTCTGCGGGACCCGGGGGACAGGCTGAACGGTGGCGCTGCCACACGGGTGGGAGGGGTAGTCGGGGAACGTTTCCTGGGGACAGCAGCCTGCCGTAAAAATGGGCACCAGTGCCTGTCCTTGGGAGGAAAGCGGAGAGCCCTGGCAGTGTGAGGAGATCAGGACTAAGGCGTGATGCTGAAGGAATGTACAGGCGCTTGCCCAGGCACAGAGGAGAGGAGGGAGCCGTCTGAGTGCGGCAGAGTTTCCTGGGAACTGGAGGAAGTTTGGAATTGCCGGGGAGGTGGCCCAGGACAGCATGGTTTAGGGCCTGTGCCCCTGTGGCTTTCTGTTAGGGGGTTGCCACAGGGTGGGTCCTGAGGTCAGCTTGGTAGGGGGCACCCTCTTTAAAAACCAGCCAAGGGGCGCCTGGGTGGCTCAGTGGGTTAGGCCGCTGCCTTCGGCTCTCTCGGGTCATGATCTCAAGGTCCTGGGATCGAGCCCCACATCGGGCTCTGCTCGGTGGGGAGCCTGCTTCCTCCTCTCTCTGCCTGCCTCTCTGCCTACCTGTGATCTCTGTCTGTCAAATAAATAAATAAAATCTTAAAAAAATAAATAAATAAAAACCAGCCAAAACCAGCAGCCCGCCTAGGAGGCACTAGAAAACACTGGGGGGCTTTGCACAGCAGAAGGGCTGTTTCGTAAAGCCTTCCCTTCGGTTGTGCATTGGTACATGTGTGTATCTTGCATCATGATGTAAAATGTTTCTTGCTCTGGCTTTGAAATTTGAACCCTCACATTCCTACATATTCCTTGTTAGTCCAGGGGATCCCCCCCCCCCCCCCGCAGGTGTGAGAGAGGTGAATCAGACATGCCAAGTTCAGGTTTCAGCCGTGTGGGGAATGGGTTGGTTGGCGTGTTCGGCTGGAGGAGGACACAGAAACGCTGTTGTGTACACAGGAGCGGAGAGACGGTGGAGACTCCGCTCGGTGAGGAGTCGGGGCAGTAGGGAGGTGGGTGTGTGCAGAAGAGGAGCTGGTGGCTTTCCATCACGACGGGGGTGCGGCAGGCAGCAGGTTTCCGGCTTGGAGGGTTGTCTACACACGGGCACTCCAGCCAGGGCAGAGCGTGCGGCAGTGGCAGTCGGCTCGAGGGCCCCTCTGTGCCCGGGATGTGTGCCTGCGCGCATCTCTGACGTGGTTGGACTTGGTGCGCTTGCGGGGCCCCCGGCCGCGGCGGTGGGGGAGGTGGCCCGGAGAGAGCCCGGAGGAGCAGGTGCAGGAGGGAGATGTCCTTGTGGCACAGAGTGGTGGCAGAGTCCGCAGGAGAAGGAGCCGGGGAAGGGGTGAGTGGGAGGGCCGCGCTGCGGAGAAGCCCGGCCGGACGAGCGCCAGCCAGCTCTGTGGATTGGGGGCGGCGCCTGCCCTGGGGGTGTGAGGCGTGGGCTGTGTCCTGGGACCCCAGCTTCGTGCTGTACTTGCTGTTGTGGGGGGCTCCAGGAGCTGGGCGTGTACGGGGTGGGGGTGCTGGGGGTGACCACTCGAGAGCCTGAGTTTGACCCTAATTTTGAGGCATAGGACTCAGCCTTTTAGAAGGTTAGAAGGACGCACGGAGGTGGTCCTGTTATAGCAGGGTTAGGGCGAGCGTTAGTGAGGTGCTGGGAGGGCACAGCCCGGGGTAGCGGCGGGCCACCGTGCTGTGCCCGAGCCCTTGCAGACGCGGGGACGCATCAGAGCTCACGGGACGGGACAAAGGTGCCGCTCTCCGGGCGGGTCGCCGGCGCTTGCACCAGCCTGCTGGTCTCCTGTGCGTCACCTGTGCTGCCGGCGCTCTGTCATCACTTCCTCATGGGGCAGCAGCCTCGGAGCGGGGGTCCTGGGGTCAGAGAGTGTGTCGGAGTCAGCGCGGGCGACAGAGCTGGGTGTGAGAGCTCTGCTGGCCCGAGGCTTTGCTGAGAGCCTTGGGCGTGGCTTTGGAGGACGTGGTGGCCGTAGGCTTCTCGCTCCTCTTCCTTCCCCACCGGCTCCCGGCAGGCGCAGGGCCCCATGTGTGACTGCGGAGAAGGTGGCCGTGGAGGGGACCGTCAGCACACTCTCACATGAGATTGGGAAAGGGGCCAGACAAGGAGTAAGTTCCTTTTGTTTGTCCTAGGAAAGCCCTGTGATGTTCCTTTCATTCCGGGGGGCTGGCAAAATACTGCTTCAGGCGCGTGGGCAGCCCCACGGGGCTGGCTGGGCTGGGGCTGCAGCGCGGAGCCCGTGGGTAAGTCGTTCATTCCCGGCCGCAGGCCACGCTCCGCCGAGAACTGGCTGCTTCTGCTGCAGGGTGGTCCGGGCTGCGCAGGTCCTCCCTCACCCCCACCCGCCCTGGACATGTTCTTTGCATCATAGTGGTTAGACTCTACAAAGGATTGCCTCCGGCTCCTGTTCTGGGGGGTGCGGGGAAGAGTACATTGACGGAAAGGGTGAGCTATTTTTTAAGATTTTGTTACTAAGTAATCTCTGCGCCAGCCTGTGCTGGAGCTCAGAAGAGAGCGAGAGCGCGTGCTCCGCGGTGGTCCCCGGTGCTCCGCGGTGGTCCCGCTGGGCGCCCCGACAGGCATGTATTCTTTGGTTTTTTTTTGTTTTGTTTTGTTTTTTTAAGGTTTTATTTATTTGTTACAGAGATAGAGAGCACAAGTAGGGAGAGGGAGAAGCAGGCTCTCCGCTGGGCAGGAAGCCCGATGTGGGGCTCAGTGCCGTGACCCCGGCATCAGGACCAGAGCCGAAGCTGCTTAACCGCCGGAGCCAAGGTGGATTCTAAGAGGAAACAATGTTAGGTTGTGCACTGAGGAATCTTCAACTTTTAGAACTGACTTGGTTTATGGATTCTCAAGTCTTACTCCCTTTGTTGTTGTTGTTGGTTTAAAGATGAGAGATCAGAGAGGGTGAGCGAGCACACAGGCAGGGGAGGAGCTTCTGCTTATCTGCTTACCCGGAAGCCCGATGCGGGGCTCAGTCCCAGGGCCCTGGCATCATGACCTGAGGTGAAGGCAGACACTTAACCGACTGAGCCACCCGGGTGTCCCAGAAAATCACCCTTTTAAGAAAAAAAAAACCCTGGAAAACTTCTATAGTTGTGTGAGTTGCACTACATAGGATGTGGACAGGAAAGCATTTGTGATTCCATCAGAATCGGTTGCTCTCCGCGGCGAGTGCCGTCCTAACCCTGTGGAGGCCGGCAGCCACGCACGTGGGCGTGTTAGCGCTTGCGTGGGTCGTCCTCAGCTTCTGTGTGTGCTGTATCGTGCGCAGGTCTTCCGCCTCTTCGGTTCTCTCTGCCTCTGAATAGTTCATTCTTTCTGATGCTGTTGTAAAGGTGTTGCTTCCTTAATTTCCTTGTTGGGTGGTCCCTTGCTGGTGTGTGGACGCGCAGCCGATTCTGTCCGCCGGCCTTCTACCCTGCAGCCTTGCCGCGTGGTGTCATTTATTTGCTCTCACGGTGTTTTGTATATTTTTGGGTTTTATAATTCCTTTTTCGAGGTGGTTTTGTAGCTGAACAGTCCCCTTTAAAAGTTCAGGCTTTTCAAGTTCAAAGCAAAGGTTCAAGCTTTTGCTGTGTTTGGTGGAGGGTGGCTTTGCGTGTCCTGTGTCCCTGGCGGGACGGCTTCATCGCTTCTGTTAAGCTCTGTCGCTGCAAGTCTTGCTGTCCTGGGATGAGAGTAGAGAGCACTGCATGCAGCGAAGGGGGCTCCGTCCGGTACCGAGTTCCTGGTCAACAGAAGGCGGCCTGGGCCCCAGTGTCCTGCAGTCTGTCCTCAGATTGTTGATGTTGGAGGAGTAGAGCAGGTAAGTGTTCTGAGAGAACGCAGAGAAGTAAGTCCTCATTTTGTTGGCGCTTCACACCAGTCTGGTGGAGCAGTTGCTGCCCTGGTTTCTGTTATTTTTCTGTTTCCAGTGCCCGCCACCCCATCGTGAAATGGAGAAGTCAGCAGCCCACGGCCGATAACAGCATAGGCGTGTGTCTTTGGAGTTTCGTCCTTTAGGGTGTGATGCTGCTTTGGAGTTCTAGGAGTTCGCTCTGAGCAGGAGCCACTGGTGCTGTTTCCTGACTTGCACACTCAGGAAAGTTGTTTTCTGTCCTTGTTAGTGGTGATTTCAGTGTGCGTGTGCATTGCCCTGAGGGTGGGTGAGGCGTCAGGGTGCTGGGGGCCTGTGGACTTACTGTGGAACCACTGTGGGGCTTACTCGGTTAAGCAGCTGCCTTTGGCTTGGGTTGTAACCCCAGGGTCCTGGGATCGAGCCCCGCATCGGGCTTCCTGCTCAGTGGGGAGTCCGCTTCACACACACACACACACACACACACACACACCCCGCTCATTCGCTTTCTCTCAGATAAATAAAACCTTAAAAAAAAGAGAAAGCGAGTTTGCGCTGGGGGACGGTTCGTGGGGTCTGGATTGCTCCTGCCAGGGAAGGGACAGCTGGTTTGGCCTGGCCCGGTCCACGTCCTGCGGTTGTCAGGGCCTGTTCTCACGGTGTGCTCCTGGTCACTTTCTCGAGTTCGGTTTCACGCGTTTATCCTCCTGATTTTCGAGCATTTCCCAGTTTCTGGTCTGCAGAGTTTACCTTTTTTGAGTTTCTTTATGGCCGCGCATCTGTTTATTTACAACACTCATTCCCGCCCTCTCCTTGGCATCGGCAGTTTGCACGTGAGACCGTCCTCCCTGGACCTTGGTGAGTCGGGATGCGCTGTTGGCTCCTGCTGCGCAGGTGTCCAGAGGGGGCGCGTGGGCCAGACCACCTGTTCTGTTCTCATTCTGCGCGGACTCCTTCTGCGCTTTCTTCTGGCAAGGGTGTGAACAGAGCTGCCTTGGAGCAGTGGTTTTCTGTTCCTGGCTTGCCGTGTTCTTCAGCGGAAGGGAAGCACGGGACGGAGGACGGAAGCTGAGCGGCTCATTCCGCCCCTCGCGGTGTCTTGGCCAAGCTCGCTGGTCTGCGGTCTGCTCAGCACCTCCGTTCCCTTGAGCGGGCTCTCTCTGCCAGTCCATCCAAGAAAGCAGTGACAAAGAGCCCCCGTCATAAAAGAGAAAAAGCCCTCAGGAGTCCCCCGCTTGATCCTAGGAGGCAGTCAAGGCCAGGCTGTAGCCCTGGCGGCAGGTGGCAGGTGGCAGGTGGCCCCACAGCAGAGGGAGGCCTGGGACGCATGCCGCGCTGGGCACCATCAGGGCAGCGACGCCGGTAGCTCGTGGCCCCGCAGAATTCCGTTTGTTCCGTCCGCCATGAAGGTGAGCTTTAAAGTAGGCGAGGCCAGATCTGAGGACTCGCTGTCCCACTTGAGTTCTTGAAGGCTGCACTTTAAGAAAATTTTTTTCTGGTCAAGACTTTGCGTACTTGAGAGGGAGAGAGCGGGCACGTGGGGGCAGAGGCAGGGGCAGGCTTCCTGCTGAGCGCCGAGTCCGGTATGGGGACCCGATCCTGGGACCCCAAGATCATGACCTGCGTCGAAGTCAGCCGCTTAACTGACTGAGCCACCCAAGCACGACCACTCTAAGAAGTCTTCCCGCCTGTGAGGAGAACTCCACGTGCCTTCCTGCTCCCGTGGCCGGCTTCGTGGGACCGGCTGTGGAGCCGGCCGGCCTGCGTGGGCGAGCTGGCTCCCCCTCTTCACGTGGGGCTCCTCGTGGGGGCTCAGACCTCTCATCTCTAGCGTGGGGAGAAGGACCCTTACCTTAGGGAGCTGTTGTGAACACTAAGGGAGTTAATACTAGGTCAGACCGCACGGAATTGCCAGTGTTAGGCTCTTTAAAAATTGAGATCATTGTACGTTCACACGCTGTAAGAAATGACATCGAGGGTTCCCTGGTCACTTTGCCCCGTTTCTTCACTGGTAACATTTTCTTTTCTTTTTAAAAAAGATTTTACTTATTTATTTGAGAGAGAGAGAGCGCACGAGAGGGGAGAGGGCCAGGGGAGAAGCAGGCCCCCCACCAAGCAGGGAGCCCGGTGCAGGACTCGATTCCAGGACTCCAGGACCATGACCTGAGCTGAAGGTAGTTGCTTAACCAACTGAGCCACCCAGGTTCCCTTCACCGGTAACATTTTCAAAAGTAGCATACAGCATCACAGCCAGGATCTCGCCAGAGACACGAGCCACAGGTCTGAGATGCCCCAGTTTCCTGGTGTGGGGGGCCCATGGGCACAAGGGTCCCTCCTGCTCCCCCTGGGTAACCACACCTGCCACCTCCTGGCTCGTCTCCTCACCCTTGGTCCCAACTCTGCCAACCGCTGGTTGTCCCCAGGGAATGTCCTGGACCTGGAGCCGTAGGGACGTGACCTTCGGGCTGTGTCTCTCTGCTCCGCTGTCACCCAGCGGTTGACCCGGGCCGTTGTTGCGTCCGGGGCTCTGCCCTGCTCCTCACTGCCCACCGTTGTGTGGCGTCTGCGGGGTCTGTGGGCCACACGCTGGCCCGTCACCCGTGGAAGGACACCTGCGCAGAGTCTACGGTGTGGCACTTAGGAACGAATGAAGCTGCCGTCAACGGTTGGCGGAGACACTGGTGGGCTGTGTCGGACCCGCAGGGATGATGGTCCCAGACAGCTTGGTCTGGTCCCTGGAAGGCGCCGCCTGTCTGTACCCGCACGCGGTCTCTCGCTCTGTCTGTGGATGTCTGTGAGCCGCCTCGGGGAAGTGCTTACCGGGAAAGCCACAGCGCTGCCCGGGCCGCCTCTGCTCACAGCCCTTCTCGGGTCAGGGGCGTGCGGAGCACTGCCGCTGACCTGTGCAGAGCAGGCAGGGAGGAGACACAGGCCCCCCGCTCCCCTGCCCCAGTCCTGGGGCTCTCGGGGGCCAGGGCGTCCAGCACCCAGGACTCTGCCCTGGTCTGACTGTGGACTCGCTCCTGTTCAGCCTGATTTCTCCCGGGAGCGGCAGGCTGGCGCTGGCTGGCTGAGGGCGTTTCATCCTGCAGGCGGAGGCCTGTGCTGACGCGGGTCCCTGGGCACTTAGGGTGTTTGGAAGGCAGTCAGAGGAGGGGAGGACGGAGGCCTGGACGCTCTGCAGTGTTTGCAATCCAGAGTGGAGACGGAAATTTGAAGGAAGGCAGTCTCATGATTGCTTTTGTGTTGGTTGGATTTTATCAACATAGTTTTTTAAAAAATCGATCATTTTAACACTGTTCAGAACCTGTGGTTAGCAACTATAGGTCTTTGATTAATAAAAATTGAGGGTAATTAAATACAGTTGTAGAAGTAACATCTTCCAAATCTTGGGGTTACCTTGGAGGAGAGAAAGAGGACTCTCTGTGGTGAAAACATTATGTAATTGTGGACTCTTTCCCCCCAAACAGTAATGAAGTCTGTCCAGGCTCCTTACAGGTTAGGCCTCTGTGCCGGGGCCTCTGTGACACCGTCCCTGGGCCTTGGCGAGGGCCTGCCTGTCTCCGGGGCTGGAGCAGGGAGCGGCGGGGGCGGAGTCAGGGGGCCGTGGCGGTGTTCCGTGGGGGCTTCGTTGTTGGGGGGTGTTAAATACCGGTTATTAATTTACACTTAAATTCCAGTGAGCCCCCCATGCCCCGCTGGCGTCCGACGCGGGTCCAGCGAGAGCTGCCATGACACCGGCGCCAGGGCTTCTCCTCGGCCTGTGCGCACCCCCCGCCCCCGACCCTGCGCGTCGCCCGGACCCCGCCTTCCCTCTGGTCACCGGCAGCGCGTTCTTCTGTCGCTTAGACTCTGACCCTCGATGCGTCTCCCTCTCCGCTTTCTTCCCCCGCTGAGCGTGCGTGCTGTTTGCTCACCGCCACATCCACGCGCGACGTTGCTGGTGGTGGTCGTTCCCTGACACGTTCCGCCGCGTAAGACCCTCTGGGTCCGTCCACATGGTTGCAGATGGCAAGACCTCGTTTTTAATGGTTTCTGTGGAAGATTTTATTTATTCGAGAGAGAGAGACAGCAAGAGGTTGCATGAGCAGAGGAAGGGTCAGAGGGAGAAGCAGACGTCCTGCTCGGGTGCGGGGCTCGACCCCAGGACCCCAGGACCAGGACCTGTGCCGACAGCAGACACTTAACTGACTGAGCCACCCGGGTACTCTGTGAGATTTCATTCTTTTTAGGTAGCTTTCTAAAAAGCCTTTTCTCTATTCTTCATGCAGTGCCCAGCTCCTCATAAGAATGAGTGAGATATGGGGCGCCTGGGGGGCTCAGTGGGTTAAAGCCTCTGCCTTCGGCTCAGGTCATGATCCCAGGGTCCTGGGATCGAGTCCCACATCGGGCTCTCTGCTCAGCGGGGAGCCTGCTTCCTCCTCTCTCTCTGCCTGCTTGTGATTGAAATAAATAATATCTTTTTAAAAAAAAAGAATTAGTGAGATATGAAAGTGTAGAGTTTAAGATCTTGCACTGTTACACTATTCAGAGATAACCACAATTAATGGTAAAAGTATTTCCTACTTTTTCTCAAAAAAAAAAAAAACAAAAAACCGTGTCATTTTTCTTACACAGATTGTACGAATCAGACTTCCTCAGCACTTGGGCTTATTGTCTTGTCCGTATTGCCAGTCTCCTCGGTGGGAGCCTCTGGCCATTGTTCTGCCTGGATTCTTGGGGCGTCCATGTGTCGGGCTGGCCTGGCCCTCAGACGTGGGTGGGCAGGTGCCCCGTCTGTTGAATGCTTCCTGTGCGCTCTCTGCCCCCTCAGCTGTGTTGGACACTGGCTTATCCTGTCCCCGCCGATCTCTATTTCTGGGCTGGGAACGTGCTCCTTGAACCACAGTAGCTGGGCTCTGAGGTAAAAGGTGTGTCTGGCACATCTGTCCAGACACGGAGCTTTACCCCTGCCTCGCTGGGAGTCGCGACGGGAGCGTGGGTGCCGCGTGAACCCTCTTCGTCTCTTAGAGCATCCTTCACTGTGTGCGCCCCAGAATGCAGGTTACTCTGCCAAAAGGCGTGAATATTTTGGAGGCTCTTAATTCGTGTTGCCTTCCAGAAATGATGGGGTTAACTACTAAAATATTTTCCCTTAGAATGAAAAGACCTTTACACCAGGGTCTGGGAGACCTGGGCTCTACTTCCAGTTGCCTTTAATTCCGTGCGTGACCAGAGACAGCTCAGTCTGCTTTGGCTTCTGCGTCCGTCGGATGGCAGTTGGGTTTGCGGCACTGGCCCTCTGCCCGGGGGAGCGTGCCCTTCAGGGGACTCTGAGGGTGTCTGGAGCCTTTCTGCCTGTCCCAGCCTGGGGGGAGCGTGCTGCCGCACCTGGAAGGCCCGCGTCCTCCTCCAGTGCCCACGACACAGAGGATGAGCCACCCCTGTGTCAGTGCTGCGGAGTTTGAGAAACCTTGGATTAAGAAAACCTCAAGTTTTCCTCAGAGTTCTAGTGGTAGATACTACTATTTGCTGGACTCTTAGCGTAGACATTCATCATGCATTCTGTATTATTCTTTTACCGTCTTCATAAGAAAATAGAAAAGCAGGGGCGCGTGGGTGGCTCAGCTGGTTAAGCGTCTGCCTGCCTTTGGCCCAGGTCATGATCTCAGGGTCCTGGGATCGAGTCCCGCATCGGGCTCCCTGCTCAGCGGGGAGCCTGCTTCCTCCTCTCTCTCTGCCTGCCTCTCTGCCTGCTTGTGATCTCTGTCTGTCAAATAAATAAAATCTTAAAAAAAAAAAAAAGGAAATTGAAAAGCTTAAACACATACTTGCTGCTTTTCAGTAAAACCAAATACTGCATATCGGAAGCTGCTTTTCTGAGTCGCGTTGAATAGCCCTTGAGTCCTAGCTCTGGAGAAGCCTGTGTAGGAGTGCAGGACAGGAGGAGCACCTCGCTCCGTCTTCGCAGACACCCGCCCACCTGTCAGCGTAGGTCCGGAGACCACACGAGCTGGTCGGCAGTCTGAGCGCAGACCTGGGGGGTCCTGCTTTCTGTGGACGGCGTGTCTCACAGCCTGTCCTTGCCTCCTGCCCACGGAGGTGACGTTACGTACTCCGTCCTTGTGATGTGTTTGCAGACGGCAGAGACTCTGATGTTTTGATGGGGTTGAGGGAAAGGGTGGTGAAGAAACGGTATTTCTTTCTTGTTGTTCCCGGCTTGTTTTGTTCTTGAAGATCTCGGAGCGCTCCTAGGAGGTTATACAGGGTTAGTCCGCTTTCTTCATGACATTGCGCTGTAGTCTTCCCTTTTCTTACTGGCGAGGCCACGGTGCTCACTTGATTTATTTGCTAAGGTGGGAGGCTCCCGTGGAGGCCGAGCATGGGTTGGGGGTCGGTGGGGGGCGGTGTGTGCGGTGAGAGGCCGGGAGAGGCAAGTCACTGGGGACAGTTACCCTCCCTGTACCGTGCGACGGGATATCCATAGAGGACGCCACATGAGAAGAAAAGCCTGTCAACGACCCCCTCAGGGCCGTAGTCCTGAAGCCTCATCTCCAGGGAGACCCACAGGCCCCCCAAGTGTTCTTTCCTTGACGGCCCGAGGGCGCCGCTTTCCAGGGAAAGTCCTGAGAACAGAAATGCCCATTAGGATAATGGCCTAAAGCGAACCAGGTGTGAGCTCCCTTTACACCCCAGATCGGCTCCGCCCCGATCTTAGCCACTGTTTTGTGGCGTGGAGTTGAGTGAAGCGAAGGGAGCTGCTGCGGAAGAGACGGTGGGTCCAGGCGGAGAGGCAGACCGGGCCGAGGCCGAGGAGCGGTGTGTGAGCTGCCTGTGCTCTCTCGTTTCAGAACGCGCGCAGCACTGCTCGGGGACGCCCTCGCCGGACGCAGCAGCCGCTTCGCCAGCCTCGGCTTTCAGCTATGCAGTCGGTAAGTACCGCGGGCGCTGCGGCCGGCCGTCGCTCCGCTGTTCCCACGGCGCGCTGGCCGGCGGCCGGGCCGTAACGCCAGGTCTCCACGTGGGCTCCCGTGGGCGTGGCGGTGCCGGCCCGGCCCTGTGGCTGCTCTTCTGGGCGTCCCTTGGCTGCGGCGCATGTGTCAGGTCCGTGGTGGTGAGCCGTGGGCTCCAGGGAGCTCCCCAGGGTCCCAGGCTGCCAAGGAAGTCTGTTTCTGTCCAACCTCTGGATCTGATCGGCTCTGTCGTCGAGGTCTGGAGACCACTGCAGCCCAGTACTGACCACTCTGTCTTGTGCACATGGAGAAGAGCTGCTCTCCTCTGGGAGAAGCAGCAGCAGCCTGGCTGTGCTCTGGTCTGCTGTCCTGCGTGTCTGGGCAGCTGCTTGTGGGGTTCCTAGTTGTTGGAGGCCAGCTCACGTGGCTGGGGGGTGAGGAATGGGATCTTTGGCTAGGTTGCCCTGACCGTGCGCTTCCTCCTGGGAATTACTGGCAACGTTTTTGAGAGGAGGGGCAGCTGCTTCCTTCAGGACCCTGGTCTCAGATCTCAGCACGGGCATCTGTTGCTCTACGACAGAGTCCCCTCCTTGGGAGATGTGTTGCACGGGCTGGCAGTTTCTTTCCTCTGATAAGTACCTTGATGACAATAGAAAAACTCCTGATTTGTTTCAGTTTTTCATACTTGGCCAGGCATGAGTGGTTTCAAAGCAGATTGTCCAAAGACATATTGTCCACTCTATTTTATTGTTTCTAGCAGATTGGAAAGAAACCTTTCCTGCTGCTTCCTTGGTTGAGTATCCCTGACCTAACAGGACCTGTCCTTATCTCCAGCATCGCAGAATCAGGCCACTTGGAACGTTCTTGGCGGTGTCTTTGACTTGATCTGAAGTATTTCCTTGGGCACGGCGATAAGGTTTGACAGAACAGGAATCTTAGACGTCTCTGACAGGAGGCCTCGCGTTGTCTTCTCTTAATCTGCAGGGTGGTTAGCGGTTAGAAAGAAGCCAGTGTCGCCGGGGCGGGTGTTGGTGGTCACGTGGGGTAGTGGTGGAGTTTGTAGCACCTGCGTGTGCTGTCCAGGGTGGTTTTCCAGGGTGTTTGGGTGCCTTCGACCTGGTTGTTCTTGGCAGTGGGGCAGCGGTGGGGAGACTTGGCCCAGGAGAGAAGGAATGGTCAGAGGGAGAACCAAACCCATTTCCACCAGGAGGTTGAGCTCTGCGTTTTTGTGGAAAGTGTACTATTGGTCTTCACTTAAAATGAGGAAAAAGAACATGCTGCCTACATTAGTTAAGTATTTGGTGATTCAGAATAATGTATTTTCTGATTAAAAGCAAACAAGTTATTAGTGACTCTTTGCAGGCAAATTCTTGGGTTGGCCCAGTCAGTCTGGTGGATTGAGAGCCACAGGTGCGTCATCTTTAGAAGAGTTTCTAACGTAGGAAGAAGCACTGTCCCAAGGTGTCTCATGCCGCTTACCAGTGTTGTGAACTGTAAATACTCAGGCAGCATTGATCGTAGTAGTCTTCTAAGAAATCGACAGTGTTTAGATTGAATAAAGATCAAGGTTCTCATGAATGTGAGTTCTCTGGGGCCAGTGGCTCAAGTGTGTTAGCAGAGCAGGGGGCATTGCTGCGGGCGGCTAGCTTGCTGAGGTCAGCCCTCCAGCCTGCTCCTGAAGTCAAAAGGCAGATTTTTACTTTTATTTATTTATTTTAAGGATTTTGTTTGTTTATTTGAGACAGAGAGAGTGAGAGCAAGAGTGGGGGTTGCTGAGGCAGAGGGAGAAGCAGGCTTCCCACCAAGCAAGGAGCCCGATGCAGGGCTTGATCCCAGGACTCTGGGATCATGACCTGAGCTGAAGGCAGATGCTCAGCCGACTGAGCCACCCGGGCGTCCCTGAATTAGGTTTCTTTCTTTCTTTCTTCTTTTTAAATTTTATTTTTTTAAAAGATTTTTATCTATTTATTTGACAGATCACAAGTAGGCAGAGAGGCAGGCAGAGAGAGAGGAGGAAGCAGGCTCTGCGCTGAGCAGAGAGCCCGACACGGGGCTCGATCTCAGGACCCCGGGACCATGACCTGAGCTGAAGGCAGAGGCTTTAACCCACTGAACCAGCCAGGCGCCCCCTGAATTATGTTTCTAAAAACAAGATAGCTTCTGAAAGTAGCATGTTGTAATGATAGAGGTGGTGTTTATATGAGCAGAGGTGTAGGTTTTACTGGTTTGTACTTTGAGTTGAACACCTCTGTTTAAAGTAGACAGGTGATTGCCTTCTGACTTGATAAAAACATTGAACTGGCAGAGCATAGTCTTGGGTCCCTGGATGTGAAGCTGAGCGGGCGCCCTGTGCAGGTGGTGCTCGCTGTAGAGAGGGCTGCATGGCTGGCTCTTGGCCCGCACCCCCAAGAACACAGGGCTGGAAGTCTTGCCAACAACAGAAGCCACTGTTGATATGCTGGCGCACCTTGTGGCTCAGGTTGTGGGTTGCTCCCTGACCCCTGAGAGTTCTGCCATCTGGTATTGAAGCAGAGAGACAGGCTCTCCCGAGCTCGTCTGGTAGTAGCTGTGGTTCTCCCTGACCCAGCCCCCAGCCCCGTGCTCACTGCCCGTGGGGAGCAGGTTATGGTCACAGCACACATGGCTGCCAGCTGGGTTCCACCTGCTGCTGCTGCCGCTGCGACCTGTGGGCAGCGCCGGTGTGGATGTGAGGGCACTAAGGAGCTTGTAGGTTCTGATGCTAATGCATTTGCCTTTTTAACAAAGAGGTCTTGTTAGCATTTAAAAATAGATAATAAAGCACACTTGACTTCCTTACCAAAGAAATATGCTTAGCTAATTGTGCCAGTATCATTTACTGAATTTTTAAAAAAATACCCTTACAGTCTGCATGTAGGCAAACAGCTTTTTGAATCCCCCCCCGTTTTTAAAGATTTTTATGTATTTATTTGACAGACAGAGATCACAAGCAGGCAGAGAGAGAGGAGGAAGCAGGCTCTGAGCTGAGCAGAGAGCCCAATGCGGGGCTTGATCCCAGGACCCCGGGATCACGACCTGAGCTGAAGGCAGAGGCTTTAACCCACTGAGCCACCCAGGCGCCTCCATTTACTGAATTTTTGAGGATAAGTTTTTATTGTATATTTAGAGGTCTAGGGAATATCCTTTGGCTAGCCTCCCTTAAACTACGTTAAAAAGTATAGAATATTAGATCTCATTAAAATGAGATTTCATGGGCGCCTGGGTGGCTCAGTGGGTTAAGCCGCTGCCTTCAGCTCAGGTCATGATCTCAGGGTCCTGGGATCAAGCCCCGCATCGGGCTCTCTGCTCAGCAGGGAGCCTGCTTCCTCCTCTCTCTCTGCCTGCCTCTCTGCCTACTTGTGATCTCTGTCAAATAAATAAATAAAATCTTAAAAAAAAATTTAAAAAAATGAGATTTCATTAAGTACATGTCTTTTGATCAATGACAAAACAGATAGTGGGCTCAGACAGCTTCCCCAAAAGCCCTTGGTCTCCCCCAGCACAGTGCTTGCTGGTGGGTAGAGCTTTGGTCCTCTTATCCCGGGGTGTTTGGAGTGCTGGGCCAGCCAGGGGCAGGGGGAGGGTTTGGAGAGTAGGCAGGTCAGAGCAGACGGGGAAGGCCGGAGCCACACCCCAGCTGGGACTTCTGGCTGTTGGGGCTATTTCCCCATGAGTGTTTCAAGCTGGAATGGGCCTCTGAGCTCTGGGACCCCAGGCCCACTGGGAGGGCAGGCATGTGGAGACACCTGCTGGGGCCTGGGGAGTCTGTGGGCGGTTCATGACACCTTAGTGTCGGGCTGTCGGTTGCTGTTATTTTCCTTCTTTTAACTTGGGGGGATCCTCATGGAGCGGTGTTTGTTTTAACACCATCAAGTTCTAAAGCTGGAGGGTCTCCTCTTCGCTTCGTGTTTGAGGATGGAGCGATGTGCCAGGCTCAGCCGTAGAGGAGGTGCTCCAGGCTCGGTTACCAGTGAGCTGACCCTCTTCCTGAACGTCTGCCTTCCCTTCCACGCCGCCTTGCGGAACGGAAGGGCTCCCGTGGCGCAGGGGTGAGGGCTCCGCACAGCGTGCAGGGGTGCGCTGCAGAAGTTCCGTGTGCACCCGCTTGGTGGGAGGAGGGTGGTGGGAGGGCCGTGTCGGAGGGTGTGCCGGCGCGCTGGGCCTGAGGAGCACGCCGTCTGCTCTGCTCTCCACTCTGGAATGGGCGACTTGATGGTCACTGCCCGCGGTCTCCCCTCTGCGGACACGGAGTTTGGGTTACCCTTTGTGTCAAAGGGCAGTGGCGGGTTGCAGTGTGCGGTGTTCTGAGTTCAAGATTGTAGTGTTCGGTTCAGCGGAGTCAGTCTGTGCTCTCCCTTGGTTGCCACTGAGGTCCCCCTGAAGCATGAAGGATCCAAAGATGGAGCAAAGTGCTGGCCAGGCTAGCAGCTTTGAAAAGAAGGCAGAGCAAAACCCTGGTCCTGCCGCTGGGCCCACGATCGGACCAGCAAGTGCCTGTGGCGGGGCTAGGGCAGGGTCTGGGCCGCGTGGGCCTGGATGTGTGCAGAGCTGCGGCTGCCGTGCAGCGTGGCGTCCCCCGTCCGCGGCATCTCCCGCCCAGGAGACCGAGTGGGGAGAGCAGGACGTGTTGACTCTGGCGGTGGGCGCTGCCCGGGCTTGGCTCTCGTGTGACCCAGTGTGTCGGGCTCTGCTTGCACACCCCGGGGACTGCACACAGCGTGTGTCTGCTTTCCTGATGCCGGCCTCTCCGCGCTCTCCTTCGCTCTCTCCTTCGTAGCTCTGTGCTGCTGCCCCTGGGCTCGGAAGTCCCCGCCTTGGGCCTGGGTCCAAGCGCCTGCAGGCTCGGGGCGCATTCTGCTCGGGAAGAAACAGGAAGAGGGTTAGAGAAGGAAAGGGTTGAGCCAAGCGCTCTTGGGGTGCGACGGCACTTTCCTTTTACAGCTTTTCACTTTGTTGACCTTTTGTGAATGGATGATTTGTTTTTTGGAAAAAAATAAACCCGGAGGTTCTTGTCCACCTCTGAGGGTGTTAGTGCGTGAGGAGGAGAGCGGCCGCGGTCTGGGCCTGAGTATGTCGGGCCGGCGAGGGGCAGAACCAGAGCAGCAAGTGGAGACAGTGCTCTCCTGCGGCTCTGGGCCTCCGCGGGGTGCGTGCTCGGCGGCGGCAGCAGCACGGGTGGGGCCGGCCCCGGCCCCGGCCCCTGCCCCGCGGCCTGGCTTGGGTCGCTCCCGCCGCTGTCCCTGCGTCCTCCGCTCTGTCCACACTCTCCGTCTCCTGCGTACGGCCAGCCTCCTCACCGCTTACTCCTGTCCACTTGTTGCTGGTGGGAGCCAGAGTTCTGAACGTGGCCTCCTCAGGGCTGACGGGATGCTGCCTGGAGGTCCGTGAGCCCACCAGAGTCCGGTTCCCCGTGCACTAGCTCATGTCCACCTCAGCCCCGCAGCAGGACAGCAGAAGATAGTTAGAATTGAGCTGCCGTTTCGGTGTGACCAGACTTGATTAGAGAAACCTTCCAAAGCTCTAGAGTATTTTGGCCCGCTAATACCATATTTTAAACCTCAGTGTTATAATTAAAACTTCCATTAACATAAAAACCAATTTTTGTTCTTTGGAAAAGTTTTACTGTCTAGCTCACCTCCCCCCACACTCTCTGTCCCTGTGTTTTTTTGGCCTTTGTGTGTCGTGGGTCTCGTGACTTACAGGGGACCCGTGGGAATGCCGGCCGCAGCTCACGGAGAGGGAGTGGAGACAGGGCGGTCCCACACAGCGTTGGCAGGTGCGGCTCTCTCTGGGCGGGTTTGTGCCTGGGGACCTCCGTGAGGCGGCTGACCAGCCGGATCGCAGAGCCGGTCTCTGGGCTGGGGTCCCGCAGAGACAGACGGGTAAGGGGGCGGGGCAGACAGAGGTTTGCACTTGAGCCTGGGGTGGTGTGGCCCGAGTCTGTTTTCGGTGGTTTTTGTACGAAAAACGGTGTTCAGGCGTACAGGCTCACAGAACCTCCTTGAACGGAAACCTCACCACAAAAATCCCAAGAGACATCCGTGTTTGGGGCTCTCTGGCGTTCTTCACTTGGGGTCTTTTCTTGGAATGGCCTTACCGGAGGCTGGGGTGGGGCTTCTGTGTCCCCTACCCTGACGACAGACCACGCTGCAGAGTGCCTGCTGACGCGCGCCTTCCAGTAACTCTGAGGCCTGTGAGTGGCACATACCTTCACAGGATGCTCTCTATAGCCCACAAAACCCAAGAAAACAGGTAGCATTTTCCACATTTTTAGTCTAAGATTCTAGGTCTCAAAGATGTGAAGTAGTGGAGTTTACAAGGTTCCCTAGCTCATGGGTGGCAGAGGGAGTGTTGGGGTCTCGGGGTCCGTACAGAAACACAAGGTAGTCGCGTTAGCCCTTGACCCAGGGCAGAAGGAGGCTGGTGGAGGCCGGTGACCGGAGGGGGCTGTGCGGGGCCTCGCTGCGATCCGTCCTGCAGCTTTGCCCCAGGCACGTCGGCTCATCTCTAGGCCTCATCTCTAAAGTCCGAGGGTGTGTGATAGAGGGTGCGGTCTTCATACCGCAGCACCTGTCGCCCCCCAAGGCTTTGCTCCTGGGCCGACGTGACGTGCTTAAAATGGGCCAGGTCTAGAGTGAGGCCCTGGGAAAGGATCAGCGAAACCTGGGTCCAGGGTGAGGCCCATTTTTATTTTGTATTTTTATTTATTTATTTTTAAAAAGATTTTATTTATGTATTTGACAGAGATCACAAGCAGGCAGAGAGAGAGGGGGAAGCAGGCTCCCCGCTGAGCAGAGAGCCCAATGTGGGGCTCGATCCCAGGACCCTGGGATCATGACCTGAGGCGAAGGCAGAGGCTTTAACCCACTGAGCCCCCCAGGCGCCCTGTCTTGACTGTTTGATGCAGGCACTTGCTGTATCTGGCCAGCTCTGTGTCTGCTGTCCTGCCCTGGGGTCCCTTGTCCTCTCTGTCCCGAGGTCCTGAGCACCAGCGCGGTGTCTGTCTCTCTCACCACAGCTGTCCTTCTTCCGTGGCTCATGTTGGTGTCTTCACCCCTCACACCCTTCTATTTCTACTCCAGGACTGCTTGGAAGTTCTTTGGGTGGTTTGTCACTGGGTTCCTTCTCTCCATCTTGGGGAGCGCTGGGGAGGTGGTCCCTGCCTTTCTGTGAGGCTGGGGACAGTTCTGTGCGCTGGTCAGAGTGTGGCTGTAAAATGTGTCCGCCTGGAGGCCGTCCTGCATGCGTTCTCGTCGAGAGTAATTGCGCCTTGAAGGGCCTCCGACTCAAAGCACTAACCCCTCGCTGTGTGTATAATCAAGAAACGGAAAAAAAGTACGCAGCTGGGTTTAGGACCACCGTGATTTCCTGGCTGAAGGTCTGCTGGAGACGAGCTGAGACTCCCTGTGATGCGTCCAGGACAGAGGGAGAGCTCGAGGCACCTGAGAGGGCTCCAGGCCCACGTGCCTGGGGGTCTGGGCGGCTTCTGAGGACACTCTGGAATTCCAGTAGCACATTTCCTGACCAGGAGCCCGAAGTCCGCACCTTGCGCCGACCGTTGTCACGGGTGCCTCGGGAAGCGCGCTGGGCTAGTCCCTGCCGAGGTAGGCCCTGTAGCTGTTGTGCAGACACGACTGTAGACAACTTTGCTTTCTCTCCTCTTCATGACCTAACTCGGGCATCTGTTGTAAGCTAGTGAACATTATTTGAGGACGTGGATTCTGGGGGAAAAGCTGTTCTGAGATTCATGTAGAAATAACCTTGGGGGCTGGTGCTGACTGGCTCAGTTGGTAGAGCCTGCAACTCACGCAACGCGTGATCTTGGGGTTGTGAGTTGGAGCCCCATGTCAGATGTAAAATCTTTTTTTTTAAATAATTTATTATAGTGAATGGTGTGATTCTTTAAAAAAAATTTTTCTTTTTTCAGCAGGAGTGTGTGCAGGTGCGTGGGCAGCTGGGGGGGTGCGGAGGGTGAGGGGCGAGGGGCCCAGCTTGTGCGCTCAGTCTTGGGGGACCAGAGCCGAAATCCGTCGTCAGACGCTTAAGTGACGGCACCACCTAGGCGCCCCTTAAAATCCTGAAAAAGAGAGAGAGAGGGAGAGTTCCGTGAGGAGACACTGAAGGAGAGAGGTTGAAGTCTTCCCTCCCGCTTTGGCTGGGTGTCACCAGGCTGTCGGGTGGAGGGCATGAGGGGAGCCTGTGGTCCTGGCCTCGGGCCTGCTCTTGACCACGGCCGGTGGCTTGTGGAGAGAAGGAAGGGTTCGATGCTCTTGGGAGGTCTGATTGCCGGTGGGTTTCAGGCACGCACCGCGCTTCTGGTGGCGCAGCTTGCCGAGGAGCTCAGTGCCCACCGGAGCTCAGCAGTGTGTTTCCACGCACGAACAGGTTGAACACGGGGTCTCCGTCGAGACCCCCGTGGTGCCGTGGGCGCTCGGAGCTACCCTCTGGGTTTGGGGGAGAGGGGTATAGCCTCCGCCTCCGCAGGAACAGCCCGCTGCCGTGGGGTGTGGACCTGGTGACGCTCAGCACATTTCCCACTTGGGGTTCAGGACAGGGACAGCGGGCTGTGTCCTCTCAGGGGCAGAGCCGGCCCTGCCTCAGGACTGAGTGTGGCTTTCCGCTTGCCTTAGACCCTTTAGATGAATGCTTTGTGCCTGAGGGCTCCTAGTGGCCGGAGCGGCTGTGGCTCTTCTGGTGGCGGGGGACAGGGTGGTGTCCTAGGCCCGTACATCGGTCTCAAGGCAGGCAGTGTGCTCCTGCCTTGGGCTCCGTGCCTGCAGCCCCCTTCTGCCGGCCGCAGGTGTCTCCGGTGTGTGGCTTCGTGGAGGCACAGAGACGTTCGCCCCTAGGTCGGCTCAGCACCCCTGCCCACGGCAGTGTGCTGACCGCGGGCCCGCCAGAGGGTTCCCGTTCTCGGGGCCTCCGCAACCCCCTCTGCCCCCTCCCGGAGCTGCTCCTCACTTGGGATTCTGTGAGGCTCTGTCTCCGAAGACACGTCCTCACGCAGCTGTGCTCCTCGGTGGCCCGAGGCCGGCGCACACCCGTGTTCTCCGTGCTGCTGTTTGGGGGAAGGAGTGTGTGTTTTCTGATCTGCGAGAGTTCACGGAGCAGTAGCTGGGCAGCATTTACAACGTGATGGCATCAAGACAACAGTAAGGAGATGAATTCACGTCTTAATAAGGTCAGGAAATAACTTGGACAAACCACATCATTTTGATGGGGAAGGACTTTCTAAGCCACCACCACCTGCTTAATCCTGCTCGAGATCTGTTACGTCGAGCCTCGGCGTGGTGCGGAACAGCGGGGGCTCGTCCTCTCCCGAGGCGTCTCCCTCACAGCGCAGACCTTCCAGGAAACAAGGCCACGGTCGACACGGTCTGAGACTGGCTGGGACAGACGACCCCGCGTTCCTGTGGGGTCAGCCTGACACCAGCGAGGGACAGAGCCACACAGTGGTTGTTGGAGAGCATCTTTGGGACTGGTCTGAGTCGGTAGGTGCTGGGTCTTTTGCGGCGCTCCTAAAGCAGGAGAGCGGGGCCCTCAGGCGCTGGGGACGCAGAGTCAGCGGGGAGCTTTCAGGGCAGCGTCTCATCGGGGTCGCGGGGGAACACTTCACGTTGTGTAGCTCCTGGGACTGCTGAGTGTGTGGACGCGGACACGCCGCTCAGGCCACTCACAGCCACGTCGTCTGCGTGCCCCAGGCAGTGCCCCATCAGAGACCCTCAGCTCGGGGAGGTCGTGGGGTGCTGCTCGCTTTACACCACCAGGCGGGAGCGCGGGGGGACGCAGCGTCTCTGCTCTGGGCTCCCCCAGGTCTCGCCCTGTGCCCAGAACCCAAGTCGTCTTCCTGCACTAGTGCTTGAGGCCTTCACGCTTGCCAGTGTGTTTGCTCCGAAGCCGTGTGCGTTTAAAACAAACGAAAAGCGACTTTGGGTTGTTTTGGGGGGCATGGGAGTGGACAGGGGCTGGGGGGCAGGGAGGGAATTTGGGGTGAACACGGGACGAGCTCTCTCCTGCCTCTGCATTCCTCAGCACGTCCCTGTCAGGCGTCTGCCCAGTGGTTTTAAGAGGTGTCCACCTCAGGAAATTGTCCCTCTGATGCTGAAACCAGCCTGGGAGAAGGACAGCCCCAGGCTGTCCTCTGTCGGGGGCCTCCGAGCGTGCACCTCCTGTTCCAGAGACTGCGTGGCCCTTGGCGGGACCCCGTGGGAAGCACACTTGAGTGTGTCCAGCAAGTGTGTCTGAGGTCACGCTGCTCAGTGTTTGTCAGAGACTAGAATCATGACCCCC
This sequence comes from Mustela nivalis, assembly GCF_964662115.1. Taxonomy (NCBI): domain Eukaryota; kingdom Metazoa; phylum Chordata; class Mammalia; order Carnivora; family Mustelidae; genus Mustela; species Mustela nivalis. Next base: position 567,316 of record NC_139037.1, read on the forward strand.
CCTTTTTAAAAAAAGATTTTATTTATTTATTTGGCAGGCAGAGATCACAAGTAGGCAGAGAGGCAGGCGGGGGGTGGGGAGCAGGCTCCCCGCTGAGCAGAGAGCCCGACGCGGGGCTTGATCCCAGGACCCCGAGATCACGACCTGAGCTGAAGGCAGAGGCTTTAACCCACTGAGCCCCCCAGGTGCCCCAAGACTCATGCTTCTTCACCTGGGTTTAGAACGCTTAGCGTTCACTGGGGTCTTCAGCCACTTCAGGATGTCAACAACAACTTTATTTATTTCCTCAAAACATAGTGTGTCCTCTGGTCCTTTCTCATCATTTTTGAACATATGTTCTATTCATTTAACAACACGATTACTGCTCAGGCCCTCTGATGCCGAATCCTGCCTGGCAGAGAGTGTGTCCCAGGAAGAAGGACGCGGGTGCTTGGGGTGACTCGGAACCTGCCAGTGCTGCAGGGACAACGCGGCCCCGGGTGCAGACCTCATTCTGTCATCTGTAAATCAGGGGACACCTGCGTTACATTATTCTGTGTCCTTTTGTCTCGATATTCAGGGGATGATACCGGGTTGGGGCTTATAAAAGGGTGCTGTAAAATTTAAAATAGTGTTTTATTCTTGCCACACAAAAAGGACAAAGTCCCACACATGCCTCAGCCAGAGGCCAATGGGTTTGTGTCCCTGACTGTAGCCAACGTGGGGGGTGGTTCTGTGGTCTCCACATGCCTCAGCAGAGGGGACTCCATTTTCTGTTTCTGTAGAAGGAGCCAGGACTGCAGAAAGGTCCACACGTGGGATTGGGCACAGTTCTGTGGTCCCGAGGCCCAACAGTGCCTTCCAGAACCACCCCTAGGGGAGTCAGCAAGCTGATGTTTCTCTGAGACCCTCGGATTTTGTCTGTGTAGGCCTTTCTGTCTTCGGGTCTACTTGATGGTTCACAGTGGTGCAGGCAGAGCAGTGGTCTTGTCCTGCATGGGTGAAGTCATGGTGGGGAGTGTGATGGACACGGGACCTGGGGGCCACGCACCCCTTCCTTCCGTGGTTCCTGGGCCCTGTCCTCATGCTGGTCACCTCAGACACTCCTCACACTGTAAGTGCAGAGTCCAGACAGCTGGTGTCTGTAGAAGTCTGTCTGTCAACAAAACGTTTACTTACTAATGCTACTTAAACCCATTGCATAGGGGCGCCTGGGAGCCTCAGTGGGTTAAAGTCTCTGCCTTCGGCTCAGGTCATGATCTCAGTGTCCTGGGATCGAGCCCCACACTGGGCTCCCTGCTCAGTGGAGGGCCTGCTTCTCCCTCTCCCTCTGTCTGCCTCTCTGCCTACTTGTGATCTCTCTCTGTCAAATAAATAAATAAAATCTTAAAAAAAAAAACCCATTGTATAACACATTTTTACTAAAAACAACTGTATTTTCCAGAACAAAATGCTGGTGATTGTCATATTGCTTTGGTTAAAGTGAACAAAGAAGTGTAGTTGGGGGTAGGGATGAGTACTTGAATAGTTTTTTATTTTACTTTGTTCTTGAAGATTTTATTTATTTGACACAGAGATAGCACAAGTAGGCAGAGGAGAGCAGACTCTGCTGAGCAGGGAGCCCGACAGGGGACTTGATCCCAGGACTCTGGGATCATGACCTGAGCGGAAGTCAGACGCTTCACTGACTGAGCCCCCCAGGCGCCCCACTTGAATAGTTTTAGACTTGACTTTGGAGATTTTCTTTACGGGACACCCGCGCGGATGGTGAGGTCGGCAGCAGTGCGGAGCTCCTGTGGGACGGGAGGGCTCGTTCAAGTCCCCGGTCATACACTTTGGTTCCGTAGCGTGGTGCGTTGGTGATGTGGTGAGTTACTTAGCTCATGCACATGCGGTCTTCCTGCACCTTGCTGTGTCTAAAAGTCACTCTTGCTTCTGCAGCCACCCCTCATCAGGGGAGCCCTGCAGCTCTCAGAAGCTCTCTGCTCGTGCTGGGGCCTTGCCAGGATTCTGGTATTTGACCAAAGTAAGGAGCTTTGCATTGGCAATGAATGGGTTTAGGTGTTTCGCTGACAATGGCGTCTTGTGTTATTTTCCAGAGACGCACTGCGGCGTCCTCCGCTGGAATGGCGAGCGTCTGTGTGTCCGTCACTGGCTCGCATAGCAGTGCTGTCCCTGCAGCAGTGCGTATACCCGAGACCGCTGTTTGGCGCCCAGAAGAGGTGCTTCCTGCCCGTTTCTCATTTTGTAACATAGGATGTGACAGAGCCGAGCACGGAGACTGGGGATGTAATGAAATTAATAATTACTGCTTAACATGGAGGTTCTTCAGCAGAGTTAGACCATCACTTCTGCACCATCAGTGCAGATCCTGCCCCAGCTGGAAAGGCAGTCTTACCATGGGAAAATTCTTTTTTTTTTTTTTTAAGATTTTATATTTATTTATTTGAGAGAGAGAGAGCGAGCATGAGCGAGGAGAAGGTCAGAGGGAGAAGCAGACTCCCCACGGAACTGGGAGCCCGATGTGGGACTCGATCCCGGGACTCCGGGATCATGACCCGAGCCGAAGGCAGTCGTCCAACCCACTGAGCCACCCAGGCGTCCCACCATGGGAAAAATTTTGAGAGAGTTGTGGGGATCTCCAAGGCTTTGGACCCCATTTTGGAAACCGCGGTAGGAAGCTGTTTGGTGAAAAAATGTAGCCGGGCAAACCTAGTCAGCCCAAGTGTTTATCCGCAACTAGAAATTTCACGGCCTCAGGAGAATCTGATCGTGTCCGCCATCTCCCCACAGGACACACCGCAGTGCGCATTTTCAGGGGCTCCTGATTCAGTGGCTCCTGGGTCGTGAAGCTCTCCTGTAGCTCTCGTGGAAATGCACACCTCTGTCCCTTCCAAATGAGATCATGCGTCTGTCCTTGGGTCTGTGCTTGTGGGTTAAGCGTGTACCCTCAGCAGGGTTTTCCCTTCCTGTGACTCTGCCTTCTGTTGCGGAGCGGACTGGGGGTGAGCGCTGTGGTGGCAGCTGGGGCTCACGCAGGCCTCTCGTGTGGCGCTTCCTGCTTCACGACGGACCCTGCGCCTCCTGTCATACATGGGCGCTCTCAGATTCTTTGTGTTGCTTATTCCCTGTTCACCTTATTTATTCATTCATTCATTCATTCATTTATTTATTTTTCAAGGATTTATTTATTTATTTATTGGACAGACAGAGATCACAAGGAGGCAGAGAGGCAGAGAGAGAGGAGGAAGCAGGCTCCCCGCTGAGCAGAGAGCCCAATGCGGGGCTGGATCCCAGGACCCTGAGATCATGACCTGAGCTGAACGCAGAGGCTTTAACCCACTGAGCCACCCAGGTGCCCTGTTCACTTTATTTAATCTTATCTTTTAGTCAGCCCGGTCACTGTATTTAAAAATTTGTCTTTGTTTTTCGAAATCTTGTGGATCTTTAAAGATGTTATGAATTGCAGTGACTTAAAATATGTCATCACGTGTTTGCTAGTTAGGAGAACTTCTTGAAGTGACGAAGTTCCTCATACTCAGCTTACAGTAGTCGCGGTAAGACTCGCTGCCTCTGCACTGGCTGCCGTGAGACCGTGAGACAGACGTCCACCCACGGCTGACTTGCTTTGATTGGGAATGTGGACCCCAGACCTTTCTCAGCACCTGAGCAACCTCCTGGTTTGTTTGTGGGTTTTGTTTTTGTCGTTTAGGATTGATTTATTTGAGAGCAAGCGAGAGAGTGAGGGTGTGTACACCCGAGACCAGCGGGGAAGCTAAGAGGGAGAGAGAAGCCCCAGCCCACTCTGTGCTGAGCGTGGAGTCCGATGGTGGCCCTCGGTCTCACCCTCTGAGATCGTGAGCTGAAACTGAGAGTCCCGTGCTTACTGACCGAGCCGCCCCGGGGACCCCAGGCGCCTCTCTCTCTTTGTTTTCTGTAAAGATTTTTAGATTGATTTGTTTGAGAGAGCGAGCGAGTGAGCTGAGCCAGGAGGAGAGAGAGGCCGACTCCTCGCTGAGCAGGGAGCAGGATGCGACTGCATCCATGGCCTGGGCCGAAGGCAGATGCTTCACTGACTGAGCTGCCCAGGCGCCCTGGCTCCAGCAACCTCTTGTTTTTAGTTCTTTAGGCCAGTAATTGTGAACTAGGCTGTAACATCCTGTAGAGATTTTTAAAATATAATTCCCATACAGGAAATGATCTTTTTTCAGGTTTTATTGAGATGAGGACGGAAAACACTCTTACCTGTCAGAGGAAGCTTTTTCGTGTGAGGATGACTGTTGGTTGTTGGGGGCAGCAGGGTGGGCTTGGTAGGGTCGAGGCCTTGGTGGCGTCGTGACCTGAAAGCTCAGTTGGGGTTGCAGTCCTGGCACAGGGCCACATGGCGGGGCACGCCGACAAGGACCCTTGAGCTGCTCTGCTCGGCGCTGGACTGTGCGCGAGGCTGCTGAGGCTCCGCCGCAGGGTGTCTCGGGAAGGGCCTGGAGGAGCATCCGGTGGGGTCCGGGCGTGGCTGGGTGTGCGTCATCCGATCCGACCATCTCGACCCGTTCCGGTCTTTCCTCTTTGCAGCTCAGAATCCCAACAGGCCCTGTTCACTCTGTGGGACTCTTTTTTCTGGCGTCAGTTTTCCCTAGAGATGAAAGTGGTAGTTCTCCTGTCTGACATGTCTACTGCTGAGTCTGTGGTTAGCGCCCGCTGGGCCTGGCCGGGCTTGCGGGTAGAGAGTGATGGCTTCCCTCGAGTGTCTGCTGGACGTCCGATCCGGGGCATCCTGAGAGGTGGTGAACAGAGACGTGTGCGAGAGGGCCATTGGGGGCCTGGAGTCCCAGGGAGGCAGGCACGAGGTGCTGTCTCCCAGGCAGCTCTGGGACTGGGGGCCCGAGGGAACGCCCCACCTAATGTTGGCTTGGGAAGCCGAGCAGCCGGGTCCCGGAGGCAGGGTCAGTAGCAGGACGGTGGCGTCACCACAGAGCCGGAAAGAAGAGGCTGCTTGGAGAAGCTGTGGTTTGGGCATGATGGATTTGAGGAGCCCGCCGGGAAAGGGACCATTGTAAGGAGCATCAGGGTTTGGGAGACCATTTAGGACAGGACGTTGAGCCCGGAGTCCCCGACATGTATGTAGGTGTGTGCATGTGCTTGCGTGTGAGTGTGTGCGGACGCACACATGCGTGGAGAAGAGGCGGGAAAAAGAAGGAGATTTGATCTATGAGCAGGACAGACCCGCAGAAGCACCAGAGCATGACATAGTCCTCCTCAGCAGGCAGAGTTGGGTTATTCGGAGAGGAATTAAAGGATATATTGAAGTCATTTCTCCTGCTGTAGTAGATTCTTTGAGTGGATAATGTGTAGGTGTTCTGGGCATTTTCCGGTTTTGGGAAATGAGATGCCGGTGTTCTAATCTCTACGTTGTTACTTAGTTAAACCTCATAACAAGTGTAAGTCATGTAACCTTCCTGTTATTTTTCCTATGCAATTTTAGGGCTTTAAAGTGGTCTCAGGAAGCAGTGACAGTGATGTTTCAGACTAAAGCCTGCGTAGAAGAACGCTGGAACTCATGCTGAATTTCCAGATATTTGTGGTGAGGCTTTCGTCTGGGACTTTGTTCGCTCTCTATCAGCCACGTCGCTCCATGTCCTGGGAAGTGGACTTCCTTCATTCTGGGAGCACACGGGACGCGGCCCACACCAGCAGAACCCGCGGGCACGAAGAGTGCAGGGCCCTTCTGGCCTCCCCTGGGGGTGCTGGAGCAGGAGCAGAGCTGAGTGAACCCCTGCCCTGGGCACACAGCTCCGCACCGGGCTGCTGCAGACCTCTGCGGACATCCCTTTGCTGATTCAGCCGACACGGTTATGTGTCCCCATGAGCACTTTTTAGTTTTTTCCAGGCCTGTGTGGATGAAGCTGCATTCTGACTCCTCTTTCCCCAGTGCTGCTCCCTGGTGGACTTCCGTGTCAGTGGAGTGGACAGAGAGAGGGCCGGAGCTAGAGCCGGTGTAGGGAGCTAGGGAGGTTCTCGTGGGTGTGGCTGCTTTGAAGTTCTTGTCCAGCAGTTATTTTGAAGCCTCTTTCTTACCAGCTTTAAGCTTTATCAGTTCTGGGATGGGGGAGGAAGGAGTAGATGGGCATCAAAGTGCCTTTGCAAAATGGCGTGATTTGCGGTCACTCATTTATTTCAGATGCTAGGAAAGGTCACCAGTGGTGACGGGGTCACTCTCGAGTGTTTTCTTGCTTAGATAATGGAATTGGTTAAAAGCTGTTTCTGGTAGATTCTCCCTTACCCCCAAACTTAGTGTTCAGAAAAACAGCCTTCGTGGGAAGGGTTCTGGTCCAGAAGCTTGGCGTTAGCCAGTGCAGGCCCCAGGCCCGAGGCTGTTGATGAGCTCGCTGGTGGTGCTGGGTCACCTCTGATAGCTTACCCAGCAGGACTCAGATGCAGCGAGGGTCTACGGTCCGGTCCAGGTGGCCTGCAAGGCAGATGCTCAGGGAGAGTTTCTGAACTAGGGGCCATGCTCTGCCCTGAGAACCTCAGCTTGGGCCTCCTCACTGCTTTCCTTTTGTTTAGAAGACAGACCAAGAGGCACATCCGGAAGTTCTCAGAAAAGAAACAAATGTTTTTCTTCATTCCCTTTTCCCCCCGTTGTATAAAATGCAATAAAACATGCAGAAGGGGGGGTTCCAGTTTAAAGCCCACTGTCCAGGTCATGAGTCTTACTGGCCTTCCGAGGTGGGCAGTCATGTTCCTTGCTGACTCTCTGTGTATTTGTCCTAGCATTCCTTCAGACAAGGGTCTTGAAATACCTGATGATTGTGGTTTTCTGGATTCCCCTGCAGTTCAGTCAGTGTTTACTCCGTTTATTTGGAAGCTCAGTTATTAGAGGCTGAATCTGTCTCTTCATCACGATGAAACACCCTTACCTCTGATGATGGTCGGGGCTCTGCAGGCCGGTTTGTCTGACACCGGAACAGCTGCTCTCTCTTCTGACGACTGTTCGCACACATCTTCTTGCATCTTTTTAAGGTTAAGCTGTCTGTGTTCATATTTAAGGAGGGTTTCTTACAGGCAGCCTTACAGGAGTTGGGGATTGCATTTGAAAGAAATCCAGCTGGGGCTCCTGGGGGGCTCAGTAGGTTAAGTGTCTGACTTGGTTTTGGCTCAGGTTGTGATCTCAGGGTCACGGGACTGAGCCGTGCGTTGGGGCTCTCCGCTCAGCAGGGGGTCCGCTCCTCTTCCTCTGTCCGCCCCTTCCTTGTTCTAAAATTTAAAATAAAAAAATCCAATTGACAGTCTTTTTTTTTTTTTAAGATTTTATTTATTTATTTGACAGGCAGAGATCACAAGCAGGCCGAGAGGCAGGCAGAGAGAGAGGAGGAAGCAGACTCCCCGCTGAGCTTAGATGCGGGGCTCGATCCCGGGACCTTGGGATCATGACCCAAGCCAAAAGCAGAGGCTTCAACCCACTGAGCCACTCAGGCGCCCCCAATTGACAGTCTTTTGCTGTTTTGTTTTGGTTTTTCTTTCTCATTATTTAGACAGATTTCCCCCACGCACTTCGTTTTAACCCCAGTACAGCGAGTGTGCGGTGTTGCATTAATCTCCGGTGTAGAGCACAGTGGGTCCGTTCTGTACATGACTCGCTGCCCATCACGACAAGGGCACCCCTCATCCCCCTACCTCCCCTCTGGTCGTCCTCGGGGGGTTCTCTGCATTTGAGGGTCTGTTTCCTGGTTACCCACTTTGTTCATTTGTTTTGTGTCTTAAATTCCACCTGTGCGTGAGATCACACGGTGTTTGTCTTCTCTGACCGACTTCTTCCACCTTGGCATCATACCCTCCCGCTCCGTCCACCCGAGAGCCCCGGCACTTTTGGCTGCTGGTGGACTCGGTCGGCTTCGGGTTACCTACACTTTGTCTTTCAGGCTGACACCCGTGAGGGAAGTTGGCATAGCCCTGTCCAGCAAAGACAGCGAAGGGAGATACAAAAGTTTCAGCTGGTGACGGCGTCTGAAGAAGGGCACTTTGGCTGTATTTGCTACTTCTTTTTGGAACCTAACAAGTACCATCCTTTTAAGCCAGATTTCACATGCCTTTCCTTCTTATTTTAAGAATTTTGAAAAAAATGGGGGAGGGCACCTGAGGGCTCAGTGGGTTAAGCCTCTGCCTTCGGCTCAGGTCATGGTCCGAGGGTCCTGGGATCGAGTCCCGCATCGGGCCCCCTGCTTGGTGGGGAGCCTGCTTCTCCCTGTGTGCGGACATACTCGCTCTCTCTTTCATAAATAAATAATCTTAAGAGAGTAAGTGGAGGCTACTCCTGTCCTCCAAAAAAAATTTTTTTCCCAAGATTTTAATTAATGGTTATTTGACAGAGAGGGAGGGCTTATGATCTGGGGGTGGGGGGTGGGGGCCGAGGGAGAAGCACACTCCCTGCTGAGCAGGGAGGCCAACGTGGGGCTCGATCCTAGGATCTGGGATCCTGACCTGAGCCGAAGGTGGATGCTGAACCGTTCAGACTGAGCCACCCGGTGCCCCACCATCCATGTACTTTTTTTAAAAAAAACCTTTGATTTTAAAAATTTTCAGATGTAAAAACAGTTGGTAGGGAGGGTACCCAACTGATAATCTCTCTTTTGATGGGTGTTTAGATAGCTTGACGCCTAGCGGGGTTCCTGATGCGATAGGGCTCACAGGTACTGTCAGGTCCGACTTCGTAGCATCGGAGCCTTGGACGGCACCTCCATGTCTCTTGCCCCGGCCCTCGTGCTGCTGTCGTGCAGTTTCCCGGTCGTTAGGACAGAAGTCTCTGCTGTGTCCTTGCATTTCCGGCGGTCCTCACGCGTGGTGAGGACTCCTGTTTGCATCCAGAGTCGTCTCCCTCGGTGGACAGACTTCAGCGGCTCCGCTGTTTCTGCACGACTTTCTGTGGCTGTTGAGTGGGAGGACGAGGGACCTTTTTCTCACAGTTCTTGACGCTGCCTGGCCCGTGTCCGTGCGCAGCGCCCGTCTCGCGTCTCTGCTGGGCCCGCTCCTCCCTCCGGGGGGTCCGCGGTGTCCTGTCTTCACGTTTCTTTCCTTGGGGTTCGTTGAGGGCCGTGGCTCTGGAGTTCGCAGTTCTTCCGTCAGAATGTGAACTCTTGGTGGCCCCTGGCTTTGGGTATCTTTGTGGCCTCAGCCCTGAGGGGCCAGCGGTGCTCTTGGCTGCCTGCTTGCTGGCCCGGCCTCGCTCACTCCCCGTGTCCCCTCTGGTCTGTGCTCAGTGGCCCCAGTTGTCTCTGCTGCTGGCGGTGCCGCCTGCTGTCTCTCGTCTCCCACGGGCAGCGGCCCTCCCGGGAGGCTCCTGCCTGGCGTGTCTCGGGCGCCCAGGCGCTCCCCGGCTGACGGCTGCGTCCGCTCGCTTTGCCATCTGTGTCGACTCGGCGTTGGTTCCACTTGACTGGTTTTTCTTATTCTGTGCTCTGTTTTCTTAATTGCATGCCCGGGGGTGTTTCTCTTCTGTATGTTTCTTATTTTGGACAACTATTCAAATTTCCGGAGAAGTTAGAAAGACAAAGGAGAGCTCCTCTCGGCGCGGCGCGGCGTTGTCCTGTTCCCGCGGCCCACGCGGGGGCGGCCGGCGGCGGGGCCTGGCTGTTCACGCACCTGCGGGCCGGTCTCCCGGGTCTCCTGCTCGGGGACGGCTTCTCGGTCTTTCCTGGTCGCCGGGACCGCGAGAGTCTGCGCGAGCTCCAGCCCGTGTTCTATAGGGTGTCCTCTTGGGGTTTGTGTGGTTTTTTCTTCGTAGACTGGGTCTTCGGCTTTGGGGGAGACATGACTCCGCAGAGGGTGTGTCTCCTCCTCACATCCGCTCTGGGGTGCGCGCTGTCACCGCGGCCTGTGGGGGCGAGCCTCGGCCGCCTGGTCGTGGGGGCACCTGCCGGCTTCCTGCGTGGTGCCCTCCCAGCCCCCCTGTTAGCCTTCAGAGCGGGCCAGGAGCCCAGCGCACAAGCAGGGGGAGGGCAGCTTCTCCTTGTGGGGAGGCCTGGTGTTTTCTGCCCGCTCCGTTGTGTCTTCAGTCCTGTTGGTGTCATGGGGCACTCACGTGCACTGAGTCTTTGCTCAGGTCACTCCGGCTTCCGTGTCTGCGCGTGTCCGGATGCCAGACGCAGGGTTTGCCTCGGTGGGTACCGTGTAATCTTGTACATCTGTAAACCTTCCTGGGCTTTGTTCTGGGGTCCGGTTAGTCTTGGAAACAAGGTGCTCCTCTCGGGCCCTGCTTTTAGGACTTGTGAGGTAGGCCAGGGCCTTACCCAGTTTTGGGCTGGTGTCCCCCCTGCCCCTACCCGTGCCTGTGCTGGCCTGCCCCTGCGTGGCTTTCTGCTCGCTGAAGAGCCAGGGGACTTCTGCACACCTCTGGATAATTTCCTTCAAACTGTGTCTTCTCTGGTCTAAATAACCCCGTTGAGAGAGAGAGAGACAGGCAGACAGACACACACACGCATGTGCGTGCACACATGCAGTGTTCTGGGTTTTTAATCCTCATGAGGTTTTTTGCTTGTTTTTTTTAATAAATTCTGTGGGTGTCTGACAGACCTGCGTGCAAAGCAGAAACTGCTTCGGCTCTGTTTCGTGTCATTTTAAATAGTATTGTTTCATTTTATATCCTTAAACGTAACAAGGAAGACAAGGGAGCGTGGCCCTAGGTGCAGTTCTGGGTCTGGGCCCAAGCAGCACGGTCAGATGGGGGTCCAGCCGACACCGTGCCTGTGGCTCTTCGGGGTTTGAGCGTGTCACTGTGATGGTGTCCGGTTTTACCATTAGGGGAAGCCTCGTGAAGCCTGTACAGGGCTCTGCACTTCTTTTTATCAGTGGAAATTATTTCAAAATTTAAAAATTGGGGAAAGAAACCACTCAGTAGGTGTTTCCTCCCCCAGGTGGATGTTTCTGACCGCGGTCCACAAGCCGGGTGCAGTGTGACGGGAAGTGCCTCGGACTCACAGGCTCACAGGCGTGTGGCCTGACAGGGAGAGCCCCGCCTGCCCCTCCTGCCGGTGCCTGTCCGTCCGGCTGGCCTTTCCTACTGCAGGCGGGGCCTCCGCCCCTTCTCCCGCATTAGTCAGCCACTCGCTGTGCTGTCTCTGTAACTTGTGTCCTGTCCCCGAAGTCTTGGGTGCCCTTCCTGCCCGGCGCCGGTCCTTGGTCAGGCCTCCCTGTCTCCCTTGCCCGTTGCTGGCCGCCGTGGCCTGTCCCCCCGCTCCTGTCTCCGACATTGCGCCCATTGTGTGGGGGTCCCCAGGAGGCTTTGCAGACTCTGTGTTGACACATGAAGCCCCTCCTGCCCCTTGACTGGGGATGTTCATGAGTAATTCCAGGTGTCGGGGCATGGTCGGGGCTCCACAACTTGGTGTCTGCCCCCGCTGCGGCGTGGCCGGCGATGGGCTGCGGTCCTTGGCTTTCTGTTCGAGGAACACACTGTTGGAAAGAAGTCCTTGTTAGTGCCTGAAAATGACGCTGTGGTTTTTGTCTTGGCGTGATGTAATCTGTGCTCGTGCAGGCCATGTTTTCTTAAATAACGATGTTTGTAACTTGTGAAAGAGTCTGCTCTTTGCACCTACCAGAAGGTGAGAGGTGACCGCGCACTAGGTCAGCACTCGCGCCTCTGGCACTGCGTCCTGCGGGCGTCTTGGAGACACACTTCCCTGGCAGGTGTGAACAGAGCCGTGGCCGCCCTTCTAGGGAACAAAAGGCTGTCTCTGCCCCCGCGTGCGCTGGCTTCTCTGTTCTCAGCATCAGAGCGGAGGACGCCGAGGCCCTGGCGAGTGGTCGTGTCGCCATTGGCTGTCGGCTCTGAGGGTGCTCGCCCGTAGGGCAGTTAAGGGGAGGCGTGGGCAGGTTCCCCGGGACTGCGTCCTGGCTTTGAAAGCCTAGATGTGCTGCTGTGAGAAGACAGACAGGTGTAGGCCTTGCTGCTGTTGGTCACCCAAGTTTTGAAAATGGGATTCTCTACATGAATTCATTTTTCCACTGTGGATTTTGTTATCTTTTGGCTCACATTAAAAGATAAATTGTTCATCTAAAGTCCAATATGTTATAATCAGTACTTTACGTAAAACATGTAAATCTGAGGCGGAGTGAGGAAGGCCTGGCACCCCTTCTGGCTTTGGTCACTATGACGAAGCCTGTCACTTCCGCAGCTTGGCGGAGATGTGCCTTCTTAAAGCCAGTTGAGAGGGCTGAGGTTTCCTTCTCTCCTTTAATGGGATCAGCCAAAATATTAACGTTGGACCCTCTGCAGTTTGTTGTAGAGTTTTTGGGATGCTGGGGTAGCTCGCGGCCTGGGCAGTAAGGAGATGACTGAGTGGCGCCCGTCCTGGAGACCACGCACCGACCCGTTTCCCTGGGGTGCATCTGGGCGCTAGTCCTTCCTGCACAAGCAGTTAAGTGGTAGAGTCAGTATTTGAAACTGACTCTTTGGGGGCTTGGGTGGAGAGAGGGTCTCCTGGAAGGCAGGTGCCGGCAGTCTCGCATCGTGTCTGGCCGAGGCGCCAGCCTCTTGCTCCCCTCAGGGCGCCTTGTTCCCGTGTCACCGAGCAGCAGGTTCTCCACTCGGTCGGATCGCTGCCAGCACCGGGCTTTCTGTTACCGGAGTATGAGGAACAGTGCTGGGTGGGCTTGTTTTCTTGGAGAGGCCGTGGCTGATGGACTGTCGCACGGTGAATCTGCGTTTCCGAAGTCTTTGAAAACCTTTGCGTGAAGAAGGCAAACTGGTTCTTTGATCTTACTTGTTGGGAGCGGGACCCCTGGCTTCTCCCTTCTCACTTGGTGGGACTGAGGAGGCCGCAGGGAGCCGCTCTCGGCCCAGCCGCTGGGACTCGGGGGTCGTCTGGGCTCTTCTGGTGCCCCCCATGCCCCCTGCCCCCGTGAAGGGGGGCCCGCGGTGGTGGCTGTTGACTTGCAGAAAGGCAGAAAGGGCTTTCCCCAGTGTTCTGGGTTGTGGTGGGGGCAGGTTGGTCGGGAGGTGGTCCCTTCGCAGCCAGCGGCCAGGATCTTCAAGGGCGTGACGGCCGTCTGTTGGCCAAGCCCATGTGCGGCAGGTCCGAACGTTGTCTGTCCTGTCTGTGAGCAAGGTGTCTACTGGCGCGGGCTTGCCGTAAACCACGGGGAGCTGTTCCTAGCCAAGGAGACGGGCACTTTCTCTTGAAGCCTGTTCCAGCAGGACCGTATCCGAAAGGTTAGTTTGTAAGGAGGCCAACCAAACATTTCGTCTGTTTTCTCAGAAAGCTCCGTGGTCTGATCAGAGAATAATGAAGAGAACGCAAATTTATAAATAAAACATCTGCTTGTTTACTACTCGGGGACACCTTGCATTTCTTTTTTAAAAGTTTTTAAAAAAAGATTTACGTATTTATTGATTTGAGAGAGTGAGCGTGTGCGAGGCAGGGGAGAGGCAGAGACTGTCCAACAGACCCTGCCGGGCGAGGAACGCATGCGGGTCTGGATCTTGGGCGGAGATCGCAGCCTGAGCCGAAAACAAGAGTCAGACGCTTGACCCACCGACCGACTGACCGACCAACCATCCGACCCATCAACCGACCGTCCGACTGTCCGACTGACCCACCGACAGGCTGACCGACCCACCAACCGACCGTCAGACCGACTGACCGTCCGACCAGCTGACCCACCGACAGACTGAGCCATCTGGGTACCCCATGAATGGCGCTTCTGAAGGCAGAATTGTAGATGGCTTTGACGCGTCGACTTGCCCTCTGTCTTCATTCGTGTCTTGCTGGTGGCCTGCGGGAACAGCCCCCTCCGTCTGACGTGCTGCGTGCGGGCGGACGTAGTTACCATAGCCGGGGCTCTCGTGGGCTCGTCCTTGCCTGAAGTTGAACACCTTTCCTGCCGGTTGAGGACGCAGGCAGGTGGGGGTTTATTGTTTTGTGAAGACCTCAGGGAAAGACCATCTCGAGTTCCATTTTTGACCGTTACTATGACCTGGAGTCTCTCCCTTCTCACACAGACCCAGGGGGGAAGAGCCCCCTCTCCTGGGTGCCCACACACACCCACGCCCAGAGGCTGGTGAGCCCCTCGCTCACGGATGTCGGTGCTTCTGGCTGCCGACTGGAAGGCATGGTTTCTGTCAGCGTGAGTGTGAGGCCGGAGGCCATCTGCTTGCAGCGAGAGGCAGCAAAACATCATTTCCTCTCCTTAAAGTTGGTGGTGTTTCCCCCGGTTTTACTGAGATAGTCACATACAGCATACGGTTAGGGTGCACGGCACAGCGCTTGGCTGTGTGTGTCGGGAAAGGGCGCCCCGGCGGGTTTACCGTGCACACAGCGTCTCAGGGAGTCCCGGCTGGTCTCTTGTGATGTGTGCTGGTGAGACCTGTTCCGCCCCGTTCCCCAGCACATGCTTGTGTCCTCCCCGACCCGGATCTGTGCCTGTCCTTGTATCTGATCTGGTCCGAGGCAGCCTTCTCCTTGTCCTGCTCCTGTCTCCGGAGTTCGCATTTTGTGTCGTGGTTTCCCTGCTGGTGTGCGGAGCCAGGTGTTGTGTTCTGGGTCCCTGTTGGGTTCTGGTGCGTGGGCGGCAGCCTCACACCTTTGTCTGCTGGCTCAGAACCGGTTTGGTGCAGGCAGCTGCCCGCACCAGAGGGCAGGGGTGTTCCCAGACAGGGTTAGCTTCCCCACCGACTGTGTGCTTGGACGGCCTCATGTCTTTTTTGTTAAAGGATTTTATTTTATTTGAGAGAGGGGTGGGGGAGGGCACAGCGCAGAGCTGACCTCTCACGACCCTGAGATCCCTACCTGACCCAAACCCAAAAGCGGGACGCTCAGCTGACGGAACCCCCCAGGTGCCCTGAGGTGTGCTTAGACTTCTGCGGCCATTTGATCATCCACCCATCCGGGAGCTCCGGAAGGCCGTGCATGGGCAGCTCCGTCCACCTTGCAGCCGGGTCTCTCTGGGCTTGGCTGGGGCAGTCCAGTCAGTCCCTTCCCTATGTGCTCCAGGCCTCAGGGCTCGAGGGCCGGCTGTGAGACAAGCCTGCGGGCTGGACTCCCTGACTTGGGGCGGAGAGGGAGCCGTGTGGACTCTTACCTTGCCAGTTGGTTTCACTGTTGCGCCTCCTTCAAGGGGCCTGAGGTTGGCAAATACGAAGCCCAGGAAGTTCCTGGGTGGTGCGGGTGGGCGTGAAGTGTGGTCATCGCTCTGCCTGGAGTGCGTGGACACTGATGGGCACAGGAAGGTGAGGATGGGGTAGGGTGGGGCCAGGCTCTCCAGGTCTGTGAGGTCGGTGGGATCCGCACGTAGGCCCGTTCGCTGCCATGGTAACCTGGCTTTCTCCTGACCGTGCACTGGACATCTGTGGGCCTCGACTGGACTCTGGCTGCCAGGCTCCGCTTGTTCCTGGTGCGGCCTTCTTCCGGGGCCCGTTCCTTGCCGTGTCATGGCACAGAGGTGTCCGGGTGTATGCAGGGGTCGTTGGACACGCATGCACACACACACACACACACACACACACACACCCGCTAGTCGCAGCCAGGAGGAAGCTTTTGAGTCATGTCACTCCTGGTAGATTTCTCCTACCTTGAAACTTTTAACCACAGAATAATCGTTCCTTTCATGGTTCCTCCTGTTTCTATTCCAGATGACCTTGGCCCCCACACCCTGCCTCTGACCTTAGTCAGCACCACAGCATCTCTTGTGCCTTGTGTCACAGGCACATATTTCCGGGTGGCAAGAGGCTGCTGGCCACAGTCTTTTCGCAGCTGCCTGAAGATAAGAAAACCAGAGCCACAGGGATTGGCCGGTGTTGGGAGAGGGCTCGTGATTTCCCTGTTGGTCCCGCTAGGAGCTGTCCAGTGCGAAGTCCGTAACTGAATGCCAATGTCTGAGCCACGGTCATGGCTCTGTGTTAACTGGGTGGGTCAGCCCAGTGGAGAGCGAGTGACTGAGCGTAGCTTGTGCTCTGCTCTGCAAGGCGGGAGGTGCACATTTTGTGGCCCCTTGGGACAGACGAAGCATCCCATTCTGGCTCCTCTGTTCCCCCAAGCGGTGGAGCAAGGTCAGGGGTCCTGACCAGTGGACACACCAGTGTGGAGCCAGGCATAGCACATGTGGGCCATGAGTTCCCGTGTTGGTGCAGAGAAAGTCTGCTCCTGCGTAATGCTCGTAATCTTAGTGGAGAGGTCGGGAGCCTTGGTTTAGAAACCCAAGCCCCTAAGCAGCGGGTTCAGTGTGATGTCATTTTTGGCTAAAGAAATGCACACCAGGGAGCCTGGGTGGCTGGGTCTCAGTTAAGCATCTGCCTTTTTTTTTTTAAAGATTTTATTTATTTATTTGACAGAGATAAAGATCACAAATAGGCAGAGAGAGAGGGGAAAGCAGGCTCCCTGCTTTCAGGGACCCTGAGATCATGACCTGAGCCGAAGGCAGAGGCTTAACCCACTGAGCCCCCCAGGAGCCCCAGCGTCTGCCTCTTGATCTCGGCTCAGGTCTTGGTCTCAGGTCAGGGTGGTGTCGGGCTGCATGTCGTGCATGAGCTTCTTCAAATCAAAACAGAACAAAGCACAGCCGTGTCTCACCAGGAGACGTGGACGGTGGGGACTCCTCTCTGGCCCGTTCGAGTGTCCGTACCATCTCCTTGTTGTGCAGGCAGGCTGCTGTCCCCACATCACACAGATGTGGACGAAGACAGACCATGTTTCATTCCCTCTTCCTTTCTCCAGACCCCTTGAGCCGAGCATCTGGACCACAGTGCTGGGGGGTTGGGGAGGACGAGCCGGGCCCTGCTCAGTGCTTCGCATCAGGTGCTCCCAGTAACTTCTCGTAACTGGCAGTGCTGTGAAAGTTGAAAGTCCAGACAAGCAAGAGGTATGCCGGTGGCATAGTTAGGACTAAGTAAACAACTTCGTTGATTATGTGTCCTTCTTGGTTGGGCTGTAAGGGGAGGACTTGAGGTGGAGCAGAGGCTGCAGTGACACACCCTTTAGTTCTGTTTGGGACGTCCCCTGCCGTGGCCGCTAGCCTTTTATGTTTCTGATGGCTTTGAGCACTCCAGGGGAAGGAGAGAGGAGGTGCTCACACGCATGGTCACCTGTCCCAGGCCTCAGGGAGTGCCCCAAAGAATGTACCCTTGCAGTGACTGAGGTGCCTCAAGTGCCACAGCTAGGCCACGGCCCAGAGAGCCTGAATGGCTGCACTGTGGTCACCACAGGAGTGACGCACAGCTCTTAGAGGTCTCCTCAGGCTTTCTCCTGCCCCGTCACATCTGTTCGTGGGGCTGAGAGTGCTCACTGAACACTTGATGATGCAGTCAGTTTGGTGAGCACCCCCCCGCCCACGCGCACATCCACATCCCCTTCAGCCTGAATCGGAGTTGCTGAGGGGCCCCCGTGTCTTGAGATGAGAATGTGCATGGTGGCTTCAGTGGGCTGTGTCCCCTAGCAAGCCTGTCGGTGGGGCTTCCGTCTGGCTTTGGACAGATGGCTGCGGCGTGGCAGAGCTGTGTGCACTGTCCTCGGGCTGCTCGTGCGAGTGCTTCCGGATGGCTCCGTGCTGGTTCACGGGACTCAGTGGTTCAAGGAAGTGAGTCTGGGTACAGGGAGCTTTCTCCTCTGCCTCGAACGGTTTCTTCCAGAAGAATCCTGAGGCTCTGCTTCATGGGCCAGTCGAGGACACCTGTTCACCTGGAGCCAGCTCACCTGGAGCTGATGTGGGGCTGTGCTGTCCCCCGAGCTGTCCCGTGCTGCTCCCCGTGTAGCACTCCCCGTGGACAGCCTGCGTGGCCCCTGCGTGCCGTCCCTCATTGGAGACGAAGGTGACACCCCGCCTGCAGGGAGGGGAGGGTGCTGTGTGTGGCGGGTTCTGCAGTCTCCCAGCACCTGGAGCTTCATGGCGACCATCTCTTTTCTTTTGACCTCTGTACTGCACAGGACTAAGTCCATCTTCCGTTTGGTGTCGGAAAGCGTGTCATGCCGTGCGAGTCCCTTGTTCACATAGCTAGAAAATCGTGCAGCCTTGTGTAAACTAGAATTCTTGTAATACAGCTTTTTGTCGACGGTGTGAGGTTGGGGTGTTTACACTGGGAAGCTCTCGCTCCTTCAGACAGCGCGCCTGTGCCGACAGCTGGGTCTCCCTTCTCGCTGGCCCCTCTCTGGCGCCTGCCCCTGCGGTCCCTTCTTGGATGGAGGATGAAGAGTCTGCTCAGGGCTTGGGCACTGGGCCTGGAAGCCCCTTGGCTGGTGCGTCTGTGCGGCGAGCTGTTCCCTGGAGCCCCTGCTTCGGAGCAGGTCTTCAGTTGTCGCTGTGTCCCCGACCTCAGGAGTGACTTGCTGGGTGTGAGTCTCATCATCTCGAGGCCAGAACCCAGCCGTGCTGGTGCCTCGCACTTGGGTGAATGCGGGTTTGCCCGTTTGCCCCCAGCTCTCCCCAGCGCTCTGTTCCTCTTCCTCCTCCTCCCCTTCCCCCTCCTCTCCTGCCTTGCCCCTCAGGAAGGTGGGAGGGCCTGTGGCTGTCACTTTAGCAGCTCAGTCAAGTGGCCCCACACTTTCCTGTAGGTTTTCTGCAAATGAACGTGTGTCCTGTTGATTTTTGTTTTTAAAGAAAAACTTACGTGGCCTTACAGCAAAAGTGTTGCCTCTTCACTGCCCAGGGCGCCTCCCAGGCCTGGGCAGTGTCCTCCGTGCGGGCCTGCAGGACACAGGGGTGGCCACCTGTGCTCCCAGAGGAGCTTGCCCCCAGATGCCGGGAGCTCCTGCTCGTCCATAGCTCAGGGGAAGAGGAGTCAGAAACGCATCGTCACTCTGCACCCGGGATGCCAGAAATCACATCTTTCACGGTGGCTTTCTTGGTAGAAAGGAGGCGTTTGATACATACCCACTTATATTTGGACCTGAATCAGAGCTGGAGCAGCTCAGACACGCAGACAATAGAGTGTTTGGGGACGAAGGGTGAAGGTGTGTGTGTTTAAGAAGTGAGGATTGGAGACTGAACTGGGAAGGTCCTGCAGCAGGTCGGTTCCTAATTTTTTTTTTTTTTCTTCAGAAATTTTAGATGAAGATTCTGTTTCTTGGAAAGTTATCAGAAGCAGCTAGAGCATCCGCGGGGGTGACATGCTGTCTGCTCCTCCCTCCGCCGGCTCAGTGCCAGGCCGCTCCTGGCAAGCAGGCACGCATCTGGCGTCCGCGGCGCTGGCGTCCACGAGAGCCGAGGTGACGCAGGGGTGGCTCTTGGGAGCGTGCGGGCCCCCCGCGCGCAGCGGGAGCGGCTTCTGGACGTCCGGTCAGGGTCTGCGCTTGCAGGCCCTTCTGCGGGCTGTGCCTCTGCGGGCGCTTAGTGCGTCCAGGCTCCGGGGCATGGTGAGAGGCGGCGGTGTTTACGCTGCTGCTTTTTTTCTTTTTAAATGATCTTATAAATTTTTCATTCTATTTGGAAACTGGTAGTAGACAGTCTATCTCAGAAATTGTTAGACTGTTAAAATGAGGAAAAAGCCCAAGTGTGCCTCGTTAGCCGAGGTGTGTGTCAGCCTCCTCTGCGCCCCTGCCGGCGGCGGACTGCTCCTCAGACTGCTTCGTGGCTGGTTTGAGTCCACCAGTCCCAAAGGCTGTGCAGGCGTGTCCCAGCTTCGCACATTATAGGGCCAGCTTTTTAAAGAATGCTAGGGGCCCGGGTGACTCTTGGTCGGCCCCTCTCGGGCAGTAGCAGAGCTGTCTGTCCGGACGCATGCCTGAACTTGGCTGTGGCCGGGACTCCGAGACCTCAGACTCCCCGTGTGCCGACCATACTCTGTGCAACGATAAGGGCCCAGAAGGACTTTCCCCTTGACAAATCCCGCCCCAGTCCCACAGCTCCTGCAGACACATGCACACAAGAGCAGCACAGTGCCCAGGAGTGTCTTCTTAGCCCTCTGGACTCTGACCGGGTCTGCTCTGCTCTGCTCTCCCAGGTGTGGTTGTCACAGAAGTCCCTCCTGACCACAGTGGGGATGCCTGCAGGTCAGGGCCTGGAGATCTTTCCACATGGAGACTCAGACCACAGGCCGTGCCGGCGCTCCCCGCCTTGGTCTTCTAGCTGCTGCTGCATTCTGACTGGGTATCACCAGATTCATCATCGGGCTTATGGACACATTTAGGTGTGTGCTTCTTGGGCTGTTAATATTCAAGATCTTTTTGTCCACCTGTGTCTTAAAGCCTTGAGAACATGCTAGTTAATCATGCTTTATAATGCTATTACTGTAGTTTTCCACCTGAATTATCTGTGCTCTAATAACACATAAGTTTGGTTTACTGTCTTTTTAAGCTCTACATTTTGTTACGTTCTGTGGAAATTGTCATGGGGATGAAGCTTCAGGGTCAGGATCAAGAAAGGGAACGAAGCATTGCTCATGGGCACGGTACACCCCCGTGTCTGTCCAGTCATTTTCGATACGTGCATACGGACAGAGTAATCCCTTGGTTTTGGAACCTGGGTGTTCGGACGCTTGTCTTTTCCAAACCTGACTTGGACAGAGGTGCTGACGTGCCTCCTTTAATCAAGGCTGTGTTGAGGAGCTCCTCTCACTGAACGGAAATGACCTGAGTGACAGTTTCCCGGGAGAGGCCGCAGAGGTGGCAAGGCCCAGAAGGCCCAGGAGCGCCGGGAGGCACCTGCCCACGCACGCGCTGCCTCGGGCTGTCTCTCTGGCCTCCGAGGCACCTCGCTGGGGAAGGCAGCTCAGAGCAGAGCCGGCTAGTCCACGTGCTAGGCCTGGGTAGCCAAGAGGGCATGGAAGCAGGAGACCATGGCCGTGTTCCAGGAGCAGTGTACTTGCAGAGACAGATGGCCGGGAGTTCCTGAGCCCTGCCCTCTTGCAGGACTCTTTTTGCTGAAGAGACTGACTAGGACCAGTAAGCACAAGATCTGGTTGATTTCTGTTAAAATGCTGTACATCTGATGGGTGCCTGGGAGGCTCCATTGGTTAAGTGGCAGACTCTTGATTTTGGCTCAGGTCATGATCTCAGGGTCCTGGGATCGAGCCCCGCATCGGGCTCTCTGCTCAGCGGGGAGCCTGCTTCCTCCTCTCTCTCTGCCTGCTTGTGATCTCTGTCTGTCAAATAAATAAAATCTTAAAAAAAAAAAAGGAGCTTTTATGCATAAGGGACATATTTAGAGGATAAGGGGGAGGGGAGAAGGTGAGGGAAATTACCAGGAAAATAATTATTTAAAAGTTTTGTCTTTTGCAACATTGAGCGCCTCCCCCACCCCCAGCTTTGTCCAGGCTCAGGCAAGCACAGACATGTATCCATCTGAGTCTGTTTTCTTTTCTTGAGTACCGACTGAGTCTTAGTGCCGCGTTCATGGTCTGTAGATCTCGGGCTCTCCCGGGTGGTCCCAGATGCCAGCAGCACAGGCGTCTGAACGCACAGTCCAGCAGCATCCCTGGCTCATCGGGGTTCAGAGGAAAGAGATTGACAGAGAGGAGGTGAGGTTTGGGGAGGGAAGGCACGGGGCAGAGGCAGCATTCGGGCACTTTTCCAGACCAGAGCAAGACTTGAGGGACTCCCGGGGGGCTCCGTCGGTGCGTCTGCCTCCAGCTCAGGTCATGATCCCGTGATCCTGGGATCGAGCCTCACATCGGGCTCCCTGCTCACCAGAGTCTGCTTCTCCCTCTCGCACTCCCCCTGCGTGTGTTCCCTCTCTCGCTGCTTCTCTCTGTCAAATAGATAAATAAAATCTTTCAAAGAAAAAAATAAAGACTTGAACTGAGCTTGGATCTCGGGTCATGAGCATTAGGGAGACTCCACCAGGCAGAGATCAGAGCTGGGGGCATCGGGTGTGCGTTGCTTTGGTGGGGGAAGCCAGAGGGGCTGAGGCTCGGCAGGTGGTGAAGGGTGCCTGGGACCCCCGGCTCAGAGGCAGACCTGACCACCTCTGAACGGGACGGTCTGGTTTGGTTTGGTGGGCGGGTGTGTGTGTGTGCGCTCCTTCCATGTTGGGGGGAGAGCGGCTCCTATTTCTTACAGAGTCCAGACGGCCCTAAGGCTCGCCTCCAGAAGCCAACTAGTCTAGATGGTCCCTTGGGCTGGGGCCCAGGACCCTGACCTGACCAGTGGGTCCCACCTGCCAAGGCCATCAGTTCTGTGTCTGAGGGGCTTAGTTTTCTGAAACAAGTAGAATCAATGGTTCTAACCATTAGTAATTATGCTGATCACACCCATCTCGTAAGTGTGGAAGATTCGAGGGTAGGCCACTTGAAGGCTGTGTGGTTGGAGCCCTCCGAGGTCCTGGGTAAGTGTGTCCGTGAGAGGGCAGTTGCGATTTGCTGTGTGGGGCCTCCCGGAACGTGAGCTTCAGATGTTGGTGTCAGTCTTTGCGGGGTAGCTGGCTTCTGGGCGTGTTGGGAGCTGCATTTAGCATCTCATCTGCACAGTGCCTTCTAGAACAGCACTTCTCCCGGGGCTCAGGAAGTGATGAGGTTGGTCTCCGTGCTCCTGGAAACGAGTGTGTGGACTTCTCTGGTACCTGCAGACTGTCTCCCTCCTGGTCCCAAGGAAGGACTTACAGGGAGCCTTCCGCTGCCTTCTGCACCTTTGCCCTGGAGCCCCTGAGTCTGGGTCCCAAATCAAGCACTGGGGGCCTGCGGGGGCAGGGTGCACAGTGTGGGGGGGAAGGGGGGCTGCTCCGGCCATGTTCATGGTGCTCGCTGGTAGGTACCAGGGTCCCTGATGTGCCTGCATCTCTAGGGACCAGAATGTGCTCCAGCAGATGCCGGCGTGGTTGGCAGCCCTTAGCTGGGGGTGCCCTGAGGTCACGGTCCAGGGTCGGTTGGGCAGATACTGCCTCTTACCCAGAGCTATACCTCTGCCTTTGGTAGCATTTTGGAAATACGGCTTTTTGGTTCAAGTTCAACCATTAGCTTGGTTTAGGATCTTGGGAAAGTGAGTTAGCTTTTGGGTTTGACTGGATGACCGTTGAAGGCCTTTTCATTACCCTGTTGCTCCCCCAGGGCCCCTGGCTAGCGGCTCTGTCTCCTTTCTGTCCAGTGATCTGCGACACTGGGGGAGCTCTGGTGGTGATAGTGGGGGAGGGCCGGACAACGACTCGAGTGTTCGTGTTCTGTAGCGGGGACACCGACTGTGGTTTAGCTTCCTCCGGCTCATGCGTGTGCACTGTGGCCCACCAGGGACGCGTGCTGTGGAATTGGGTCGTGCGGGAACACTTGGAGGGACCTGTGCACGGTGTATTGCTGGGGAGACCATGCAGCTCTCTGACTCCACATCAGAGTTGAAGTTGTTGAGTTTCACTTTCCACTAAACCGTTCACAGAATCGCAGAGAATCCACGTGCCCGGTGTCAGCGGTCACCAGTTTTGCTAGGCTGGTTGTATCTGTTCCCTTCCCCTGCATTTTTGTGTCTTTGTTTCCTTTAAAAATGTTTACTTTTAATATTTTAAAGTAAATCTCAGGCATCATGTCATTGTACTTGCACACGCTCGGCAGTGTCTCTGACAGTTGAACACTGTAGAAAAAAGCTTGGCCTGGTTTCCGGGGGTGCCTGGGTCAGGCAGCTGGTGCTCACGCCTGTCGCTGGGAGACCGCTGACCGCTTGCTCCCGGGCAGGGGCTCGGCCTCCGCAGGCCTGTTGCTGGGCTTCCTGCGGGGGGTTCCCCCCACCCTCCTGACGGAGGACAGGGGGTGGTCCTGCGTGGTGGTGGGCGGCTCCCTCAGCCTCTCCGCAGAGGACAGAGGGGCAGCGCTGTGTGGCTCTGCGTAGGCCTGGAGCATCCTGTAGTGCGTCTCGGTGTGCGCCTGTTTGTTCTTGTCCTCCTGAGGTGTGAATTCTACTGGGAACGTCTCCAGGATGGACGGTTCAGAATCTTTTACGTGAGAGTCAGGTCTTTGGCTGTTGTGATGTTTTGCTTTTTTTTTTTTTTTTTTTTTTTAAAGATTTTATTTATTTATTTAACAGAGAGACATCACAAGTAGGCAGAGAGGCAGGCAGAGAGAGAGGAGGAAGCAGGCTCCCCGCTGAGCAGAGAACCCGATGCGGGACTCGATCCCAGGACCCTGAGATCATGACCTGAGCCAAAGGCAGCGGCTTAACCCACTGAGTTTTGCTTTGAAGCAGGAATCCGTGGGGCGGCCCGTGGGCTCAGGGCCGACCGTGGCTCCTGCGGCACGTTCTGGAGTCCCTGCTGTCTGGCCCCAGCCTCTGTAGGATTTCTGCCTCTTGATTTTTGATCTCGGGGTTGTGGGATCGAGCCCCACATAGGTCTCTGCACTGGGTGTGGGGCCTGTCTGGGACCCTGCCTCTTCCCTGCCCCCCGGCCCCCATGTGCGCGCTCCCGCACGGGCTCTGCCTTGCTGGCTCTCTCAAGTCAACGAACCAGCTTTCGGTGGTGTGTCACGGGCCGGCATGTGGGAGACAGGCGTTCTGACGGCGTCGTGTCCTGGCTGTTCCTGTGCTGCCTTCCCTGGCCAGCGCGCCTGCCGCTGGAGCTGGTTCTCTGGTTTCTGTGGGAGAGCCGGGAGTGTGAGGGTGAGGACGCGCCGGCCGGGCACCCCTGCAGCCCCGCCCTCCCCCTCCCACCTTGTGGTTTCGGGGTGCTCGTGTGGCGCTGGCCCTGAGCGTCGGCCTGGTCCCCTTGTAGAGCCCCTTCTTGGGGTGGGGGCACAGGTGTCCCTCCTGCGCTCCCCCCCCCCCCCCAGAGCTGTGCTGCCCGGGCTGGGAACAGCCGTGTCCCGTGTCTGTGGCGGGGGTGGGCTGGGCCCGAGGAAGGCTCCTCCAGTCGGTGACATGGACAGTGTTAGTCTGTTTCTTAGGACCGGCTCAGTCAGGTGTCGTGTTTGATGCTACGCTCTTCGTGAGGCATTCCTGTTGTGAGTATGGGTGACAGTTCTGGGGAAATGGAAGGCCGTCTCCCTCCTGGTGGGAGCACAGGTGCGCGTGCTCTGTTCTTCGTGACAGATTCTAATTCTCAGTAAGTCTTACTGGTCACAAATGGGCGACCCGTGGGGTCATTGCCAAATGTGTTTTCTCCAGTAGGGACACCGGAGCGGGGAGTCGGGCTGAGCAGCCTCAGGGCCCCAGGGCCAGTCGGCCACGCAGGGAGGGTCCCTACCTGGTCCTCCCCAGGGTGCACGCGGGTCTGCGGCGGAAGCAGGACCATGTGCGGGCGGGCTGTGCTCCGCGGGGCCTTTGACCCGAGTCATGGACGCCTGACTCCAGATGGCAGATGCCCTTGGTTCAGCCTGTCTCCTTGTTAGGATCTTGCGGGGGAAGGAGTGAGGTCAGGTGAGCGAGGGCCGGGGGCCCCACAGATGGGTGACCTGTGGGCCTCCGTGGACTCGTTTTTCTTAGGAGGAGGCAGTAGGAGCTGTGCTCAGGGCAGACGCTGACCTCGGTGTGAGCCGAGGAGTTGGAACGGAGGAGCCTTTTACCATTTTGCCTGACGGGACTGCGTGGGAGGCATCTGGGGGTGCCTGCGTGCCCAGTCCGTACTGGGCTGGGGATGCTGCTGGGCGCCAGGGTAACGGCAAGGCTGGCCCTGGACAGGTGCCAGCAGGCCGCTGCTCCCTCGGAGGGGAGGGCACGGGAGCCGCTGCTTGTGGCCTGTAGCTCCTTGTGGGAACTTCTCCCTGTGGGCCCTACACCTCGGTCACACTTCCTCAGGGCTGTGTGGCTGCCTCCACACCCCGGGGCCCCTCGGCCTGAGGGTGTTGAGCCCTGAGTAGAAGAGCCGTGTCTGCCGTGGTGGACCCGGGGGGCCTTGCAAACCAGGAGAAGCTGTCTGTGCTGAGGACGGCGCCTACCACCGAGCCCTGTCCACACCGCTGACGGAGACGGCCCCATCTTGCCCTGCTGCCTCTTCTGGCACTGGAATCTACAAGAGGGTTTGCGTGTGGTCCTGTGGAGCGGGCCCTGTCTGGGGCCCGCACTCACCTGGGGCTTGGGGTGGACATGGCCTAGTTCCCCTGCCGTTTGTGTTTTGGTCTCTTGGTTTTCTCGAGGTCATTGTGAAGTCACACGCAGTTTGCCTCACATTTCCAGGGGTGACATTTTGTAAAACGCCGAGCATTACGACAGCTGGGACAGGGTGTCAGGTGGAAGCGGCCTTCTGATCTTAACACCCATTGGCCCCAAGCGGCTTCTGGGGCTGCCCGTGCAGCCCGCTGTGGGGCTGGGCTGCCCGCCTTGAGCCCGGCTCCCCCCGCCACGATCGCCCTGTGGTTTTGTGTGACCTGCAGCCCCGAGCCTGCCGCCTGTGTCTGTGGCTCTGCCCCTTCCGGACGTCTCACGGAAGCAGAGCAACCGTGCGGGGCTTTCTGGGTTTGCTCTCTTCACTGAGCTTCATGTTTCCATGTTTTCCGTCCGTGCGGTGACGGGTGTTGGTACGTCCCTCCTTCCACGGCTGAGTCCTGCTGGATTGCGTGGACGTGCCACGGTCTGTCTCCGTTCATCCACGGGCGGACGTCTGCGTCGCTGGCTTCCCTCGGTGGTTGTGAACAGTGCCGGCTGCACGTGCGTGGACACGTTTGCGCTTCTTTCCGCCAGCCGTGGGATTGCTGCTCTGCTCTCTATTGGGATTCTGGCCTCCTGTGTCTTCTGGAAGAATCTCTTGTGGTCGGGGTGCTGTGCGTGTTCTAGAACCTGTTGCCAGGGTCCCTTGTAGCTTGTGGGGGGACGAATGGGCTCCCTCTTCCTCTCCAGTCTGGGGTCCACATCTGGCCTGACATCCTGCCAGCAGACAGCTGTCCGCTTTCCTCAGGGAAACAGGAGGGCCTCTGCTACTGCCCTCCTACCCCTTGCTCTGTGATCTTGGATCGTCCTGTCCTTTCCTCGAGAGCAAGACCTTAGTAATTAGAGAGCCAGAGAAGGTGCTGTGCAGAAAAGCCTTGAAAAGATGGGTTTGGACAAAGTGGTTGGAAGCCGGTTGGATTGAGAACTTACCGTGTGTGACCAGCCAGAGACGGGATGAACAGAGGTACCGTTTCTTACTGAGCAGACCCTGAAATCAGGAGCCTACCGTTGGAGCCTGCGGAGGCGCGGCGGTGACACACACATGGCCCGTCTGCCGGCTTCCGTATTTAACGAAACGAAAAGGGTGTGAAAGGGACATTAAGCTTTGAGTTACTGTTTGTTTCTTTAGGGTTCATTTCAGAGCGCGTGTGCCCGTGAGCACGAGCCCTTGGGACGGCAGAGGAAGGGGGGAAGCAGGCTCCCCACTGAGGACGTAGCCGAAAGACCCAGGACTCAGGATGAGGGACGCGGGGCTCAGCCTCAGGACCCTGTGACCTCGACCTGAGCTGAAACCAAGAGTCAGATGCCTCACCAGCTACACCACCCAGGGACCCCTTGAGTTACTGTTTAATGTCATTTTCCTCAAATGTAACTGGTTTTAACCTAAAATACAGCATGTGTTTCTAGGAGGCACGAACCCCTTTCCCAAGCGCTTACCTCGGAGCTCTGCAAGGGGCATCCGCCCGTGTCAGGACAGGGCCTGGCCGGGGTGGGTGCCGTGGGAGGGGGCAGCGTGCGCACGAGGGGTCCCCGGATGTAGTGGGGTGAGGGGCGTGGAGCCTGTGCCAGCGTCGTGAGCACACTGCAGCGCTGGCCTTCTGCGGCCCCTGGAAGCAGGTGGATAAGTCAGGCTGGGGAGGGGCTGGGTCAGAGGAAGGGGGTGCTGAGGGGCGCCATGGGCCTCTGTGCGTTGACTGGGATTGTGGGGAAGCTGAAGCCACATCTGGGTCCCGGGGGTGGTTCTGAGCGGCCTGGGCTGGCTCCACAGGAGAGGGGGCGTCTGGCGCTGCCTGGCCGGCGCGTCGAGCTGGTGGTGTCTGCAGGGAACGGAGCTGTGGCCCGTGAGGACGACTCTGCCCCATGAGAATGTCCGGCCCACACGCCTGGACATTCAGTTGGCTTAGGGGATGACCGTGAGGTGTGAGTCGCGCGGCCTGCGCCGTTGCACGGTCCCTGCTCCTCCTCCTTGAGGTGGCAGGGAGAGGCCGTGGGCTCCCAGGGGGTCTCGGGGGACGGACTGGGAGAGGCAGAGGAGGGCCACGGGGAGGGCCAGGGCTGTGCCGGGCCAGGGCTGTGCCGGCGGCGGCCGCACGGACTGTGGCTGTCCGAGCAGAGTGCTGGTGGGGGCTCCGAGGGTGGTCAGGAGCTGTCCGTAGTAGCAGGACCTGCAGACGGCTTTGCTGGACGGTCCTTTCCCGGGGCCTTCCAACCAGAGCCTGGACCCTGTGTGCCCCACACAGCCAGCTCCGGGGAGCTGCCCTGTGAGACTGATGTCTCGGGTGCTGTCTGGGGCGGTGCGCGGATACCCTCTGACCGGGGTGTGTTCCCACAGCATGTGACATCGGTGCGGCCCAGGGAGGCTGCGGTCTCCGGCAGCAGGCAGGCTGAAGCCAGTTGTCGTGGAAGACGGCTGCTGTGGGGAACGGCCCCGAGCGCCACCCTTCCTCCAGCGAGCACACCGGCTTCTCTGCTGTTGGGGGCTCGTGGGGGCTGGGGTGGGTGATGGTTGCCTTTGTGTGTGTGTTTTAAAGATTTGATGTCTTGGGGGCACCTGGGTGGCTTAGCTCTTAAGCATCTGCCTTTGGTTCAGGTCATGATCCCAGGGTTGTGGGATCGAGCCCCTCGTCGGGCTCCCTGCTCAGCGGGGAGCCTGCTTCCCCCTCTCCCACTCCCCCTGCTTGTGTGCCCTCTCTCACTGTGTCTGTCTCTGTCAAATAAACTAATAAAATATATAAAAAACAGATGTGATGTATTTATTTGATAGAGACCCAGCGAGAGAGGGCACACAAGCAGGGGGAGTGGGAGAGGGAGGAGCAGGCTCCCCGCTGAGCAGGCGGACCCCTGTGGGGCTCGATCCCAGGATGCCGGGGTCATGGCCTGAACCGCAGGCAGACACTCAGTGACTGAGCCCCCCAGGCGCCTCTGTTGGTTGCTCTGGAAAGCGAGTTCCAGAAAGCCCTGTAGCTGCTGCTGTATTGCACAGTGTCCGTCGCACAGCTGAGAACTGCCGTGAGGGTCAGCCCCCAACCCCGGGGGCCACTCCGGGATGTTCTCAGTCAGAGAGGGGTTGCAAATCTTTGTTTTGCATTTTCTCTAAGTAATTTAGTTTTATGGCTCTGTCATGAGGATTCAGCACAGGTCTTTGTGGAATCTACTAAATTTAAGCGGAAATGTCTTTAAGCAAGTGATCCTGGAGAATATGTGTCGCACGCGCGTATGTTGTGTTTTGTGTTCGTATTTAATGATTTGGCACATCACCAGACTCCCAAGAATGTGTTCTTACCAAACAGACTCTGAGGTTTCTGAAGTTCCATTGTTTTTTTAAAGCTTTATTTGAGAGAGAGAGAGAGAGAGTGAGTGGGAGGGGCAGAGAGAGAGAGAGAGAGAGAGAGAATCTCAAGCAGACTCCATGCTCAGCAGAGACAGGGCCCGACGTGGGGCTCGGTCGCACCACCTGAGATCGGGACCTAAGGCGAAACCAAGAGTCGGACACTCAGCAGACTGAGGCGCAGGCGCTCCTGAAGTTCCATCTGCGGATCTTTTCTCCAGAAGTCAGTTGTCTGCTCTGGAAGTCCCCCTTCGGTGAGATCTTGCAGGGACTTCAAGAACGCAGTCCGCCAACAAAATGGTCCACGCTGGTGGGGCTGTTAAAAAAAAGAATTGAATTAAATCATCTCCTCGAAAGGACTGCAGTGTCGAGAACTGGGAAGGGCAGAGTGAAAAGATTTGTGTCACTTTAATTAAGTCTCGATTCTTTTGACTTCCAGACTTGTTGCTTATTGAAAGAGGTTTCCTGGGGCGCCTGGGTGGCTCGGTCGGCTAGAGGTCTGCCGGGGTCTGCCTTTGGCTCAGGTCATGATCAAGTCCCGCCCTGGGCTCCCTGCAGCTCCCCCTGCTTGTGCTCTCTCTGTCAAATAAATAAATAAAATCTTAAAGAAAAGAAAAAATGAAAGAGCTTTCCCAGCATCCTCCAAAAAGTTTGGGAATGAATCTTGGAGTGTCATTTCTGTGCTAAAATTTGAAAACTAACATGGTATTTTCAACTTTGGTTCGTACTAAAGGATTTCACAAGTGTTCAGCATCTGGTTCTTTCCTGGGGGCCATGCCCACGCCCAGCATTTGGAGTGCAGCAGAGAAGCAGTATGGTGGGACGGGGGCTGGGGCTCACTTCAAGGAGCCTGGTCGGGCCTGTGCCGTGTGGGGACTCCGCAGCCTCGCAGGGAACACGAGGCGCGTTAGGATCTGACTGTACTCAGGGCTGTTTTAGGGGCAAAATGGAGGGAGCAGGATGTTTGGAAGAAACATAGGCCTAAAGGCAGTGCTGTGTTCAGGACGAAATGTGTGCTAGGGGGCATCCCCCCGTGTTCAAAACAGGCCGTGTCCTGAATGGGGTGTGCATCAGTTGTTGATTGCTGCACAGCCACAGAGAACCTTGTGTCTTAAAATTACAGTGATAGGGCGCCTGGGTAGCTCAGGGTCCTGGGATCGAGCCCCTCAGCGGGGAGCCTGCTCCCCCCAACCCAACCTGTCTCTCTGCCTACTTGTGATCTCTGTCAAATAAATAAATAAAATCTTTAAAGAAAAAAAAAACAAAAAAAAACTACCGTGATTCTGTGTTTCTCTCCATGCTCCTGTTCCCTGGATGTTTTCCTCTGGTCGCGTTGGGGTCATTCGTGAGGTGTCAGTGCGCTGGCGGGTTGGCCCAGGCTTCCCTGTGGGCACGGGAGCCCTCACGGGGTGCCAGGGAAGGAGGCTCCCTCCGTGGTGGGGGAGCTGGGAGTCTTGTGGCGCGTTACCCAGTCTGCAGTGTGCGTGTGCGACGAGTGTGTCCGGTGAGTGTTAAGCGGTGAGCTGGTTTTGGTACAGAGGTTGCATCTGAACTTAATAGAATAAGAAGAAAATCTGGGTTCTAGAGAGAGAATTGTGAACTAAGTTGCTAACTTCAGAGATTTTAAAACTTTGTGTGACCAAATCTTAATCCTTGTCTGGCATTTAAGCATAAATAGTAAATGTGTCTGTGTCGTTCAGTCGTAGGGTGAATTGAGAGAATGCTTTGGGTTATAGAGTGAACTAAAAAACAGGCCTGAAAATTCTACGTATTTCTGACCAGAATTTTTCAGCCTGGAAGTGTTGTTTTTAATGAATGCAGTGGGTGTGCTCTTCCGCTGGGATGGCGCTCGAACCCCCGCGCCAGTGTGGTAGCACGGGAGCCTGCCACCGAGCGCCGCGGGATGATTCGGAAGACGTGGTCCTCGTGCTGACAGCGGAGCCTTCTCGTGGGTGTTGCTGGCGGACACCGTGCGGACCGTTGCACACTTTACCCGAACCACAGACGACCACGCGTGTTGGTGCTTTCAGGGTGCACCTGTGCAGCACAGACAAGATGAGGGGAGCCCCAGTGTCGGAGTGGCGTTAGGACCGCGTGCTTGGTGGGGCTCGGTGGCCGGCTCACTGCCCTGACGATTTTGCTGTGGCACGGAGCGAAGCGTGGCTGGTGCTTCTGTGCTTTTCCCCGACCTCTCCCTGTGGCCCCAGTGCCAGGGTCCGCATCCCCACTCCTTGCTGTGGCCCCTGTGCTGGGACCCGCATCCCCGTGTCACCCTGTTCCCTGCTGCCTGGATTCTGGGGGGCTCCTGTGGAGAGGGCTGAAGTAGTGACTCTCGGAAGGCTGAGCGGCTTCCCACCTGCATCAGGAGCTTTCAGACTTTGAGGAAGAAACCCAAGGCCCGAAGGGGCAGCTGAGGGTTGGGGCAGAGAGGTCTTCCCAGGGACGTGAAGCAGGGCAGGCAGAGAGAAGACTTGGAGGCGCCCCCTGCGTGGGGGGCGGTGCGAGGAGGCTGCCGCCCACGTGAGACGCGGCTCTGCGGGGACGCCCCTCGGTCGTGCTTCCCTTTGCCGAGCGCTCTGGCCCGGAGCGGCCGAGGTGTCCTGCTGCGGAGGTCCTTCTCGTGGGCCGGAATAGGAGGCTCTGGTGGGTGCCGGTGTCTGCCAGGTCTCTGCGCCACCCCCACCCCTGCGTGAGCCCGAGGCCCCTGCGTGTTGGTGGCCCCGTTCTAGACTGTGCCGGTGAGTTCATCTTGAGCGCTTCCGAGCACGCCGCTTCCTGGCGTTCCTGCCACGTCGCCATGTGTTCCTGAAGACACCGTCCCTGGCTAGCGCAGCTCTCAGAATAGATCTGTGGGCCTTGCATTTTCTAAGTATTTTAAGACATAAGGCGCACAGTCCTGCGCAAGTCCGTCACAGAGAACGGCCGCCCTTCCGGCCGCGCTCCCGCGGTGGAATACGGTCGCCGATGGTGGCGTCTGTGGCACGTGTTGTCTTTAGGTTCTGGGCTTCTACGTAGGAGTCTGGGGAGTGCTGGCCTCCTCCCTTTCTGCATCAGTGGAGAGCAGCTTGGACATCTCACACTGCTGCTAGGGAGAGGTGAAGGTGCCTCTTAGCTCACATCCCAGCGGCAGGTTCAGTGCGGAGAGGCGGTGGCGCGGGGGCGGCCGGAGCCGGTGCCGGGAGCAACGGCCGTGGCTGGCAGCCAAGGCTCAGAGCGCAGGCCGGAGCGGCCGGGCGGGCCGGTCGGCGGCCGAGCGGGCCGGTCGGCGGCCGAGCGACAGGAGCGGCACGAGCAGCTCGGGGGTCTTTGCTGGGGCCCCGGCGTCCGCCTCTCCCTCGGCGCTCCAGCGGATGGCGTGTGCGGAGAACGGCTTCCACGGGACCCTTGCGTGGTCTCCCCTAAAACGAAAAAGGGGTTCTTGCACCGTGTGCACCTGGCACTTGTTCTGTGGGGGCCCCGGTGGAGTGTGGAGGGCCAGGACAATTCTCTGGCCTCGCCGTTGTCACACAGACGAGGACGTCGGCAGTGACGTGTGACGGTCTCGGAGCTCTCGGTTCTGCAGCACAGGCTGCAGAGTAGGAACCGGTGACGTGGCCGCCGTGTGACAGACTTGGGCCTTGTGGTTGTTGGTGCCCTTTCTCCTTCGTGGGCCGACGGTGACGGCTCCGATGGTGCTTGCACACAGAAGAGTGACATCACTGCTGTCCGTGGGATTCCCGCGGGCTGAGTGGGCAGGGCTGCGGCCTCCAGTCTCCCGCGTCGTGCTGGAGCATTCTGTCACACGGAGGAGTGCATGGCGCCTGGAGCTTTACCCAACGAGGCGTCCTCACTAACAGGCATTAAAATGGCTCTGAGTAGCGTTCCAGAACCTTCAGCCAGAAACCCGCACACGGAAGCTGTGACTGAATCTGGAGGTGAGCTGTGCGGAGCTCGCTGACGAGAGTGACGCCCCACGACCGGCTCCCGGCCTCACACTTGGGGTTGGCAGGTGCGGCTCTGGGGTGGTCGGGACGCTCCCTTTTCCCAGCCAGGAAAGGCTGTTTTCAGAAAGCGCCGCATAGATGCTGTACTGAGGTGAAGCTCGCCGCAGACGATGATCTGAAAATTTTACGGAACTGTTGTCAGCCTCCATTCAGTCTTTTAGGCACCACAGTCTGGCTGATACGAAGTGCCTCTCGGAAGTGGCGGTGGCCGCCGTGGCGGCTCCGGTGTCTGTGGGCCTCCCCGAGGTTCTGCTGCCGCTGGAGGGTCCGCCGCCCCCGCCCCTCCTCAGCCTTGGGGCTGGCCTGCAGCCGGCGTGGTCCGTGGGGGAAGACTGGGCAGCGTGGACACTGTGTTCTGCTGCTTTTCGGTAAAAACAAACCTCTCGTTCCTGTAGTTTCTCTCTAGATTCTGCTGAGTGTTGAGCGGGTTCCTGTGGACCCCTCCTGGGGCGTCGCGGGTCTGTCTTGGGGCCTTTTCTTTACTGAAGCACACACAGAGTGGTGCTTGCCACGTTATCCTCGGCACGTCCTGCTCGTGGCATGTCTGCGGAGGAGCCCCATCAGGGAGGAGCTGTTGGTGGCACAGTGCACGGTGCAGGCGACCGGCCGGCGTTACAGCAAGCTGCTCCGTCCGATCCCACAGGCGGACCGTAGCTTGTCTCAGAGCTTCCTTTTTGGAGTGGAGAGTGGGAGTCAGGGGAGGAAAGGAGACTTTTCAGGTTCTAGGGTGAGATCTTTGGCTTCCCCAGGGATGGCTTGTTTCCTGGATGCGGCGTTTGTCACGTGGGGACTTACTTTGTGAAGATGCACGTCTTGGAGGACGTGACTGAGCCCAGGTGTGACATCACTGGGCGCCATGGACAGCAGGGCAGGGGCAGAGCTATGTGGACTCGGGGCTCCCTGTCCATCATTACAGACCCAGGGCACTTGGCCAGCGGAGGCCTTCCCTGCCCCACGGCCTGCGGCCTTCCTGGCCTGCATGGCCCGTGCTCTGCCGCAGAGCCTGGGCTGTGTTCGGTGTTCTGCGCTGCTGGGTGTAGCTCTGTGTCTGCACGTCTGCTTCCAGCAGCGCCACATGGCAGTGGCGTGTGGCCGTAGGGTGCCTGAGACAGGGTTCATTTGTGGTGACACTTGCCAAGGCTTTTCTTTGAGATGCTCTCTAGGGACGGGTAGAAGCTCCCTGTTCACTTTCTGCTGTTGTAACCTACAGTAGTGTTACAGTGAATTAAATAGACACTAGGTTTACATTCAGGTGTTCAAGACTGATTCTGGACCCTTTTCCTCAGTGCGCGACTTGTCCATTTATTTGTTTATTTATTTAAGATTTATTTATTTATTTACTTAAGAGTTATTTATTTATTTAAGATTTTTATTTATTTATTTGATAGAGATCACAAGTAGGCAGAGAGGCAGAGGAGGAAGCGGGCTCCCCACGGAGGACCTTGGGATCATGACCTGAGCCGAAGGCAGAGGCTACACGCACTGAGCCACCCAGGCGCCCTCAATGTGTGACTTTAAAGTTAATGTTGGTGTAGCAGTCCCGTTTGCTCATACATTCCTCTGAGTGGAAGAAATGGTGAGTGCAGGAGGCCATGACGGAGGTCCCGTGCCCGTGGGAACAGGGGCGCGCACACGGCCAGGCTGCAGACACTCCCAGAAGCAGGTGGAAGCACACTGATAGTGCTTTTACTGTCCTACTGGGTCAGTTGTGGACAAGGGCCAGCACCAAATGCTTCTTTGCTGAGGGCTGGGAGTGACTGATGGAGAGGTTGCCACTGGCTTGGTCTTTGGTGGTGGCCCTGATAGCCGTGCAGAATCTTCCTGGATGTGCCCATCTGGGCCCAAGAGGTATCCTCCTGCTCACGGAACAGCACAGAAAGAGCACGTTTGTCCGGGGCCATACCAGCAAGCAGTGGGAAAGGCCTTCTCTGGGCCTGGACACTTGGCCTTGACCCTGGCCTGGACACCTGGCTGGACCCTGGCCTTGACCCCAACCTGGACCCTGGCCTGGACACCTGGCCTTGACCCCTGACTTGGATCCTGGCTGGACACCTGGCCTGGACGCTGGCCTCAGGTGTGGTACCTGCTCCACCATTATGAGGCACAGTGCATCTCTGGGACACCTAGTTTCAAGCTTGTTCCACAAGATAACAGCTCTCTTGAGGTGCCCTCTGCATGCTGCACAGTTTGTTCGGTTTGAGTAGTCTTCGCTGTGTTCACGGAAACGTGCAGCCAACACCACACGCCGCTTCAGGAGGCTTTCATCACCTCAGGAAGAAACATGGGCCCTGGGGCGCCTGGGGGGCCTCCGTGGGTTAAAGCCTCTGCCTTTGTTCAGCTCAGGTCATGATCCCAGAGTCCTGGGATGGAGCCCCGCGTCGGGCTCTCTGCTCAGCGGGGAGCCTGCTTCCTCCTCTCTCTCTGCCTGCCTCTCTGCTTACCGGTGATCTCTGTCTGTCAAATAAATAAATAAAAATCTTAAAAAAAAAAAAGTTACAAATCACCCATTATGGGAATAGCTCATAAAACTGTACTTTATTCATTCAATAATTTAATAAAGGAAATGTGTTTAGAAACATTTAAAAAAGAAAGAAGAAGAAACACGGGCCTGTGGTCATCACTGCTCCTCCCCTCCCCACCCTGGAGCAGACCTCGGACCTCCTGTCTGTCCCTGTGGATTTGCCTGTTCTGGAATCCTGGACCGTGTGGTACCCAGAGAAACCCGCGCACATGTGCCTGTGGGTTGGCAAAAACAAAGAACCCAGGTGTCTGTGATTGAACGTAAAACTACATTAAAGAGAGGATCTCAGACGCCACATTTGAAAGTAGGGTGTGATCCTAGTGAGGGAGGAGGCCTGGCTGTTGAGCTTGGTCCGTGCTGAGGGCTGGGCGGTGCCCTGCGGTGGTCAGCCTCCCGCCCACCCAGAGCAGCCAGGTACCTGTGCTCGAGTGTGCGTCCTGGTGTGCCCAGCACTGGAGCTGCTCTTTGCCCTCGCCTGCTGCAGCCGTTACCCCGGACAGGGCATCGGGCACCTCCATTCCCAGCTCCCCCGAGTCCTTGCTTCCAGGCGTTGTCTGCGTGTCCTCCAGACTTGCTTTGGGCAGGGTGAGGGCAGTGACCTCGTCAGCGCGCAGACTCGCTCTTCTGTCCCGCCTTTACAGAAAAGCCAATCCCGCGTTTAACACCAGCTGCCACCCCGTTTCTTTGCTCACCTTTATAGCAGAAGTCCTCTCACAGAGATGGTCATACTGCTGGTCTCTGTAGCTTCCCCACTCTCTCTTTCTGAGAGTGTTACTGCGACACAATTTAAGTCGTGAAATTCAGCAGTTGTCAGTGTGCAGTGTGCTAAGTTTTAACACGAGTGAATCATGTTTCCACTGCTGCAGGCGTGACATAGGACCTCTCCGTTGTCCTGGGAAGTTTCTGTTTCCCCCTTTGTCCCTGGACCCAGGACACCGCTGATGGACTTTGGTCACTGTGTTTTGTTTTCTTCTTCTAGAGTCTAATACGAGTGGTTTCTTCCATTGTATGCGTCCATCCTGTGCTGCTCTGATCAGCTGCTGAGGGACATTTGCACAGTTCCCAGGTGTAGCTGTCGTGCAGTCACGTACAAGATGCCGTGCGACTCTGTGTTTTACCTTCTCTTTGGTAAATGCTCAGGACTGGGATTTCTGGGTCATGTGACCGGGTGATGTTTAATTGTTTAGGAACCTGCTGGACTTTCCCAGAGTGAGCATACCGTTCCCACCAGGACGGGTGAGAGCACAGTGGCTCTCCTTACTCACTGCCCCTGGTACGGTTCGTCCTTCTGACTTGCCAGTTCCGGTGGACCTACTGGCACCCCACTGAGGAAATGGAAATCATTACGAATAGCGTCGATTATTTTTCCATGTTTTTGGGGGGGCAGGTCACGCATGTATCTTGTTTGGGGAGCTATTCTTGCATATTTACTTATTTTTGTCTATTTACAAAAACTCTTCTTGAGAGTTCTTTGTATGTTTTAAACAAAAATCCATTACCAGGTTTCTCTTGTGCAAATGTTTTCACCCAGTCTGTGGCTTGGCTTTTTCCTTAAGAATTGTCTTTGGAAGGACAGGAGTTCTTCATGAAGTCCAGGCTAACTTGTGTGTGTGTGTGGGGGGGGGTTACTTCATCCTTGCTGTGTTGTAAGAAGTCTTTGTCTGACTTAGTGTCAAAAAATTTTTCTCTTATGTTTTCTTCTCTAAGTTATGCAGTCCTGGCTTTTGCATTCAGTTCTGTAATCATTTGGAGCTGATCTGTGTGCGGGGATGTTAAAGACCCTCCCCTTCCCTACGGAGGGACTTTCTGTCGCCCCAGCAGCACCTGCTGGCCGCGGGGCTGTTTCCCCCCAGGTGTTTTCCTTCCGTTGGAAACGGTTTCTGGACTCTGTTCTGTTGCGTTGGTCTGCTTGTCCTTGTCCCGCTGGCTTGGTCACTGGAGCTCTGTAAAGAGTCTTGACATGTAGCATATGCCTTCCCACGCTCCTCTTTTCCATTTCCTTGTATGTATTTCAGTCAGGCCATCCTTAGGGCAAAATAGAGTCTGCTGAGACTTTGATTGGGATTGTGGTGAATCTGTAGATCAGTTGGGAGAGAGCTGACATCTTTCTTTTTTTTTTAATTGATTGATTTGACAGAGCAATAGAGCCAGAGAGCACAAGTGGGAGGTAGGGGGCTAAGGTCCAGGGAGAGGGAGAAGCAGGCTTCCCACAGGGCAGGGAGCCCTGTGTGGGACTCAATCCCAGAATACCGAGATCGTGCCCTGAGCCAAAGGCAGACGCTTCACTGACTTGAGCCACCTGGGAGCCCCAAGAACTAACATCATTTTTTTTTTTTTTAAGATTTTATTTATTTGGCAGAGAAAGAGCAAGAGCAGGAACACAAGCGGGGGGGTGGGACAGACAAAGTAGGCCCCCCGCTGAGCAGAGAGCCCGATGCGGGACTCCATCCCAGGACCCTGAGATCATGACCCGAGCCGAAGGCAGCGGCTTTAACCCACTGAGCCACCCAGGCGCCCCAACTCTCTGTACTTTAAAAAGAAAGAAAACCAGGTTCCATTGACTGCTCCCCATCGGTGTTTATGCCAGATGTGCATTACGGCCCTCATCCCTTTCCATTCCGCGTTCCCTCCGTTTCGTTCTTGGGGTCAGTGCTCCATCCAGGCCCTACGTTGCTGGCCGGAAGTGTGGAGAGTGGGTGTTCTTGCCTCTTTCAGTCCGACAGGAAGGTGTCTCACCTCCTGAGTTCCAGCACTTCCCTTTATGAGGCTGGGAGAGTCTTGCTGTCTTAGTTTGCTCTGTTTTTTATGTGAACAAGAATAAAATGTCTTCTGCTTTCTTCATCTCTCAGAATGATAGTTTTTAAAGACGCAATAGAGAAAAACTAATGAACTCCAAAGTTGGTTCTTTGACAAGATAAATAAAACTGACAGGCCCTTAGCCAAGCAAATGAAGAAAAGAAGGCACAAATTTGTCATTCTGAAGCACGAGAGAGACTGTCGCTATGAATTTACAGGATGAAGGAATTTTATTAATTTTATGTCAGTATGACAATTTAGATGAAATGAATGAAATTTTTAAAAGACACAAATGACTTAAGCTCACTCACGAAGAGATGGATCACCTGAGTAGCCTGTATCTATTAAAGACATTGAGTATTTAATTACAGTTCTTAACGCAGAGGAACCTCAGTCCCACATGGTCGCACTGTTGACTTAAACCGTCCATGACACAATCAGTCACGCCAGGAATACACAGGCTCCTCCGTGGGTGCACCCCCACCTCACCCCAGAACCAGAGGCAAGAGGCAGGGGGAAGGAGGCGGCGTGGGGGTCCCACACCCCCACAGTGACGCTGTGAACACCTTACTCTGGGGCCCTGGTGTTTTCCATTGTGCGAGCGTCGGCCCTCGTCACAAGCAAGTAGGTTGGTCTCAGAATTCAGATTCGGTTTAACGCTGCGAAGTCGACGTAGTATACTGTACCGACACGATGAAAGAGAGCGACCATGAGATCATCTCAGAAGACCCCCCCCCCAAAAGCACTGGACAAAATCTCATACCCATTCATGACAAAAACACTCTGCCCACAGGCGGGAGCGCGGGGCGGCCGAGCCAGCTGTGTCGGAGCGCAGCGTCCCGGCCGGCGGGAGATGGCGCGCTCTTCCAGGTGGGCTGGCTCGTGCCACCTGTCCTGTTCTCTTTTTCAGAGTAACCTTTATGGCTACAGCAGTCTCCCACATTTTGGAAAGTTAGGAATAACACCACCAGTGATAAAACCTAACACATTGTGTTCATTGCCTCTGGAAAGCTTTTTCTGGTGTTTTGACATGTGTGCAACGTACCTGCATACATGTGCACATCTGTGTGAGATGGTTTGATCGGTCGCTGGGTCAGGCTGCCGTGTCCGGTCCTTCGCGCGCTACACGAGCTGTGGCTAGGAAGGCTCCCGCCCAGCCCACCGCCCGCTGGATCCGCCGGGGACTGGGCGGCCGCCTCCCTCGTCTGCCTGCCGAGCGGTGGGAGGGAGCCCTGCGCGCTCTGCCCTCGCAGCCCTCTGCGCCCGCCCCGACCAGATCCGCCGATTTCATACACGTCTCTGGTAGATTCCTGACTCATGCTAACGTGGAAGACATACTTAACTAATTTTATGCAGTCCTGTCGCTTTTCTTGTTCTGTGACTGTCATCTCTTTGTTTCCGTAAGCTGCCCTCACCTCTGACGGTCCCGCACGGAGCCGGGTTCTGTGGTCTGGCTGGGCTGTGGCCGCTTTCACCCAGCACACTCTGCTCTTCCTGCTGCTGATCCGAAAGCCTCCCTTTCTGACTCCTGTGTGCCGTCCTGCCCTGTCTCCTGTCCTGTCCCATCGTTTGGCTGGTCTCTGGGGGGATCATTAGATAGAAATCCGCCTCCACTTTGTTCAGCTTCTCTTACTCTTTCGGGGTTCCTTTGTTTTGTGTCCCTTGTCACATTTTCCATCTGTGGTTTTGGGTATTTTTTTTTAAGACTTTTTTATTCATGAGAGAGAGAGCGTGCGTGCACAGGTTGGGGAGCGGCAGGCAGAGGCCGAGGGGAAGCAGGCTCTCCACTGAGCAGGGAGCCGGAGGCGGGACTCCATCCCGGGACTCTGGGATGGTGACCTGAGTCGAAGGCAGACGCTCAACTGACTGAGCCCCCCAGCACCCTGGGCATATTCTGATTCTTCACAACCTCCTTTTGGATGCCTCTGGAAGTAAGTGTGTTTTCCCCTAAGAACTACTTTACCTGGATTTCCCAGGCCACTGCATAGCGTCGTCCCCTTCCCCGAGTTGAAGGTGCTCCGTTGCTGCTCTGACTTTGACCTTGGCTCTTGTACCGGAAGTGCGGTTCTTAATGGTCGGATTTAGTAGATGTGCTCTGGAGACCTGTGTGTGGTCCCTGCTCACGACCGTCTGTTGTGTCCTTGACGGGAACGGGCGTTGTGTGCTGGCGGCTGGAACGCGCCGTGTGTGCCCGTTGGGGGCTTGCCGGCCTGCGGTTGTGCGCCGTGCTTCTGTGTTCCGACTTCGGGTGGCAGCTGTCCGCTCACATGCTGCTGCTGTTTTAAAGTCTGCTCCCCTCCTGACGGCGTCTCCCTTTTTCCGGCTGTCACTGTGGGCTCCTTACGGTGAGGCTGGGTTTCTGAGTGTGTCCGTCTTGGGAACCACCGCTCCTGTGAAGGGAGCCACCTGCTGTGTTCAGCGAGTGACTTTGTCTGGTGAGTCGTGCTTGGACCCCAAGCCCGTATCCGGTGGTACGGCAGCAACCTCTGCCCTTCTGCTCAGTGTTTACCTGCTTTATCTTTCCTGCCCTCTTGGAATCTTTCCAGATTTTTTAATTAATTAATTTGTCACACACAAGAGTGAGGTCACGAGCAGGGGGAGGGGGTGTGGGCGAAGCAGACCCCGACGGAGCAGGGAGCCCCCCAGGGCACGCCATCCTGGGACCCTGAGATCATGACCTGGGCCGAAGACAGACACTTCCCCGACAGAGTCCCCCGGTGTCCCGGAGGCTGTCCAGATGTTCATGTTGTTGAGTCCCGCACTCGGCCCCTCTGCCAGTCGCAGTCAGACTTGGTCCTCCGGCCCCTCCGCGGGCTCCCCTCCGCACTCACATGACTACACGGGGCTTCCCGCTCGTTTCCGCCGGGGTCTCTTCTCTCCTTTCTGTTCATTGGTTCTGATGCACATTTGGCAGTTCTGCACTTTCTTTTCATGGTCACCTTGGAAGTCAGCGTGTTCTGCGGCACCTGCGTCTCCTGTCCCCCGGTGGGTGCTCCCAGATGCCAATACCGTGTCCGCTTCAAGCGGGGCTTTAGGGGCGGCGTCACCGGGAAGGACGCCCAGGCCGGCCTCTGCATGCTCCTCGCCCGCTGGCTTTGATGGTGCTCTGCGCGCTCATGGCGTCTTTTCCTGCGACTTCCACTTGTTCCTGCTGCCGCTTTTTAGTGCTCGTGTCCCTGAGAAACCTTGGGGGGAGCTGGGTGGGTGGTGCAGTTTGGTGTTTGCTGGAGGATGACCACGGAGGTTTTCAGGGGTTCATGCTCCCCACTGGTTGGTTTACTGTCCTTCTCACGGGTTACTGATGCGGGGCGGTGCTCCTCAGCTCCTACTCCCTGTCCTTGGTTTTAACCCTGACCCTTGGGAACTCCGTGTGTCTGTGGGGCCGCACCTGCGAACTCTCCTGGCCTTGCTTATTCTTAGGCCTCGTGGACCCTCCGTGGCCTGTTCTCTGGGAAACACACAGGGTTTTCCTCAGCACGGAGGCAGCTTTGACCCAGACTACGTTCCTCGGTTGGTGGGTCATTGTGAAGCAGGGACTTGTTCTTACCCAGGAGGATCAGATCCGTCAGTCCTGCACAAGGAGCTCGCCGACCCACAGCCCGGGTCCCACAGCCCGGCCACAGCCTGCCAGGCCCTGCGGGTGAGGGTGTGTCCCGGGTGAGCTCAGCTCCTGCCTTGTTTGTAAAGTGGAAGTGACACCATCTGTCCCGCTGAAGCCACTCCGGGGCGCGGAAGGACATAAGGGGAAGGGAACGTGCTGTGCAGATGTGACTTGAAGTGGATCGTTAGACCCCAGACCCTGACTGTCCTTAATGACCAGCTGCCCACCTGCCCCAGCACCGTCCTGTGCTCCCGGACCCCGAGGCCAGTGGCTCCTCCCAGCCCAGAGTCCGGGGCTTGCTCGCCCGTCTGGCCAGTGAGCAGGACCTTGTTTGGTGGTTGCTGCTGTGGCCTCGAGCTGCCCCCATGGCACCCGTCTGGCCCCGTTCTGGAGTGTGGAATACCGGCCCGTGTCGCCAGCCAAAGCACAGAGCCAGCGGGACAGAGAACTCGCGGGGAAGGCGGCGGAGGAGCCGCGGGACGGCCGTGCTCGGCGCTCGGACTCTTTCTCAGAACTGGGGGCTCTGCCTTGACGAGGTGGGGCGGTGGCTCTCTGGGAACAGAGATCTCCTGTCAGGTGTTGCTGCGGAGGTTCTCGTACTCGGTGGAAGGGGCTCCTTGCCCCGCAGCCGCCGGCCGGCTTCTCCCTCCTGGCTGCACCGCGTGCTCTCGCCGCGAGTCCTGAAGCCATCCGTGCTCCGGCCAGGCTGCTGGGTCGCCTGCACCCCTCAGGGTCAGGGTCCCCCTTCGCCGGTCGTCCTCTCCACACAGTGACGGTCCCCTAAAAAGACAGAGCTGAGTTCTTTCTACTTGGAAGGAATTTGTCGCAGGTGCAGTTTGTGAGCCGGAAGCGGCGTGCTGGAGCCCGCCCGTGCGGTGTCTTTCTGCGGGGAACGGGGGTTTCGCCTCAGCAGAGTGTGCTGGGGGCACGTGTGAGCACCTGATTTCGCCCTGGGCGTGCACCCCGAGTTCAGGATTCTAAAGCACGTAAGTGGCGCCTCTTTCGGGACGTGTGACGGGCCTGCTCCGCCGTCACTGCTGTCCGTCAGCCCTTTGCCGTCTGGGGGGAGAGCGCTGCAGAGAGACCGTTGCTTTCCGTTCTCAGTCGGTAGAAGTTGGATGATTCTGTAAACACTGTTCCTCAGAACATTGTAATGTCTTGTTTTTCACGCGCGGTAGTGTGTTTCCGTGGAATGTGGAGCGTCTAGTGTTGGCGGTGGCTGTGCTGAGAAGGGGGTCCGTACAGCTCCCAGGGGCTTCCTGC
Source organism: Mustela nivalis (assembly GCF_964662115.1). Classification (NCBI taxonomy): domain Eukaryota; kingdom Metazoa; phylum Chordata; class Mammalia; order Carnivora; family Mustelidae; genus Mustela; species Mustela nivalis. The sequence goes on from NC_139037.1 coordinate 610,760, forward strand.
AGCCTGAAATATCAAGTTTGGTTTTTTCTTTTATCTTTTTTTTTTTTTTTAATTTTTTTTTTTTAGATTATTTATTTATTTGTCAGTGATAGAGGGAGGGAGAGCGAGCAAGCACAGGCAGACAGAGAGGCAGGCAGAGGCAGAGGGAGAAGCAGGCTCCCTGCCGAGCAAGGAGCCCGATGTGGGACTCGATCCCAGGACGCTGGGATCATGACCTGAGCCAAAGGCAGATGCTTAACCAACTGAGTCACCCAGGCGCCCCAAGTTTGGTTTTTTCTCTGAAAAATGTCAGTCTGTGTATAGGGATTTGTTTTCTAGTTTTCTGTCCAGCGCTTTAAAGCCGCAGTAGAAGGGAGGAAGGACAAAGCACAGTGTCCTCGAGCGCGGCCGCGGCTGCAGAGAGACAGAACGCGCCGGGGCAGGTGTCTGTGGCCTGAACGAGGCGGGCGTGAAACGGAGCTGCTCTCTCTGCCCAGCCCTGGCTGGACACTCTCACTCCGTGTGTCGCTCCTGGCGCTCCCTCCGCAGGCCTGGTCCCGGGCACCGCTGTTTACACCAAGGGCTCATCCTAGACGGAACGGTGGAATTCCAAGGTCTTAAAATCTCCAGGAAATTCTGTGCTTGCTTCCCCCAAGGTGAAATGGACTGTGTTTTCCAAACCGAGGTGGAAATGGGCTCTGAACCCTAACCCAGGAGCCTCTCCCGGGCTGGTTTCCCTCAGCGGTAGGCCTGCCACACCTTTCTCCTGTTCTGCCGTGACTTCCTGGTTTGTGACAAGAACCTTGGGGGGCGGGTGGGCTGAGGGAGACCTGGGTTCAGCCAGGCCCAGAAATCCGTGCTGGGGCTGGGGCTGCTCTGGGCCCCGAGTCCTGGGCCGCAGATAGCTGGCGTGTGGCCGCACTTCGTGTCTGTGTGGTTTGCACAAAGATCATTAATCAAAGGGCTTTTCTTTCCCCTCTGTGGGTACATAATTACTCAGTATTCCACATACTCGGGGATTAAAAGCACCTTGGCATGTGCGGACTTACGCAGTGTTGTCGATGGGATTAAAGGTTTGGGAAGGGTCGAGAGGGCAGGGGGTGGATGGTCCTGGCCTTGATGTGGGGTTTTTATGCCATCGTCCTCTATTTCCAGCTTCCAGAAATCAGCTGGTGTCGGGAGCACATGTGTCTGGAGCTGTTGCTAAGGTGACGCGCCTCAGTCGCACCCACACAGTCTTTCTGGAAGGTGAGGACGCGTGGTGGGTTCCGTGCGCACAAGGGCACTGTTGGTGTGCTTGGGAAGTTGGCCGGCTGCCCTGTCCAGTTTAGGTTGTCTCTCCTCTTGTGCTTTGATTCCCCAGTTGATGACCTAGGGACCTGCACACACAGCCCTGAGATGGGTTCACTGTGGAGAGAAACAGGACAACCTTGTTTTCGGGTCTTGCCTCTAATCTCTAATCGAATCGGTGCAGCTGACCTTCAGATCTGTGGTTGGGCTCCCCTCTTGTTCCCCTTGAAACAGGACTGTGAACTTGGCTTTAGACATGTCTCAGGGGAAGTCACAAATTTAGAAAATACAGCATTAGTCTTACGACTTGGGTTAGGGTTTGTGATTTCTTTTCGGTTAGAGAAATCTGAAGTTATTTGTAATATCAGTACTTTCCTCTGTGTATGATGCTAAATTTTTAGTCATTTGGAAGTTGGATTTGGAAAGTAGAGTGTCCTTCTACTACTTCGTTTGGCTGCTAATACCTGCCACGTTGCTGTACGCTTTGACGAAGAAAAACCCAAAGGTCCGGGCCTTACAGGGCCATGGACTCTAGGAGTTGGGCAGACGCTCTGGGTCCCTCTTGAGGAAGGAGCATGTGTGGCACTTTGCTCACGTGCCTTCTGGGATCCGGAGCTCTCGACTGCAGTCGCTGAGCTGTGTCTGAGATGCCTCCCCAGGGAGAGCCTCGCGTTATCAGTTGACTTGACAGTTTCTCTTTAAGTGAAAGTTGATTATTGATGACCTTGTTCCTCCAGAGTCTCCTACGCGCAGAGTCCTTCTCCTCTTTCCCAACCTAGATTGCTTGATAAAAAGACGGTAGGTTTGTGAATCACTCTGCCCTTTCCTCACACTTTGGAAAGCATTTCCCATTCGTTTCTTGCAGTTCCATTTCTGGCTGTAAACATTGAAGGGCATTCTCAGGTGTGTAAAGAAGTGTGCGGAGGAGTGTTCACGGCGGGGTGAGCGGAGCGGGCAGGTGTCTCTGGGAGGAGGCGGCCGCTCGGCTGGGAGTGGAGGTGCGTGTCTTTTTCTTATTATTATTCCTTTTTTTTTTAAAATAGGATTTTTATTTATTTATGTGACAGAGAGAGATCACAAGTAGGCAGAGAGGCAGGCAGAGAGAGAGGGAAGCAAGCTCCCCACCGAGCAGAGAGCCCGATGCGGGGCTCGATCCCAGGACCCTGAGATCATGACCTGAGCCGAAGGCAGCGGCTTTAACCCACTGAACCATCCAGGCGCCTGAGAAGTCATGTTCTGTATTATAGTATATCACATTTTCACAAACCTGTGAACACACTACTCTGTAGCCCGTCTTCTCCGTCAGCTCCTCTTCTTTGCCTTTCTTTCCCGGGGCCTTCGAACGCTTGTGCGGGAACGGGTGTCTGTCCCACACTCCGAGTGTCCTGCTCTTCACTGTGTCCTGGGAGGCGCCTATGCCCAGACCAGGGGCTGGCCGTCTTTTCCTTCAGTGGCCAGGTTGTGAATTTTCCAGGCTTTGCTCCCTAAGAGGCAGTGTCACAGCGGTCCTCTAGGGAATTGTGCAGCCCTTCACAGATGTCCCTGTCCCTAGCTTCCGGGCTGGCCCACTCCGCCAGGGAAGACAGTCTAGACCAGGGGTGTGAGCATCATCACGGGTGAGCCTGGCTGCTCGAGCCCAGACCAGGTCCCCTCCTGGCTGGCCTCTTTCAGTGAGGGACAGCACGTGCCCACCAGCCTCGTGCCTGGGACAAAACAGACAAGTCCTGCTTTCTGCAGCGAACGTTCCCGGGCACGGAGCAGTCACATTCAGAGTGCGTGGACGTGGTTAAGTGAAGCGGCCCGGGACCCAGTCCTGAGGCCCCTCCACCAGGCAGAGATAATCCTGGTGGTCCGCGGGGTCCCACTGAGCGGGACAGGAAGCCTCACGCTGTCTCTGCCGGCCTGCGGGGTGAGCTGTGAGCCGCTGGGGCCTGGGGACAAGGCGGGCAGGGGTGGGTGATGGGGAGGTGGGTGATTTCTTGTGGCTCCAGGGAGCACACAGGCGGCCCTAGGAGCGTCTGAGTTTCTCTGACTCACGGCGATGTTGTGTTCATTCTCTAGGGTTGCTTAGACAGCAGGTACTCCGTGCGCTCATGCAGCTGTGGGGGCCGGTGTCCGGAAGGAGGTCCTGGCAGGGCCGCGCCCCCGAAATCGGTCCCACGCGGAGCCTCCCCGGTCCCCCCAGCACCCCTGTCTTCTTGTGGCCCCTTTCCTGATTCCCTTCTCCCTTCTGTTCTGGGGACACTAGTTTTTGGGTTAGGGTCCGCCCACACAATCCAGTAAGGCACGTCTTGAGATCCTTAATTTAGTTCCACATACATAGACCCTTTTTTCCCAAATAAGGCACATCATAGGTTCTGTGTGGACGTGTTTTTTGGGGTGGGTGCTACAGTTCATCACCCTAGTGATGCTTTCTTGAGGTGAATGTCTATTTTTTTTCCTCCTTTTACATCTGGGCATGAATAAGAGGCACAGGTTTGAAGTGTACAGTTTGAGTGTGTGTGTGCACCTATAAGGGTCAGACCAGGCCCAGCGCCCTGTGAGCACCCTGAGCCCCTTTGCAGCCAGTGCCCCTCCGCGTGGCCTGGTGTCGCCTGTTCTGGGCCTCCATGGCGGCAGAGTGACGCGGAAGGAGCAGCGGGGTCTGTCCTGTGCGTCCGGGTCCTTCCCTCAGCACATCTCTGGGGTCCTCCCCGTGGGCGGGTCTCCCTTACGCCCAGTCGTCGCCCACGGACGGGGGCGGACATTGGTGGTGTTCGCTGGCGGCTGTTCAGCATGTGGCTGCTCTGCTCCCATTTACAGAAAGGAGGACTTTTGCTAAATGTGTTTTAAACATACTCTCTCAGCCGATGCCATCTTAAAAAAACAAAACCAAAAACTTACTTTTTCTGCGCACTTCACTATCTCACCCATACATTTTTTTAAAATACTTATTTTTCAGGTAGGCTCTCTGCCCACCATGGGGCCTGAACGTGCAACCCTGAGATCAAGAGTCGGGTGCTGTAGCCACTGAGCCAGCCTAGGGCCCTGCACCCTGAAGCTTTTTACTTGGTTTTGCGGAGGTCGGCAGTCCCAGGCTGGGGAGGAGCTGGGTCCCGGGCAGGAGTCCGGGAGCCAGCGGGGTTTCTGTTGGGTCCGCCTGAGCTGGGTATGCCGGCGGCCTCCAGGGCAGGCGGGGAGAGCCCGGGAGCCTCCGTGCCGTGTTCCTGAGGGAATGTGGGATGAAGCGGGCCTTGGCCACCCCAGCAGCTGCGCCGGCACACGGGAGGCAGTGGGGATGTGGCGGCGTCCGCAGGCAGCATCTGTGACCCTCCAGCCTGCCCGTGTCTGTGCGCCCCAGTGTGGGGCCATGTTCCTGCCCAGCCCTGTCCCAGGGAGCTGGCGCCAGGCATGTCTGGAGGCGTCACGGCGTCCGCAGCTGCACCACTGCGAAGCTGACCTCCTGTTTCCACGAAGGCAGACCGGGTTGCTTCTTCTCACTGTGAGAACTGGGTGGGAAGTAGGGCAGGTCTGCAGACTGCGTTCTTCGGTGGAACCCTGCGCTTCTGGTGTTGGGAGACTGTCCCTGGGGCGTCCTCCTGGGCCACGCGGAGCTGAAACCCTGGGGCTGGCGGGCATCCTGGGGCTGGCGGGCATCGCGGGGCCTCCTGGTTTTGCCATCCCCGAGGCTGATGAGACAGAGCGGTGGGCTTGGGAAAGGAGGTGGCTTCACGGTTCCAAGTTTCTTTCTGGGAGACGCAGTTGTCATTAATTAGGCTTGTGCTGCAGGCATCCCCTTGGCAGACCTTGTAGGTCAAGGAGGAAAATTGTTAATTAACCCGGCCAGTCATCTAATGTAGGAGAGCAAAGATGATTTGGGGTGGGGGGTGGTAATGGTAGCCTTCTTTTTTCTGTTTTCTTTCTTTCTTTTTTTTTGGCAAAAGGCCTTCTGTTTCAGAAAACTAGAGTGCATTGTGTGCGCCGTGTTTCTCACACAGACAGGTCCTCTTCAGACGGATGCTCTGGTTTGCCGGCAAGTCTGCACTGGTCTGTTCCCTCGGGGCAGGCAGCTGTCCTGGTTTGGGTGTGTCCCAGGGAACATTGCCCTGTGGCACTGAGAGAGGGTCACACCGCTTGGACAGGGTGAATAGCTTCCGTGGTGTCTGGCCTGGACAGACGGACGGGAAGGGCTCCAGGGAACAGGTCAGCAGGGGGCGCGGTCCACACAGTGTGTTCTGTGGTGGGCGTGGTGGAGTGAGGGGGACACCGCTGTGACCAGAGGTCGCTCTGATGGCTGCATTTCGTGGGTCTTCTGTGTAACAGCGAGCTTGGGTCGGCAGGACTTCCTCTCTCTGCTCTGCCAGCGCGGCTCTGAGTGTTCGTTGCTCTCCTGAGGGGGTCCGGAGAGTGAAACCGCATGGGGGGCGCAGAGTGGAGGGTTCCCGGGGGCACAGGTGCTCGGATGGGAAGAGGCCTCTGTGCTCAGGCAGCCGTCTGCACCAGCACGGGGTGTGCGTCCCGTAGGCTGCGGTGAGCCGTCTTGTCGTTGCGGTAGTTCTGGCACGGGCGGGGGTGGGCATCCCCGTGTGCTCCTGGTGAGGCCAGGAGTGTGGCAGCCTTTGTGCAGACCCTCGGCGGCCTCCCGTGGGTGTGTAACCCGACTGCCTGTTCCTCTGCGGCAGGACTGGGGTAGGAGCGGGGACACCACGTGGGATGGGGGCGCAGGGCTGGGAGACGGGACGCTCGGACTGCCGGGGTTCCGGAAGGCACCCACGCTCAGAGCTGCCCGTGTGCGCACCCGGCCGAGAGGCTGAGCCAGGGAGGAGGCGGCTGCCCTGGTCCGCCCGGGCCCTGCGTGTGGTGGGCGGGACGCTGTGTGGGTGCCGTCCGCGGCCGTCTTCCTCCCCGAGGCTCTGCGGTTTGCCCCTCCTGCTGCTGGGACGGGCCCATCTCTCTGGAATGGCGCTCGCCTGCGAAATCCGCTGTCCTGTCTCTGTTGGCTGTGTCACCTGCTGTTCTGCCTCAGGGAGTGACGTGGCCGGTGGGGTACCGGGGGCCAGGACACTGGGTGCTGGGTGCAGGGCCTCGCTGGCGAGCCAGGCTCATCTGAGCTGAGGGGGGCAGAGATCTCGCTGGCCAGCAGTGATGTGGGAGGCGGCACCCACTTTCTGTTTGCAGGAGGATGGGCCCTTCTTACGTGCGCCTGTATGACCACCCAAGTGCGGGCAGTTGTCCCCTACCAGCTTGCAGGCTGCAGGGGCTTTCTCCGCATCTTGGCGCCACCATGGTCCATCCATTCTCTAGTGGGGAACATCTGGGCTCTTGGCAGGGTTTGCACAAGTTGTTGTGGGCGTGGTGTGGCTTTGGAGGCCTCTGCACACTCATCATTGGGGTTGTGCCCACCACTCCATACTCCCAGGCCAGGTCCCAGCTGTCCACCCTGGTCACATGTCCGAGGACGCTATAGCCTGCTGAGCACCTGGCCAGGGGGGCCGTGGCATTAGCCTGCAGCACTTGTGGCTCCTGGCCGGTCTCCAAGCAGGTGGGACTGGATGCTTCGGGGCAGTGACACCAGGACGAGGGGAGACACCAGGGGAGCCTGTAGGATCAGAAGTGGGTGGAGCCCAGCTTCCCCAGCCTCCACGGTTCTGCCCCTGGGAACACACCTCCTGGTGACTCCAGCCGGATGACGGGTGGTTAAGGAGCATTGATTAAGCCCCAGGCCCGCCACAGATGCTGCTCTAACCTCTTACTAGGAGAAGGTTTTGTTTCTTTACTTTATAGATGGAGAAGCTTCGACATATCTAACCACAAACCCAGGGCTCTTAACCAGCTTGGCCAGTGTGTCTGAAATGTCCTGACAGCTTCCTTTTGAGAGAAAAACAGTCTGTGTCTCTGCCGTGCACACATACCTTCTGCACACACCCAGAAACTTGTTTACCAAACCACTTCCTTCGTGAGGTGGTGGGAGTTGCGTCACTCTCTGAACAACGTGTGTTCCAGACACGTCCTGCTGGGTGATCTCTGTCCGCACCTGATGCGACCCCAGAGCCACGGTTCAGTGCTCCTGTCCTGTGTCCGTTCTCTGGACTGTGGATGTTTGCTGTTGGGGCTGTGGTTACCTGTAGGGGAGCCTCTGTCCGATGGTCCGCAGGTATCTTCTCTCCCGGGACCTGGGTCTTCTACAGGCAAAGGCTTTAATCTTGTGGCGATGCCCTTTATCACTTTCCGTAGATCATATGTGCTGCTGAGGTCCTGTCTGAAGCTCTGTCCCTGGGGGTGCCTCTCCGGCTCAGTCAGTGGAGCTTGTGACTTCTGACCTTGACGTTGTAGGTACGAGCCCCACAGTGGATGTAGAGATTACTTACAGATAAATTCTTTTTTTTTTTTTTTTTAAAGAATTTATTTATTTATTTATTTATTACAGATTTTATTTATTTATTTGACAGAGAGAAATCACAAGTAGGCAGAGAGAGAGAGAGAGGGAAGCAGGCTCCCTGCTGAGCAGAGAACCCGATGCGGGACTCGATCCCAGGACCCTGAGATCATGACCCGAGCCGAAGGCAGCGGCTGTGACCCACTGAGCCACCCAGGTGCCCTACAGATAAATTCTTAAGGAAGTAAAAATAAAAACTTTTGCCTTGCTCTAAAGATTTTCTCCTGTTACTCATCTGCCCTAAAAATTTTCATAGGTTTTTATAGTTTTTCTGTTTTAGATGTATACCTGAGTTGTTCATTTTTATTTCGGGCTTTTATAGACAGTATCATGTTTCCACGTAGTCCTCACCAGTTGGTAGAAGTACGGTTGGCCTTTGAACGACGGGAGCGTGAGGTGCACCAGCCCCCACACACTGGACAATCTGGGTATAATTTTGTCCTTCGGAACTCACATACTGCATATTCTTACCATAGGGTAAGCTGGAGAAAAAATGTTACTAAGAAAATCATAAGGAAGAGAAAATGCATTTGCAGGACTGCACTGTATTTATCTCAAAACTCTGCATGTAAATGGACCTGTGCACTTCAGAACCGTGTTGCTGGAGGGTCCGCTGGGTAGTGGACTTCTGTGTGTTGGTCCGGAAGTCTGCAGCCTTCCTGAACTCATTATTTCTAGGAGTTTTTACAGATTCCTTGCTGTTTTCTTTCTTTCTTTCTTTCTTTCTTTTTTTTAAGATTTTATTTATTTATTTGACAGAGATCACAAGCAGGCAGAGAAGCAGACATAGAGAGAGGAGGAAGCAGGCTCCACGCTGAGCAGAGAGCCCGATGCAGGGCTCAATCCCAGGACCCTAAGACCATGACCTGAGCCTAAGGCAGAGGCTTTAACCCCCTGAGCCCCCCAGGCGCCCCACCTTGCTGTTTTCTAGATAGACAGTCATGTCATCACCAAAGAGAGTGGTTTATTTCTTCCTTCCCCAGTTTGTATGCTTTTAATTTTTCTTGCCTTACTGTGCAGGCCAGTGCTTATGCTGTGCTGTCCAGGAGCGGCGGAGGGAGGGGACGTCCTCGCCTCGTTCCCGATCCTGGGGAGAAAGCGTCCAGTTTTCCTCAGTTAGGAACGACGTTCACCATGGGCTCCTGTGCATGCGTGTGGCCTCATGCAGGCTACTCCCTTGCGCTGCTGCTGTGCTGCACGTTTTCATCAGGAGTACCGAATTTTGTAAAGTACTTTTTCTGTGTCAGTTGTTTGGATTTGTGATTCTGTCCTTTAGCCTGTTAATGTGTGCTGATTTTCAGGGTCGAACCAGCCTTGCGTGTTCTGTATTCATTACCACGAGCACACCTGCATCTACAGCTGGCGTTACTGGGGAGCCCAGCCCAGAGCAGTAGACCCCCCGCCCCCCACTTTGTCCTGCTCTGTGTAGATATGCCACATGGTCCAAGCAGCCTCCTGGCATGGAGGTTTGTGTCTCTGGGCGGAGCTGCATTTCAGGACAGCTCCGGCCATGGGGCTGGGGCGATGCGTACTTGACTCTGCCAGGTGAGCCCAGTCCTGTCCGCCAGGGCCACCCTCTTGTGCCTTCCCAGCAGGAATGCACGAGAGTGTCTGGCCCTCTCTCTGATCTGTTTGCTGCTCTCTGTTCCCCCACTGGTCGCCTCCGTGCAGATCCGCCGATCCGCCCACACGGCGCTCTGGACTCTCCCTCCTCCGGTCTGCCGCGGCTGTCGCGGGGTTGAGCAGCCCGCATGGCTCTCCTCTCGTCACAGCAGTCTGTGCCTTGGCCCCTTCCACCAAGGACAGTGTGCTTCCTGCGGCCTCCTCATCCCGTTCAGCTCTCCCTTACAGATGTGCGTTCGCCTTGAATTCAAGTCTCGGGATTGCGCTTTCCATTCTGTTCCGTCATTAGTATCTTGTGCTGGACTTTGTGCATAGGTTAGGGAAGCTTTGAGATGCTGCCCTGTAATGTCCGTGGGACTACACTGGCCCTTCCTGGGGGCCTGGGTCATGTGAAGGGAGGCCCGTCTGGAACCCATCAGGTGCCCAACCCATAATGCTGCCCCAGGGCGTGTTCATACACGTTTCAGACATACCGGCCTCTCGAACTTTATTTATTGTGAAATGTGACATGATGCACACTGTCCACAAAGTAAAAATGTACAACTCACTTAAAACAAAGATATTTATTTATTTGAGAGCGAGCGAGCGAGTGATCGCGTGCGCCTGCGTGCCGGCCAGCGTGAGTTGGGGGGTGGAGCAGAGGCAGCGGGAGAGGGAGAGGCAGGCTCCCCCCTAGCAGGCAGCCTGTCGCGGGGCTCCGTCGCAGGACCCCCGTCAGGTCATGGGGTCATGACCTGAGCCCAAAGCAGATGCCCCACTGACGGAGCCCTGCCGGCCCGGGACAGTCCGCTCACCAGATGAAGCACAAACGCTGCGCTTCGTCCCTGAGGCCAGCCTTCCGGCCCGGACTCCGCTGGCAACCACATGCTCGCTTGGAGCGGCCATCTGCCGTTGGGGACCGCGAGTCGTTTTTCTCAACGTCGTTCGGGTCATGTCTGTGTCGTCCCTGCCGTGCGCTGCGCCGTGCCAGCGCGGCCTCGGACACACGCGACTGTGGGGCTCGTGCACGTGGCGCTGTGTGGGACGTGGCGCTGTGTGGGACGTGGCTCTGTGTGGGACGTGGCGCTGTGTGGGACGTGTGCAGCCGTGCTGCAGCCCCCGGCCCAGCTCCCGTCCGGACCGACTGGCCTCTGCTCTGCGTCTGCGTCGGTGCTTGATACCGCATCTTGGTTTTTGTTTACCGTGCTTGATGGCTAAAGCAGTTGGTAAGTCAGTCACCTACTTCCTGACCTTTTACATTTTCTCTTTCGTGAGGTGCCTTAAGTCTTGTGTCCATTTTTTGTTTTGGATATTTTGTCTTTTCCTTAATGATCTGTAGGAGCTCTTTATATATTCTGGTTAAAAGTTTTTGTTGGGGCGCCTGGGTGGCTCGGTGGGTTAAGGCCTCTGCCTTCGGCTCAGGTCATGATCCCAGGATCCTGGGATCGAGCCCCACATCAGGCTCTCTGCTCTGCGGGGAGCCTGCTTCCTCCTCTCTCTGCCTCTCTCTGCCTGCTTATGATCTCTGTCTGTCAAATAAATAAATAAAGTCTTTAAAAAATAGACAAACGTGTTACTTTCAAAGTGTCAGCATTTTCAGACGTTACCTTTATGGTTAAAAGATCTTTCTTGACACTGATGGAGGTGTGATGGTGTTTTTCTGTGCTGTTGTCTAGTGGCTTCGTGATAGCGCCTCTTGCGCTTGAGATCTGTCATCTGTCCAGAATTGACTTCTCTGTAAGTTGGAAGGTTTCACATTTGTCCATACAGATGTCCAGGTGTCCCCTCACCACCGTGGGACTGAGCTGTCAGCCCTGCCCTGCCCTGCCCTGCGGCAGCTCCGAGCTCCTGGTCCGTGTGCGCCACGGGCAGGGAACTTGTTCCAGTCCGCCTCTGCTGGTCGGACACTGTTTCTTCAGCTCTTGGACCTTGATTTTATTTAAATTTGTTTATTAATATGTGTTTATGTAATCTGAGGTTCTTTCCTTTGTCGCTTATTTATTTGCATGCGTTCTTTCTTTTTTTAGACATCTTTTCCACTTTTCCGTAGGACAGTTCAGCCTTCTGCTCAGACGCTGTTCTCTGGATTCTCACGGTCCCCTCTGCTGTAGGTGCTCCCCTGCAGGGTTCTCTGTGCCCTTGTGCTTCTGTGGGGCCCCTACGCTGGCTGGGCTGACTCTTCCACACTGAGGGTTCGTAAGGACCCCACATGGCTTCTGTTCTGTGGGCTGCAGCTGTCGTGTTCATATGCTCACATGTTGCCTTTGAAGGTTTGACATTTTATTCACTCAAGGTGATGAAGTAGCACAGGGCGCCTGGCGGGCTCCGCAGGAGCAAATGCGACTCTTGGTCTTGGGGTTGTGAGTTTGAGCCCCACCATCGGGTGTAGAGAGGACTTAAAAAACTTCTAAGGAATAGTAAAGTAGTACATATACATAAACATTTTTTCTGGAAAGTAACTATTTTACAAAAGAAATGAAACGTAGGGAGAAGAGTGGCACTGTTCTCTGTTTGCAAGCTGCGTAGCACTCCGTGTCTGCACTCCATCTGCTTTCTGCTGCTGGTTTTTTGGTGTGTTTGTTTTTTGTTTCTTTAAGTGCAGAAGTAGTCTAGCCTCTCACAGGCATGTGGTGTGAAAAGAGACCTGTGTGGGTACCTTCTCAGGGGATCTGGAAAGGCACTACGGCGTTGGCGCTGCGGGTCAGTGGCCGTGGCCTGTCCCTTAGTGGGTCTTCCCTTGCGGGTGTCCTGTATTGGTCATTTGGAAAATGTTGATTCATGCAGAGCCTCCTAATAGTAACATGTTTATATTAAGAATTTCTCATTTTTGAGGGGCATGGGAGCCTCCTTTGGTTAAGCATCAGACTCTTGACCTCAGCTCACGGGGTTGTGTAAGCCCGCGGTGGAGCCCACTTGATGTGCCTTTTAATGTTACCGCCAGCCCCGTCGCGGTGTCTTCCGGTGCTGGGATGCTGTTGAGCTCGTGGACGTGGATGCGGGTTTTCCTGAGCTCAGGTTGCACTTGGCAGCTCGAGCTTCGTTACTGACCACGGCTACTGTTGATTTCCAGTTCCGTGGTTTTTGAGAAGAGACCTGGAAACCCAGGTCTGAGTAATAATAACGGTTTGTCTGTGAGTCTTTCAGGTTAAGCCTGTGTTCTGTGGAAATGTAGCCGGGTCAGCCGGCCAGGCCCAGACGCTCTCCTGGGAGTTAGCACTGCCCGCCACACGCCCTTGAGTCTTGTCAGAGCACAGAAGGACGGAGCCTTAAGGTCTGCAGTTCAGTAAGATCCCAAACTGCTGCTTCTGGCTCCAGGACAGTCGGCGGGTGCCGCAGGGTCGTGTCACTGGGGTTGTGTGGGGGTCTCGCCTTTGAGTGGGTGTCTCCCTCGCTGGTCCCTTAGGAAGGGCAGGTTGTCCTGAAAACATTGTTGGCCTCGCAAGCCCCCAGAAGGGGTTCGGGCTCCCTCAGAGCCTGCAGACGGCACAGCCACTGCACCGTGGTGGGGGGCCAGTAGCAAACACGTGGCCGCCGTCTGGTCAAACTTTATTTGTGGACGTGGGCATTTTCATTCCATGCGACTTTCATATGTCACAAATGCTAGTCTTGAATTGCTTTGTTCCCCGAAGGTATCAAATGCGAGGCCCAGGGTGCCCTGCGGGCTTGTGTCCACAGAGCAGCCTACTCTGAGTTGGTCCTGTGAGTTCAAGCCCCACATTGGGTGTAGAAATTACTCAAAAATAAAATAAAAATAAAATAAAATAAAATCAGAAACTCCTTCTTCTCTCTCCGTTGTTCCCGAAGCGGGGAGAGGGCTGGTTTTGGCTTTGGGCTGTATTTTGTGACTCTGTAACCTCCCGCTCTCCTCTGCGGAGGGAGGAGGTGGTGGCTCGGCTTTTCTGCAGGCTCGAGGCCGTCTTCACTGTGCCCTTGCCCTGGCTGGCATTGTGGCCGGATTTGGTGTTGGAGTCTCTGGACCTGCGTCCCGGTGCTGTCGGGCCCTCTGAGAATGCCGGGCACCGCTCCCCGAGTCCCGCCCGCTCCTTTGCCGAGGATGCGGCGCTGCCCCGAGCGCTGCCCCACACTCCTGTCCCCGGCAGGTGCGCCTCTGGAGGTGTGGTGAAGGTAGGTCGCGGGGCGCTGGCTGTTCGCCGGGGTCACAGTCCTCCCGTGGGAAGAGTTGTGTCCCAGGCTGTTTGCTTCTCTTACCCCTTCGGTAGTGCCTTTGCCTTTGCAGGACGTGAGCTTTTTGTATTGGTTCTCCAGCTCTCAGCCTTTTCTCTCATTTTTAGAGTTTTGACTCTTTTATTCTCTCTCCGTGAATTTTTCTACACTGCTAAAACCAGGATTGCTTCTAAGTCATTGTTTCTCTTTGTTCTGCGATGTGTCTCGGAGTTGGTTAAGGAGCATTTTTTTTTTTTTTAAAGATTTATTTATTTGACAGAGACCCAGCGAGAGCGGGCACCAAGCAGGGGGAGTAGGAGAGGGAGAAGCAGGCTTCCTGCCGAACAGAGAGCCCCATGCGGCAGAGCACAGTCCCAGGCCCCTGGGATCATGACCTGAATGGCAGATGATGCTTAACGACGGAGCCACCCAGGCGCCCAGGGAGGGGCTCTTAATGTGTTGGGAGCCCTCGGGACTCCCTCCCATGTGTGAGTCTGTCACGGGGTCATCTTCTCAGGCTTCCTCTCTCCTTCCTGGGCTTGCTGCTGAGTTGGACTCAGCGTCCTGGGGGCTGGTGGGCCTCCCTTGATTGCGGGGGTGTGTTGCCTCTGTGGAGCAGTCTGGGCTGGTGACCCTGAGTTCGGGGCCACTGCGCCTTCCCACAAGAACTGCTCTCCTGGCCTGACTGGTCTGAGCCCTCCTGGTCCTCTGGGCTTGCGCCCCCAGGGCTTGTGTGAACTTGCATGGGCTGTGGCTCTGTCCACGCGGACTCCAGCTCTGACCCGCATGCAGCCACTACACACGCTTTCTGGTCTCCCCGTGTCTTGCTGTTAGCTTAGCCCTCGAGAAGGAGGGGTAAGGCTGGGTCCCGGGATTTTTGCTAGACTGTCGGTGTTGCGACAGGATCGGTTCTTCTCTTGCATCGGGTTCGGTCCTAGAGGGAGCCTCTGTCTCCTACCTGTGGCGAGCCTTGCGGTATGATTCTGTGTTTGGCAAAGAGAAGACGGTGTGGCTATGGTATTTGGGGTTGGCTTAGGTTAAGCCGTGTGTGCTTGCCGACGTGTGGCCGGGGGCCGGCTCCGGTGGCTGTGCGCAGCAGGAACGCTGCTCAAGGCGCCTTTCGGAGAACACACCTGGTCATCGTCCTTGTTTGGAGGGGAGCTCTTATAGTGGATGTCCTGCCCGCCCTCTGACCGGACTCTGTCGGCACCCGCAGCACAGGGCCCCAGGGCGAGCAGGAGAGACCCTGTCCGTCAGGCAGCAAGTGGTGCTCCCGCGGGCCGTGGGCCCCTGTGATACGGGCAGGTGTGGAGCTGCATGACCTTTCCCAGCCCTGCGTGGCCCTGGGCAGGGAGCTGGCTGCAGACCGCAGCTGCTTCCTGTCCAGACCAGGAGGCCGGGCTCTGACCCGTGGCTGCCAGAGCAGTGACGGACTCCCAGAGCCAGCCGTCGAGGCGGACTTTGGTGTCAGGGCACTGGCCGGGGGCTCTTGTCAGGGGACTCGTCCAATTCCGCGCACTCTTGAGTGCTTTCCTGAGTGGTCTCTGTGCCTCCCAGCAGCTTGCGAAGCTGGAGCTGCTGCCTTTCGGTTTGGAGGTGCAGGAGAGGGCCTGCATCCAGGGGCCCGTCCTGTGCAGGGACTGGCCAGTGGTTGGAGCAGCCTTGGACCAGCCACGCTCCCTTCATCCGAATGCACACGGCCCTGCAGACATCCCCCACGTCCTGCCGCTGTGGTGCCGAGGACCGGGTCTGCGTGTATCCCGGAGTGTGCTTGTTTTGGATGTGGACTAGAGCGCCCCTGTGGTTTGGGCAGACAGCCCCAGAGCCCAGCTTCAGTTGGCCTTGGAACTTGTTAGAAGAGACGACCTCCCCCTCCCGCTGCCACGGAGGTGGTCTCCACTGTGATGCCTCTGTTGGGGGGGGTCCCCGCCTCTTCGTGGGTTGAACAGTGAGTGCCCAGCAGTAAGCAGGGAGCCTGTGGTACCCTGGCAGCCTCTGCCCTCCCAGAGGACCCCTGGAAGAAGGGGTGAGCCTGGCCCCTGACCGGTTCTGTGCAACCTTGTGCCAGTCGTGGGTGGCGAAGAGAGCGTCCGGGCTTCTGTCTGCGTCTGCGTCCTTCCCTTTGCCGGCACGACCGTTTCTCTGAGCCGAGAGAGAGGGGCTGGCTGCATGCGGGGGTGGGGGGTGCCGTGCAGCTCGAGACTGGACAGCCCGTGAGGCTGGGGAGACCAGGTTGACGGAAGATGAAGGTGCGTTGGAGACCAGTCCTCAGCTAGTTTGTCACGGAGGACATCCATCCCCTTGGCCCTGCAGCTTGCCAGGCGGGTCTTGCGAGACACAGGACGGTTGACCCAGCGCGTCCAGCTTGCCAGGAAAACCAGTCGGAACACGTCCTTGGCGACTCTGAGCCGTCGAGCAGAAAGCCTTCGTGAAGCTGTCTCGCTCACTGCCCCTGAAGAAATGAGTCTGGGCTGCTGCGAGGCCCAGGCCCTGAGGGGACCGTGGCCGTACCCGTCGTCCTCGTGCTCCACACCGGTTGGGAATACTGAGGTGTTTGCAACCAAGGGGCACTGAGGTGGCCTCGGTGGTCTCAGCTGTCATCGGGAAAAGGAAGCAGAACATTTGGGATGAGCCTCCCAACCCGTGTCCCCAGCCCCTGGCGGAGGGATGGGGCAGGGCCCTGAGGCTCCCGGGTGGGCACGGGGCACGGCATGCTGGGCCGGTGGCTGGCACAGAACGTCCCTTGAACCACCGCCGTGAGGCTGGGGGCCACCGTCGTCCTGCGACAGGTCGCATGGAATCAGCTGTTGTTCACAAAACGAAAGGTGAAAATTCACAAAGGGAAATCTCATTTACGGCGGTGCGGGGGGTCAGGGCGGGCCGGGGCAGCTCCTGTGCCCAGCACTGGCTGTCGGCTGCAGATCTGCGCGGGGGTGGGGGGGGAACACGACGACTGGTTCACTGTCCCAGCAGGAGGAATGGAGGTTTCCTCCTCCCCCAGCAGCAGCCCAGCCACCGAGAAGCCACCGTGCTTCCGGCTCCCACATCCACCCCGCTAGACTTGTAGGTAGCAGCAGCTCCAAGAGTCTCCTCCGCCCCGTGCCCTGGAATTGCCTGTGGTTCGGGGCTGGCTTGTCAGTCCTGGGGTGCCGTTCTCTGCTAGTCAGAAGAAAGCCAGTCTTGCTGGTGAGACGGTAGCAGTTTTATTTTGGATGCGGACGGAACATGACAGGCAGGTGTCTGCTGGCAGAGGCGTGTGTCCCAGCCCGGCTCGGAGGGACTCGGCACGGGGACTGGCACCCAGGGCTTCGGTGGTTCGACTTCAGCGCGGACATTGAGAGCCACTCTCGGGCAGCACCAGTGTAGTACTTCATGGTTCGCAGGGTCTTCGCAGAGCTGGGTGCGTCCTGAAGGGCCGTCGTGGAAGGCCTTCAGGTGGCGCTCTGTGAGTCACCCTGAATGTCCAGACGCTCTCTCTGAATGCTGGGCACAGGTATTTCCCCGTGATGCTGGGCGTCTGCCCGGGCCCAGGGCGCATGGACAGGGAAGATGCTGGAGGAGCTGGCTCAGAATTAACGTCACTCCTTCCTCGTGCCTGGTGCCACCTCTGGCCGTTCTGAGGGAGAATCTGACCGTGGAGGTGGGGTCCTTGTCACGGGGCCGGACTGTGTACTCCGCATCCCGCTCTGTAGCTCTGGCTCTTCCCACGGAGGCAGGAGGAGGAGGCCTTTCAGCTTAGGGGTCTCAGAACTCTACTTCGAATGGAGAGACCACCTCCCAGAGCCATCTCGGGAGGCGTAGCCACTACAGAGTAGGCTGGAGATCGGCTGGTCCAGGCCTTTCCCACTCCTGAGCAGGAGGGCTGGACATGCCACCATGACTCTGTTCCATTTCCCGTCGGGAGAGCCGGCCGTCGGGGGCTTCTCCTGAGTCATGGCCAAGGAGTCGCAGCATGTGCCCCCGAGCCTGGCAGGTGCAGTGTTCTGGGCTGGGAAGTTGGAGGCACGTTCACCATTGCAGGCAGAGGCAGAAGTGTTTTCGGCTTCCGCCGCTGGAGCGTGTGGGTGGCACCTCCGTCCCCTCCTTTGTGTGCAGGGGAGAGGTGTCGGGACGTGAATCAAGTTGGGCAGCCTGGTCCCTCTTCCTGAAGTAAACTGAGGTGTCTTCTCAGGTCAGTTAATTATCAGTTAATGTGGAAAAACGAGAGATCTCTGGAAGACGTGGGAGAGGGCAGTTCAGGGCGCACGCAGGGAGCTGGCGGGGCCGGGGAGAGCTCTGTGTTCCCGTGGTGCGTGAAGTTTGTCGTTCAGAAGCCGCACCCCGTGCAGATGCGGGGCCGGCCCGGCCCCTTCGGTGACTTAGTCCCAGAAACTTCTTATCCAGACAGCGAAGCACAGAGGTGTGTCACTGGGGGTGGCTGGTGGCGGTGGTGGTGGGTACACTGTTTTCTGACCCTGAGGGTGGACATTTAGAAGTGGGGGCACCTGGTGGCTCCGTGGGTGAAGCGTCTGCATTGGGCGCCCCGGTCCTGACCCCGGGGTCCGGGGACCGAGCCCCACGTCGGGCCCCTGCTCAGCTGCTCCCTCCGCCTTTCACATCACTCGCGCCCTTTCTCTCTCTCAGTACATAAATAAAATATTTTTAAAAGTACAAAAAGTATAAAAAGAGAAGACAGTGGCTTTTGGGAAGACCGCACGGAGCGAGCAGGAGGCCGCGTTTCAGAAGGTCCGTGTTGCCATGGTCAGGTCAGGTCAGCATGGCCACTGGCAGAGATGGAGAGGTTGACTTTGCTCTCAGGTCTCATGGGGGCTCCCCCAGGGCCACCAGGAAGGCCCGCTGGGGTTTCTGCCGGAGAGCAAGCCGGCGCGAGGCTGGACAGCTCCGGACAGGCCGGTCGGAGTAATGCTGTGGGTCCTTAGGGGGCCTCTGGTTGCCTGGTGACTGGCCTGTGTGTGTGAGGTGAAGAGTTGGTGGTGGTCTCGTGCAGGAACGGTTTGCTGTCTCGAAGAAAGGGCTACTCTGGGAGGGGCAGTCTCTCCCCAGACAGTGGGGTGTTTTTGTTTTTGTTTTTAACCATGTCAGTACATCATAAAATACAGAAATAAGGCAGCCTGTGGCCTGGCATTTCCTGGGAAATACAGGGGCTGGGCCTCAGGTCCCTGTGTAGGGTCCTGCTGAGTGGGCCCAGATCGCGGCACCTGAGTTGCTGGGACATCTGACGGGACTGGGAGGGCTCCCTCAGGGGCATCTCATGGCTGCTTCCTGCTCATTTTGTTTGGGAGAAGGTGGGGAATTGGGTCTGCATGGTTCTCATCCTGACCTTCTGTCTGGGGGCTGTGCGGGGAGGCAGCTGCTTCCCAGGGGGCGCCAGTGGTGAGTGGGGGATAAGGCCATGGCGTAGAGGGTAGCTGCTGGGAGGTACTGCCCCTGGGGTGTGACCCTGCCGGTGGAGCGGGCCAGGGGGCCTGCAGGAGCCGGGCCAAGCTCTGCACCCTGGCGTGGGCTACGGGGCAGGGGCCCGAGCACCCTTGCTAGCACCATGCCTCGGGCGGCACCCAGTCTGTTCCGGGGGGTGTGAATTTGAGCTTGCCTGGGCTTCGTGGGGATGGCCCTGACCGACCCTGTGTGTGCTCTCGTTTGCAGCCGACGGTCGATGGCGAGACGACGGCCGCATAGATGAAGACCAGGTGAGGGAAGAGAGCCATGCCCAAGGGGGGGTGTTCGCGGACGCCGCAGCCCGAAGACCGCTCCCTCGGCAGCGACATGGTGGAGAAGCAGCCGGGGAGGAAGGTAACACCCGGCCGCCCGCCCTCACCGGCGCCACCACTGGCTCCGGGGCCCCGCCCTCGTCGACGTCCCTCTGCGGCGACAGTGACCCAGGCCAGATCGGGGCCGCAGACCTGCTTTTTCTTAAGGACGTGCCCGGCACTCGGGAGCCCGAGTGAGGCTGTCACTAGGGTCACGTGCAGGTTGCCGACAGCGTCGGTGTGGGCCCACGCGTCTGTTCTGGGGCCGCAGAGGTCTGTCGTGGTTTCAGGGAGGTCGTCTTGCCGCGCGCCGACCGGAAGCACTGCTGGGGTGCCCGTGTGCGCTGTCCCTGGCCGCGCGCACGTCTGCGGTCAGAACAGAGCGCCTCGCGCTCATGGCGGGAGGTGAGCCGGCCCTGCCAGCTTGTCGTGGGTGGCACCGCCCTTCACCCTCCAGGAGTCCCCGTCCCCCGGCACGCCTGCATGGCAGGCCGCCCATGCTGTGACCTGTGTGAACGGAAGCTCCGTGTCCGTGCACCTGCTTTCTCTGCTGACGTCCCGGTTGGGGGGTAGGAGGGGCCGAGTGAGTCGAGCCCGGCCCTCCATCGGGTTGAGGGGAGACGGGCGCAGGTCATGTAGGTCGGCCTGTGAGGGAGCTCGTCACAGTGCATAGACTGCAGAGGCTCTGCTGCGTGGGCATCTGTGGCCACGCATTCTGTCCCACTGGCCCTGTCCCTCAGCACCTCGTGCCGTGCGCGGGAGCAGGCAGGAAGCCCCACGCGGAGCTGTGGGCAGGCTGGGGCTGCAGTTCTGGTGTGAGCTTGGGTGGGAGTCGCGGGCGGGTCTGGGAGGCCTGGGTGCGGGGGTTCCGGCTGCGACTTGGGATGACCTTGTGCTGCTGTGCCCACGAGGGGCGGGAGCTGCTGGGGACGGATGTGCCATGGGCCAGCCCAGCAACTCTTACCTTGGGACGCTTTCACACAAAACGGCCGAGCGTCGTTGGTCATCACGGTGCCCAGGTCTGAGTGTGGGTTTTCCCAGGGTCGGCGTCCCCACGGGTCCTGTCTGGGCTGCCTCCTCTGCCTCCAGCCTGGCTCCCCCGAGTGGGCAGGCAGCTGGGCCTCCAGACCACGTGCCCCCAGCTCAGTTCTCCGCCCACGCAAGCTGCGCAGAAAAGGCCCCCAGAGCCCAGCGCCTGCCTTGGAGGGAGCCGCCTTCTGACCCTGGGCACGCACCAGGCGGCCAGGAGCGGCAGGCTCCTCTCTGAGCGGCTCGTCCCCGCATGGGACCGGCTGACGAGGGCAGTGTGGGCACGTTTGCCACGGGGTCCATGTGTGTCTGCTCTGCTTTCTTCTCAAGTGAGGTAGCTCTCTCTCAGCTATGCCCCCCCAGGAGGGACGTCTTGGTGGTCTCTGTCCCGACCCGTTTTGCTAGCGAGCAGAGCTCAGCAGCTGCCTCGAGCGATCGTCCTTGCTCCGGCCCAGCGCTCAGGAAGGTCCCCAGCCCCAGTCTGCCAGGAGCCCCGTCTGAGCGTCTCTGCCGCCCCGACCCCCTCCTGGCTCTGTCGCAGGTCTGGGTTTTCCCTGCATGGCTGGTGTGTGAGGAGCTGAGACTTCAGGACGGTCAGCTCTCGAGTGAAATGGGTCTTATCTCATAGTACATTGTTGTTGTTTTTAAGATTTTATTTATTTGATACACACAGAGATCACAAGCAGGCAGAGAGGCAGGCAGAGAGAGCGGGGAAGCAGGCTCCCTGCTGAGCAGAGAGCCCGATGCGGGGCTCGATCCCAGGACCCTGAGATCATGACCTGAGCCGAAGGCAGAGACTTAACCCGCTGAGCCCCCCAGGCGCCCTCATAGCTCCTTGTTTAACACTGGGGCAAACCCCACCCAGATCAGAGTCGGCAGAACAACCACCGCCGTGGGAGGCCTCCTCCTGATGACGTACCGCAGTGGGGCCGCCCTGCCCGGGTTCCACAGGGGCTCCCTATTGAATGTCACCGTCCCCTTCGCAGGCTCTTCGTGCGGCGGCCACCCCACCGTGTGCACTCCTCTGCGGAGGGATGTGTGGGCAGCTCCCCCTGGGGGCGTGACACGCGCCCGCTGGCAGATGGGCCAGCAGTTTGTCCCCGAGAGAGTGGAGGCTGGCCTGTGTCCTTGTCACACAGAGGTCCTTGCAGCTGACCTCTGGCCTATTGGGTGTGGTGGTGGTGGCTGCTTGCGGGCTGGGCTCCTGTCCGTCTTTGCGGCTGGGTCCGTGGGTATTTTCTTCCCTGTGGATGTTCACACGGTCCCTGTCACTTACTGAACAGGGCCCCCCTGCGCCGTGTCACTGCCGAGCTTTTGTCCCGAGGCAGCAGCCTCTGCTCTTCAGTCAGAACCTTTGGCCCTTGGCCCCGGGGTGGTCTCCAGCGACTGTGGCCATTTTCTGGTCCACGTGTGTGTGGCCCCTCCACGTGGTCCTGCTCATTTGGGTCCTTTGAGCTTTCACGTAGGTTCTGAGGCTGGTTGGGTTCCACAGGAAGCCTGGGGCGTTTTGATGGGACACTTGTGGCCTGAAGCGGGGTCTGCAGAGACCATCCTGTCGGCCGTTTGCTTGGGTCTGACCCACGGACAGGATGCTCCTCCTTTTTGTTCGTCTCCGTTTTCTCTTGGCAACACCGCGTCATCGTGTGGAGGCCGCAGACTGACGTCTTCTGCTAGAGTCACTCCTGCAGGTTTGGTGTCTTCTGATCCTAACTGAAGTGATAAACTTGAGTGTCATTTCCTGATTGTTTCTAGAAATCAGCTATTTTTCTGTAACCAGCGACTTCTGATTCACTTACTGACCTGAATGGTCTATTTTTCACGTACATACCCCTAAGCTGTGAGGGTGAGTGCTGCGTTCCTGCTTGGGCAAAAGTGGGGGAGGGGGTCGCACCCAGTCTGGTTCCTGTGTGTCTCCCCGCGGCCGAGCGCGCCGGTCCTGTCTGCTCCTGGGGACGCTCGGCGAGCTGGTGTCCCGGCACCTTTCTGACCCTGTGCGTGGAACTTTCCGTTGGCGACGGGGCTGGACTTCAGATGGGCAGTCATGAGGGTCCTGGTTTATATTCGGGAAGCAGGAGTGCCGCTGGCGAGCTGCGCCGGTGTCAGAGCTGACACTTCTGCCTGCTCTGTGCCCTTCTCATCCGCACACGACGCCGGCAGTCTCTCGTTTTAGCTGCTCTGGTGGGAGCCCTGGTCTCCCCTCCTGGGTTTAATTTGGACGATCTTGATGCAGAACGTCTTCCGCACGCGGTTGACAACGTGGCTGCCTCCTTTGGGAAGGGCGGGCTCATCTTCCGCTCACTTAAAAACCCGGTTTGTTCTCCAGTAGCTGTGGGGACGCAGCTCTTTGGGGACCCCCGTCAGCTGTCAGCCTCGGGGGCCTCTGGGTCCGCTGGAGGGGCCTCGTGCTCCTGTGCCCAGAGCTCTTGTCAGGGTCAGCAGGGAATTTGGTCACAGGTTTCAGGCGACTGTTGGATGATCGTATGATTTTCTTTCCTGTGTTTGCTCATGTGGTAGGTCACGGTGGTTTCTGAGCACTGTGTTCCTTCTCCCACAGAAGCCTGTAGCCGGGCGCCGGGAGTGTGCTCAGTGGGCAGGTGTTGATGGCCGCTTGGGCTTGTGCTGCGGGGCTCTGTCCCTCTGTCAGGGCTGGGGTGGCCTGGTGGCGGTCCCAGCCGGAGGCCGTCCCTGGACCATGGGGACGGGGATTGTGGCCGAGCTCGGTGAGCGCTGGCAGGTGTGCCCTGGCTGCTGGGCGTAGGGTGCGGGGGTGTGGCTGTGA
Organism: Mustela nivalis; assembly: GCF_964662115.1. Lineage (NCBI taxonomy): Eukaryota > Metazoa > Chordata > Mammalia > Carnivora > Mustelidae > Mustela > Mustela nivalis. The sequence continues at coordinate 633,765 of NC_139037.1, forward strand.
CCCTTCCTGTTTGCCGACAGCTCTCCCGAGGAGGAGCGCAGAGAGCAAGCCCCGGCGGGGAGCCAGTCCCTTCTGCCCGTGGGGGGCTGTGTGCGTCCCCCAGAGCCCCATGCTATGCCGCGGGCAGACGGGGAGGCTGGGAGCTTGCGGCACACGGACGGGGGGCGGCGGTTTGAGCTGGGCCGTCTCCACGGAGCAGCCCCCCCCCCCCCCCCCCCCAGGATGTGTTGTCAGCCAGGACCGCAGGGTCCAGGGCGTGGAGCACACCAGGGGCCCCTGCCTCTGCTCAGCGCTGGGTCCTTCATTATTTGAGGCTGGGGCCATCCCACCCTTGGCCTCCCGGGCTCTGTGCACGTCCATTCCCACAGGGGCCCTCCCTGCTTGTGTGGACAGCACTGGTCAGCGAGCGGCCTGTTGCTAGATGTGCCCTGAGCCCCCCTCATCCTGAGCAGGTGCCAGCTGTCCTTCCACACTTGGGGCAGCACGGCAGGCACAGGGCTGGGCGCACTTCGCCCTGGTCAGCTTGCTGGTCAGGATGGGGCTGGGGTTTGGGCTTCTCGATCCTCACCCTGTAGGAGGGAGCAGCCCTGAGACAAGACTAGGAAGGGGGTGACGGCCCCTCCCGGCCTCCTGCATCAGGGGTGCGGCCTGCAGGGTCTGTCCCCGGAACAGCCGCACAGTGTCACTGGCACGTGGCGATGTCGTTTGGGGAGGGAGGAGGCCCCTTCCCAGAACGGAGAGATCTCGGGGGGGCCCAGGCACGTGAGGGGCACTGGGCTCCTTCCGTTCATAGAGGAGGTCGTGGTGGAAAACCCCTCCCCTGCCAGCGCTCCCTTTTCAAGGCCAGCGCTGGTTTTCCCCGTTATGTGATCCTTCCCTGGAACGCCGTGTTGGAGACAACTTGAGTCTCTGCTCTCTTGATACTCACGGAAACACCCGGGTTTGGGGATGAGAAGGGGGGCTGTGTGCGGGGCCGGAGAGAAGTAGAGGGGCTTGTGTGCTCATGGGAGCCTGGTGGGCGGGAGGTGCTTCTCCCTGCCCGAGTAAGACACGGGCTCTTCCCCGCGCGCGGAACGCAATCCCAGTAAGCGTGGGAGCAATGTCTGAACGCACCGTCTTCTTCTCTAGGATAAAGATAAAGTTTCCCTGACCAAGACCCCAAAGCCGGACCGCAGTGACGGAGGGCAGGAGGTGAGGGAGCGAGCGACCAAACGGAAGCTGCCCTTCACCGTGGGCGCCAATGGAGAGCAGAAGGACTCGGACACAGGTACAGGTCCCGCCCTCTCTCCCTATGGACCGCCCCAGGCCATCGCCACCTCCCAGACTTGTCTCTTCCACAGAAAGTGTCCTTGACAGCCCCTCCCTCAGGCGCCTCCTGACCCTGGACCCTGCCTGGGTGGTTCCCCCAGGACAGATACCCCCTCCTCAGCCTCTCTGCGCCTGTCCGCTTTGCACCAGGACTCTTGGGAGAGTCCTGCTGGAGGTCTGAGAGCATCTTCTTTGTTGTTGATATGCGGAGTGACCAGTGCTGATAGGAGAGGTTCACAGAGAGCTCCCCCGAGACTGCCGCGCCCCCAGCACACGCAGCGGGGCTCCCGGTGTGTGCCCAGCTGTAGGCACGAGTGTGGGCTCCTCTACCCTGGTTCCCAGGCCCCTGTGCTCTGCTCAGTCCCCTGGACATCTTGCACTGCAGGATAAGCATGTTTTCCCTTAGGGCTGCAAAAGCACGCAAGTTAAATCCAGGTGTTTGAAGTAAAAGCCAGAGGGAACTCACCGAGTGAGCGGGGGCCAGTGCTGTTTCCTGCCTGTGGGGCCTGGGGGCAGAGCAGGGCCATGAGCGTGTGCGTGCGTGCAGGGGGCGAGTGATGCTTGGCACGTGCGCTTCTGCATTGGTGCCGTGTCGAGCAGCTCCTGGGGCAGGAACCGGCCTTGCTCCTACCAGCCCAGACTGTTTCTCCTCCATTTTTTTTGTTTGTTTGTTTTGTTTTTTTAATTTTATTTACTTATTTGACAGAGATCAGAAGTAAGCAGAGAGAGGGGGAAGCAGGCTCCCCGTTGAGCAGAGAGCCTGACTTGGGGCTCAATCTTAGGACCCTGAGATCATGACTTGAGCTGAAGGCAGAGGCTTACCCACTGAGCCATCCAGGCGCCCCCTGTCTCTCCTTCTTGAGCCTGGTGCTCAGGGCCCTTCCTGGCCTGCAGGTCCTCTGACCGCTCTGCCGATGTGCACGCCTGTCACAGGCAGGGGCAAGAGGAGCACAGAATTCCCACGGAGCCACAGAACCTGGGGTGAACCTGCCACACCGTGCTCGCAGCTGTAGGACAAGGAGCAGAGGCCCCGCCAGGATGGGGGTGGGGGAGGTGCTTCCTGCACACGAGGGTCCGTGTCAGGGACTGACACTAGATGAACGTGTGTGAAAATCGGGAGAAATGGCCGAGGAAACAGCCTGGAAACTTGTGCCGTGGCTTTTATTCCTGAGGCTACAGGTTCCTCCGCCAGCGCCCTTTGTGGGTGCTCCGCGTGCACACGTCTGGTCAAAAGCCAGGGAAATGCGTTTGGTTCTGCCAGCTAGCGTATGACGACGGTGTCATGGCCCCCAGGGACCCTTCGCAAGGGTGTGACTGAGCCCATGGCTGCTGTGGCTGTGCTGGCACTGGGGGACAGGAAGGGGCGGGTAAGCAAGTCGGGCAAGCAAGTCGGGCAGCCTGTGGGTGCACGTGGACGCCGGGCTCTTGCCGGAACGGAGGGCCCCGCAGAGGTTCTGGGAGTCGGGCTTTAGGTCTGCAGGAAGTCAGACTGGCCTGGAGACCCTGCCTCCTGTTTTCGGTGCCTCTAGCTCTTCTAGTTGCAGAGGGCCTGGCTTGGTCACGAGCTCTCTGGGTGGCGGGGGTCAAAGTTTGCTGTCTGGCCTCTGGGACGTTCTTGTAAATTCCCCAGCAGCCTTGCTGTGAGTTGAGGAGAGTGTGTTGGGGCTTCTTCCAGCGGAGCGCGCTCGGGGGCAGGGCAGCGGCCCACTCTGCTCTGGGTGGTTGGGATTTCTTTGTGATGCGCAGTCCGTTGTTCCAGCAGGCCTTAAAGCATCTATCTCTGGATGGCCCCCATTTTAGCCGGGGACCGCCAGGTGACTCACCTGGACCTGCACGGTTCTCCGGGGCTCCCTGGCCTGCAGGTCTCGGGTCTGGGTGAGTGCTGGGAGGGAGTGGCCGTGGGGTTGGAGGAGGGTGAGGATCATTTTGAACACGAAGTCTCCAGGCCAGGACTGCGTTGCAGACGTCTGAACGTGCACACGGTGCTTGCCCTGATGCTGTCACCAGCCCTTGGGGGCGGCTTGTGCACCCCGTGGGTCTGCTTCGAGCACAGCTGCGTGTTCTCTGTGGGCGTGTCGCGCAGGACTCGGGAGCCGCTGGCACTTGCCGCTCGGTGTGTCACGTGCGGCACTGGGAGGGGGGCTGCTGGGGCCCGTGGCTGGGCCTGCGGGGTCGGGGAGCAGAACACCTGTGCGGGCGCTGGCTCTGCGGCAGACTCCAGAGTGTGCCGACGGCCCCGCTGCCCCCGCCCCTGCTCCTGCCGCGTCCCTCCGGCGCCCTCTGCTGGCAGCCCTGTGCTCGTGGCGAGGGAACACCGCGGAAGGCTCCGGAACCCGAGGTTCTGTGTGGCCAATAGTGGCTTTCCTCAGCTGGGCCCCCCGGGTGGGAGGAGGCTGCTGACCCTCTACCTGGGGACCGCCGAGCTGCCTGAGAACATTGTCCTGTGTCCCCGACCCCCAGGAGGCACCCTCCGTCCGCTGGGCTTTGTCAGGCCTGGCGGCGGCCTGCCAACAGCAGGACCAGTGAGAGCCGGCCCTGGTCTGTATCCCGGCCGGGGACGCCGGTCTTCCGCAGGTGGTTTGTCTCTCTGGCTGCCCGCGTAGCACCCTGGACAGCTCGTCCTTCCAGAAGCTCCAGCCCCCGCGCGTCTCCGAGCTTGGCCTGCTGCGGCCGGCGGGCGGCGTGTGCTTGCGGCGTCTGGTCTGGGAGAAACGAGCCGAGCCCCTGGCAGGCTCTTCCCATGCCCGCCCGGCCAGGGCCGCAGCGCCCGCCGCGTGAGGAGGAGAGTCCTGTGACGGCTACAATTCAGATTCTGCTCTTTTGTTTCTTTATGTTTAAATTTCTTCTCAACTCTTGAACAAGTCTGTGAGGCAACTTCCAGGTGGTTTCCATGCGCACCCGCCTGTGGCAGGCTCCTTCGTGAGCCTCCTGCTCGGGTACGGTCTCCGTCCCTTACTCTGGCGAGAGCTGTGCCACTCGCTGCTGAGCCACCAGGGTGGCGCTGCCTGTCCCTAGGGCCACACGGGCTCCCGCTTCAGAGGGCTGCGGTGTCAGAGGCGTCAGGAGCCAGAGCTGCCGGGTCTCACTACCTGAAGGTTTCTTCGGAGTCATGACAAACTAGGTTTCTCTTATTTTGGTTTTATCTGAAGAGTAAGAGGCTGGCGTCCTGTATCTGGGTATTTACGAGCAGTGCGGACGTGTAAACCACTCGTCCACTCCATCTTAGCGGTTTGGGTATGGTCATGTGCTCGCTGAAATCCCGGTCATCCCTGTTCTACCAGACGGAGGGGGGGCGTCTCCCGTTGGAGGACAGATTGCGGCTCCGCTGCCCGTGTCTGCGGGCTCCAGGGAACCGGGACCCCCATGCTGCTGCGTGCCCGAGGGACATGTGCCTGATGAGGAAGGGCTTCTCCGCTCACTTGCTTATTCAGGGGTCACTGCCTGTGCCACTGGGGAGCGCCGCTGCGGTGGGAGCCTCTGGCTGGAGAGGGCACCCGCCACCCACAGTGACCCCATTTCTCTGTCACTGTCCTCCCTAAACTGGAGCAGCTTCTTCCTGTACGTACAGAAGGGAGTGTGGACCGGCCAAGGAAGTCTCCTTCTACCTGAAATTCCCAGTGTCCCCCGCGTGTGGAGTAGGAGGGAACCTGCAAGATGGTGGCTGTTCTCGGGGGCCCTGCTGTCCACACAGCATAGGTAACCTGGGCCCTCAGAACCACCCTGGGTTCTGTGACCCACAGGGAGGACTCCCCGGACCATGACTGATTACTGACAGGGTGCAGAGCAGACTCGACACGGGGAAGCACATACGGGGCTGCCTCCGGGAAAGCTGGCTGTGGCTTCAAGAGCCCTCCCGGAGGAGCCTGCTGGTCTCCCAGGGTCAGAGGCAGGCATCGAGGGGCGGTCAGGGGCTCCTGTAGACGGGCCCAGGACTGGCAGGATTGGTGGCATGTTCATACATCCGTGCAGGTTGGGGTGTGGTTTATTTCATTTTATTTATTTTTTTTAAGATTTTACTTATTTATTTGTCAGCGAGAGTGAGCACAGGCAGGCAGAGCGAGAGGGAGAGAAGCAGGCTCCCCACTGAGCAGGGAGCCCGATATGGGACTTGACCCCAGGACCCTGGGATCATGACCTGAGCTGAAGGCAGCCGCTCAACCAACTGAGCCACCCAGGCATCCCTCATTTAAAAGTTCTCACTGTGCTTTGGTGCCACGAAAGGCGGGGGCAGTGGTTGGCGCCTGGGTCGTGTGGGCCTTTCAGGCTGGCGTCTCTTCCTCACACCCCGGCTCCCTCCTCACGGCCACAGCAGACCTCACCAAACTCAGCAGCACCTGCAGGACTGGTGTGGTCGCCCTGCTCAGAGAAGAGGAAACGCAGCTGTAGAGCGACCCAGCTGGGGCCTGGGAGGAGAAGGCAGATGTCCGAGGGACCCTAGACCCCCGCCTTCTTGGGCGAGGAGATGGCGACCAGAGAAGCCGGGGCTTGCTGAAGGTCCTCTGTCTTCACGGCGCGGTCAGTCGCGGTGACTTTCTGACGGAGGAGGGAAGAGCCAGTCACAAGTTCAGCCTGAACGTCATAGGCCCCACACAGGTTGTGTGGGAGCTTGGATCCTGGTCTTGCTGTGCTTGGAGAACCGAGTGTGAGACTTGGGACAGAGACAAGCCCCACGCAGCTCCTGGCCTGGTGTGGATCGCCTCCGGCATGTGGGCTGTCCCACTGGAAGTGGTTCTTCGTGGACTCTTCATGTCGGGCCTCGTGTCTGGTGGGGAAGGCTTTCTCCTGACGGGGCTGTGCCCCCGGTGCCCTGCCTGCCATCAGAGCGCCCTGAGCTCTGCCTGAGGTCTCAGCGAGCACTGCCATTCCACAGCCGGGCCCCCAAATGGTCTCGTGGGCCGTGCGATCCCAGCAGTGCTGATGCAGAGTCAAGGTGGGATGTGGGGCTTGCAGATTTCCCTTCTGGGCAGCGTGGTGGACTGTCTCCTGGAAGAGCCATCAGCTACAGCAGCCCGGGAAGTCAGAGATGGGGTCCCTGAGCGTGCCGAGTCCCCAGGAGTCAGGAACAGGGGGCGTTGGGCCACTGCGGGTCTGTCGGGGCCACGGTGGACATGTCCACAAGCGCCACACTTGGGACACCTCAGGCAGGAAGAAGACCCCATCCCAGATAAGGCGAGGGGCTTTGGGAGGTGTCCCCAGAGACAAACACCAGCCTCCCTCTGGGACCAGGTCGTGGGCCGCCCTGTGCTGCTGGGGACGCCTCTCCCTCCACCCAGTCCCAGATCAGAGGAAAAGCCAGTCCTCTCTGGAGAGATGGGCTTCCATGTGGTTTCTGGACCCCAGGGTTCAGACGAGCACAAGTGCCGGGTCAGAACCACAGAGCACGAGGAGAGGGGAGCCTGCCCCAGGGACCTCGCGTGTGGGTGCTGCGTAGAGAACATGACCCAGCCGGTGCAGTGAAGGAGAAGCTGCAAGCAGCGGCAGGGACCAAGGTGCTGGAGACCACCACGGGGGCTTTTAAAATAGGTAACGTGGGATAAACGGGAACAAAAGCCCCAGCGCAAGCCCCGGCGGACAGCTGGGGTGTGTGCCTCATTACGTAGGCCACGAGGAAGAATCTGTGGGTCAGTAGGTAAAACCACGGAAATCGCCTGGACTGCAGAAGAGAAAGAGCAAAAGACAGGCCTCGGGAAAGAGGCTCAGGGTGTCGCGAGAAGGCAGCCGGATGGTCTTGGGACGGCAGAGCCCTTGGTGCTTGTGCAAACCCTCCAGCGTGGAGGTGCGGTTTGTTGCGGGCAGAACACTGGTGGGTACACACACGCGTGCACGGTGACAGGATGGTAGGGACAGCGGGTGCTGAGGTGGCCGTGGAGTCCCGAGGCCTGGCAGCATTCCTGCCTGCTCCCAGGGAAGAAGGTTCTGGGGAGGAAAGCTGCCTGTCGCCAGACACCCGAGAAGCGTAGTGGCAGGACGCAGAGTCTGGAAACCGAGGTCCCTCAGAACCCCACCCTGGGAAACCCCACTGCAGCCCTGCAGCTGTGGTGCCGTGTTCCAGAAGGCCCAGCTGGGAAAGGGGGTTACTGCTGGGACCAGCCGCGGAGGGTGGGGTCCCCTGCACTTGTCAGCTCGGGGGCTGCACCCGAGAAGGGCGACGCGGTGCGGCACCAGCACCACAGAGCACCACAAGCTCACACCGTAGACCTGCACAGCAGCGCCCTTTCCGCGTGCTGCTCTGACGATGGCACAGGGGACGGTCCAGGCTTCTGTGTAACCGTCACCCTCCACCAGCCACAGTCGGAACACCGGGAACGTGGCGGGGATGAGGGAGACGGATGGGCAGACCGGAAGGGAGTGACTCCACGGGACAATGTGGCCCCGCTCCAGGCTTTGGGACGGTGGGCCCTGGGCTTCCCGAGGGATAGCTGCGCTGCCTTCTCGGGGCCTCTGCTGAGCCTTTGCAGCACCTAGAAGCATGTCCGTGCTGTGGACCTCGGCCGACCAGTGTCTGCTCCGTGACTGGGAGATGGCCTTCATTCTCCCTGTCTTCCGGTTGGACATTAGAAACACAAACGAGCAGGTGCTGGGGGGCCTTGTTGGGAGAGGTCGCTGTGGGTCATGGCTGCTCCTCTGCTCTGCAGGGGCGCCGCCCAGCGGGGGTGGGGGTGGGCCGTGAGACGGGTTGTGCACTCCGCTCCCCCTCCTGTGGACCCCGGTCACAGGCACAGCAGCGCAGCAGCTTTAAGAGGGGCAGCAGGCCTGGCCCTGTGTCGCTTGGCTTCTCTGGCCGGAAGTCTGCTTCCTCTGGGCCGGCTCCCTCGGCTCCCTCAGGCGAAGGCACACGTGGCGGGGCTGGACTCCGGCCCTCTGGATGCCCGGAGCGGCAGGTGCTGCTGGAGGGCCACGTGTCCCCAGCAAGACACGGGCCTTTGCAAGATGGAATTACATGCGACGTCCCACTGCGCTCTGGGAGAGCTGTGTGGGAGCGTGGGCTGTCAGGCCCCTCCCACCGGGGGGTGTCATTGCCTTCCGTGTCCCTTAGCATTTTCCAGCGTTGTCTAGGGCTCCTGGCCATGGAGGCAGGGAGGCCCACTGGGGCCCAGGGCCCCCCTGCACGCTGTGTCTCCACATGCTACACGTGATCTTGTGGGCCTGGTGCTGTCGTGTCCTGCTCTGCGGTGTGGGGCACAGTCTGTTACTGCAAAAGCCCCTTTGGGCAAAAGGCCGGTGGCTTTCAGCTGCCACTCAAGGGAAGTGCATCTCTTGCCTCTCCAGCTTGGAAGGGAGCTTTGCCTGTATCATCACATGTATCTGCCCGACCCTGCCTTGCCTCTCCCTGGGCTCACTGCTGCAGAGAGCAGGGCCGGGCCCCTGGCTCTGTCCTCCACCCCCGTGACCAGGAATCCTCAGCACCGCATGTGTCTCTGAGCTCTGCATTCCTCCTTCCTCCTGCCTGTGGCATTCTGTGTCCGTTCCCCTGGGGGGAGGCCGCAGCGACCTGAACTGTGTATGCTCAGTGGGGGGCACCTTGGGTAGGGGCCCGAGAGGCTCTGGTGGTCCCGGGAGGCTGGGTGGAAACTGGGTCCAGACTGCAGAGTGTGGGAGCGTTCTAGCACCCAGAGCCCTGCGCTAGAGACCCTGCATCGGCCTAGACCCTAGAACGCGTCCTGGAGCAGCCGGCCGGCGTGGACATGCTAGGTTGAGGGTCCTGTTTCTGTCCGTGTTTGTACTCGGGAGCATGTCAAGAAGCTGCGCGTGGCAGAGAGAGTGGCAGAGAGGTGGGCTGCACCCAGAGGTGGTCCGCGGCGTGCTCAGCCCTCAGCCGTGAGAGAGCTTTAAAACCAAGTGCCCGACTTGGGCTCTGTGGCCCCGAGTCACTGTGGAAGTGCGGTGTAACTGCTTGGGAGCCTAGGAGGGCCTGGGGCCGGGCTCCTCGTGAGCAGGTGCTCACCCCGCCTCGGCCAGCGTGTGTTGGAATGGGACGGCGGGCCTGAGTGGGGTCTGTGGTCACAAGGAGGAATGTTCTGGAATTTACTGTCTCTCTTGGACTATGGCTGGTGAGCAGGTTGGAAGCTGACTTGCTGGTCGTGGCCTGTGGTGCCCGGGCAACCGCGTTCCAGCACAGCACGGCTTTCTCAGGAAAGAGCAGCCATGGAAGATGTACAGTGCCGCACCTGTGGGGCTGGGGGTGCCGCCCTGGGGTGGGGCAGGCACGCGGACAGGAGTCTGTCTGGCCCTTCTCTCCCAAGGACAGACCCAGCCCGCTAGCCCGCGCTGCGGCGCGCTGAGTGGAAAGCGGGAGGAAACCCCCCTCCCCCCAGAGGAGAGTGTTAGGGACCCGAGTCCCCCATGGTGGCCCTTCTTCCCTGGCTGCAGTTTGCACCCTGTGACCTAGAACGCCCCCTGACCACCCCAGTTCCCTGCACAAGGCTCCCCACCCCCACCCCCAGCACACGCAGGGCAGTGTGGGGAGGGTCAAGGCTTCCGGTGGATCCCTAATTCCCGGCAGGCGGGCAGCGTTGGCTCCTGGCTCGTGGAGTTCGGGGGGGTGTGTTCTCTCCCCCACCCTGCCTCTTCTCGAAGCAGCACCCCGTGCTCGTGCTCAGGGTTGGCAGGGTGCTTTGTCGCGGGTCAGACCGCCGAGGATGTGCACGCCCCGAGGAGGCGGACACGGAACGGCCGAGCTGTTCCATCGTATCTGGTTAGTGCTCTGTGTTGATGCCTTTAGATGCCTCCAGCTCAGTCCATGTCGTGGTACTGCAAGGCTGGTTCGCTCCTCGAAGGGCCACGGCCTGAAATGGAGGTCCCTAGAAGCAAGAAGAAAGGTACAGTACTCACGAGTCGGCCTCGCTCTGTTTATGTATTTCTGAACTGTGTTTGCCGTTTATACCTGCACTGTGTGGAGGCGGGACGGGGAAGGAGGCCTCGGAGTGTGCACACAGCAGTTAATGGACGGACACCTGTCCTGTGTGGACCGGGACACCAGCGAGGGGCCGTCCCACCGCCTGGCGTGCGGCGGGCCGAGTGGGGAGGCACCTGAGCGCAGCGAACGGTCGGTGGGGGCCGAGGCGGAGAGGCTTCGGTGGCCGATCACGCGGTGTCGAAACGGTCTCTGTTCCCGCCGGAGGTGACGCCGGGCGGCACGGAGCTGCCCCCTCTGCTCTTGCCCGTCCCCTTTGAGCTGTGCGGTGGGAGGCAGGGGCTCCATGGCGCCAGGGGAGGCTCGGGTTCTGAGGACGGGGCGGCATGAACTCTCCCCTGTCTCCACCGCCTCCAGAGAAGCAGGGTCCTGAGCGGAAGAGGATCAAGAAGGAGCCCGTCACCCGGAAGGCCGGACTGCTGTTTGGCATGGGGCTGTCCGGGATCCGAGCCGGCTACCCCCTCTCCGAGCGCCAGCAGGTGGCTCTCCTCATGCAGATGACTGCCGAGGAGTCCGCCAACAGCCCAGGTGAGCCCCAGGCTGGGGTGGTCCTGGGGTCGGGCGCCTGTGCGGGGGCGTCCCCCTTCCCGCGAGGAAATGGCCCCGGTCCTAGAGGCTTCTGTGACGGGGCCGCCCCCTGTTGACGCCCCCACTCCTCCTGTCCTTGGCCTGCAGTAGACACAACACCAAAGCACCCCTCCCAGTCGACAGTGTGTCAGAAGGGGACGCCTAACTCTGCCTCAAAAACCAAAGACAAAGTGAACAAGCGGAACGAGCGTGGGGAGACCCGGCTGCATCGCGCGGCCATCCGCGGGGACGCCCGGCGCATCAAGGAGCTCATCGGCGAGGGTGCTGACGTCAACGTCAAGGACTTCGCAGGTGAGCGCTCGCGGGACGGCCGCCACGGAGCCCCCGGCAGGTGAGCGCTCGTGGGACGGCCCGCCACGGAGCCCCCGGCAGGTGAGCGCTCGCGGGACGGCCGCCACGGAGCCCCCGGCAGGTGAGCGCTCGCGGGACGGCCGCCACGGAGCCCCCGGCCAAGCCAGCGCCCTCCAGGTCTCCGAGGTGCAGCCTGGGCCTGGGGGTCGGCAGGGCCGGGGGATGCAGTCCCACTCTCAGGCCGGTATAGTTTGCCGTTTCTGAGGAGGAAGAACCCATCCTTCGGGGAATATTTCAAAATAAGATCATTTTCTTAGTTTTCGTGATTTTAATGAGAATTGGGAAGTGTGTCACTACCACCGTGCTGAGGGCCAGGGGTCTGCTTCTGGCAGAGGTGGGCAGAAGCTGCCCCTCCCTGAGCCTGCCCTGTCCCTGAGGACGGCCGTCCAGCTTCGCGCCCCCACCCCGACCCCTGGCCGGAGACAGCTTCGCTTGATTTCCCTGAAGGGCCTGGGCCTGCGTCCGGGTGGCCCCTGTGTGTGCAGGATCCTGGTGCCGCATGCTGCTCCGCTGTGGCGGCCGCAGGTCCCAGCCCTGTCCGCTCTGCGTGCCGAGCGACATAGGCGAGCAGAGCAGTCTTCATGACGCACCATCTAGATTTTTTCCGTTGCCTTAGTGGATCATGGTCTGACCCACTCTTAATTTAGCACGTTTTTAAAAAAAGTAGTTTTCCTAGATCAGAATTTCCCGAAGTACGGCACTTTGTGTCCGTGTTTGCACACTGACGTTTGAGCCCGTGCTTCCTGGTGACCTGCAGAGACTCCAACTAGAGCAGCCGCCAGGGGAGCGCTTTCTGCGTGGCCTGAGCCGCGTGCTTCAGCGAGGGCGCGCTCCCAAGCCCGCGGCGGTGGCAACAGGCTCCGTGTCCTCACCGGGCCTGCTCGGTCTCCCCTGGGTCGTCTTCCTGTGTTGCCGGCCGCGTCGGGCCGAGGCTGTCCTCACCGGCCCCCTGCCGCAGCGGACCCTGCAGGGGGGTTGTCTCCAGGACTGGCGGGCCCCTCATCACACAGCAGACTAGATGCCCCAATAAAGGGCTTCCTGCGCCCCGCAGCCTCCCCGTCTGGGGCCCCAGCACCGGCAGGGCCCCTGGAGGGAGCGGCCGTGGCAGGGGGGCAGCGTCCGTGAGGATTAAATGACGTAGGTCCTAAGTGTCTGTTTCCAGGCTGGACGGCGCTGCACGAGGCGTGTAACCGCGGCTACTACGACGTCGCCAAACAGCTGCTGGCTGCGGGGGCGGAGGTGAACACCAAGGGCCTGGATGACGACACGCCACTGCACGATGCGGCCAACAACGGGCACTACAAGGTGGGCCCCTCCCCGCACGCCCCTGTCCCATGGTCCCCGCCGTCCCGCACCCCTGCCCCCCAGCCCACTCTCCTGGTCCTGGGTCAGCACCTAGGTGGCCCCTAACCCCCCTTGCAGCCTGTGGACAGGGCCTTACTGTGGCCACACAGGTGTGGCTGGGTGTTAGCAGGTGAATGACCAGGCCCTTGGGGCAGGGGCTCCAGGCTGCTGCCTGCCCCGTCCTGGTCCCTCTCCCTGCCCCTGGGGTGTTCGCGGTGATGCAGCACTGAGGGGTGTAGCCAGTGCACGGCGGACCATTGCAACCAGTCTGGGAGCAGCAAGCGCCCAGGTGCAGTCTCCCCGAGAGGACTCCGCCCCCTTGGGGAGACAGGTGCCTCCAGGCCTGAAGCAGGAGACGCACAGAGACGGCGAGGCTCTTGCTGCGGTCACTGCCAGACCATCATGAAGAGGCCCCGGCCAGAGACCGACCGTGGGCCGTGGCCAGGACAGCGCCTGTAGACCAGAACGCACCTCTCCAGCCCCCTCATAGCTGCCCTGCCCGGTGGCTCTGGCCTATGCCAGGGGACTAGCAGCGCCAAGCGTGTGACGAGCCGGTGGAAGGTGCTAAGTCACCACGGTGGGGGGAGGGGCTCCGAATGAAAAGACGCCCCCGGCGACTTGGAGAAATCCAGACGTGGGTCATGTTCTTGACGGTAGGGATCACAGCTCACTTTTTAGGGGAGATAAAGGCATTGTGGGTTTTCTTTTAAGGGTCCTATTACAGGAATGTACTGAGGAAGCTTATAGGATGCCTGGGTTCCACCCACAATAGCCAGGGCAGGGGCCTGGGGCTGGGCGAGGGGCTGCCGGTGAGCTGGTAGCCAACAGAGTGGGGAGGAAAAGGGGGGCGACCTGTGAGTCTCTGTTCTTCAGTAATCATTACTGTGAAACTCTCCCACAGGCTAGATGGGAAGTGTGGAGGGGGATATAGTGTCGTGGCCCCCAGGCAGATCCCTGCCCGCCCGGGTCCTGGGACCTCACACAGGAAGGGACCCCACAGGTGGGGTTGAGCGAAGGTTCAGGAGGTGGTGGCCTGGGATGACCCGTGGGGATGCCGTGGCCTACGAGTCCGGAGTAGCAGAAACCCTTTCCCACCGGCTCAGAGTTGCCCCAGAGGCAGGAGGAAAGAGAGCACGAGGGCAGCTTGCCCTGTGTTGTCGGTCGTAGCAGAAGGGGTCGAGGGATGCGGTGGCCTGCAGCAGTAGGGGCAGCCCTCCGCGGGCAGACAGCAGGGTCGCAGGACCAGAGTCCCAGCACTGCAGGGGACCTGATGCTCATGGAAAGGAAGAGGCCACCACCACGGGCCTGTAGGGTCAGTGAGGTCGGTTTCAGACTTGGAGGACGTAATGATTGCCAGAGCAGGCTGCTGGGTCCCCGGCAGCGGAGGCCACGGCGTCCTAACCGAGACCCAGTGTGTGAGTCACGAGGTTGTCCTCATTAAAGGTTCGTCCCACGCTGCATTCTCTGGCCAGAGCTGGGACTGGATTCAGGATTTGCACTTGAGTCCAGGGAACAGGCCGCCCGGACACGGGAGGCACAGCCGCTGGGTGTAGACCGTTGCGTCCCGTGTAGCTCTGCAGCCCGCCCCCGCAGTATCCCCCTTGTGTCCGCTGGCGCAGGAGCACCCTGACTGTGTGCGACCGAGCACGGAGGAGGTGATCTTTCTTCCTAAAATAAACGAAAGTGCAAAATAAACCTGCTTACAGGAGCTTGGTCTTTGTTTCCTCTCTTCTGTCAACCCCCGCCCTCCCCATCCCCCAAACTTCTAGAACCCGTCACGTCCACCGAACCCTGCCGGATGGCAGCTCATCCGCGGCGGGAGGGGAGGGCACATGTGAGGTGATTGGGGGACGCGAGGACTCCGCGGAGAGGGAGGAGGCCGCCCGCGGGCGCTGGGACCTGTTCCCTGTGGCAGAGAGCTTGGAAGGGGGTGGGACACCCCTGGGCTCCTTCCGGGGGAGGCTCGGGTCCAGAGAGCCCACCAGGCCGTGCCGTGTGGCCCGGCTCTGGTCCTCAGCGGGGTCGCGATGGAGGTGGCTGTTGGAATGGGCTACGGTTTTACAAAGACGGGCACGGTAGCGCCCTCGTGTGCCTCAGGAAGCTCCCTCACGGGCCTGTCGCTGTTTTGTAGGTGGTGAAGCTGTTGTTACGGTATGGAGGGAACCCTCAGCAAAGCAACCGAAAAGGCGAAACGCCACTAAAGGTGGCCAACTCCCCGACCATGGTGAATCTCCTGTTGGGCAAGGGGACCTACACATCCAGCGAGGAGAGCTCGACCGGTCAGTGGCTGGGCGCCGCGCTATGTGCCGGCTGGGGTGGGGGCACGGGGCACGGGCCTCCCTGCGTGGCTGCGGCGGGCACGGTGGGCCTCACGCCTTAACGTGCCAGCCTGGCCTTCACACAGACCTCTCTTTGGTTGCCTCCCGCTCCGATTTTTGTCAGTCAGACGAAGGGCTGCGACCCCCTTGCCCCCGCCAGGGGCAGCCCGGGCCTCATCCGCACCGCGCCCTACCTGTGCGTGTCCCGGGTGGTGGCCGTGCGTCTCCTCCTGACTCTCCCTCCTGTTCCCAGCAGAGAGCTCGGAGGAGGAAGACGCCCCGTCCTTCGCACCCTCCAGCTCGGTTGACGGCAACAACACGGACTCGGAGTTTGAGAAGGGCCTGAAGCACAAGGCGAAGAACCCGGAGCCCCAGAAGACTGTGACCCCCGTCAAGGACGAGTACGAGTTTGACGAGGATGATGAGCAGGACAGAGTCCCTCCCGTGGATGACAAACATTTACTGAAAAAGGATTACAGGAAAGAAACTAAGTCAAATAGTTTTATTTCTATACCCAAAATGGAAGTGAAAAGTTACACTAAAAATAACACAATTGCACCAAAGAAGGCGGCTCATCGCATCTTGTCAGACACATCGGATGAGGAGGACGTCGGTGTCGCTGTGGGGACAGCGGAGAAGCTGAGACTGTCGGCACACACGACACTGCCCGGGAACAAGACACGGGAACCCTCCAATTCCAAGCAGCAGAAGGAAAAAAATAAAGTGAAAAAGAAGCGGAAGAAAGAGACAAAAGGCAGAGAAGTGCGATTTGGGAAGAGGAGCGACAAGTTCTGTTCGTCAGAGTCAGACAGCGAGTCCTCGGAGAGCGGTGAGGACGACGGCGACTCGGTGGGGAGCTCCGGCGGCCTCAAGGAGTCCCCGCTGGTGCTGAAGGACCCGGCCCTGTTCAGCTCTCTGTCCGCCTCCTCCACCTCGTCCCACGGGAGCGCCGCCGCCCAGAAGCATAACCCCAGCCACGCGGACCCCCACACCAAGCACTGGCGGACGGACAACTGGAAAACTGTCTCCTCGCCGGCCTGGTCCGAGGTCAGCTCTTTATCAGACTCCACAAGGACGAGACTGACAAGCGAGTCTGACTGCTCCTCTGAGGGCTCCAGCGTGGAGTCGCTCAAGCCTGTGCGCAAGAAGCAGGAGCACAGGAAGAGGGGCGGCCTGCCGGGCGCCCTGTCTGAGAAGAAGAACTTCCACGCCAGCGCGGACGGCGCCGTCCCCAAGCTGGACAAGGAGGGGAAGGTCGTCAAGAAACACAAAACGAAACACAAACACAAAAACAAGGAGAAAGGGCTGTGCTCGGTCAGTCAGGAGCTCAAGCTGAAAAGCTTCACCTACGAGTATGAGGACTCCAAGCAGCGGCCCGAGAAGGCCATCCTCCTGGACAGCGACGTTTCCGGCGACAGCAAGTTGAAAGCCTTGAAGCACGACCGGGACCACTTCAAGAAGGAGGAGAGAGTTGGCAAAATGAAGTCTGAGGAGAAGGACTGGCTCTTTAAAGAGGAGGTGGTCAAGGTTTCCAAGGATGAGAAGTCCCTGAAGAGAATCAAAGACATGAGCAGGTCTTTCCGAGAAGAAAAGGACCGTCTGAGCAAAGCCGAAAAGGAGAAGTTACTGAAGGAGAAGTCCCCGAAGGAGGAAAAGCTGAGGCTCTACAAGGAGGAAAGGAAGAAAAAGTCCAAAGACAGGCCCTCGAAATTGGAGAAGAAGAATGACTTTAAGGACGACAGACTTTCGAAGGAGAAAGAGAAGACGTTCAAGGACGAGAAAGAAAAACTCAAGAAAGAAAAGGTTTATAAGGAAGACGCGTCCGCGTACGACGACTACTGTAACAAAAGTCAGTTCCTGGAGAACGAAGACACCAAGTTCAGCCTTTCCGACGACCAGCAGGACCGGTGGTTTTCCGAGCTGTCCGACTCGTCCTTCGATTTCAAAGGGGACGACAGCTGGGACTCTCCCGTGGCGGACTACAGGGACGTGAAGAGCGACCCCGTGGCCAGACTGATCCTGGAGACGGTGAAAGAGGACAGCAAGGACAGGAAGCGGGACAAGGGCCGCGAGAAGCGAGACTACGGGGACAAGCGCAGCGACAGGGACGCCTTCTTCCGGAAGAAGGACAGGGACTGCCGGGACCGGAGCTGCGAGAGGAGGAGGGAGCTGGCGGAGAAGCACAAAGGCCTCCCCGGCGGCCTCCCCGACAAGAAGAGGAGGGAGTCGGCCGAGGGCGGGCGGGACAGGAAGGACCTCCTCGAGGGCACCAGGGAGCGGAAGGACAGCAGGGCCAAGCCTGAGGAGGCGCACCGGGAGGAGCTGAAGGAGCTGGGCGGGGAGGCCGGCTTCAAGGACAGGCCCGACTGCGACTTCGGGAAGGGCCTGGAGCCCTGGGAGCGGCCCCACCTCGCCCGGGAGAAGGAGAAGAGGGACCGAGCGAAATCGGAGAAACACAAGGACAAGTGCTGTGACAAAGATAAAAGCGAAAAATGCATCCTTGAGAAAGGTCCGAAGGACAAGGAATTTGATAAATGTTTCAAAGAGAAGAAAGAGGCCAAGGAGAGGCACAGAGACGCGCACGGCAGAGACAAGGAGCGGAAGGCGTCCCTGGACCCCGCGAAGGAGAAGAGGGAGAAGGCGCTCCCCGGGCTTCTGTCCGACGACGTCCCCGAGAAGAAGGGCAAGGAGAAGAGCTGGTACATCGCGGACATCTTCACCGACGAGAGCGGGGACGACAGGGACGCGGCCGGCGGGCTCCGGCTCGGGGAGGCCGGGGACGCGGCCCGGGCGGACGGCGGCCCGGACGCTGACCGGCCCCGGAAGCACTCGGCCGAGCGGCAGCCCTCGGAGAGGCAGCGGGAGCGGGAGCTCCGCGAGAAGAGAAGGGAGAAGGGCGCCCCGGACGGCGGCAGGGACAAGAAGGAGAAAGTCGTCGAGAAGCACAGAGACAGGAAGGACAAGGACCCTGCCGAGAAGTGCAAGGACAGGAAAGACCGCGTGTCCGTCGAGGGCACGCAGGAAAAGAGAAACAAGCAGAAGCCCCCGGAGAAGGCGGAGAGGAAGCTGCCTGCTGAGGACAAGGCCAAGAGCCGGCACCGGGAGAGGCCGGACCGGGAGCACTGCCGAGACAGGAAAGCGTCGAGGAGCGCGGAGGCCGAGAAGAGCCTGCTGGAGAAGCTGGAGGAGGAGGCCCTGCACGCCTACAGGGAGGACTCCAACGACAAGGCCAGCGAGGTGTCCTCGGACAGCTTCACGGACCGCGGGCAAGAGCCGGGCCTCAGCGCCCTCCTCGAGGTGTCCTTCACGGAGCCCCCAGAGGAGAAGATCAGGGAGAAAGAGAGGCTCAGACACTCCTCGTCCTCGTCCAAGAAGAGCCACGACCGAGAGAGAGTCCGGAGAGACAAGTCCGAGAAGAGAGACAAGAGTGATGACCACAAGGACCCCGGCGGCAGGAAGGACCCCAGCCAGTACGACAGGGACTTCTCAGACGCGGACGCTTATGGGATTCCTTACAGCTCGAAAGCCGAAGCGGAGGACGGGCCGGAGAAAGCCATTGAGCTCTTCTCCACTGAGAAGAAAGAGAAGAACGATCCTGAGAGAGAAACCCCCAGAAAAGTAGAGAAAGAGCTGAAGCCCTACGGGGCCAGCACCGCCAGCGCCCTCAAGGAGAGGCGGAGGAGGGACAAGCACCGGGAGAAGTGGAGGGACGACCGTGACAAGCACCGGGACAGGCACGGGGACGGGCTCCCGCGGCACCACAAGGACGAGCAGAAGCCTGTGGCCAGAGACAAGGA
The DNA here is from genome assembly GCF_964662115.1 of Mustela nivalis. Taxonomy (NCBI): domain Eukaryota; kingdom Metazoa; phylum Chordata; class Mammalia; order Carnivora; family Mustelidae; genus Mustela; species Mustela nivalis. The sequence goes on from NC_139037.1 coordinate 652,385, forward strand.
CAACCCCCCAAACCCGCTCAGAGACAAGTGCCGGGAAGAGAGCCTCAAACTCGGCGACACCAAACTGAAGGAGAAGCTCCGGGAAACCGCCGAGAAGGAGAAGGGTGACCCGGCGAAGGTCAGCAATGGAAACGAGAAGCTGCCAGTGTCCAGAGACCCGGGCAGGAGAGACGCCCGGCCCAGAGAGAAGCTTCTGGGGGACGGTGACCTGATGATGACCAGCTTCGAGCGCATGCTGTCCCAGAAAGACCTGGAGGTCGAGGAGCGCCACAAGCGGCACAAGGAGCGGATGAAGCAGATGGAGAAGATGCGGCACCGGTCGGGGGACCCGAAGCTCAAGGAGAGGGTGAAGCCCGCGGAGGACGCGCGCAAGAAGAGTCTGGACGCCCCTCCCAAGAAGCCGCTGGCGCTGGACCCCGCTCTGAGGGACAGGAAGCCCAAGGACTCCGCTCCTGCCCCACCGGCCGCTGAGAACAAGCCCCACCCGGGACCAGCCGTGGACACGAGGGACTGGTTGGCGGGGCCGCACATGAAAGAGGTCCTGCCCGCTTCTCCCCGGCCTGACCAGGGCCGGCCCACCGGGGTGCCCACACCCGCATCTGTGGTGTCGTGCCCCAGCTACGAGGAGGCCATGCACACGCCCAGGACGCCGTCCTGCAGCGCCGACGACTACTCCGACCTCATCTTTGACTGCGCAGACCCCCAGCCCGTGTCCAGCACGTCCGCCAGCGCCTGCTCCCCCTCCTTCTTCGACAGGTTCTCCGTGGCCGCGAGTGGGGTTTCGGAGAGCGCGAGCCAGACGCCTACGAGGCCGTTGTGTACAAGCCTTTACCGTTCAGTCTCTGTCGATATCAGGAGGACCCCCGAGGAAGAGTTCAGCGCCGGGGACAAGCTCTTCCGACAGCAGAGTGTCCCCACCGCGCCCACGTATGACTCACCGGGGCAGCACCTGGAGGACAAGGCCCCTGGGCCCCCAGGTCCTGTCGAGAAGTTTGCCTGCGTGTCTCCGGGGTATTATTCCCCGGACTACGGCATCCCCTCCCCCAAAGCGGACGCCCTGCACTGCCCACCTGCGGCCGTGGTCACCGTCACCCCCTCCCCAGAGGGTGCCTTCTCTGGTTTACAAGCAAAATCCCCCCCTGCACACCGAGATGAGCTGTCGGCCCCATCCATGGAGGGAGCCCTTCCCCCTGACCTGGGCGTCCCTCTGGATGCCACGGAGGCCCAGCAGGCCACCGCCGCCATCATTCCCCCGGAGCCCAGCTACCTGGAGCCGCTGGACGAGGGCCCCTTCAGCGCGGTCATCACGGAGGAGCCCGTCGAGTGGGCGCACCCGGCGGCCTCGGAGCAGGGCCTCTCCTGCAGCCTGATGGGGGGCACCCCTGAGAACCCCATCAGCTGGCCTGTGGGGCCGGACCTCCTGCTTAAGTCCCCCCAGCCACTCCCTGAGTCCCCGCAGCATTTCTGCCCCAGTGAGGCCGTCCACCCTGCTGCTGCAGGGCCTTTTGGGGCCACAGAACCCCCTTACCCAGGCTCCCCTGACTCGTACCCTCTGTCGGCCACCGAGCCTGGACTCGAGGGCACCAAGGGTGACGCAGCAGAGGCGGTTCCAGCCGCTGTCTCCACCCCAGAAGAGCCGGCAGTCTTCACCTCCGCCTCCAGGCTGGAGCCCTTCTTCACCAACTGCAAACCGCTGCCGGAAGCGTCTCCGGACATGGCCCCGGAGCCGGCGTGTTTGACCACCGTGACTCAGGTGGAGGCTCTGGGGCCCGTGGAAAGTAACTTCTTGGAAAATGGGCATGATCTGTCCGCCCTCGGCCAGGTGGAGCCAGTGCCCTGGCCTGACAGCTTCCCCAGCGCTGAGGATGACCTCGATCTGGGGCCTTTCTCGCTGCCAGAGCTTCCCCCTCTTCAAGCGAAAGACGTTTCTGATGTCGAAACAGAACCTATAGAGGAGACCGCCCTCGCTCCTCCGGGAGAGACCCCCCCGGGGCTCCCTGGGGTCCCGAGTGGCGGGGAGGGCCCTGTGGCAGCTGCTGAGGACCAGCCTGTGCTGCCTCCTGACCAGGGGGACCCCCGGCTCCCCACCGAGCCGGAGCCTGAGCCCCCCGAGGAGCCCAAGCCAGATGCCCCCCTGTTGGAAGCTGTGGTGGAAGGGGGGCCCGTGTCGGAGGCGAGGGTCCCTGAGGACTCCGACTCCGGCCTGGGGCCCGCAGCGGCACCCCCCGAGGAGCAGCAGCCGCCGGGGAGCGGAGAGGGGGAGGCAGAGGGCCAAGATCCGCCGGCCGCGCCCCACGGCGTGCCTGACGCCCCTGGGGACGGCTTGGCCCAGGCGCTCGCGGCAGACCGGGCCAGCCCTCTCGACGGCGCCGGCCTCGACGGACCCCTGGGCGGCGTCCAGCCTGACGCGACGGAGCCGGAACCCAAACCCGCGGCCGAAGCCCCGAGGGCCCCCAAAGCGGAGGAGATCCCTCAGCGCATGACCCGGAACCGGGCCCAGATGCTGGCCAACCAGAACAAGCAGAGCTCGCCGTCCTCGGAGAAGGAGCCGGCGCCCGCGCCCCGCGCCAAGGGCCGCTGCTGTGAGGAGGAGGACGCGCAGGCCCAGCACCCCCGCAAGCGCCGCTTCCAGCGCTCCAGCCAGCAGCTGCGGCAGCAGCTCCCGTCCACGCGGCAGACGCGGGAGGTGATCCAGCAGACGCTGGCCGCCATCGTGGACGCGATCAAGCTGGACGCCATCGAGCCCTACCACAGCGACCGGTCCAACCCCTACTTCGAGTACCTGCAGATCCGGAAGAAGATTGAGGAGAAGCGCAAGATCCTGTGCTACATCAGCCCCCAGGCCCCGCAGTGCTACGCCGAGTACGTCACCTACACGGGCTCCTACCTGCTGGACGGCAAGCCGCTGAGCAAGCTGCACATCCCCGTGGTGAGTACCGCCCTGCGGGGGCCGGCCACCGAGGGGGCGCAGCGCCTCGCCCAGCCCGGGCCTTCGTCCTCCTCCGGGGCCCCCCACCCCCCGCGCCAGGTGCACCCGCGCGGCCCACCGCTTCCTGCCGCCGGGGGCCCCCTCGTGGCCCCTCAGACGCCCTCCGCGCTTCGGTCCTGCTTCCTGGTGGCCCCACGCTGCTGACCTGCAGCTTCCGTTCCCCTTAGCCTCTCCCCCGAGACCGCCTGCAGCCGCACCCCTCGTGGGGCTCGCGGCTCCTCCACCCGCAGGGCCTGTCCCTAGGCCCCCAGCCCCACCTGTGGGCTCTGCACCCAGAGCCTCTAGTCCCTTTCCTCTCCTCCGTTCCCTCGGCCACCCGATCGTTCCCCATTGGCACCTAGTGACCCTGACGTCTGTGCAGACGTGACCTGTCCCAGCCCCCTCGAGTCCACCTTGGGGCCTTTAGGCACACACCTAGCTCCTCCCGGCTTCTCCTGGTGCACACCCTTCCCCGGGGTGGGCTTCTGCCTCCTGCTGGCGCAGCAGAGCCAGACCTCGGCCTTCCTTGGCTCACTCACAGCCGGCCTGGCCTGCTCCCCAGGTGTAGCCGTCTATACCACGTGCAGTTGACTTGCTGCCCTTTTTGGGGGTGGGGGGTGGGGGAACAATCGCACTTTGAAGAAAAGCCAGAACTTCTGCTTTATACCATGAGGCCCTCCTAGGGAAGGCCCAGGCACACAGCCTACATCACCAGTCTCGGGGACCCCTCTCCTGTGGCAGGGCGTTGGATGCGTGTGCTCTGAGAGTCAGTGTCTGAGCTGGCTGTCCCCCAGGACTGCCCTCCGGTGTTTTCTGACAGAGGACTCTGGCTCTGAGTGTCCGGCTGCAGGGGTGAGGCAGTGGAGACCCTGCCTCTGGGCCAGCCCTCCCCAACGTGGCCCAGGGCAGCCCTTGGGCCGGGGGTGAGGGCAGCTAGCTTTGAGCCCAGCAGAATGTCCAGCCTGCCTCTCCCTGATCTCAGGCTGCCCTGGGCAGGAGACCGGAAGCCGCCTTGCCCCGTAGGTCCCGGGGTGGGGAGGATGAGCTGCTCGTCTCGTCTGGGACGCTAGATCCTGAAAAAAAAATCTGGCTTGAGGTCTGTGTTCAGTGAGACTGCTTCGTTGCCTTTTTTGTTTAAATTTTAGTTTTCAAAATAGAATACCATGAACACCATGGAAACTTTGGGGTCACGGGTTGTGTAAGTTCTGCCTGCGTCCCGCTGGGTCTCACCCCTCCCTTCCCTGGAGACCGCCAGCTCCCCTCCCGTCGCTGCTCTGCGGGGCACCCTGGCCGCTCGCGGGGGCGGGCGTTCCTGCTGCGGGCTCACAGCCCCACCAACCCCCGCCCCCCGTGATTGCAGATTGCGCCCCCTCCGTCCCTGGCGGAGCCCCTGAAGGAGCTGTTCAAGCAGCAGGAGACGGTGCGGGGCAAACTGCGTCTGCAGCACAGCATCGAGCGGGTAAGAGGGGCCTGTGGGCGCGGGGGTCCGCCTGGGGCGCGTCTGGCCCCCCGGAGGCCTGCCTCACCCGCTCCTCTTCCGCAGGAAAAGCTCATTGTCTCCTGCGAGCAGGAGATCCTGCGGGTCCACTGCCGGGCGGCGAGGACCATCGCGAACCAGGCCGTGCCGTTCAGCGCCTGCACCATGCTGCTGGACTCGGAGGTCTACAACATGCCGCTGGAGAGCCAGGTGGGTGCGCACGCGGCCCGCGGCCCAGGCAGCGGGTAGAAGCACCCGCGCCACACAGACGGAGGTGGCCCCAGCTGGACAGGAGCGAGCAGATGGCAGCAGGTCCTGTGCAGGTCCCCATGGGCCTCCGGTCACTGGGCTGGGCATCCGTCATCACTGGAATTGTCCTGGAAAACAACGTAATCAGGAGGAGTGTCCCCCACCCCCTCCCCTGCCAGCCACTGTGGCCAGAGACCGGCCTAGGGCAGGCCCTGCCGGAAGCTGGGGTGCCACAGCTGAGGGCCAGGAGGGGTGGAGCGCACAGCCACCCCCCATGGCTGTGCTTCTGTCACGGTGGCACCCTGGCCCTGCTTTCCTTCCTGCGCTGTGGACATGGGATGTGCCCTCTCACCCCACCTCGGGATGTCTGGAGTGCCTGAGCCTTTCCGGGGCCTCAGCTACTGGCACTTCCCACGGGTGGCCTGTCCGCGGACTCCGGTGTCCCTGCTCCGACCCTGCTGCACTCGGGCCTGGGGCCAGACTCTGTCAGGGGTTCGCTCCGCAGTCGATTCTCTTCCCTGACAACCACCGTGACTTTCTGAAAACTACCCAGAGTGTGGGCCTGCTGCCCCCTGGGGACCCCCCCGTGCCCCGCAGGCCAGCGTGAGCTCCCGCGGCAGCCCCAGGCCCATGAGCAGCGTTCCAGGTTGGCTGTGCGGACAGATGTGGTTCGGGGATGGCTTCGGATAAGGGCTTCCTGTGCACTTACATACGGTCTTCAGGAATCGATCTCAAAAACTTGCCCCGTCAGGAAAGCCTGGTTGTCAGTCGAGTGTGCGGCCCTTCCTGTCAGGGTCGTGAGTCTGAGCCCCACATTAGGCATGAAGCCTACTTAAAATTGAAAAACATTGTTTCCCCATTAACCTGCCGTCTGAAGCAGTACAGTGGTCTGGGAACCCTAAAGCAGACGGAGGACGACTTCAGGAACCTTTTGCATCTAAAAAGCCAGCGTCTGACTGGTGACTTCCTGAGCTGCTGCTGAGGGCAGGGGGGGTGCACAGGGAGGTCGTGCTGGGCCGGCCCGGAACACGGTTGCGCCTGGGGACTGCGGGGGCAAGGCTGCGGCTCTCACGGCACAGGAGACATCTGCCTGGCTCTGACCCCGCGGTGTCCACATCTGCACACTCTTCTTTAGGGCGACGAGAACAAGTCTGTGCGCGACCGCTTCAATGCCCGCCAGTTCATCTCCTGGCTGCAGGACGTGGACGACAAGTACGACCGCATGAAGGTGAGGGCCCTGTGCCCCCCGAGCTGCGCCTGGGCTGGGGGTCCCAGCAGGTGTCTGGGGCGGGGGGGCAGGGGGGCTGCTGCTGGGTCCCGTTTGGAAGCGGCAGCGTCAGACCCTCCGAGCCCAGCGGAAACGTTCAGGGAGCCGAGGTCTCCCCGCCTCCATGTTGCCTCCTTAGAGTGTCTTCCCTCCTGTCCAGGTGTGCGGGAGCAGCTCCTGCACCAGCTGGCGGTCAGACCTCTGTGGGACCCCACCTTGAGCCCTCCTCAAAGGTCACAGCACACACCCAGCTCCGCTGCTCTGGACGTGCCCAGTGCGGCAGGCAGGATGGGTGGGAGGTAGAGAGAGATTAGCACGCAAGAAGCACGTCCGCACCCGCAGGAGCTAGGGTCGCCGTTTAGGGTCAGCGCCACCCTGGGGCACTCGGGGAGGCAGGGCCCAGAGGGCCGTGCCCGCTCGTGTCGCTGGGGGCGGGGGTGCGTGTGGCAAGAGGAAGACTGTGTTTTCCGGATGCCGGCCTTACCCGCGGGCTCCCCCCGGCATCACGGCCCTCGTGGGGTGCTGCCGCGGTGCAGACGGGACGCCCAGAGCAGCGAGAAGGGGCCGCGCGGGGTCTCTGGCACGTCCGGGGAAGCTCCGCAGTCACCCCGGCCAGGCCGGGGGCCGCGCAGGGCAGGCTCTCCTGTAATGGGAGAAAGTCGTCTTGACGACGTGACAGGGAGACGGTGCGCGTGAGCACACGAGTCTCAGCCCGGGACGCACAGTGACCTTCCCAGACCAGTGACCTTCCCAGACCAGTAAGAAAAGAGCAACTAGAGGAAGGATGGAGGCCCGCCTGGGGGCTCAGTCGCTCGAGCGTCTGACTCTTGGCTTTGGCTCAGGTTGTGGTCTCAGGGTCGTGGGACGGAGCCCCGCATCGTGCTCCTGCCGCAGCAGGGAGTCGCCTTGGGGGTCCCTCTGCCCTCACCTGGCTCGTGTGCCGTGTTCTCAGCTACGGTCTTTTGTAAAGGAAGGAAGGAAGTGCACCGAGTGCGCTTGGAGCCGTGGCCGCCACGCCACAGCCCAGGGTGGTCTGCTTCCAGAAGACTCCAGATGGGGGAGGGTTGGCACCCCGATCCCCGCAGCACACTCGAAACAGCCTCATTTTAAGGCAGATCCGACACGGACGCCCACCCGCCGTGCTGTGTGCACGTCTGCGGAACGAGTCGGGCCGCGAGGCGGCGGCACGCCCACGTGCACACGCAACCCTCTGCTCACACACGCCTGACACCAGGTCTCTTCCTGCTGCCTCCTGCCCTGTCCCCCCCGGTGACC